>NC_088643.1:16926872-17131872 GCF_964019385.1 Sycon ciliatum | reverse complement strand
ACAGCTATGAGGTGGCTTTTTCTGGCCAGTGAATCCCTACTTTTTGGTCTTTTTCATTTTTTGCTATTTTTTCATTTTTTTCACACACATCACACCACATACTCCGGCATGCACTGCCTGTTGGTAACCACCCAGGAGAAAGAAAGAAAAGTCAGGAGGAGTCTGAGAAAGAGAAAAAAGACGTGTGTGACCATAATCGTCGGGAATCGAACCCACACACACACACACACACACAACATGTGTAGCGCTCACAAAAGCCTAGCTGCACCCACCTGCCATCTATGCTGCGCCAGCCTAGAGTTGAAATCCTCTTCCACACGACGTACGGTTTTTTCCTGCATAGACACCTGCGAGGGCAAGGAAGACAGACAAGAAAGCGACTAGCTCAGAACATCAGCTAAATAATGTATAGGCAATAACACCATGTATGAACCTGGTCAGGCCTGTGATGTAGAGCTGAAGGCTGGCTGTGGAACACAGTACATTGCAAATGTATATCTGGTAGTGTCTTCAGTATTATTAAAAGGTATACGAAACAGTTCGCCAAGCAGGAGCAGCTACTACGGACGAGTCCCTGCAATGCTACAAAATGGGTAGCAATTTACAAAGTTTACAGCACAGGATGCAGAAAGCACAGAGCAAAATGCAGCACTTGCACACCTACGTACATGCTCCGACAGCGTCCACTTCTCCGTGTCAGCAGCCTGCAGCTTCACCTCCAGGTCTTGAATGGTTTGTTCGCGCCGCAGCACCTACATGAATGCCAGTGAGACACACAAACAGACAGACACAGTCAGTCAAACTCAGCCGCATACCAGCCTTGATACCCGACAGGAGGCAAAACAGTCGGAACAACTCTCGATACATGTACGGTCAGACCTCACTTATCCAGTCCTCTTTTATCAGGATCCCTCGCCATCCGGAAGAAAATAGCTGGGTACAGATTTACAGCATACGTGATGCATCCAACATAACCGGTGTTCAGTCTTCCGGTTCCCTCGCCTCTCCGGACATTTTTTTCGTGGAAAACGGATGTGTGCGGTTAAGCGAGATCTGACTATACAGTGAAGCCTGTCTAAGCCGACCACTCAGGGGACCGTGCAAATAGTATGATCCCATGTACAGATGAAACTCGGATGGAGAGCCAAGGATCAAAATTAAAAAGAAAGGACCAAAGTTTACATGCAGTACCATATTATACAGATGGTCTCCTTATCCGAGGTTATTCGACTGAAAATAGCATCCCTTGTTCCTAGTCGTAGTTGTCTTCTGCCTGGGACAGGCGGTCATATTATTATCAGAGTGGTCACCTTGACAGGCTTCAGCGGCCACTAACGAACACATTCACAAGCAAAGAAAACCAGGGGGGGGGGGGGGGGGGGGGGCACTGGCAGTAATGCACAGGCAAGGTAGCGCCAGCATAGCGGGGACAACACGGCGAGCACTTCCACTTACCAGCTAGCACAGCGTCGCCGTTTCCATTACCGGACTACAGTCACCCAATACAGTATCAACCATTCTAGTAGTTCCCACGTGTGAATCAAGCCTTCTCTTCCTCTCGCATTGAAAATTTAATTACGCCAATCACCGCGCAACATACTGCCATTACAAACCCAGGGGAAACCCCTATGTTCACTTCTTGGAGGTACACACATAGGTAGTGATAGCATTCAGTAGTTAAGTGGCCCAACCGTTGAGGCCGAGTCCAAACTCTCCCATCATGGTGGTTAGTGTAATACACCACAGATTCAAGCAACAGCCGAGAGTCTGGTTCACAAAATATTTGCTCGCGCCATTCCAACGTACTAGTATACAGTACACATCATGGCTAGTTCACGAAAAGAGTTGCCATTGGATACGGCGGTGTTGCTGGTAATTCAATGGTGTTGCCACCAACAGTGTGGTTACTGGCCGTACACTGTACTTGCTGTATACAGCCATTGGGTCTCAGATAACATCCGGCTACTAAGTGGCCAAGTATGTGCCCTCGACCAACCTTCAAGTCAGTGTTGATACATTTCCTGGGCGCAATGATCCCAGGTGGCACATGCATCGTTGAGCTAGTGGATTGATCAGTGAGGCATTGACTCCGGAAGGAAAAATAGGAGACATTTTGTTGTCAGGAAGATCAACAACTTGAACGACCTCCTCGTAACAAAATCAGCTTGTTCAAAGCCTCTCACTCACAGTATTCCATGACAACGACTCAATCAAGTAGACCACAGAAGAAACATGGATCTGTGGCTGTCTGTGCCGGCTGTGCCTCTCTTTCACTCACTACACGCGCGCGCGCGCACACACGGTCACGGCCTCAAAACAAAATACATAAATTCATAGTACGTTGCGGCCCACCACCACCACTACACAACACAACCCAACACAACGTCAGAGCACATATACATTTACACACAACAAAAACAACTGCTACAGGATAGCATCAACAACACGGCAACTACACAAACAGCTATCACTAAGTACCAAAGGTACAAGTACCAACAAGAACAAGGGTGGGAGGATGGAAACAACAGCAAGCAGTGCCTGCAAATAGCCAAGACACAGCGCACTACAAACGCTTACAAGACATATGAGACTTGTGTAACACAACGATCATAACACACAGTGCAGTGCAAGCAAAAGCACTGACACTCCCGACAGCCGATCAGCAGCCGCCTTACCTCGTCCCCGTGCTCGTTGCGCAGCAGCGTTACTGTCGTTTCCCATTGCTCCAGCTGAACACACAGACACACAGACACACACAGACACACACACAGTGAATGGTTGAATAGAAAGGATGCGTGGCCTTGGTCCACTACGTTCAATACAACGCTACAACCACTGCAACATGCATGTACCTGCACCTGTACACAATGGGTTGCTAGCAAGGCAAACTCAAGGCCACCAAATATCAGTCTTGAAAGAGAGAGAGAGACCCAGTGAGTGCGTTCGATTACTGCCATGAATCGATTCACGAATGGAATCTCGTCGTTCGGTTTCATGTCATGAGCCCTGGAATCGGTTCGGAATCCATTTACCCTATTCACATGGGGTGATGTGAATTGCCAGGGGCGATTCATGATTCGAGGGCATAATCGAACGCACTCACTGTACACACACAATCACACCAGCTAGCATACCTTGGCTCGGCAGTCAAGCAGCTGATCACGGTACATCGATGCATCGGCCTGTGCGCTATCCAACGAACTCGAATGGTCTGCCATCTGCCAGAGAGGAAAGAAGGACAGGAGTCAAACAAACACGACGGCACGAAACTACACTTCACGGTGCAGGCCGGCAAGAGAAAAGGAAAAGCGACTTTGAATATACAGTTCCTTGGTAACTCCGTCTAAAAAGTACAAGATGAGTATGACTGGTGGAGGCTTGTCCTGAAGTTCAACTGTACTACAGCCTTCGAAAGAGTTCTACAGTATATGTATGTACAATGTCGATGATCGGTTAAAACCGTGAAACTCAGAGCTACAGAAGAAACGCTTTTCGTCCCTCTCAAGTGTGTGTACTAGGTTCTGCACCTTGGTGTATTGAGCACTCTCACGAGCAACCACAACTCCCTCCGAGTATGTACAATGTCATGTAGGCTTGTTGTTGACATTCGTTTCGGACCGCTGTCTCAGACGCGAGCAGGAGAGTGTGCATTTAGAGTGAATTTTGAAATAATTTCGAAACAATACTCGTACTCCTTGTGTCCTACCATAATCGCCTTACCTGTGCCCTCGCTTCTTCCGTCTCCGAACACGCTGTTTTGTACTTGTCCTCGACGACGGCGACGTTTGACTGTAGCTCGCTAATCTGGGAGTTGAGCCGCTCCATCAGCCCGTTGACCTGCTCCTCTTGCTTGGAGAGCTTCTGCTTCAGGTCCTCGTTGGTCTGGTGCTCAGTGTGCAGCTGCGTGCGCAGCTCCGTCGAGCGACCGTGCTCCGCTTCCAGATTGGCCGTCAGTGTAACGACGTCGGCCTGCAGTTGGCCGAGCTGCTCGCCGCTGGCCATCGAGGTCTTGACGTCGTGGCTGCGCAGCTCCTGCAGCCGGGCGTTCTCCTCCTGCAGGGAGCGGAGCAGGCCGTCGCGCCGCTCCACCTCGTCCATCAGGGACGTGTGCCGCGTGCCGGCCTCCTGCTCGTGCGTCTGCAGGCCGCTGAGTGCGTTGGAGAGCTGCTCTTGATTGGTGGCGAGCGACTGCCGCAGGTCAGCCAGCTCGTTGTCGCGCTGAGTGATCTGCCACACAGTAAGAACACACACACACACACACACACACACACACACACACACACACACACACAATGAGCCTATTGCGCAATGACGGAATTCATACAATAGACGCCCCACACAGCCACCTGGGTATGGCCGTGCGGGGTGTTGAACAGTGTATTCCTGATTCCAGCGGACTCACATGCATTATTATTATTATTATTATTATTATTATTTGTGCTCCCGCGTCAATGGGCTCGCCCAAATTCGCTTGCACCGAACCATGCGAAAAAAGGCCGCCAGCAGGCAGGCAGGCAAAGAAAAATAGAAAATGGTGTCACATAAACTAATACAAACAAGAATATCATTATTGATGACATTAATATACTGAATGAATGGCAAAGGCCATGTGAATACGGATAATACGGATAATCAGAGTACCAACAACAAAGAATGTAGCTCAAACCATTGCAGTGCCAACTTCCTTCACCAGTACTCTGCCTTGTACGCATCTGTAACTGCGTTGCACAGATATGTCCATTCACGGCGATCCAGTGCTCGCTGAGCCATCAGCTGCAAGTCCCTTGGAGTCCTCAGACGGCAGCCGACTCGCTCCGCGTCTTGATTCAGCAGGACCGGTAGCGTGATCCGCGGCCGCCCACGGTATCTTCGGCATATCTTGGGTATCAGGTGGCCCAACCGACTGTCGAACGATTTGGTTTACGAGCGCTGCAGTGCTGCTCCACTTGGCAACATACTGGTGAATGCAAGATGGCGGTTGTTTGGCCACATCCTGCGATCAGATGAGCACACACCGGCTAGGGAGGCCATGAGTGGATTCTTTGGCTGCTCCGTGCCGGGATACATGCATTACTCATACAATCTATATTTGGTAATGCACAATGGGCCTATAACACAGTTCTTAAATCAGAGTGGCATGGGTTAAAGGGGAGCTGTCACCGGCCGGATATGAGAGGTACGAGTGTATAAGGCAAAGAGATATGCTCAGCATGCACTTCACAGACCTCTGTGCACTCTCTCCGTAGGTACCAACATCATGCAGAACATAGGAATAGTTACTCTCCAGTCAGCACACGTACCTGCTCTTTCAACACACGATGCTGTGCACTGCCCGAAACGAGTTCCTGTTGTAAGGACTGGATCTTGCGACCTCTCTCGGATAACTAGATACAAGAAGAAAACCCCACAGGTAATGTAATGATGATAGTGACGTGGCACGGAGTAGTGCAGGGCATGTAAAGACTATAACCAGATGGTGCACTCGCTGTCTCACACAGCTGTGCACGTGTGTGTGTGTGTGTGTGTGTGTGTGTGTGTGTGTGTGTGTGTGTGTGTATGTGTGTGTGTGTGCGTGCGTGTGTGCGTGTGTGATAGCATGCATGCTCAGCGTTCACAAATGTTAGAGTATGTATGGTATAATTCATTAAATCCCATGGTACTGTCCCAAATATATAGCGTGACCAACACCAAAGCTCCCCTATTTACTCTTGGCGTGACCCATATGAACCAAGCGGGGTATATCTTGGAACCGAGTGAACCGAGCGGGGCATATTGCATCCATGCCGCTGAACATAATTATACCCCACTCAGAACGGCCACAGATTGGCTGAAATCGCCCAAATCGTAACCCAAGTCAACCATGGGATAAACACAATTCACTCTCGGGATGCAATGCACTGACCTGCTTCTCCACCAATGAGACCCTCATTCTGCAGACAAAAGACCAATGTACAGCCACACACACACACGTACACATCTTAGATTATAGGGTGACTCATTACCAAAGGCGATGACAGCAGCCTTTGCTTTCTGCAATATGTACAATGGCACCGTTTGAGATATACCCCCCCCCCCCCCCCCCCCAAACACACGTGCATTTGAATGTAACTCAGGCTAGCAGGGAGTGACTAGCATTTGCAAACATGGATTCTCCACAGGCCTTAGCCTACATCGAGGGAGTTGTCATGATCGAACGCAGCGTTACCGAACCTAAGAGATACCCACATCTCCGGACCTGACCACCAGCAACACACAATCTTCTCAGGAATGATGAAGCCAAACTCACCCTTCTTTGGAAGATGACCCTGTAGGCGGCAGCATGTCAGATGTTACAGTTCGGAAATCAGTGCTCGCAAACTACATAAAACAACAAAATACACAAACAAAGAAAATAATTAAATAATTAGATCATGACATTCAACATAATGCATGTCTCAAACAAATCAGAAGACACAGCAGTAAAAAAGTAAAGTTCGCACATCCGCATTAGAACCGGCTACACAATTGTGCTGAGAAGCACGACCAGCTTATGAAGTTTCGCTCGTGCCAGGCCACCAACAAAGCTGCAGATGCAGCACCGGTAACAGCGGAAATATCAAGCAGTTGGCAGAATGCATGCGTGTCACTGTCTGCCAGCATAGGATACCGTGACAGGAAGCAACCAGTAACAGCTTGGCCATGCCACTTTCTTACACAAGTAGTACATGCATACACTACCCTCTAGCTTACCTTCCACTGTCCACTGTGGTAAGCCAGTGAGAGAATGTTGACCAAGGCATGCACGTCCTGCTGGAAGTCCTCCGAACGACTCTGCACCTCATTCGACCGCTGCTCCCATTCCTGACCAGCAGACAACAGCGGGGGAAACAAGCACAGAGCAAGCGTTGAGAACGGACAGGGACTCAATACATTCAGTCTCGCATGGGATACAAACGAGGAAGTCAGCATGTACACGCACACGCGTGCGTGCACACACACACACACACACACACACACACACACACACACACATACTCATACTCCTGCCCATCGCTGAAGCAACGATAGCGAACAAGCTATGTTAGACATAGCAACTTGTGCTGGGATTACACCATTCAACAGAGTGCAAGGCTGATGAACACACACACGAACACACACACACACACACACACACACACACACACAGCAATAGTGCTTACCCGTGCGGAGCGCTGGGCTTTGGTGAGGTCAGCGCCGAGCTCCACGATGCGATCGGCGCTGTTCTGCTCCATGATGGTGAGCGTCTGCAGCATGACATCCTTCTGCTTGTCCAGATCGTACAGGCATGACTCCAGCACCTTAGCGGTTTTCATCTGCTGTTGCAGTGCACGCCAGTCATACGCACGGGAACAGATACGTGAGTAGGCAAGCAAAGACTAGCATAAAAGTACACAAGTTCATTATGATGTGCATGAGGTGTTATACTTCGAAGTAGACAATATTTACAACAGTGCATGTGCATGGGCAAGAATCGGAGAATTGGCCGTGTGCTGCCGTCTTGGAACTGGAACACAGCAACTCTAATCGGTGTCAACTACATCGCTCTGAGGATGCAAACACTACAGTCCATTTACAAATACTTGATCTATGGACTTTTTTCAATTTCAGTTTAGGCGGAATGGGGTTTTATGCATAGAACATGGCCGCCACCTTCCTGAGGGGCAACGTGTCCCATATTCGGCAGGTACAGCCAGTTGTAGTACATTTGTGGGTATGATCGTACACAGTTTATGACCTTTGATGCAGGATTGGTATCACAGTGTGTATCGTTTTAGTGGACTTGCCCCTCAAAATCAAATGGCGGGAGTACTATCAAGAGTACATAAACCAGAGTGTGCAACTCGGGATGGTTCCTGTGGGAGCATAATTCGTGCAGTACGTCATTTCTGACGGCATGGTAAGCCACAGGTACGGTGAAAAGTTGCGTAACCAGTCACGGTGGTGCAGGTCACCGAGTTTGTCCTGATTTCGGTTTTTTGATACAGATAGCCTGGTGAATTTACTTGTCGGTGGATGTACGCCGCGTACACAGTCCCATAAAAACACCGAAATCCTGAAGCATGACGTCTAAAATCAAGCAAACTTGGCTGATTTCCGGGCAATGAAACACGAAAATTTTAGCTGTACGCAAGTCGCGGCTTGGCTGACTTCATCAGGGTGACGTAGTGCACGAACTACGCTGTTTCAGATCTGATATGCACAGTTGCACACTCTGGTTTATGTACTCTTGGTATTATCAATAGTCCATAGCCCCAAGAGTGTGCAACGCTGTACATGGGGATCCACGCGGAGGAATCCCAACATTACATCAAAAATGACGGACACGTTCGTTGCGCTTGTAGATTTTCTGCTTTGCCCTGGGTTTTATGTCGAATTCACTCGATCGAGTCGAAAATGATGGCCTTGAACTTTGCCGCGAACCACCCAAGTGTGTATGAACCCGTATACCCAAAGCCGCCCTTTCGCCTGGGGTTACGGACTCCTGATACCATTGTACTACTCCCTGGTTCCAAGACCCGGAGTAAAGAAACTTTGAAGTATGAACTTCCTGGTTCAGAGGACCAAAGAAGCTGTTTGTTTGCTTCCAGTAGTGTTGTTGATAGTGGTCTTTCTTAGTAGCTCTCAGACCTTGAAATTAGCTTACTTGGTTGGTATATTTCTGTGGCCAATGCCTCCGAAACCAGGACCAACGTCCGACGTTTCTTCATCCAAAATGTCCACATCGAGCAGTGAGGCTACTTTGTTTGACTATCACGTTTCCGAGGAGGCTGTGAAGTCGGTTCATAGAGCAGCTAGGATCGAAGTACTCCGAACTTCATGTTGGGTTTCTTTCGAACGAGGCGGAGGTTGTTACAGAAGTGCAGTCTCATCGAGCTGTCCATCTGTCTAGAAACGAGGACACCCCACGCCTTTGACCCGTTTGGTGGTTAAGAGTGATGAGCGATTCACTTTCGAAGTACTCTGTGGCGTAGTTGTTGAGCATGGATATTGCTCACCTAGCTTGGCGGAATTGACTCCGCTCCTGCACCGGATGTTGAGTCATGACTATTGTCAGGTTCAACAGCTCTCAATAAATCCAGAAGGCTGGCTTTGTCTTTGGAGGACATTTGCTTTGCCCTCGCTCTTTTCTTCGCACTTCCGGGAGTAATTGCAGCTTGGGTTGGAGGAGCTGCAGAGTCCCCACTGACTGCAACTTGCTCGCTGTTCACTAGTGCATCGTATTTTTGTGGAAATCGACAATGCAAAACCGAAGGAAATGCGGAGTTTTGTCCTCTGTGCCTCAGCGGCATGACGTAATGTTGGAATTCCACCACGCAGTGGGCGGCCTACAGCAGCCAGACCCCAGTTGCACACTTGGGTTATGGGCCCTTGGTATTATGCATAAGCCCCATTCAGTTCCAAAACCATTCTTCGACTTCGGCCAGAAGTATGTTTTGGACCAGGATGTCTGATCAACGGTAAGCCCGGCCGAAACACTCTAAGCCTGGCCGAAGAGCTAACTCCCTTGTGGTCCACTTTCGGAGACATAGATGCCAAAAACACAATCATTATTGGAAGAGCATCATTTCATACTGCATAACAATTTTGAAAAAAGGTCAACCGTGGACCTATTAACGGCCAAAAGCCAGATCACGATTTTTCTGAATGGACAGTAGTGTGGTTTGCACTGACTTTCAAACCTTTTTTTCATACTTCAAGTATCTGTATGTGAAGAACATCTAACCATGGAGAACATGAGCATCCCATTGTGCATACAGTCAACGAATTTACTTTGTGCATAACGACACTCGGCCGGGCATCAGAAAAGTGTCCTTATTCGCGAAGTGTCGTTATACCCGAAGTCTCATTATATGTATGCAGGTAGAACAGACTTTTCTCTGGGCATGGAAATCCCGTCGTTATTCGCGAATTGTCGTTATATCTGCAGTCGTTATTAGCGAAGTTGACTGTACACGTGTAGATGACAAATTAAGCATTCGCTACAATCACTGTAGACATGCATAATCAATTATTATCAGGTGAACCTGTACTTTAGCGCCCCCCCCCCCCCCCCCCCCCCCATATAATTATGGCACTAAGCACAACACTGACCTACATTGTACAGTGTAGTCATTTTAGTGCTGAAATCACCTGAACACTACATTTGTTTAGTACAAGACATCCGACGACCTGGGGGCGCTAAAGTACAGGTTTACCTGTTATCATGATTATGCATTGGTACATCACACATTGTGAGTGCCTCATGTGAATTTCTATGTTACTGTACTGACCGTACGAGCGCTAGAGACAAAAATGACAATGCACAACTTTATGTACATGCAAACTTTAACTCGGGGTCGTTGAATGTCTCAGTACTGACAGTAGCCTGTCAGTTTTGTGCCCAGTCTTCGCACTTCTGACTGCTTATTATCTTGTTACAGTCGTATATAGTTGCTTCATAACTCGTTTCCATGTGTTATTCTTCATGTACATGCATGTTCATTTTCGTACTCAACACCGAATCAATGGGAAAATGGGAGAGCTCATAGTTTCGGTAGGTGTGGTGGTTTGTACTAAAGGTGAGCTCGTTTGTGCTACAGTCTGATGATAAGACAAATGCTCTTATACGTGTGGCCAGTGGATGCGCGCCACACTGAGCATGTCCCAGTGAACACTTCAGCAGGGGTGAATTTGAAAACTGCTGAGCAACTCACCGGAGAGGACGACTGCCTTCGCCTGCTCGAGACAGAGCTTGTGGACAGCCGCGAGCCAACCAGACTACGGAACTCATCCAAGAGCTCTTCTCCAATTTCGTCATCGTCGTCAGAGTTATGACTTGTAACTGAGGTCTGCTCGGACATCATTAGAAACCTCTATGGCAGTATCCAGATAAATGATGTAAAACTACGAGCACTAAAGAATACACCACGCGTACAGAGAGAGATACAGGCTACACTGAATTATGTTAGGTTTCCGTCTACCCGACAGCTGCATTACAGATATTGTTTCTCAAACTCAAAGCTACATGAAGTTCCATCAAAGATACATACGAGAAACCTAAACTAAAGCATTGGATCTGGCTCGCTGTTGACTTTTGAGTGTTGTCTTGCCAGGCAGTGGACCCACATAACAGCCTACAACGATGGTTTGGCTTGGTGACTGTTGAATGATGTGCATGCAACGGTATGGTAGAGAAGCCGATCTTCCGTTTTTTGCACCCATCTGTACTACTACGCGCGCTACGCACTTTTCGCGTACGAGACCGGCCAGTGCCATACGCATTCAAGCTGCAACAAAGATTGATCACGTGCGCACGACTGTAGTAGCGCACATATCCGCTGAATCCGCGTGAGGATAGACACGTGCTTCCGCTGCTTCCGCCGTGTCCGATACCATGGATACTCGTAGTTTTCAAAAATAACAGCTTTGTAGGATTACCATGATTACCAAGACTTGGCAAAACTAAAGTAAAAAGTCAAGATAGTGCAAGATATAGGAGACTCAAGTCAAGACCGGCTCAAGTCAAGTCAAGAGTCCACATCACAGATCAAGCAAGACTTGAAGATCGAGTAGACGTACTCGCTGTTGAAGATGTTGTTGTATGCTTTATTTTTATAGTGGGAATCAAAACAGACACACATGTACCGCTGCTTACATCTATGTTCAAAGTCCAGACGGATGTAAACACATTCACTGAATGTGTTTACATCAGTCTGGACTTTGAACTTGCTGTCATCGAAGTCTCCTCGGGGAGCTGAGGAGACTTTGATGACAGCAAAAGCACAGCGTAGCACTGAAGCATCTCCAGCGGCCCGGATTTCACATGGGTCTGCTGCACTGTAAATTCTAGTCATGCACATGCATTCGCCAGCAGCTCCTGGAGTCTCCCTCAACCGCTGAACACGACCATTCAGTATGTTGGTGTGTGCCAGGGAGTCGTAAAATACCGGTATTATTGGTATTTTTACGACTCCCTGGTGTGTGCACAGTACTGCGACTGCGACTGCATACCAGGGAGTCGTAAAATACCGGTATTTTACGACTCCCTGCTGCATACCCATACGCGCTCGTCAACGACTGTCGGAAATTACAAATTCTGCATCTAGTCCGGCCAGACTGTATAGCATCACAATGACTGTGATTCTGAATGAGATGTTTGATTCAGGTGGTGCTAGAAACCATGTGTGTGTGTACGTGTGCTGGGGGCCGGGAGGGGGGTGGCCCTGGGGACATAGAAAAAGGACCCGGCATCCAGAAAGATTGGTAAAACTTAACTCGAAAGGCCAGAGGTGCAGGGTGCTCATAACGCAGAACAAGAAAGCAGAAACAATCAATGCCAATACTACAAGCAATGTCTCCACACACCAGTATAGTACGGGAACCATTGGGCATCAGCCCTTGAGCGCACTATTGACAGTCCGTTACGGAATACAGCTCAGTAGCCTATGGTAGAACACACTGTAAACACGAGTCTGCAACCCGCTGAGCTGGCGATCTGCAATTGCTATACTAGGAGCGTTCTATTTCTAGAAGGACACTATTTAATAGTAGCACTGAGTAAATTATAAAACCGTCCAACATCACCTTGCTTAGCAAGCGATCAAATCTTTTCAAACTGCAAGCTCGGCATCTCAAACAAATCCGTTAACACCAGACGCCGGCATCTGAGATTAAAGCTATGCTGAGAACACACTGCATGCTGTTCGAACACGTCTCAAAACTGTGAACAGCCAGTACGGCCCAACCCAAGCCGGTCACGGCACTGGCCGCGCATGTGTGTGCATGCAAGCAAAAGTGGCACTGCAGCTATGCGTGTCTTGCTCCAGAGCGCAGAGCGTCTCTGAATCAAGGTTGCTTCTCAGGAAACAGCCGTAGTCACTCAACACACTCACAGAGACTTCACGAGCGCGCATGACTTTGCACTGGTAGCGCGATACAACCGAGGGGCTCAGATGCCACCTCCATCAATAGGACCTGGCATGGTTGGCGGTGCTGCTTTTCTCCTTCTCGAGACTCCGGAGAACAGTGCGACGGGGTTGCGAATGACGAGACTCGGCCAATGCGTATCAGTAGCAGTTACTTCCAGCTGCCACTAGCGATCACTTTCACTGTGCTGCTGGCTTGGACAGATCTGCCATTAGGCCATTCAGCAGCGAGAGCATTTGCTCCGACATGCACAGGCGCTGGTCCAGCGAGACCAGCAAGTCGCTGTACCCCTGGCCACTGTTCTCATCGGGCAAGTTCGCAATGCCGGACAGAGAATGGCTGTTGACTATCGTGGAGCAGTAGCCATCATATGCAGTTGCCTGCATAGGACAAAAAGACAAAAGTACACTCGTTACCCTACCTACACGAGATCAGATCCTGTCCACAACCAGGACCATTGCTAAGTGGCACTCTAACAGTGAAGGTGAGCTGTGCTGCGACTAGTGATCTCAGTCCTGCCACTAGCCATTCAACATTGTGTGCAGATTTCGGAAGCCCAAGGCTTCATTCACACATGACCACACTTTCAGTAAAGCGGACAATGTTTGCGACAAGAAATGTTTGCATTTTAGAAATTGAGACTGGTTTGCGAAGTTCAAAACAGTTTAATGGGACACAAAGGCAATGGGCACGGTGCCCTCAATTCTCCTCCAGCACTAGCACTAGCAGTAAGCAACTCACCAACATATGTGACACTTGATCACATTGGAAAAAGAACTCTTCAAGACAGGCATCAAGTGATTCCGTCGGAGCGGCGACATTCCGTCTGCATACATCACAAGCAGAACGGCGAGAATCAGTTTGTCATGTATGCCAATCCTGCACCAAAGGTCCAGGCTCTTTATTCAAACACATTGCTTCAAGAGTGTCTGCCACCAGGGCCATAGCAAAGCGGCTATGGGTTGTTCGGCTGAGGTGGGGGGTTCATCTCCCTGGAGAATGTTATATAAAAATGTGGCTGCAATTGCTCAATTCTGGGCACATTTCACAAAATGTGCAACGGAACGCGTGCCCCAGACAACTGAACGACAAGCGCCGATATGAACATGTCGAGATTGCTCGGGTATATTACAAGTACAAGCTAATAGCAAGTCTTAACAACATTCCTATCATCTCTCCATCGGCTCTTGAACTCTTTACATACAATAAGGTTCAACGGTTGGTAAGCAAGAGAGCATGAAAGCTCGGGGCCCTCGCTATGCTTTTTTTGCCTAGGTCATCATACATGTTATTCGAACTGATGGAAATGTTTTTGCAATACAATGATGTTGCCGATTCAACACTGTCACCCCTGTCATTTTGCTCTTCCTCATAGTCCTCTGTTAATGACCTCAGCATTCTATTTATACAACAACCGCGCCCATTAAAACACTGCAATCTACCCGATCGGTACATTCCCGGCCCATTAGCAGCACACCCCTAAAACATTCGAACGATAATGCGACACCGTCTAACCTTGATGAGCTAGGCAAAACAGCATACAGTAGACTCGTACGCCCAAGAACGCGGTTTCAGAGGGCCAGCCTAGCAAAGTAATTATTTTTCAGCGCCCCAGGCAACGTTCTTATTTCGCGTTCTTACGCGTCCAACATGACCCGTGACGCTCATGTACAATGCACTTTGCGCTACATGTACCGGTTGTACACTTTACATGCACGTGTAGTATGTAGCGCTGCATTGGGTGATGTTTTCGCGAGGACCCGACAAGAGTTTGTGGTTGCGGACTTGTTTTTCGTGGAATCTTGGAGTTCGTTCTTAAATCCAGGCTGGGGCGTTCTTAGATTTCCAGCCTGGACGTTCTTGGGCGTACGAGTCTACTGTAGCGAGGTTATAATTTTTTTCCGTTTCTCCTTTTTTCAAGACATAACATGGGATTCAAACCCGCACCATCGCCCTGCATGCATTCCCCTGATACACTTTGCCTACATGCCGCATTTCCCCGATTATAAGTCACATTCGATTATAAGTCTGGCTACAATCGCCCTCGCCTCCTCCTTGATTGGCCTTGGCCATGAGTGTGTGTGTGTGTAATAGTAATAATAAAAGTCGCACCCCCATGTTTACGTTTAGCCCTACTGTTTCAATATAATCAATCATATAAGTAGGTTGTCACACTCGATTGTAAGTCGCATCCCCCTCTTTGCCCTTGAAGTTTAGTGTAAAAAGGTGCGACTTACAATCGGGGAAATACTGTATACGTTATGATCTTGCAGTTGAAAGTAGGGGTCAAACGGGTGTACATTTAACTAACGAACGGGTAATTTTGTTAACGGGCGGGTTAACGGGTACCCTTTAGCAGCCATATTAATGTTGTGCGCATTTCTCACATAAAATCATGATTTAAATTTGTATATTATCAGGTTGTATTTTGATGCCACATTATGATTCGCAATTGATTGTGTCCCATAATAACATTATGGCAATGAAGTTCCAAATGAATGTCATCCGTACATTTGCCCATGCACACAACTTCACAGGCAGTTACAATCGTACATGGTCCCAGTGCTACATGTACAATCATGTTTTTTGAGTTTTTGATACATGTACGCAAATCAACTGCAGATTGGTGTGATTCAAGCCATGCAAGGACAGAATAGTTTAGCAAACGTTCCGTGATCTGGCGCAATCCTATTTGCTATGTTCGCAGAGAACTGGTACTCTTCGCATTCAGAAGATGGTCGCACCCATAGCTGGGGTGCCTGACACAGCTGATGTGCTGCTCACCAGCTAGCTGTTAGTGCTAGCTCGTTGAACTTGTGAAACGAATCTTCACAAATCCGTAATCTTGCATGCAATAATTATTTCGATCTACTTTTCAACTAAGCTCGTCGATTGAAGGAACAAACTACAACCATGAGTATCATAGCTACCACCTACGGACATCACCGTGTGTGACACTCCGACTGGTCACTCAGCCTGGTGACACTAGTTCATCTTCCAGCACTGTGGCAGGTTTGATGTCGGAGAACCATCGTAACTTTCTAGTAACTCAGCTGGCAGTTTTTTGTTTGTTTTTTTTACAAAGGGGTACCCCTTTACTAACGGTACCTGAGATTAACGGGCGGGTACCCGGTACACCCGTTTGACCCCTAGTTGAAAGCCCTATTTGAAAAAGGTGGCCAGCTGTCTTTGATAGTACGGTACGGGACATGTACGGGATAGCGCCAGGCATGCCGACGCGCCAGGCAGAAACAAACAATTGCCGAATTGAAGCGGTGTGGACCCTGGCTAGCGACAGACGTTACCAAGAGTAGATAAACAAGAGTGTGCAACTCGCGGATGGGTAGGCCCACGGCGGAATTTTTTGTTGACGTAATCTTTTCGACGACGCACGCGCTGCGAGTCTTTCGGAAAGTTTTCCCTCATGCTCTTGGCCGGCTTTACACTACAAGCTCGGTGCCCAGCACGTGCTCTCACACTGCTCTGCGGCAAAATGCGCGTTCTTCTGAAAAAAGGTGACGTCAACAAAAAATTCCGCCGTGGGCGGGGGTATCTGCAGATTGTGCAGGAGAGATCCGGAGTTGCACACTCTTGTTTACCTACTCTTGACGTTACTAAAGTAACGTCTTCTGCATAGCTACGGGAATAAAATTGTGCCATGCACCAGCTTAGCTTACGTATTGTTCTCAAGCGAATGCTGGTACGTGAGCGCTCCAGTTGCCACCTTCAAAAGATTCTGAAAACAGGCCAATAGAGATAAAGATGCCAGCAATGATTTCACACATCGTCTCAGAAAAAAGATACTAAAATGAAATATACAACTTCCGCCGTAAACTGAAACTTGGCATATTTTCCGCACAATCACTATCCAAGCGCCAAGGTTTAGTTTAACAGAGGGAGCACCACTACAAGGGATTTCTGCCAACCGCCCTGTCCTGGAAAGAAGGCCTGTGAGCTGTTTGGCTGAGAAACACCAGAACTAGTAGACGCAAGATAGGCAAGATTGTGAATTTGGTCGCAACGCGTAAAGTCGCGTGAGACTCAGTTAGACTGAGTTTTCAGCATCCGTAGGAACGCCACCACCCTCTAAGGTGCAGATACAGCTCCTAAAGCGGTGGGAGGTGAGTAGATCAGCTCACCAGCAAAGTGGTCAAAGACTGAAAATCCCATTCACTGCATTTACTACTACGTATGATAATACGTCACCAGTCAGTGCCGTACATGTACCAATGGCCATCTGCAGCACGAGTTGTTATTGACCTAAAGGTTGTTTTAAACATCACGACACAGTATTTAAAAAACAAATTATATCAGCATACGCGTGTTTTGATTGATCTACAGCGTACGCGTGTTTTGATTGATCTACAGCATACGCGTGTTTTGATCTACAGAATTCGGTACTGTAAGTCACACAAATGTTCGGCCCATTCAAATTTCAGCCTCCCAGGGCTAAAACACATTTCGGCTGCAACACATTTTCGCCCTGCACTGCTGCTGGGCGTGTACACTGTCACACCGAACCTTGCAAAACAAAATTTCGGCTGCAACAAATTTTCAGCCAAATATGATCAGGCCGAAAATAGCTGAAAATAAAATATGCGCCGAATATAATTTTGTTGACTTACAGTAGATGCGTACTTTTTTCCCACCCAAAGTGGTGCATGCTACTCGCCTCTTCCGACTTTACCCCAGGTCAGAGGGTGGTAGGTGTTGGGATTTTTACTGTAGCCATAGAAATGGAGCTGCATTCATCAAAATTTCCCATCGTACAAAAAAATGTGGCAAAGACGTTAGATCGGACTATGTATCGATCTACCGAATGAGTGAATCTGCTATTGTGTTCTTCCATCTACGGTGATCTACCGTATTCTTTTGTTTTAGCTTCCGTAGGAACGCCACCACCCTGCAAAGATCTAAGGCGCAGATGCAGCTCCTAGGTCCGAAAAGGCTGCGATGCAGCGTTCGGCCCTTATTCCTGTAGTGTTCACACATACATATATGGACTGTCACACGCATATATGTACACAGCGCCGTTTGTACTCCTATCCATTTACAAAGGCCGCTTTCCACACCTGTGCTGACAGTCGGTACGCACCGACTCTGTACTCATGCACGCACACCAGGACATTCTGTTGGCATCATATTGCAGGGCTTTCCGGAGCTCCGGGTTAGTTGTTGTTTGAATAAAGTAAGAGACCAACATTACATTGGCGCTGCGAGCAAATGCCTGATCCTCGCCATGTCCCTGCTGCCACTACCGCCTCCGGAGCCATTCCCGATCTACAGCAGTCTCTACGACGCTGCCGCCAGTTTTCCTGCTTGGGTTGGCGTTGGGAGGAAATGAGCTGCCTGTGAGAGGTAAACTGGGTCCTGTGGAGCCACAGCTGGGCTAGTACTAGTAGGTGCAGTGTATGGATGAGCATCAGCTGAAGTGTGGCTGGTGTCCATGCTGTGAGACAGAGAGTACAGTGGGTCTGACATCATGTGTACTGAAGCTGGACCACTACTACTACTACTAGTACTTGGTGTGGACAAACAAGCTTTGGCCAAGTGGCCCCACTTGCCACACTTGGGGCAGCGCTGGCCCCGTGCAGCATCACAGGACCGGTGGCCTGGCTCTCCACAGCGGTAGCAGCGCGATGTGCTGCATTCTCGCTGGCCTCGACGGTGTGAAGAACGTCCACGACAATATCTTCATCTTTAATAAGAGCGTCGAAGAGCACAACCTACGACTCGTCACCTGCCTCCAGCGGCTCCAAGATCACAACGTTACACTCAACCGAGCCAAATGTCACATCCTCAAGCCTTGGCTCGAGTTCATGGCTAGCGTCTACTCCGACAAGGGCATCCGCGCCTTCCCAGCCACCAGCAGTCTGTGGCTGCATTCTCTACGCCATCTTGCGTCAGCGACATACAGAGTTTCCTGGGCCTCACCAACTTCCTCCGCCGTTACATTCCTAACATGGCCGATCTCACCACGCCACTCCGCGCTCTCACTAAGAAAGGTACTGTTTGGCGTTGGACTGATGTTGAGCAGCAATCATTTGATGCACTGAAGGAGGCCATCGCCGAAGACTGCATGCTGCAATACTTCGACCGCAGGCGCTACACATCACTGTATGTCGACGCATCGCCCACCGGCCTCGGCGCAATCCTGTGTCAACGCCAAGACAACGGCCACGATGCACCCGTAGCGTTCGCCAGCCGTGCACTCTCCGATGTCGAGCAGCGGTATTCCCAAACTGAACAGGAAGCATTGGGCGTCAAGTTTGGCTTACTTCGTTTTCACCACTACTTAGCAGGTGATCCACAGTTCACCGTTGTCACAGACCACAAGCCGCTCCTGCAACTCATGGGCGTCGGATCGAGACCTCCGCCACGAATTGAGCGCGTGGTCCTCCGCCTGCAGGATCTCAGCTTCCAGCTCCAGTACAAGCCTGGCCCAGAAAACCCGGCCGACGTCCTCAGTCGCAACCCGCAGCCTCATCCCGACTTGCCAAACGTCGGCGCACAGGAAGACACGGCGTACATACATGCCCTAGCTACAGCAGCTAAGCCGAATGCGTTGGCTCTGAAGGAGATTGCGGACGCCACCACCACAGACACCACACTGCAAGCCGTCCTTTCCTCTCTGGAAACTGCCCGCTGGGATTCCAACCACACCACGGTCCGCCCGTACTTTGCCCTCCGCCATGAACTGTCTGAGAGTGACGGCCTACTACTCCGCAACGACCGTCTCGTCATTCCCATGGCCCTCCAACGGCGTACCCTCCAGCTTGCACATGCGGGCCACCAAGGTATCGTCCGCACCAAGCAGTTGATACAATAGTCCATTCGCCGAATCGGGGTCCGTGATACACTAAACTACATGCATGTGCACCATCTTAACGAACTCTCCATGATGGCCCAGGATCAAGCAGCTTGGAAAGGCTGTATTCAAGCAGGATAGCACGCGTGCGGGCAATCTCTAGCGGAGGAACAGCAGCGGAACCATGTGTTGCACAATAATATCATACGTATTGTGTCAATGCATATTGTACGCGATCTGTCAAATATCTGTGTATGAAAATTTACGATCCTGAATAAGAATGAAGCGCGACTGTGAAAAACCTATGGGCCCACATTTGGCAAATGCACTATTCTATAATAATAATTCGCGGAATTCGCGTTGGCATTCTATAGTTCACTGTCATCTGCACTCTTACTTTGACCTGATACAGGACTGCACTGATAACACATGTATAGCAGTCTACAAAAATAGTTTGCTTTACAATATGTGACTGCACTCCCGAACGCGAGTCCTCCAATTCAAGCTACAAGATGGCCTTAAAAAAGCTCTTACAGTGAGTGACAATTTTAGTTGAAGAACAGATCGACGAAGTTCCTGCACCGATGTCTCGCCAGTGGCAACGGGAGCATCCTTGCTTGGCGCAGACATTGCATAAACCAGTGTAGGCAGTGAAACGACACGGCGAGACAGAGCCAGAGAGCAAGACCTGAAGACAGAAACGTCCTGCAACCAAACTGTGAGTGTGATAAACTGAGCAGGGCTGGCTGGCACAATCAAAAATTCAAAAGGCAGAGGACATGCACCCGTACCCGCACCATGCATGCCGGTAAAAAAATTAATTTAGATTTTTGATCTTGCGTGAGTAGACCATTGGCCGTGGATCTCATGAGTGAAAATCAATCGAGCGAAACTAGGTTAGTGTCCTCGATCGTCTTCTCTCCGCTGCACTACCCGCTTGTCCGACAAAAGCCGCCTCCCTGGTTCGAAGCTGGCCAGCTAGCTGGCGCCATCAATCAGGCATCATGTGAAAGACAATGATGTGCAGTGCCAAGCCAGGCAAGGCCAAGGTCGAAGGAGATTTTGGATCCATCCGATGATCCATCCGATGATCGCCCCGTCCGCACGGCCAATCAACTCTTGAACTCGGCTTTACAGCTGTCTTTCAAACAGTCCGGCACTAAAAATGATGAATCACTGGCCAGTGTAGTGAAGGAAGCCGACGGGCGACGGACCACTGCGGCACTGGACCAGAGACTGCAGAGTCGTATGTATGCAGTGGTATGTGGCCGACGCAAATGCTCCGAATGGAGACTTGCTGAATCACCATGACCATGATGACCTCGTCAACCAGATGAGATGATTGATGGCACTAGGTTAGCCAGGACTCGAAGTCGAGTAGATCTACGAAAAAAGTTCTGATTTTTCGTTCCATCAGGCACAAGTACTTGACAAGCAAGGGACTTGAAGCAAAACGACGTTGACCAGCGCTACAGCACTGCAGTTGGCTATTTTGCAAGGACGCTGCTCCTCCAAGAAACACCTGTGTTCAATCGCACTAACATTATTCCTCACATAGCAATGGCTGACGAGAACAAACTGCCTGCATGGCTAGTCCTGTGGCTGATCGTTGCTTCTCCGGTGGTTGTGTGGGATGCCAGCTTCTTGTTCACGCGGCCGGCGTCCTTGCCGGGAGGAGATCTACACTGGTTGTTCTCGCCATACGCACTCTACATCGAGGTTGATGGCCGCTATGCCGACATGAGCGACACGTTCGGCTTGGCCCAAGCCTACATGAACGTCGTGGAGGTGGTCCTGAGCCTGGCGACGGTGGCGCTGCACTTCCGACGCGATAGGCGCGCGCGCCTGCTCGGCTTGGTGACGTTGATGATGACCTGGTGGAAGACAGTGGCGTACATGATCCAGTACATGGACATCTGCAATGGCGGCGACTACCTGGCCAAAAATACCACCATGTCGCTGGTGTTCCTCTTTCTGATACCCAACGGCCTGTGGCTGGTGTTCCCCTTGCTTGGTATCATCTCGCTGTGGTCCTCACTGCACCGATCGCTAGCTGTGGCCGACGGCAAGAAAGCACGCTAGAATTAGAAGGTTGAAGAAGGTAGCCCACCAAAGCGGCGATGCTATGCAGTGTGATGAGATGCAGTTTTCACTCTGTGTCCGAGACGGTGGCCACCGCGGGGGGGAAGCCGTGTGAAATAAGCCGGGCATCGTGAGTACGTGCCGTGGCTGCGGTTCTATAATTATTTGAATGTCAGCCAATATACGTACATGTACCTTTAACCTGAATGGAATGCGCTTGAAAACGAGATAAGCAACAAACCATTTTACGGCACAGATTTTGATTAAAAAAATGAGACTATTTTGGAAACGGAGATCCACAGATATAGTTCAGGCGTTCCCGGTATTGTTGATTACACTGACTGACAGATAGTATGATTGAATTTCAATAAAACATTTTGGTCTGAACTTAGTGTTTGCTGTTGAATCTCCCCGGCCCCCACCACATTTGCAACATCATGCATGACATCATCGCTCATACTCCGTACGGGCTATGGAGACCATGCAGGCCCAGAAGCAGAAGTGGCAAACCAGGAGGAAGTTTGTGAGACGGGGGGGGGGGGGGGGGGGAGAGAGAGAGAGAGAACCAAAGGCGCTAGAGCTCGCTATAGCCGATACAGACTGTACATGTAATTCTAAAATCTCTGACTACACGATGACAGGGGCTTTGATGCGACTACGTTGTAAACTGTACACAGGGGTTGGCTCACCACTTGCCGATGCACACCACATTCCTGGCCTCTCCCTGCAGCAACAATCAAGATGCACCTACAGGGGCACTCCTTCACCACCATCCCCAATCAGCGTCTGTCCCTTTGGAAAAGCGGGGTTCTACGGCCGCGGCAATTTTGCCGGAAATGGCATCATCAGCGGAAATCACGGAACCCTTGCTTTTGCCAGTGGAATCTGAAATTACTGAGCAGAAAGTGCGATCTATTCGAGCACCTTGCTCTTGCCAGTGTAGGTGCGTGCAGGTCTCTACACGATTCTTCACTTCCGTTCAGTTCGTGATGACAGGATAGCGTGGAAAGTCCTCCTACGTGTACTTCATGTAACTAGGTTGTCATATCCTACAGTAGAGTCGAGCGCTGACGAACGTGGAGCCCAAGAACGTCCAGCCTGAAATGCTAAGAATGCCACAACCTAAAGTTGAGAACGGTGGTGTTGGTTTTCTGGCAGCTTTCGAAATACATTTTAAAAGAATGTGCTGTAAGAACACAGCCAAATTGCTGAAAAATAAGAACGTCCCAGTTTTAACCCCTTCGAAACAGCGTTGTTGGGCACACAACTCTACTGTATAAAAGGAGGGTGAACACTTGCAGAAAGCCGCAGAATACCGGTAACCCCCCACGGAATTAGAAGTCTTGTCTGCGTCTTTGCAAAGGGAAAGCAGTGTGCTTCCATATAGTCCGTGGCTGTCCCCACTCCCACCAACATGCATCTGAGATGATCCTGGCATCATAGTACGGTTCACAGCTCCCTTTGTTATGTATATAATAAATGTAGAGCCGAAGGATTTATTGCAATTACATACCAGTATAAAAACCGAGGTCCCCCGAGGTTTTTATAACTGGTATGTAATTGCAATAAATCCTGAGGCTACTACATTTATTATACATATGTTGACCTTCGCTTTCCCTAAAAAGGAGTATTTTATAAACAGTATTTATTGGCCCAAAAGCCAATAAATACTGTTTATAAAATACCACTAAGGCCAATAAATACTGTTTATAAAATACTCCTTTTTAGAGAAAAGTGCAGTGCTGCATGGAAAAGTACAGTGGTATTTATTGAGTCAAGCAAGTTTATTTGAATTTGATACTGTTGATGGTGTGGCCACTAATGAGTGTGGGTATTTATCAAAGGTCAATATATGATGCCATATTTGTTGTGCAGATACAATATTGTGTTGATCTTGCAGCAGCTGAGCCCTCTCATGTGCGGTAGTGCCCTTGCTGTTTGCATTACACAGAGCTCACGGACATGTCAGTTTGAGCACCCTGGCGCTGACGATTCCACAAAGGAGTCTGGGAGGACGAAACAGTTCTGTCCGCAGATTGAGTGATGGTGTTTTTTTAATAATGTTGCAGACTTTCCATTTACGGTACATGGAAACAAGGAACACGGCGAGGCACAAGTTATGTATTAGAGAGTCCACCACCCTAAAGCAGGTTTTGAACAGAGTGACAAAGACGCATAACTTGTGCCCCACCGTTTTCCTTGTTTCCATTAATATTTTCCTTGGCTCACCATCTGATTACTTTCCATTACATTTAGACTTCTTCAGAGCTTGCAAACGTGGAAAGTAAAAGAGAACGAAGTACCTCACAATAGCGTACATAATAATGTAATAAATAATATTATTCACTTGTTTGAGGGAGAGACGTAAACGGGAAAAGTCTGAAGAAGAAATTGACTGTCACCACAAGGACTCGAACCAGGGACCCTCGCATAACAATGTAAGCAAGGAATTGCTAACCACTGAGTGTGAATGTGCATGTATCCAGATTTAACATTTGCCATCAGAACATAAACATGACACATCAGGGATGATAGCAAAAAATGCCGTCCTCGAACATATCATGCACAGAGTTCATTCAGGGGTTCGGGAACAATCATACTTTGGACCCGGACACGATACAAAGTATGAAGGTTGGTACGTGAGCATATGCTAAAGAAGTGAGTAGTCGAAGAGTTAACTCCGTCAATCATGTGGAAATGGAGGGGTGTGTTGCGCATACTGGAAATTATCACTCTTCTATATCGACCTCCACTAATTCTCGTGATCCTTGACTGGTCCTATATTACCCATATCGCCGTAATATCGACCGCTTGTGTCGACCACTTAGGCATTGTAATCTTTCGACTTTGGAGGGACTTTTCTCTCCACTTCAAAAAGAAAATTTGAAAGAAAGAAGACAGAAGAGAACAAGCAGGATTTGAACCCACAACAGTATGAATCTCAAGCAACCCCTTATACCACCCAGCCACTGTGCTGCAGAATGCCAGATGCTGAACCCTGTTGTTCTTCCAGTCTTGTACCCAAAATAGGCCACATCCAATGAACACTATAGTACAATTTACAAATGCAATACTAAAAAGGTTAAAATAGCACCCAAAGGTTCAAATTTGGGGGTTATGGCAAAGGAATCGTGATAAATAGGATATTGACCTCGACTTCGGTCTATATGGGAAATATAGACCTCGTCTTGGTCAATATCCTATACGCATCACTTGTTACAGTGTACACATATTAAACTACAATGTCTATACACAGTATGGTACAATGTGCGATGAGTATTTCGGCAAGGACATAAACCATTCCAGCAACCCCTTATGTAATGATACATTCAAGTCAGGACACGTGTAACAATGGCAGATGGAGAGTGCAAATAATATGAAAGTAATTAGTTGCGGACATGACCATACGATTGAGAAGAAGAAGTAGCGACGACCCGGCCATTAATTTATGGAATCCAATACACCACACCACCACATTGCGCTCTTGGCCGATCCAAACTCTGCACTCACATCACCACAGCGAGGACAATTCCGGTATATAGGTTGATATTGACAATGACCCTCCAGACAGCTGTTTCGCTCCTCCTGAGCTCATCAGTGGAGGCATATGATGTTGAATGAAAGAATAATAAGAATAGACTGATCTTTATAGGGCTAAATTGGCGCGATTGCGCTCATTCTGCATAGAAACGTGGCATGACCATACAACATAATGACATGTATTACGAGTTGAGAAATGAATGGATACCAAATTGCAATATCTTCGTGCTCCGCTCTTCAATGGCAGATTAGTATTTTAGTAACTTCAGAATCTGATACGGTCAACGCAGGTAGTTGCACTGACTGTGCAGTCTGCTGCAGCTCGTACTCAACTGGCGTTACGAGCTGGAAGCATGACATGCAGTCACTGTGCAGCTTGAGCTCACACCGTTACGAGGCTTCAGGGGTTAAAGCACTTCTCTTCCATTGTGTGCATGTCAGAATTTTGTTTATCGTTGAATGCATACTCGTACATGCCAGGCCTCACATTCTCCAAACTGCAGGAGGCATTCTAGCACATCACCAAATCGTCGCTCCCATCAACACCGTCAGTGCACCGGCAATCTTAAGGCGTGTCAAGAGAGCTGCAGCGGAGATTACATTTCTTCGAATTGGGTGTCTCGACCTCAAGATCTCCGCTCATCCTTCCGTGACGAGTCCAAGAGACTGTATCAGAACGCAGTTTTCACAGATGCAACGTGGAAAATAGAGGCTGTGATCTGAGGAAAAAACTACAGGAAAGCATCCAGTCGAAATACATGCTGTAGGAGTACAGTACACGTATACACACACAAACACACACACGGCTCCACACACACACACACACACACACACACACACACACCTCAGACATGCCCATCGCGGAAGCGATTGATAGCGAACAGCTTTGTTAGACATTGCAACTTGTGCTGGGATTACACCATTCAACAGCTTGCAAGGCTGGTGAATTGACCGCACACACACACACACACACACACACACACACACACACACACAAGGATCAACTAGCCATCGCCCTATCTGGACAACTGGCAGCCCACAAAATTATCTGAACTATACAAAAGAGCGAGGCGAAAAGTTCTGAATAGTTGACCCGCGAGGGAGCGTGTCCTTACAATGTAGGTCTGACATCATGACAAGGTCAGGCTGGGGGCCGGTGAATCATCAAGAGCCAGACTGGGCAACTACGTACAACTACACAATCATCACTGCCTGAGCATATGCTACATGCATGTATTTACAGTGAGTAACATGAATGTACTGGCCGATAGCATACGGAATCGGGCATGAATCCAGCACCCAGTGTACTGCAGCCCAGCATGTACGTGTTATACTGATAGTGCATGGAGAAACCAGAGGCCCGCCTGCTACTAGTATATTATCATTGAAAAGAAATCTAGTACGTTGGAGAGAATGATGGCGGTGAACCAAACAGCCCTGTGACTCCGCAACACAACTTGAAGTAGAACACTCACCCCACTCAAAGTCAATTTTAAATACATCCAAAGCCGACGCAATGTGTGGCAATACACCAGTGAGCCAGAACACTGTGCATACCTAGTGAGCGTATGTGCTAGGTAGTGGCCGGGTCAGGTGATTCAAAGCCCTCACTAATTGATTGAACCAAATCAGGACACACTAGTAAACTGTACGAAACTCTTTTAGTAAAAGTGCCAGCTGCACCAGTAGGAGACATGCCACGGAGAACACAGCAACCCTGTGCGCAATCACAACACACTCACCTGGAGTCGACCAGCAAGCTCGTCTTCCTGCGCCGACCGGGGCTACGGCTAACAATCTCCAGGCGCAATCAAGTCGAAGCGGCTGGTCATAGAAACGGCCATGTTCTAAAAACAAAGCCACACAGGATCCACGCAGCACGAGAAACAGTGCAATCAGAAGAGGCAGAGGGAAGCTCAGAGCACCATGGCTCCAATAGAATGCATTGATACAGTGTACCCTGGTGAGTTTGGCCAGCTCAGTAACTGCACTGTCACTGTGGAACATGCTCTGTCGACCAGCTAACCAGGGCGAAGCAGTGCTATACCTCCAGGTTCACATATGCACAGTGCCATATCAACATGTTACACAATGAGGCACTGTCCAACAACAGAACAGAGAGGGAATTTCATCCACACCTAACACTCCACAATGGTAATTCACGCACCCCACCACCAACACATAGTGACAATAAGCTCCCATCACGTACAGTTACAAATAACTGTCTACGTTGATCATTGAAAGTTTCCTGCAAGAATGATAACTCATGCGTGTACGTGTTCGGCAACGGCAGGATCAGGTATTACCGTATAGGCGCAAATAGAAGCCCTGGGGCTTTATTTTTTCCAAAAAGATACATCTAAGTGCAAAACCGGCGTCCTGGACCAGTTCTGGCTACATCACTGTATTCATACACCTGCACATGTACGGCCAGCCGTCAAGGGCCATGCAAGTTGAGGGCGCCAAGCATGCACTTTGGGTCGGATTTCACCGAGCACAACTGTACTTGATTGAGCCAAATCAGTAGTAGACAGTACAGGACTCTTTCAGTTAAAGTGCCAACTTCACTAGTAGGCGACACGCCACGGA
The DNA here is from genome assembly GCF_964019385.1 of Sycon ciliatum. Lineage (NCBI taxonomy): Eukaryota > Metazoa > Porifera > Calcarea > Leucosolenida > Sycettidae > Sycon > Sycon ciliatum. The sequence continues at coordinate 17,103,929 of NC_088643.1, read as the reverse complement.
GAACACAACAGCCCTGTGCACAATCACGACACTCACCTGGAGTCGACCAGGAAGTTCGTCTTTGTGCGCCGACCGGGGCTGCGGCTGCAAACAGGCTCTTGATGGAAGATAACTCAGCAGCAAACCGGGCAGCCAAGTGTTGAAAAACACAAGGCAGCAGCCGGCCACACGCTGAGACCTGCTGGGGAGAGAGAGAGAGAGAGAGAGAGAGAGAGAGAGAGAGAGAGAGAGAGAGAGAAAGTCTGCCGAAAACGGCAGACAGTGGCAAAGCCACGATCTTTGACAAGGTCTCCCAGCGACTGGGTGTGGCGGCATCCAGGGGGATGCCTGCAGAGCGACAGGTGAGAACAGACTAGACTTAGGAGGGGCGAGCCAGAGGATGCTCAGAAAGAGAGAAGGAGAAAAGACGGAAAGACTGAAGTCAGGAGAGAGGAAAAGAAAAAGAAATAGAAATAGCATTATTACATGTACGATGATAACAAAAATAAAAACCAAGCTCAACCGGCGTAGCACACCATGGGCGGCGGAAAGCAAAGATAAAAATAAAACGGCTAAAATTTGTCAATCCGAACCAAGAAGATACGACACACTGCAATCGGAAAACTAAAAAGCAGTGTGAAAATGCAGAATCTCAACAACGTAGACGATTACAAAGTTGGCCACGTGAAGGAGGCAACCGCCAATAGTACATGCACGGGGAATATCCGTCACTTCCGCGGAAAGAGCGCAGGCAGAAGGAGTAAGCAGGCACGTCTACGAACAAGCGTAGATAAGGGAGCAACAACAAACAGACAACAGGCAGGGGCATATACTAGCTAAGTGCAAGCGGTGAGTTCTAATACTAGCAACAGGGGCAGTAAGACTAAGAAGACATTTAGATTACATAAATACGATGAGATATATACATTGATGAGACGAGACCAATGTGGTGGAATCCAGTGTGAAAAAGGAGCACATGCAATCTCTTCAACCAGGAAGGGGAAGATGCTCTAGAAAGACCAGGAAACGGGAACCAGCCCGGTTTCACCACTGGTAGCTGAGCAGCTAAACCATCCCAAAGGGAATACGACATTGCGACAGGCGCTAGAAACCTTAAAAGTGAAGAGCGGTGCAGGGTCTCAGTGAGAATTTGCGCGTGGATTCAGGCTTTCGAGATAGGCGCCATGCAGCGTGTGCATGAACTGGGGGTTGTGCTTGATCAGATGCACGAGCCCTTGCTGCATCTGCTCCAGCGTGAGACCCTGCAGGCTGTCTTGCAGCGGCGGACTGGGGGCGCGTTGGAACGGAGCGGGGGTGGCGGAAGACGGCAGCGACACAGCGCCGAGACTGGCGGCTCGTGACGAGCGCGACTCGGCCGAGACGACGCGTAGCGGCGGACTGCCGGTGAAGTGTGGAGCGGGCTGTGGCTCGGCGCTAGGTGACGATTGGAAATCTCCGGGCAGCATCAAGTCGGACTTGCTGCTCATAGATACGGTCATGTTCTAAAAACAAAAGGCACGCATGCACGCAGTACGAGAAAAGGTGCAGTCAGAAGAGGCAGAGGGAAGCTCAGAGCACCACAGCACCATGGCTCCAATAGGCTACACTACACAGTGTACCCTGGTGAGTTTGGTCACATCAGTTACTGCACAGTCGCTATAGGACATGCTCTGTCGGCCAGCTAACCAGGGCGAAGCAGTGCTATACCTCCAGGTTCAAAGATGCACAGTGCCATATCAACGTGTTACACAATGAGGCACTGTCCAACAACAGAACAGAGGGGAATTCCATGCACACCCATCACCCCACAATGGTAATCCACGCACCCCACCACCAACACACAATGACAATAAGCCCCATCACGTACAGTTACAAATGACTGTCTACCATAATCATTGAAAGGCTCCTGCGAGAATGATAATTCGCTCTTTACCACAGCATTGCATGACAGGATGTGGAGAAACAGCAGAGGTACTCATTGCAAAGTAGAGGGCTTACCCGTGTGGCGCTGTTGGGCACTGACTTCACTCCCACGGTGGAGCCAAGCTGCGGAGAGGGAGCTGCCGAGCCAGCCACGAATGGCTGGGACACCTGACGGACGGCGTGCACATTGGCGGACAGAGGTGTGGCGGATGCCGAAGCAACTGCATACGGTAGCGGCGTACTGATGGCCGTGCTGAGTGGCGGAGAGCCACTCAGGCTGTTGGTCAAGTCGACCACAGTGGAAACCGGCGCTGCGTTCACATGCGAGTAGCCAGTCACCGGCAGAGCTGACGCAGGGGCAACTGCAACAGGCTGCTGTTGGTGATGGTGGTGGTTGGGAAGAGTAGCCATGACAGTCGTAGCATTGGTAACACCATACGGCAGGACTGGGACGGTGCTTGAAGCAACACCGCCGTTAAGTTGTGCCACTGCAGTAGCTGCTGGCACTACTGGAACTCTCGGCTGGTGATTGCTGGACGGTAGTGTGGTGGTAACGGAGGCACAGGCAGTGGACATGGCCATTGTCGGCGGCGCACGGCCTTCGCCCTGCATCATCGAGTTGAACGCCGTCTGCATAGCCTGTGCCGGTGTGGTTCTGCTGTGCGGCAGCACCGCCACAGGAGCCTGCTGCTGCTGCAGCACCGGTGTGTTCTCGGTCATGCCCACCTGCGATGGCATGGGTAGCTGCGTGGCGAACGGCGAGCTGATCATGGGAACGACATTGGCCGAGGCTGCTGCCATTGCCACAGCCGGAGAGCCGCTGGCGAACTGCTGTGCACCGGTGGCTTTCTGACTGCCGCGTGGCATCGAGACTGGTGTGACGCTGGGCTTGGCCGAGCCAGACGACTTGGAGGGTCTGGTCGGTGTTTCGGGCAGTGCTGCCGCTGTAGATACGGCTGGCTGAGCGCCCTGGGAGTTGCGAGCGGCTTCATTCAGCAACGCGAGAACGTTCACCTGCACACCACAACAAGGCAAAAAGAAAAGTACACCGAATCCTCAAATTAAGTTCCATTTATTCGTAGATAGAGCGGCTACAGTTCACACATTTAAAACTGGCACCTTTTAAACCTGTTGATGTCACATGCATTGTGGTAGAGAGTTCATTCATCTAAAACGTGCAACTTTAAACGCGTTTATGTCTCTCAAGCACTGTGCCTTTTGTGGTAGATATTGTGCAAACAACTGCACATCCTGCATCGTGTGACCTGCGCAATTCTTTCTTGCCACATTATACCTCGGAAGAGTCAAAGGACAGGGAGTTAGAAATTTGGCCAGGCTTTACAAAATCTGGGCAGGTATACAACGGCGAAATGGAAGTAAAGTAGAAGCAGGGCCGAAACCCAAAAGCTTTCCCAAAAAATTGAAGGTCAATTCAGCCAAAATCAGGCCTTCAACATTTGCAGCTGATGATGAGTGCTGGTGAGAAAACCACGGCGAGAATTCAGAAGTGTCAGATCAGGCGACGTGTCTACACATGGCTCTGTCCATTCTGCGCAGGACTCAACAATGGTGCCCGGGTCCATGTGTGTGTATGAAATTGCCCGCGATACTAGGATAGGGTCCAATGCTCCACAAAAAAAAACAAAAAAACAGAGCAAAAGCAGGAGACATTCGCGAATGAACTTAACAGGACACAACGAGAAAGCCGGTACAAAGCCGAGCATCAAGTTGATTAACTAGCGTGATGGGCTCACCTTGCCCTCCGTTGTACTTGCTGTCGTTGCTGGTGGCTGGTGCTGTTGTGATGACGCAGCTCCCTCTTGCGCTTTTGCCAGTGTCTTCTCAGACTCATCCATCAATCTAGTAATCAAAGCACAGCGAAAAAGAAAAGAAAGAATATCAGTCTAGCAGCGAAGCAAGAGCAAGACTGGCCACGCCGCACCACAGCGCAGTCATCGCCACGTAAGACAGGTACATGTATGGCGCATGCACACACTTGTGTGACAGAAGGCAGAGTAAATCCATGGGGAGATTCGACCTTCTTGAGCCGCGTCCCTGAACAGCGGCACTGCAGATCTGCATTTCTATGTGCAGGCACTTGACACGGGGCTGCAGCCATGCACCCCTGGACTCCAGGCGCATGACTAAGTCCGAGACCTGACTCATTGCATAACGCAGTGTGGGCAGTGCTAGGGCTGCGCAGCGCCTGCTGCGTAGAGCAAGTCACGAGATTAAAATCCGTTCTACGGCACTGCAGTTGTAGTTGTGCTCTTTGCAGAGTACGAGACTTACTGCTGGATAACATTACCGAGGGCATGCTGCTCGTCCGAATCTGACACCCAGAGGCCAAAAATAGCATCTGCACAGGACAAGAACACACAAATAGACGTAACTTACTAGCCTTTTCAAGCAATTCCTTGGCAGTGCATCACAGCAGCCAGGCCACACAGCCACATTAAAGCAAACTAGCAGCGAACCAGCTAATAACAAGACACGATCGTCTACAAACAGCGGAATTCATTCCATAAAATCGGATGGACCAAGTGCCAATACACAACAAAATGACTACGCATTAAAGCACATGCATCCGGGGCAGAAGTTGGAGGCTAAGCTAGCAATTGCCATGTCAGTACCACATACCGTTGGCACTACTCCGGTACAAGAGGAAATTACTGGCTATCTGAAGATTAAGACGTGCAGTAATGGGCTCAGTCACATTCCGAGTATTTAACTGATTCATCAACAACAGATGGTGCACTGGGATTCCTTTCCTGAAAGACAACGACAGCGACAACAACGACAGCGACAACAACGGCAAAACAACAGTTGGTCCGGGCGCATGTGAAATTTGCGTGGTTGGATACGGTCAGCTATGCACAGTGAAAAGAGGTGTGTGTGTGGGGGGGGGGGAGGAGGAGGAGGAAGAGTAGTGCTGCCGCACACTGACAAAACAGTTGAGCTGGACAGGAGATGTAGACTGGTGAGTTTGGACAGACTGGTCACAGTACGGCAACTTCGCGCCGCCATACTCCATCCGCCAGCTAACCAGCCCAATAGATCGCTATGCCTTGTCATGCAAACTAGAGCAAAGGCCAGCGCCGATTGACAAGCAGCGCTGGCCGGAAAGCCCAAGGCCACCCTACAAGCAGCGCAGTAAACAACAGGTCTGCAGTGTCTGCTCCTGGATAGATATTTTTATTTCCTAGTCGGGTCGATATGCACAGTAAACCATGGCCTAATGCCAGATATCATGGAATGGCTGGAATCAATCCACGCAGACTACATGTACATGCTGCATGAGCATATCTTGTGCTAATGTGTGTAAGGTTCTAGTTAAAATTTGGATGCCGAGCCAATGATAAAAGGATAAGGACATTCAAGTTCTACTTATTGAGTGAAGCGCTAGACACTGGCTGGTCTCCAGTCATACCATGCGACATTGGTTGAAAATAAAAGAAGTGTTCATTCCGCAAGGACAAAAGATGATCAGCAGGGGGATATCTGCACAGCTAATACAGCCGTGGCTAAATAAATCCGACCCACGTACCGAAAGCAGCGCCAAGGCTCATGCGGCTGCCACGACCCTCGGATCGTTTTTTCCGGACCGTGTGTGATGTAAACGAAATGGAAACGAGACCGGTGGGTCGGTTTCTTCGGCCCCGGCCGTACACTGTGTGCGTCTCCATTGCTAGGCTTAACCCTTTGCATGCTGGCCTGTTTTCCACGGTAATTTGGCACTCCAGTGCACGGACTCTCCTGGTGGAGTTTGGGCGCACTACTCGGAACCAAATTTATTCTCATTTCAGCTCACCTGGATGGAATGTCATCATCCTGGGCTTGTTGGAAAGATCAGGACCAAGAGAAACCATCCTGGAAGCTCTCAGCTCCACAGCCCCACCAGGGCCACTTCCATGACCTCTCCAAACTGGCCCACCATGCCTGGGAACGAAACAACTCAGGCATAAATTCTTTTTCGGCTCCTTGCTCAAATTCAACCGATTTTCACGATTCAAACTACACTGCAAAGCTGAGATCTACACGCTTCATTTGATGTCCATAACGCATGTGCAGGGCAAAAGGGAAATCCCTGGCATGCTCCAAAAAACGGCGAAGCCACGAACAAAAAAATTCGCGATCACTCCAGCCCGTGATTTCTGTGTTCATTTTGTCGCAGCTCAGTGAATCTTTATCCTTATCGCAAAGAACTTTAATTCCTGGAAAGCTGACCTCAATACCTTTCCAAAGGTGCATCGTATGTGAAGATTGGATGCTCTTTCACAGAGTAACGCAAGTTTGTACTCATTTTGTCGCAGCTCAGTGAATCTTTATCCTATCGCAAAGAACTTTAATTCCTGGAAAGCTGACCTCAATACCTTTCCAAAGGTGCATCGTATGTGGAGATCGGATGCTCTTTCACAGAGTAACGCAAGTTTGTACACCCTCAGAGAACCGGCATGGGGTTCAGGCGAGTGTATACACGTCATCCGCACGCAAAGGGTTAAGTAAAACCTGCACGGTGCCTCCTGTTTGAAAAACCTCAATTGCCAGCTGTCAGAAACAAATGCGACGTGAACTAGCTTGGGCATAGCCATGGGATAAGGAACGACCAGCGGTGGCAAATGAAATCCAGTCTCGTGGAGAAAGCCCAATCACATCAAGAGCTCATTGCACACAGGCGGGGGCCCACGCTCAGCCGCTCGTCTAGCTGGTCTACTCACGGGGCTGGATTTCACGTGCCACCACTCGCTGCCGCAGAACATTCTCCAATGGCTACAGGTGCCGCATGGGCATGGGCAGCTAACGTAAAGCAACACCCACCTGCGGTATACGAACAGCGTCCCCTCCACATCAACCTTGACCTGTCAGACAAGCAGTCCATCACAACAGACACGTTAACTGCTGCTGTGAGGTAAATCAAGACTACTCCAGATGGCATAAGCTTCAAGCACTCCGAATGCAGAGAGTACTCCATACAGTGTAAACTCTGCGCACTCCGTAAGCTGCGGCTGCGTACGGAACGTAAAAGGCGCACACGCACTAAACCAATTTTCATTCACATGCACGCTGGCATAAGGTACGGTGGACAGTTTGTACATACGGAAATAATAGTGCATATGAACAGGTTATTCTTAAAAAAATGCCAACTTCACCGCAAGCGATATCACATGCATACATCATAATATACGTACATGAGACGCGTGACCACGCCAACATAATTGTGTAGATGTGTGCATGCAAAGGACACTGTACTGCACAATGTACTGTGAAAATGTCACGCCTTTCAGGTGCACATGCACACCGCTTGCTTCATATACTCACTATAGCCATCATTATTTTAGTGTGCAATGCAAGTTCTGATCTTAATATACCATCGCAGTATCCGATAATATCACAACCAATTATTGGTTGTAGACTAGTATTGATATTTCGACTACTGTAAAGCGACAAACTTTCGCGGCGTGCAAATTTAGGGTTTTCATAAATCGGGCTGGTTCACGATGAGAAACGTTTGCGATTCTATCTCTTCAGTCGGATCTTGTTCTGTCTACAACCAATGTACGGAGACGCTTGCGGCTACTTATATTCGGGAATGTGTGATGGTCGCGACAATAGCGAAATTTAATCTCTAGCGAAAGTTTCTCACTTTACAGCATGTCATGTACACAGTCATGTACATATGCAATGCCACGCATCCCTGGCCCAAGTTCAGGGGAAACCCCACTTAGGATCTCTCTCTTTCTCTCTCCATGGGATGCGGATGCGGAGCGGCGTGGATTTAGTTTACAGTCCATTCACAAAAAGATGGGCCCTGGCTCTGGCGAGCTCCCGTGTTAGGCGATTTAGGCGTTAGGCGATTTTTCAAGATTTTATTGTACACAGTGCAGTGCTGTGAAATTTGAAATTTGAAAAGGGTCCAAAAAGGGTACCTGAACTGGGGTTCGAACCGTACAATGCACTGTTACAGGCAAGGTCAAACGGCCTGGATTTTGATGGGTTTCCCAATTCCGTGCTCTTGGGGCAAAACCTGGCCGAAATCCTATTCTTGCTATGGCTTGCTTTTTGGAGAAATAGACTTCAGAAACATACTCTAATTTCAGAAATTTTCGGAAGCAGTTCCCCATTGGATTATACGTGTTAGTGTTTGTTCGGTGTATTGAAATTTTAGGTATGAAACAGATGCACCGAAAGTACCGAAAATAAAAGTACACCGAAAATTTGTGAAATTACAGTAATTGGAAGAGGATTCCATAGGGGATTGCAGACAAAAATTCTAAAAAAACTCAACGCTTGACCCATTTATGGCCAAAAGCTAGAAGTCCATCTTTTTCTGAATGGACTGTAGTACTGTAGCTGTCGCCAAGGCACACTTGGATAACCGCGCTTGACACGTCAGCACAATAGCGTGGGCACTCCCATGGTGAAGCCCGAGCAGGCCAACTGGTGCAGATGTAGGTACATGTCAGGCGCGTACGCAGGGTCACCTCTAGGGGGGTTTCCAACCGAACCATAAACAATGCATTATTCGCGTTTCTTGGATCATATTCATATTCATATTCATCATATTCATCAGTTCTACCCGCTCAATCTTCCTGGAAGTGGAATAGTATCCACGTCCACGAGAGAAGAGAATGATTCAATGAAGTCACCCATGATAGCCAGGACACTGCAGGCGCGTAGCACCGCCGTTGGAGGTGGTCCGGGTGCATGGCCATGGGGGTCGGGGGGGATGTCCCCCCCCCCCCCCCCCCGAGAAAAATTGGAAATTAGGGAGCAAAATCCTGCATTCTAGGCACTTTTGGCATTGGTCAGGCCACAGCCGGACTGGCCGGACCTGCTGCTACGCTCCTGCACTGTACCAGCGGTAGAGTGCAGCAACGGTGCGAAAAATGCCCCAAAAAAAGGCCCAAACGCGTCCTGCTCCAGCGATTTCGTTTTTCTCGATCGCAGAGTTTCGATTGTTTTGCTGAATACTCTTGAGAATATCACAAGTGACTTTTAAGCAAGTCGATGTGACAAACAGTCTCAAATTCTCGATACTCAAGTCGCACTGCGCACTTTGGAAATTGCCGAGATCGCGGCTCAACTTACGAATGATATATCTCAAGAAACATTGGTCGCAGCGCTTCGCGAATTGTTTCTACCGACAGCTGAGAGTTTTCTATTCGATCTGGATATTTGGAGCGTTGGAATTGAGCGAGATTTGACTGAGTTATGACCTGTTGAAGTTTTCATTCTTGTCCAGATCAATCGCGCACCCTACCAAAAAATGCCCAAAAATGTTGCTCGTTTGGAACATTTGGGGGGTTTCCGGGCAACGGGAAACCCCCCCTGCGTACGCGCCTGCATGTACCCAACAAGGAAATACACACCCCCAAATGGCAAACCGCATTGCTTCTAGGCAGTTCGCCTCCGGTACAGACCTAGATTGCCAGGGATCAACAACGATTTGCTCGCCGACCACAAGACCCCAAGCCATTACAAGTTACAACCACGCATTTCCTAATTGGACCCCTCTTCAGAGCTCTGCCTAGGAGAAGACCCTAACGATATGGGCATGAAAATCCAGCTAGCTTACCCACTGAGAAGATTGGAACTCGTAAAGAGTAACCTGCGGCACAACGTGGCAAATATTCAACGCTGACGGATCGAGTCGGAGCACAGCCTGCAAATTGATTTGGCTATCTGCTTCCTCCTTTTTCGTCTCATTAGAAGTATTCGTGGCCTGAGCCTGGCGCTGTTGCTGCTGCTTCTTCTTCTTCTTACCCTCTTGGCCTGACGCCATCCTCAAAATAGGATGAGGAACAAGGCCTCTTAGCCTGGACAATGTTTTATATTTTGATAAACTGAACAACAGGGCATTGCCCTTTCAACTGCAAGACAGTGTCAGTGTTGCAAGCTGACAAAAGAACTGTTTGTTGGCTGTTTCGCTTGAGATCATGACGCGATGCCTGGCCTTGACCTGCATGCGCGGCATCGGTGGGGCATGCATGCAGCCGTACCGTAGCCAGGCCGTGGGCAGCGCGCCGCGTAAGCGGCACTGCATGCCACTGGCACTGAGCGCCCTTTTGTTGTGCGCTTGCATCATAAAAATACCCGACCCGTACTCGCCCTCGCCCTCGCGCGCGTGCATCATCAGATCGTAGCCAGCATAGCAGGGGCCGGGGCCGGGGAGGGAGTCGTCAAACAAAAAAAACCGTATTTGACAACCGTCAACCCCCTCATGCAGTCGCTACGAGGTGGTTTGGCTTTTTTTAACATGGTTGTAAAATGACGTTTTTTCAGTCACTTCTAGACAAGCTACGTCCAAATGAATTGTTGCAAGTGGAAGTGCTATCCTTCATGCCCGTTGTGTCCAAGATTGGGAATGATTCCACTTTGGAAAGTGTCTTGAATCATGTCCTACTTTCATTGTATTCTCAGGATTCAAATAATTGGTGTGTCATTTTTTAACAAATTTGTAAAATGGCATCACAAACTGGGATATTCGGTCATCAATGTTCTGAAGTTGATAGATATCACTTCAAGGATTGCTAGTGGATGAAATTAATCTATCAACAGAGGAGTGAACTGCATTGTATGCTGCGAAACCCGTGTTTTTGTATTTGTAACTAGTGGCTGTGTTATACGGTGGAATTGGATAGATAGCATAGCATCGCAGCGATGTTTTCGTTCTCACAGAGTGTATTCCGTGACCTACTGTTCTTCATTACTGTCTCTAGTGATGGCAAGACGGCCTGACGTCGTCCAAAGGCCCTGCGGAAGCAATTCACTGCCCTCCTCGTCCATTCAGGGGCTCATTTTACACATTTTACACAAAATGGCAAAGCACCCACCACTAGTTATACCAACGTGGCAGGGAGAATTAAATATTATATGCACCAAATTTTCTGGTCAATGTTGATCTACGATAAACTGGCTCTCATTTGCCACCACCCATGTTTCGATACAGCCATCCGGAGCAGAGAAACAGCCAGAAGAAAAGCAAATTTTACACATTTGTTAAAAAATGCCAAATGTTAAAGAAAGCCAAATCACCTCGTAGTCGACAAGTTGGAATTACTTGCGCGCGTGCACTTTTGGGAGGACCTACAAGTACGAGCTGATGTCATGATGAGGTACAGCCTACAGGGGTACAGCATGCATCACAAAAAAATCCCACGATCGCTTCAGCTATTTCTAGATCATTAGTCATGTCACCATGGTCTTGTAGTACTAGCGACCTGTTCCTCGCGCGGGTTTTGTGCAACTACTCGTTTCCAGCTTGTTGGGCTGCTTGGTTTTGCCGACCTACTCGCTACGTGAAAAAGCAATTCATTGAGTGAATATTAGTAACCTGTTTTTCTGACCCCCTTGGCACTGAAAGGGTTAAGTGTCATTTCAGAAGATGGATGCTGGAAATAGCCACCGCCGCCTCAGTCACAGGCAGAATGACCCCAGACTTATTGTGCTGGTAACTGGAGGCTCCGGATTCCTGGGCAACAGAATCGTCCAGTCCCTACTGACAACGGAGTGGGTGCGCGAGGTGCGAGTGCTGGACTTACTGTGCTCCGAGTCGCTCCGCGAGTTCGGCGAAGGGGACGTGCGGAAAACGATAGCGTGGATGAAGGGCAGTGTGACTAGTACTGGGGATGTGGAACGCGCAGTCAGCGGAACCGACATTGTGATACACACGGTATCCGTCGTAGCGGAGGGGTTCATGTCGCCGGCCGCAGTGGAGGCGATTAACGTCGGTAGCACTGAGTGCATACTTAAGGCGTGCAGCCAAGGCAACAGCACGACTCGCTGCGTTGTATACGCAGGTACTGTTGCGGCAACCATCACGGACGCGTACGTACCGAACAAAGACGAGTCAACGCCTCTGCCGGAACCGGCAGTCACCATAGGTGAGTATGCTCGCACCAAGAACCTTGCCGAACGTCTGGTGATCTCTTACGATGGCCAGTCGAAGGGCAGTCGCGGTGCTGCTGGGGGTGGTGGTGAGCTGCGAACGTGTGTTCTCCGGTGCCCGCCGATGTACGGCGAAGGTGATCCGTACTGCGTGACCCCGCTGATCGACTCCGCCAAGGCCTGCTTCGGATACGCGCCCAGCATTCTTGATCCGGTGCTTGTGCAAACCGGATACGTTGGCAACATGGCGGACGCCTTCGTGGTGGCTGGTGAGAAGCTAGCGCGCGACCCTTGCGACGCAGCCGGAAAGGCGTTCTTTGTTGGAGATGACACACAGGCAAAGAGCATGACCGACTTTTGTCGCCCGATCCTGAAGCGCCTGGGCTACTCTGTGCTGCCTGTACCAATACCGTCCATCATTCTCTTGCTGCTGGCGTATGCTGTGCAGCTGGTGTTCTCAATTGTCTCACTGTTGGTGCCGTTGAATCCGGCTGGATTCACACTGACTCCGTCCAGAGCACGGCTCATGAGAGCTCCTCACACGTACAGTGACCGTTTGTTTCGTGAAGTGTTCAAATTCCAGCCTCCAGTCACTCCAGAGAGGGCAATGGAGGCGACCGTTGAGTACTATTGCGATCGTCAACGACAACGATAACAGACCTTACATGCCCGGTACCAGATAGTAAATGGACAAACAACATCTATTCCACCTCTCAATGAGGTTACATGTATTATAATTTTAGTACTTGTGGTGACCATGTTGAAGAACTACCCACTGTTGTTCATTGCAATGACATTCTCCAAACTGTCAGTCTTCGTCTAGTCGCGTGCATAGATTTGTTGTGTCAGATTTAGTAGAAGTTTTTTGAATTTTGTCTGAAAGGGCTGTATCCACACGTGTGCATGTCCTTTAATTACAGGGTGTCCAATGGTGTGCTTGATAATGGTGCGAGACTGATCATGTATTAAGATTTTGTAACACCGGTGCTTCTCAGAGAGTAAAGTCATATCGTGCAATAAAAACTATAATGTTAACAGTAGCCTTCTTGCTCTATGACTACTGTAATTTCACTAATGTTCGGTGTACTTTTATTTTCGGTACTTTCGGTGCGTCTGTTTCATACCTAAAATTTCAATACACCGAACAAATATTAACACACATAATCCAATAGGGAACTGCTTCTCTGTACCGAAAATTTCTGTTCACCTAACCTGGCCTGTTGCCCTCATACCGAAAATATTGAGCACCGACAATTTCTGAAATTAGAGTATTTCACTTTCACTGGGTAGTTGAGTCAATCGTGACGCCGTTTTCTCTCTTCATTTGCCTGTTATTTCTCAGTTTCGCCTCCTGCCGGTGTTCATATTATTGAGATGTCTTGTTCCCCATTGGGAACGTGAAAAGCTTACCGTAGTGACGCACATAAAGGCACATGCGCTTGTGAGTGAGTTTTTGCTTTATTTGCTATTTTCGTGGGTTGTTTTGTCTCACACATAGGCGCATGCGCTTGAGGTAGTGTCCCGGTACCCGATAATTATGCACATAGTGCAATACCGCAATGCACATTGAACTATGTGAACATGGTGTTCTTGTGGTGTCTGTGTGTCGCGGGATGAACTGCATTTAGGTTCACTTATAAGCCCATGTGCTTATTTGCGAGGGTGCGCTTATGGCCGGGTATAGGCACATGCACGTTTATATGAGCGTCACTACGGTATGTGCATGGGGTGCAGGATGGATGTCGGGAAAAGGATGTGCGGGAAAGCATTATACAGGACTGGGGATCTAACAATGTGACTCGGAGAGGCATCATTGAATATGCCTCTCCGATATTGCATGCATTCCGTGGCCGTGTCTGGCTTTTCCTGGCATATGAAGAAGTTGGACCTTCGAAGGGAATGGTCCCTTCCAGCTGTCACATCATAAATTAATGGCATCACCACCTCCCCATAATACCACACTGACCAACACATTGCAACATTTGCTGAAAGCTTCAAACCAGGATATAGACTGAATCGTCTCTTCTGTAGCACATGAACTCTGCACTCCGACGGTACAGTGCTGCTCAATGAAGTCCAGTCGCGTCACTAAAGTACGCGCGAGACCGGCGAACGCTGGGCTGCAAAATGGTGCAAGGCGCAAACTTGACTAACGCAACCGGATTTCACTATGATTGAGCAGCACCGTACACATAAACGCAACTGAGGTCAAACGGGCGAGATGTGTGTCCGTTGACCAGGGAGAATGTCAGAAAGCCTGGCGTGCAGAGATCAACTCCTCAAGGGCACCAGTGTATCATTGGGTGCAGGCTGCTACCTGTGACCTGACATGACTATGCCGGGGGCAAACTCCAGAGAGGTCACACATGATCGAGTCACGACAAGCCTTTCGCAGCCTTGCCCGACTCTGATGGGGCAGGAAATGCGGAAAATGCAGAGGGGGGGGGGGGGTATGCTAAAAGCAACTAGGAGCAGTACATCATGCACTAAACCGGTTTCCTCATCAGTGAAAAAAGTTCTGAAAGCTCAGCTGTCCCATGTCGAAGTTAGGCTGTTCACTTTGAATCCTAAATTGCTGACGCTATGCCACCTGCGGTGGCGCTGACTCCTGCTTCAACCAAGTTCTTCTTGGAAAGGGTGAGCCGCAATGAGTTCCAAACAAAGTCGACTCCACTGTAGAACGGACTGCATGCACCGCGGATGACGGCCCTGCCAAGGATTCCCCACGCATAGGTGAAGGTTTTGGAGAAGCGAACCAGGGGGCTCCACAGCCAATTCACGACGTAGGAGCACGAGCCGAAAAGCAGTCCCCAGCCAAACGCCAGGAGCACACCGGTTAGCAGAACAAGGATTTTGTACAACCAGTCTCGCGTGAAGTGGAAGACCATGCGGTGCACCTTTTTGCCCTGTTCGATGCTCTCCGTGCCTCTCTGCTCCTTGACAATGTCAGAGAAGTTGATCTGTTCCAACAAGGATAAAACGGTGCACCCGCATGCACATACACACACATACGCATGCACACACACAGTTGTTGTGCACACACACACACACACACACACACACACACACACACATACACACAGTATTACACCTGGACCCTCGCTTTCCGACGATGAGAATGTGAATGTGTACATATGCACTGGTTCAATAATAGGGAAGGCTTTTCCAGGTACATATTCTGCCCAGCAAGATCATCACTGTTAACTACAGGGCCCCACATTCGTCACTGCCTGATACATCACTGGCTTGCCAGGGCTCAGTGCAGGCAAAGCGACACGGCACGGGTATGAAACGGCAAGCGTGTAGTCCTGATTCTCTATCAGAACAGGGCTCAAGCAGTACCATACTGAATATGCTCAATTCCCATGTGGGGTCCACAAAGCCAGACTCTTTGACAACTTGATGCAGCCAAAGTTCAAGGTGTGTGTGCGCGTGTGTGTGCGGCCGGTCATAGTCCTATAGGCTTACCATTGTGGCTATGCAACATGAGTTACATGACCACTACAGTTGAACCTGCAGCACTACGACGCAACGCGAGTCAGATCAGAACTGCATTGGACAGATGATATTACTACAGGCGATAGATAAACTTTGTACTAATCTGGCATGTTTCGCTACACAAAGTCCATTCTTAGGACCGATATATTCTACTATGCGATAAAATTGCTTGTAAGAATAAAAGTGCACTTGAAACCCGTGTTATGATTATGAAAACATGAGACTTCATTCTTGTAGGCAGTATATTCTTTTACACGACCACGCTATAACCGATACGCACTGCACCAGTTATGACCCAACCATTACCAGGTTTTTATATGATTATTGCCAGGATCAAACCCCACAAAATCTGGGTCATTTTCACACAGTGAGAAACTGAGGGTCGTTCGAATTGTCTTCATCAACTGTTCAAACAAATTTTATAAAGAGATTAGTTGAAGTGTCCCATTAGAACGGTTTCTATCATTTTAGAGTTTTTCAGTGGAATTGTCATGGTGATGATGACGTCCGATCAGATCGACCATCTCCACGTACTACGTGACGTAGCTATTCCAAACTCTTCGAAACTAATCCACCTTCCCATCGGATGAGCCTAAGTTTCGAGGAGTTCAAGTTCGAGGAGCTTCGTCACTGAAGAGGCCAGTAAGGCCACCTCTTCAGAAAAACGAAACACCTTAAAAAGTCAAAGAGTGACAATTCGAACGCGCCCTAACAAGATCCAGGTTTGGGGTTCCTTATTTAAAAACCTGTTTACCGAAGGATGTACCCAGAGTGCTGACAGTGCTCAACACCACAAAGGCAGAGCGTAATACACAACAGAACAACAAGGACAATCAAGGCTTGTTTGCTGCTACTTTAAGTTTCATGCTCACGCAATCATCAGGCAACATGAAGATCGGGTGCCGACCATGCCGGGTATATATGGCAGGAGAGGGTGGTATAAAAATCTGTGTGAGACTGTGGGGGCTAGCGCAGTAGCGGCGGTGTTTTAGGCAGGGGCTGTGTGCAGAGTGTGTGGTTGTTGAAGGCAGGGGCTAGCAGTGCAGTGTTAGCGCAGAGTGTGTGGCTGGTGTGGGCAGGAGGTGGTGAACAATGCGTGTGGATGTTGTAGGCAGGAGGCTGTAGAGCTAGCAGTGTGATAATAGCGCAATGTAAATGGATATGTCTGGTGTGGGCAGGGTGTTATGAGCAAGGTGTGTGAACGTGAATGGTGTGGGCAGGAGGCTGTGGAGACATGTTTAGGTGACACCGTGGTTTTTTAGGAGATACTTGTTCTCGTGTCGGCACTTGGACACCATTTCGGAGCGCTTGTTGAGGCTGGACGGTGACCCTAGCGTGTTCAGGATGTGATACTTTTCTCTGGTACAGAGGGAACACCGCTTCGTGATGTTGGAGTATGCCCGGGCGCGATCTTTTATCCTCCATTCGACTTCGTATTGGGCGTTGGGTTTCTTCAGCTTCCAGATGTAGTTGGAGAACTCAGTGCAGCTGGAGTACTTCTCGTATCTTGTTGTAGTCATGTGGTTGTCATGGCGTGACTTGAATGGTGGCGCCGACATACCGGTGTATTCCTTTTTGGTGGGGCCTGACGTTATGGATGCCACATATATCAGCTCCGTCGTTTGGCATTCACCGTTGAGTGGACAAGATGGCTTGTCTCGGCAGTTGCAGGGCTTTTCCGGTTTTTTCGTTTGCGGGCAGAGGACCGCTTTGTTGTGGCCTTTGATGCGTGCAGCCATATTTGGCATGCAACTGTAGCTTATCTTGATGGTGTTTTTTGTGAATATTTTTCCGAGCTTCGACTGCGGGGGGAAGTGCTTCTTAATGAGCGCGAGGAATCTTCCACCGATGTTTGTTTTCACATTACGGCTGTAGGGCGGGTTGTACCAAATCACCTTCCTCTTCCTTTTCTTCTTTTTGCTTGTTTTCTGTTTGAACTCTAGCGTGCTAGGGTGGCCGCTGGCGTTGAGGGCCTCCGCGCCGCAAGGCGCGTCAACCTCGGATACTCTCTGAAGAATATCCCCTTGCCCAGCCACAAGGAGTACACACTATGTCTCATTGAAAGGACGAAACAACTCATAAAGAGGATGCGCTGGAGAGCAATATTCTACCTACGTGGTGACAGAAAAGAAGACGGCCAAGAAGGAGAAACCTTCGGATTCAAAACAAGAAAATGCCCACCGCAAGTGGACGAGATGAAGAAATTCGAAGACGATATGTATGAGATGATTGGCAGCGTGAGTTACCGCAGCGTGCATGACGAACTACAGGACAAGATGAAGGAAGACTTACAAACGATCAGCAGCTCCAACGACATAATCGTACCCGCAGACAAAACACGAAACCTGTACAAGATGCCGCCAGAAGAATACAGGAAGCTACTCCACGACAACATCACAAGAAACTACCAAGCGGCACCAGAAGGCTCCTACGACACCATCAACGACGAGGCCAAGAAAATCGCTGCTGATAAGGGCCTGGAGGACCGCATCGACATCATGGCAAAGGCAGAAGCTTTCGTCACCATCAAGGACCACAAAGAAAACTTCCCCCGGAACATACCATGCCGCCTAATTAACCCTGCGAAGCCGGAGATAGGCATTATCAGCAGAAAGATACTGAGCGGCATAGTGGAAGCGCTGCGGGACAAACCCAACATCAACCTATGGAAAAACACATCCTCCGTCATAAACTGGTTCAAGGCAATCGAGGAGAAGGCTAGCCACACGTTCGTGATGTTTGATATAGTGGATTTCTATCCATCTATTTCCGAAAACTTGCTGAGCCTAGCCCTCGCCTACGCTAAGCAGTTCGTGGCAATTCCTGACTGTGACGCCGACATAATACTACACGCGAGGCAGTCACTGCTATTCGGAGCTAACCGAACATGGGCAAAGAAAAACAGAGACGGGCTGTTCGATGTTACCATGGGATTCTTCGATGGCGCTGAAGCATGTGAGATGGTCGGCGCCTTCCTCCTGGGTAAACTCGAACAGCACTTCAGTAGCGGCTCGGTAGGCCTCTACAGAGACGGGCTTGCCGTCCTCCGTAACGCCACTGGCCACAGTGCGGACAAAGTAAGGAAAGCTGTCATCGACACCTTCAAGACGCTGGGGCTAAAAATCACGATAGACGTCAACCTGAACGCTGTTAACTACCTAGACATCACAATGAGCCTCTCCACAGGAACCTACCAACCGTACCGAAAACCCAACGACACCCCACTGTATGTTAACGTCAATTAACGTCAATTATAAGCGCATGCGCTTATAATTGAACACTATTGGTGAAACACTCGGAAGCTGAATATACTGGGAAGCTGAATATACTGGGAAGCTGAATATACTGCTAGGCATTGTGATAACTAGAGGTCAAAGGGGTGTACCGGGTACCCGGGTACCCGACCGGTAATCTCAGGTACCGTTAGTAAAAGGGTACCCATTTGGATTTTGATGAACCAGTCAGTACGAAGCAACACTCCTGGGATCGTGTATTCCAGGCGGGAGTCAATTATTTATAACTCCACGCTGGATGTCTGCATTGTTGTTGCATTTTCGCACCTAGTAGATCTACTCCTGCGACTATCAGACACCAACTGATTTGCGAATCACAATGTGATATCAAAATGCAACCCGAGAACAGATTAATTAAAATCTTGATTTATGTGAAAATTGCGCAAAAACTTAAACATGGCTGCTAAAGGGTACCCGTTAACCCGCCCGTTAAGAAAATCACCCGTTCGTTAGTTAAGGTACTAGTACTCTTTTCGCGGCTGTATCTGGGCCGACCGCACAAGAACAGGCATTACTTTGGTCCCACACAAGCAAATCACTCCAAATTTTCTTCACACACAGATGAAAGGGTAGTGATTGCAACAGCAGAAAATATATTGTCATGCTTTGCGAGATCCTTGGAAAATGTAAATCAGAATGTACACTTTCTGTCGATATGACGGGCTACACATTTTCTTAAAAAAATGTCCAGGAAAAGACTATTTGATGGGTCTAAATTTGTTGGATCCAAACCATCTAGGTCTGGGGAAGGGCACCTGGGTCAGCAGAAGTCCATCCAAAGGAAAAAAGGACGCACAATACACCTTATAAAACAACATATATAATACGCGACCGTGTTGCAACATTTGAGAGAGGGCAAAGATTGTTCCAGTTAAAGTGTTGCTCTTGAAAACACCCAGGTGCCCTAGGCCTGGGCATCACCTTTCCAAAAATGTATACTTTGGGGGGTGTCCAGACACTTTATCCAAGAGAAAACTTCAGAAAACACACTCGCAGTAGGCTAAAAATAGTGAAAAAAAGGGGTCCAAAACAGACAAAAATGCAGGCATAAGCTGTAATGTCAGCAACAAAACCTCACCAAACCAAGCTAAAATCCACCAGCCTCATATGTGACACCTTCTTGCTCTGTTCTTTGCTCTTCCCAGCCCTTTTTCTTTCTTCTCCTCTTCTTTCTTGTGCTTTTTTGCAATGCTGAACTGGCCACTTCGGCATGTGCAATGCGGTCCGTATCCTCCTTCTTCAGTGCCTTGATGGTGTTATGGCCAACAGAACACGACATTTCTCTCAAGAACTTGACAAAGGCTCATGGCACCATCATTGAAAGTGCATGTAGCAAGATTTGCAGCGAGCTCCACCACACAGCGACCTGCATTGACTTCCTTCGGGCACATGCGCCACACGACACCATTGAATGCTTCTTTGGCATTTTGTGTGGCACCAAGCAAGCATCGTTTCAGAAGTGCCTGGTCTGCCAGTCTTCGGTAAACAGGCACCAGCAACTTGTAGATGGCCTCTGGCTTCGGGATTTTCTGCTAACAGCTGCTGGGCAGCGTAGTTGCGGCTTTTCTCGCCAACCGTGTGTGCAGCCTCAATTGCAGCTTGTTGGTGTTTCTAGAAGTTCGTCTTGTTGACAGGCTTGGGGAGGTCCATAATGGCACAGAATTTCTGGAGACCAGAGTGTCCTCGGCCAATGGGCCTGGCAGCTAAAACGGAGCATCGGTTGACGTCAAAAAATCTTGTTCTTATGGACGATGAAAACTTGACATTAGCACCAGGACATGATTCTGATGAACAGGATATGACCATGTGTGATCCTAAGCCCTTGCTGTCTCTCCTTTTCCAAAATGATACCGCCAACTTTACAAACTGCACACACATTTCAGCAGAATCTCCTGCAGCTGCTCCAAGTCGAAAATACGTTTCCCGCACCAGTATGGGGCTCATCAGCCTCGAAACAATCACTGTCATCACTGCTGTCACTCGTGTCTGGGTTCGAGGTCAGTGAGGTATCAGACTCCGTTCCAACATCGCCATCGCTGTCTGATGTCTCCTGCTCCCACCAGGGTTTGCAGCCGACGAGCTTTGCAAATGAAGAGCTACGTCCAATATCTTCTGGCTCCGCTTCCACAGGAACAGGGTTAGGATCGGGAGCTGTTTCAGGCTTCTTTCCATAATATTTCTTCTTTTTGGCAACGTAGTATCTACCTTTCCATTTTTTTGTTTCCCATCTTCAAGCTCAGCACAGCGAGTGCAGAATAGTTGCTGTTTGTGATGCAAAAAGCGCAAGGGAACCCAGTTTTTACGCTGGGTCGCCATTTTGTGCAGTCATGGTAACGAATATTTGAATTTTTTCCACGTGGCATGAGTACTCATTTTTGCTCCTGACAGCTAGCATGGTCACGCTGCAGTGCGTACATCGTACATACCCACGCACTTCACTGGCCTGTAACTCTGCAAAGACTGTGCCGATTCGCCTCAAATTTTGGATTCCACAGGTTCAGGGCCTTGTGCGTCCACTGAAAGAGTCAAAAAAGCCGATTTCTAAACTTCGATTTTTGACCCTACAAAGGAGTACTAGTACCTTAAAGGTACACCCGTTTGACCCCTAGTGATAACACCATTGTTTAGGACACAGACAAACCTGTATTGCACATATAAGCGCATGGGCTTCTACCCGAACATGTTCACACAGCAACAAATCTTTTTTGTAGCAAATTTTCACTTATAAGCCCATGGGCTTATATGTGGGGAAGTACGGTAAGAACATCCCAGCTGGAATTAACAACCGACTGGCAAGCATCTCCTGCTCAGAGGCGGTGTTCCGTGACGCTATCCCCATCTACGCGGAGGCCCTCAACGCCAGCGGCCACCCTAGCACGCTAGAGTTCAAACAGAAAACAAGCAAAAAGAAGAAAAGGAAGAGGAAGGTGATTTGGTACAACCCGCCCTACAGCCGTAATGTGAAAACAAACATCGGTGGAAGATTCCTCGCGCTCATTAAGAAGCACTTCCCCCCGCAGTCGAAGCTCGGAAAAATATTCACAAAAAACACCATCAAGATAAGCTACAGTTGCATGCCAAATATGGCTGCACGCATCAAAGGCCACAACAAAGCGGTCCTCTGCCCGCAAACGAAAAAACCGGAAAAGCCCTGCAACTGCCGAGACAAGCCATCTTGTCCACTCAACGGTGAATGCCAAACGACGGAGCTGATATATGTGGCATCCATAACGTCAGGCCCCACCAAAAAGGAATACACCGGTATGTCGGCGCCATCATTCAAGTCACGCCATGCCAACCACATGACTACAACAAGATACGAGAAGTACTCCAGCTGCACTGAGTTCTCCAACTACATCTGGAAGCTGAAGAAACCCAACGCCCAATACGAAGTCGAATGGAGGATAAAAGATCGCGCCCGGGCATACTCCAACATCACGAAGCGGTGTTCCCTCTGTACCAGAGAAAAGTATCACATCCTGAACACGCTAGGGTCACCGTCCAGCCTCAACAAGCGCTCCGAAATGGTGTCCAAGTGCCGACACGAGAACAAGTATCTCCTAAAAAACCACGGTGTCACCTAAACATGTCTCTACAGCCTCCTGCCCACACCATTCACATTCACACGCCTTGCTCATAACACCCTGCCCACACCAGACATATTCATTTACATTGCGCTATTATCACACTGCTAGCTCTACAGCCTCCTGCCTACAACATCCACACGCATTGTTCACCACCTCCTGCCCACACCAGCCACACACTCTGCGCTAACACTGCACTGCTAGCCCCTGCCTTCAACAACCACACACTCTGCACACAGCCCCTGCCTAAAACACCACCGCTACTGCGCTAGCCCCCACAGTCTCACACAGATTTTTTATACCACCCTCTCCTGGCATATATACCGGCATGGTCGGCACCCGATCTTCATGTTGCCTGATGATTGCGTGAGCATGAAACTTAAAGTAGCAGCAAACAAGCCTTGATTGTCCTTGTTGTTCTGTTGTGTAAAAACCTGTTTAGAAAAGACGAACGACAGGCCTGGGACAGGCCTTGGTTGGGAATATTGTGTACTAGTCTACATGTACATGTGCATGACTGTACTTACGGAAGAAGTGGTCAGCCAGCCCATGTCTGGGTCTTCGTCTTTCCTCTTCGGCTCGAAGAGCGGATTGTTTTCCCGCACCGTTCCAGTCTCCACACCGGCTTCAACCGTGGACGTCGTGTTGTAGCGGACATTTCCGCTCGTGTACTGCCTCTCGCCACCGAGTAGAGGAACGTATCGACTAGGATCACCGAGTCCGCCAGCAGTCGATTGGTAGCCCTTTCTGTTCAAGCCGTCATCCGACTCGGCCATGTCTCTCACGCCAATTATTTATCTCACGCCAAGTAAGTTGACGAAAGCAAGCCTGTTCTTTCTTGGCAGTATCAGGACATGGGTAGATCTACACTACACGCTCAGCCCTCCATCGAACTAACTTGCTAAGCGATCGTCGAAACTCAACTTTATTTGTCCGCCGAATTCTCTACTCCACATACTCTCTATTCTCTACTCGACAACCAGGAAAGTCCTGTACAGATGGCACAGCCTTGCCAGCCCGGATACGCTGCGTCCCGCTCCGTCGATCTTCTACCATCCACAGACCATAGCACAAGCTAGGAACTCGACGGTGCAGCGTAGTCAGCATGCCAGAAATACACGTCGACCGCGTTGGGTTCGATCTTCACTCCTGCACTTGGCAACTTTGACTTGGGCAGCCGCCTGGCCTGGGCCTGGGGACCAGGAAAACTGACTGCAGCGAGGTCGAAACGCACGAATGCTGCTTCTGCCACCTCACCACAAACCTCCAAGAGAGCTGTCATACCGTATTATCTCTAATATAAGCACGGTCCTTTAATTTTTCAATGTACCTCCGCCCCGTGCTATTAATGGAGACGTTCCTTTATTGGAGACTGTTCCATTATTATTTCAACCTCATTTCAGAAGCATGTTGCCATGCCAAATTCATGTCAGACACACACATTTCAGGGTTTTTTCGCCGGTACAGATAATGAATTTACACAGTGTGCTTATAATGGAGACTGAGCACTTTATTTTTTGAATGCCGCCCCAAGGTGTTCTATTATTGGAGACGTGCTATTATTGGAGACTGTGCTTATATTAGAGATAATACGGTATGCTACAAAGTCCAATCATGTACAGGTAGATCTACATGACTGTACAATGTAAGTAGGCCTCGACCAGGGAGTCGTATAGACCGTCTATACGACTCCCTGGCCTCGACCTGATAACATCCTCGATTCCTGTGCATAGTTTATACTTTTGCCATAACTCTATGTCACTTAGTATGTGCTTTCATTACATTGCATTTCCAACAATACAAGGAAATACCAACAACGCACATAGTTATCAGGTTTAAAGGGGAAGTTAAGGCAAAAATTAAAATTTCACCAGTTGTAGTCTTCTGGGTGCTGAGTCGAATGGTCGTGGTCCGAGGAAGCTGAGACGCTCCCTTCCTACTTGAATCCCAATCGAACTCGCGCACTTCCACCGAAACTGGGTGACTGCGCCCTACGAGATGGGGATTTGTATGCAAAATGTCACTAAAAGCGCGATTTCGTTCTTATAAAAGCACGGATGACCGCGATTGGCCCATATGTTGTAGTCTTTTTGGACGCTGAGTCGACTGGTTTTGGTCCGAAAAGGCTGCGATGCAGCGTTCGCCCCTAATTCCCAATCGAACATGGTTGAACAAGCGGTCACGTGCTCCTGCGTACACCAGTCACCTGGTCACCGTGCCTGCAGGGTACAACTTACAGCCTGTTTTGACCTTTTTTGGGTGCACTCCTGTCACTCGAGTTGAACCTTGGTGTGAAAGTTGTCGCCTGCTGGCGTGGTGACCAGGTGATTTTGGCACCCAGGAGCACGTGACCGCTTGTTCAACCATGTTCGATTGGGAATAAAGGAGGAACGCTGCATCGCAGCTTTTTCGGACCAAAACCAGTCGACTCAGCGTCCAAAGGACTACAACATATGGGCCAATCGCGGTCATCCGTGCTTTTATAAGAACGAAATGGCGCTTTTAGTGACATTTTGCATACAAATCCCCATCTCGTAGGGCGCAGTCACCCAGTTTCGGTGGAAGTGCGCGAGTTCGATTGGGATTCAAGTAGGAAGGGAGCGTCTCAGCTTTCTCGGACCAAGACCATTCGACTCAGCACCCCGAAGACTACAACCAAGAGTACATAACCCCCCAGAGTGTGCAACTCCACTATGGGTGCTGTCTAGGCCTTGACAGATTATGCTAGCATAATTTTTCGCATAATTCCTACCAAAATCGAATAATCGCATAATTCGAGACAAATTGCATAAGAATCGCATAAAATTGGAATAATCCGCCTGTTCGCATCAAATTCCATACAGTTGTACATGTTCTGCAAGTACAGGTCGTCCCCCGTTAATACGAGTCCGGTTAGTACATAAACCCCGTTAGTACATAAGAAATCTCAAGTCCCGGACGAAACGTGGTCACTTCCATACAAATTTTGTCGGTTAGTACATAATTCGTTAGTACATAAACCCCGTTAGTACATAACATTTCTCCGTACCCGCATGCCACCTACCCCAATAGTACATAATTTGTTGGTCTTGTGGCCTTCCAGTGGAGGCACATCGCGTTCTAGTTTCTACTTGTGGATGCAATTAGCTCAGAAATCAGAGTGCACATCACAAACCGACAAAGCTCTGTTTTTTTCCCGAGTGACTATACAGGCGCGGCTAGGGCATGTATCATGCAAACTGTAGTCTCTTCGCTGACTGTGACCGGTATAACATAATTTTTATGTTATATTGAGGGAATCAAGAATATCTCGCTGCCTAGCCATGGTAGCGAGAAACACTCAGAAAAGTAGAAAAAAGTGAAAAATCCTGGTACACAAGCAAGTTATGTACACTTTCGTTTAGTACATAAACCCCGTTAATACATAACATTTGTCAAGACCCAGAGATTATGTATTAACGAGGGACGACCTGTACAAGTACAAGTAGATACATGTACACCAGGAAGTCGTGGGTTTACGACTCCCTTGAGAACATGTCCAGTTCACTACAATCAGTGACGGTAGTAGCTAGGTCGGACGGTACGTTGACCCCATTGAACTTTTGCTACTACAGTACAACGCCCTCTACAAAAAAATCCCCTGTTATTTTGCACAGAACCATTAAACATTGGCAGCATATGTGAGCATAATGCGGCATAATATGATAACTTTTAGCATACAAATAGCATAATTCTGCAATTTTTCAGCAATGCGAAAAGCATAATTTCACGAAAATATTAGCATAATCTGTCAAGGCCTAGTGCTGTCCCGACAGAATTTCAAGTTGACGTCATTTTGATGATGCAATGCGCACTGTACACGGATTATCAGACGAATCCGGAACCTGTGGTTGACCGAAGCCGATCGATCCTGTACAAATTATTGCAAAGAAAAACGTGTGATGCGTTGAATGACACCCGTACACATGTTGTAAATCACTGCTGCAAGGAGCATTGCGTCATACATAATGACGTCAACTTGAAATTCTGTCGGGACAACAGGGTATGTGGGAGTTGCACACTCTGGGGGTATACCAGGCATTCGCCTAGTGTTTTTTTGTTAGACTTAGAGCCAATAATAATAATAATAATAATAATAATAATAACGGGGTTTGCTCCCCACACTGGAGCTCGCGCTATTCCGCCGACTTTACTTGACACTTGACTGACTCACGACTGCCATCCAGAGTCCATCGAACCTTCTACTCGGCAAACCTGCAAGAAAGCACCACTCCCCGCTCAATACACAGTGTTTCGGGGAATTCACCCCTCATCAGTTGAGCTTGAGTAGGCTGAGGAAGATTGTGCCTGAAGAGCACCACTTATATGCTCTCCAGGCACAAACATCACCAGGGATACAAACTTACAGAGACGCGAGACGCTCCATTTCCAGCGCGACAAACACCTCGTGAACACCAGATAGCAGCGTGAGTCAGTGTCGCTCCTGGACGGTGAGACCAGACGTTGAGGACCCTCGGTCATTCGCAACGCTGTCACCTCCAAACCAACTAGTCGCAAGCCCGCGCTGGGCACAACAGTAGATCTACGAAGTAGTGGTTGCGACTTCGGCGATGATTTGTAAGAAAGGGTTTGCTCCCCACACTGGAGGGCTTGAAAGTGATGACGTCAAAACGGCCAGGGAGTAGTAAGTTGACATCAGATTTCTATTTTTGGATCCACTAAGGTGTGACTTTGCCATTGCCTAAGTATGTGCGTGCATAGCAACCCACTCATGTCGCATGCAGGTGTGACTTTTATTTCGCCACCAGTTGTAACCCCGCCCCCAGTAGCCAAATCAGTCAGTTTCATTGGCTACATCACCATGCTGTGGGTAAGACCGCTTGAAATGTGCTTGGATCCATACAAAAACTGGATCCAAGTGGATCCAGTTTTTGAATTTTTGAAATTGTTGCTATGCTGTGACGTAGCACTTTCAAGCCCTATTCCGCCGACTTTACTTGACACTTGAAACACTGTGTATTGAGCAGGGAGTGGTGCTTTCTTGCAGGTTTGCCGAGTCGAAGGTTCGATGGACTTCTCGTGTGCTCTGGATGGCAGTCGTGAGTCAGTCAAGTGTCAAGTAAAGTCGGCGGAATAGCGCGAGCTCCAGTGTGGGGAGCAAACCCTTTCTTACAAATCATCGCCGAAGTCGCAACCACTACTTTTAAAATAATAACAACAAAAAAATAAGTATATGTTATCGCATGGTTGCAAGGGCCTTATGGCATATTATTGCCCCGAGAGGTTAGCCCGAGGGCCGTAGGCCCGAGGGCTAACCTCGAGGGGCAATAATATGCCATAAGGCCCGCAGCAACCATGCGATAACGAATTTATCACATGGCCCACAGAGCAGACCATTGGGCTGCTGTTGAAATTGGCCCAAATGCCAACACATTATGACCACAATGTATATTGATGTGCTATCATTATCAAAACAGGAAAAATGAAGATATTTCTCCTACACCCTAACAAAAAGTCTGCTACAGGCCGTCAGAGAGTATACAGTACTGAAAGACGGAGACAGAAAAAAAATGCCGGCACCGTACCGCATCGTCATAGCAATAGACATGGCAACGACAATAAATACAGCAGAATCATAATTTCAGTTGAAAAATTAAGAGTGCTACCACAAAGAGTTTCTTCGTGTTTACATGTGTATCAGGAAGTTGTCAAATACAGTACTGCAACAAGTGCAAGTATTTGACGACTCCCTGGTGTGTAATTCTGAGGACAATTTTTCCGGTTCTTCTTTTTTCAGCTCAAGATAGCTGTATTTTTCATTGCAAAACATTCCTGAATTGTTGTGTTTGTTGTTCAAGCAAAGGTGAAGGCAGAGGACAAATGAGCCTGGTAAGATTTTGCGTGGCACATGAAGACCACACACAGGCAGTGACTTTGCGAGGATCTGAAAACGCACGACGCTGAGTTGAATTTGTGTTATTTCAAATAATTGTTTGTGATCACAGTGCCACTTCGAGCAGAACTGAATCTTATCCAAAAGCTTACCGACGGTCAGGCTGCCAACATGACTGAACAAAATTAATGATCCCTGCAAGCACCACACGGCAGACGTCCGAGGCCATGTCCATTGCCGGGATGTCCATCTCCAAAAAGAATTCCATCTTCGTCTCAATGCTACACTGCGACTCGTCGTAGAGTCGTACATTCTACAGAGTCGTCGTAGTCACGCGAGGAAAGCTGAGATCGCCACTTTCGACCACGCGTTCACATGTCACCCTGCGCCGTACAGTCACCATGCCCACCATGTTCACATCCCGCCGTAGATTTCACGCGTACAGTCTCAGTCAGGGTTGTCACTGACGACGGGCTTTGGACGCGGGCGTTGGACTGATTTATTGCCCGCTCATACAGACCAGTGATTGGCCCGATCCAAGGAAACACTCACGTGACATGTGATAATAATAGGCACTTCAGGCGGTTTTTTCAAAACCAGAAATACTCATATTTCTTTCTTGTATCCGATTCAGATAGGTTTAGGAAGACTCCACAGAAAATTTGAAGCAAAAAGAATAACTAACTAACTTACTTGGCACAGAGATATAGCCATCCAAAGTCGGAGAATTGAATAACGGCAATTTCAGTATTTCGACGGCACCAGCAGTAGGCCTTGGCGGATAATGCTCGAAAAGGTGGCAGATTCCTTTTTTTTGCACCGAAATTGGCAGAACCATACAAACCTTATGGCGGGCAATTCCTCGAATTCTGCTCCATTTCTTTATCCACATACCAAACATGCATGAAACTTACCAGAAAAAGTACCGAATTCTGCCAATTTTTCTGCCGGCATTATCCGCCAAGGCCTAACCAGCAGCATATCAGAAATTGGCAGGACTTGCTTCAGTGTCTATAGTGGCAAAATACCAGGCTCGCTGGAAGCAGGTCAAAATAACCAGATGAATGTAGAAACAGCATGGTTTGGAAAAACTTCGCATTTTTCATCCGTCCGGCAGCTCAGACGAAGATATCGGGTGTGGTCACCATGGCAACTCCATAGCAACTCCATCGCAACAGCATGAAAACAGTGCAGAGAAGCCTTTGGAAAAGCATAAGATGAGACTTTGAGGTAAGATAAAGTAACTACAATAATTCAGTGCCAGAACACATTGTTGCTACATGTACAGTACTGATAGGTGACGACTACGGAAGAACAATGAGCCGAAGACTGAGCAAACTAGAATTTTACCGGGTATTTGACGGAAAGAAATGACAAACTATTACATGTAGAACATTGTTTGCAAATGTTTGGGACTACTGAAACTTCAGCAACTCCAGCACGAGAGATTTTGTGCATAGAGTGTGTGCTGGATTCTTGGTATAATATCACCGTCAATGCATTTCTTGGTCGCTGGAAGCCACCAGCTGATCAGCTGACGATTTGTTCCAAGCAGGCCGTTTTGATGTCAGCTTTCTTGGTCCAGTCGCCGAAGTATATACTGTCCTACTCGTCGCCTGCAGGAGAGGACGACTGCTCCGATGCGACTCCAATATACCTGCAATATTTCTTCTTGCGCAGCCACGCGCATGGGCTCCGACGAACAAGGACTAGTGCCGGGAGGACGCCTGTCGCGGCTCGCTTTCAATAACACCTCGCATTATTCCTTCTTGCGCAGCAATGCGCAAAGTGTTGGACAAACGAGGACTACTGATTCCGAAAGGAAATACGACGCTGAAGACGATGAGCTACATGGCAAATGCGTGCAATCAAGTGAAATGGCCGAAAAATCCTTGCCGATTTTACTCGAACTGTACGTGAGTTCAAAAAATTGCCGCATCATGACTAGACGTATGTGGGCTCAAACGAAAGCTGAGGGCCTCAGCTACACGCTGCGCCACACGAGAAGGCCCTTGGGCCGTACCTGCGCAGCTTCCGTGCAGCTAGCTACAGATCGATCTATGCATGCGCCTTTCCGTGGTGCCACGCATGCACGCGATTCAGCGTTAGCACTTTTTGACAGGTCGTGTCACGTGACTGAAGTGCCTAATAATTAATAAAACAGGTCGCGTAATGAAGCAGCATAACGATAGATGTGCAAAGTCATGATGCCTGGTCCGCTTCTGTCCTGGGTTCACTACCCCGTGCGTTGCAGCCGCGAGCAAAACCAGCTCAGGCTGAGAGTTCCTAGAGCCAATACTAGCCAATACTATGGCAATAGGTATCTAATACTGACTGAGTACGAGGTCAATAGGAAATAAAAGCCGAGTAAAAGACCGAGGCGAAGCCGATGTCTTTTATTTCATACTGACCAAGTACGAAGTCAATATTAGATTTATCACGACTGACCAAAGCATGTGTTCAATCGCTAAAAAGGAGTCAAATATAAGCGGTCAATATAGCCCTAAGGAGTGAAATATGCTGGAATATTTGACCGCTTTTTTATTTTTATTTATTTGACCGCTTACTAGGTATGGCAAAAATCGATGTGAGTCAATAAGGGAGTGATAGACTGATAGTGGATAGGACAAGAACATGTGAAGAAGTGAACAGCTGCTGTGATGAGGAGCACGTCTTTTATTGCTGCTCCGAGTCCGACTAGCGACTCTTGACTTGTGGCAAGTTGTGCCAAGTACTGTACAAGCAGAACTACCCGGTATTCGTCTGGAATTTAATTTTGTCTTTTTCGTCCAACGAGCTGTTGGACTAAATTAAATGCTGGACTAATATTAATTTGTCCAGCTTTTCAATACACTCTTGATCTTATGATCCATGGACGAAATTTACAACCGGACGAGCTCCCTTTCCTTGGAGTTGGACGAAATTATTGACCGACGAAATTTTCTGCAGTGGATATCGATATGCGCATGCAGTACGAAAAATGCAGGATGCAGAATCTGCATCAAGAGTACATGAAAACCGGTTTTCATGTACTCTTGTCTGCATGGATAATAACCGTTGCCATGCCATCAAGTCGCTGACAACACGTAACCAAGCATGCAACACCGCGAAATTCAAAATTTCAAGCGTGAACCACCTGCAGCTTTCCCGATCGGACTTTGCTGTTGGCTTGCGTAGTTCGGTTGTTGCATGGGTGCCAGTTTCTTCATTGCCATTCAAACTAATTTCTTGCCTTGACTCTGTTTCGAATTTCGTAAGGCTGATCCGTTTCACTCAACCATTCTTCTACACCAACTAGCTCACGCTGCACGAACGCGGTGGAAGGAGCTCGCAGTCGCACACCCGTATCTTGGCTAGACATCAGTTGCTGAAATCGCCCACATGTTTTCGAAGGCCAAACGCTTTGACGAATCCAGTAAGATCTTTGTGTGTTCTTGCATCTGGTCTGATCGTGGTTTGGCAGCTTATACGAGGCGCTGCACGTAAAAGTGTATATTTTTCTTAGTTATCAGCGGCGAACACTACTTCTATAGTACTTAGGCAGCTATAAAAGTATGGACACTATTCCTGTAACTGTTGCTCCTCCACGAACTGAACTGGATCACCATTTCTCCAGTCTCCAATACCGTAATCGCCCTTTTCCAATTTTCCATACTTTCCGTGGTATGACCTACCAACTGAACAAAACAGCTTTTTTTCTCTTGGCAGCAATTGAGCATGTGAAGAGGTGATGCAAAGACACAAGTGAAATCCGACCTCATTGAAGTAACTGTAACAGGCCAAGGGGATGGGGGGGGGGGGGGGGGGGGGGGCTACTCGGCCTAAGCACTGCCTGGCAAAGCTGGACTCTGCGGCAAGGTTAGTCTGTGGAGCCGAACCAACAGTGTATTACATGCAATGTGCTCGAAGTTCATTTTCCTAATACGTCTTTGTGCGTGTGTGTGTGTGTGTGTGTGTGTGTGTGTGTGTGTGTGTGTGTGTGTGTGTGTGTGTGTGTGTGTGTGTGTGTGGGTGGGTATGCGTGTGTATGTGTGTACATCGGCATGAACAGAGGCATGCGGCCCTCCGCCTGGCCACTACAATCCAAAGAGGGAGGATGTCATTCTCCATGGACCAGCATCATTTGCCAAGGCCAGCCGGTTTGTCGATGAAAGTATGTTTGCCGGTCACAGTATAATGATAACTGTTACTACAGTCGACCTACCCTTATAACGATATTTTTCTGGCAAACCAAATCACTCCATTGACGTGTGTATGCAATGCCTTACCTCTATAACAATATTGCTATAACGATATAAAATGGGCTGACCAATCGACATTTTCCATTTTATAACAATATCTAGCAGGGGATATGTAGAGCCCACTATCCAGGTAGGGCAAGCTTCACTTGATAAGCCGCTGGGACATGACGAAATGCAATGGGGGCACCAGTAGGCACCTTGCTGTGTACACAATGGGCATGTACGCCAGTGTTATGCTATAAAGAGTGTAAAAAATGAACAAAATCCATGCATTATGACATATGTGTATGAAATGAACCAGTTAGCCTTATAACAGTATTACCCTTATAACAATATTTCTTGGTTTAGCGCAAATATCGTCATAAGGGTAGGTCGACTGTATAATTATTATGTTGGCATGTGAGCGCCCATGTTGACAAAGGGATATTTTGACTACATTTCAGATTCCAGTACATGTGTTGGTCTACTAGTATTGTAATATCTGCACCACGTTCACATCAGTCATACCTATGCATATGTATGCACTTGCACATCAACATTAGCTCACAAACGCTTGCACACAAACACTTGAACACATACACGTACACGTGCACACACACACACTTGCACGCATACACATGCTTGCCCGTGTGTGCTCATTCACACTGATGTTTGCACGGGCCCAACCATGACGTGCCCACGGCAGTAGTTTGTCTTTGAATCACTGTCTTGTCATCGAGTCCAGGAGCCGATTCACGTGTTTTCACAGCCTGCTTGTGTATATGTATGTCGTTGTGCTTGGTCGCAGGAGAAGCGGCCGCCCTCGCAGGCCAGACTGATAGTAAGTTACTGTTCAATTGACACTACTGCTGCTGCTGCTGCTGCTGCTGCTGTTGCTGCTGCTGTCACTCTGCACTCGTTCTTAGCATGTCGGTGTGTGCATTCAAGATCAACATTTTGCAGTGTGGTCCTCATTCTGCTTTCACGTACTGTCATACCGTGTGTGGACATGTAGTTGTTATTCAGTTGACTCAGCAGCTCCTCGAGAGATTAGATGTTCTTTTATGTGGGAAGTGTTGTTTCTTATCTGCTTGGTATCCGCCTGGCACACGTCATGCCCGAATGTGTTTGTCAGCCTCTCTGTGTTATCGTTGCCATTGTTGTGCAGCCCTTTCTAAGCTCACCTGAGTTGACAGCCCTGCTGCCTGCGCTCTTCACATTACCTGTGTGTGCGTGTGTGTGTGTGTTTGCTGGCAATCGGGCTGCTCGAATCTTCAATGCTCTTGGCTGCATCATTGCCATCATCGTATCATCTCCCAGGAAGTACTATTAAAATCTGTTTTTTGTACTCCCTGAATTTCATCATATCTGCACTCATTTATTTTATTTTATTCCAAGCAATACATGGCTGGGGTAGCCAATGACCACTTTGCGTGGCGATAGCAGGGTTTTTATAGCCAACCACGGCTAACAAGGAAAAGAGTAGGAAGTCAAAAAGAAAAGGAAAGGAAGAAAGAAGCAAATATGGCTCATGTATTCCATCCCGTACAGGCAAGGAGAATGTTCCTGAGAAGCAGATGCCGGTGGCACAGACGCCCGTCATGAAGAGGAGCAGCTTCCGCACGCCATCTCTGCAGCGCACGCAGTCCATGAACCGCACGCCGCTGAAGAACAGCAACAGTCTCGGCGACCTGGTCATCGTCAACCCTGAGAAGGAAGAGGTAGGTTGCCGGCGAGCAATGGTGATTGTGTTGTTATTCTCGAGCTGTTATATCCGAGGTCGTTGTTCACGCAGCGGCTGACTGTACATTTATGTATTGGAAAGGCTTCCTGTCTGAAGCCTTTCCATACTGGTACTCGATGTTCCAGTTTTGTGACACGAGAATGGCACGAGAATTAGTGTACCGCTGAGTGTACCGCTATACACGTGGTCGACACGTAGTCGACACGTTGTTGATACTTTTTTGACACGTGACCCCGTCAACGGTCTGCTTTGTGCCAATGCCACTCGGTAAACGCCGATGTCGCGTACGACAAAGACGACTATCCCGTACGCGAAATAGTTGAGAATTGCATGACGTGGACCTGACGGCAAGGACAACTGCGAGGAGGCCCCTTTCGGTACCCCTGACGGGAAGGAGAACTGCAGAAGTCGACGAAGTCGAACGAGGAGGCCCCTTTTCCGTACCCCATACTGCAAAGTGCCATTGATGGATACCTTTTGCACCTGGAACGACCCCTTAAACGCTGTCGCGGCGACTATCCCGTACGCGAAATAGTTGAGAACTGCTGACGTGGACCTTTTGCACCTGGAACGGCCCCGTAAACGCTGTCGTTTCGGCGGAGTGAATGTGCAGGGTACTAGGGTGAAAAGAATTGCTGCAAAGACGTCCGCTCTAGGCCTTTGGAGACATCGTGGGAACTCCTTCAGGTACTATACAAACTGCTGACGTGGCCGTGGACATGGTGGGAATTCCTTCCGGCACCCCCGTACCGCAAAGCCAACGGTGGGGAAGGAGAAGTGCAGACGTACAGGAAGACGAACGAGGAGGAACCAGGACGAGCGAGCAATGGCAGGACTAGCTGGACCGTAAGTAATAGCTGAATTGTGCATGACAACTTGACATCCATGCGGAACTCGCCACTTGCCACTGCATATTTCTTGTCCACCAACAATGTCTCTCCTCTGTCCCCTGTGTGTCCACGGCCCTGTTGCTGAATTGGCCCGATGAATCGAATGTCTTCCGCAACTGGAACGGCCCCGTGAACGCTGTCGCGTCGGCGACTGAATGCGCAGGAGGGAAAATATTGCTGCGAAGACGTCTCCTCTAGACGACGGTAAGGCACCCCATTGATATGTTGCCAGTGTGTGCCAGGGTATCGCGCGATGGTGAATGAGGAATGATGAAGGGTACGGTGGGACTGTAGACCTGTTACCTTCTACTAACACGTTATCAGGTGGAGAGTGTCTTGTACTCACGTTATCAGGTCGAGAGCGTATTGTAGTCACTCTCTCTATTCCTGTACTTCATTACGTTTAAGGTGTACGTATAACTTCTCAAAAAAATTTAATGGTCTACAGTCGTGTCGGAAGGGTACGGTGGGACTGTAGACATGTTACCTTCTAACACGTTATCAGGTGGAGAGTGTCTTGTACTCACGTTATCACTATAATTATCAGGTCGAGAGTAGGCACCGGCGGATAATGCTAGTTATATGAGGAAATTGTGCTACTAGCACTGCTAGTTATTTGGAGCGATTGTGCTAGTTATAATGCTAGCAGTGCCGATAGTGCTACAAAAATGTCAATCCATGCGGTGGGAAATAATGACTTCCCAATGCAGTCACTCGGAATATGGCAGTATCACAGGGCAAACACGGTGGAAACATAACACACAAAGAAAATTGACATTGAACTTCAAGACAAGCATTGCAAATTTGGAAATCAAATTTGCAAAAAGTGTGCACAATGCTATATTTAGCTCCAAGTACAAGTCAGTGCAGTTTGAACAACTCCGTAAACGCAGCAAACAGTGCCAAACACGCTTCTGGCAACGGTGGCATCCAGCATACATTTTCATCTGGACGTAGTGCTAGTTTCACACATCGATTGTGCTAGACAAGGTCACATTTGGAGGCTTTATGCTAGGGCAGTGCCGGTCTTCCCCACATGGGTCATTATGCTAGTTATTATGCTAGCATTATCCGCCGGTGCCTAGTCGAGAGCGTATTGTAGTCACTCTCTCTATTCCTGTACTTCATTACGTTTCAGGTGTACGTATAACTTTTCCAAAAAAATTAATGGTTCACGTCTTCAGATAGAGAGCGTATTGCACCCACTGTCTAGTCTCTGTAGTGCATTGAGATTTTGTTGATCGAACATGAAATGGATACACAGACAAAGCCAGGCCAAGTACATGGCGAGATGTCGCCAGAAGAACGTCTTCAGGTAGAGAGCGTATTGCACCCACTGTCTAGTCGATTTTGTGGATCGCACATGAAATGGATACACAGACAAAGCAGGCCAAGTACATGAGAGAGTGGACGATGTGCAGATCGACACGGCCTGCGGGTACTTCATTAAAGTTACCCGTGACATAACTAGGATAAAAGTTAATCACTGCAAAAACATTGCCAAGTATGTGAGCACTTTGGACTTGACAGAAGAGTGCACGGGCGACGTTGACAAAACATACCGCGGTGACTGTCACTATCATGACAGCAGGGCACATCGCACGCAGCATCGCAGATCGTGTCGAATTGCGCATCATAATAATTATTGCAAAATTGCTCCTATGCATGCAAGTGGATTTCATTGCACTTCTCAGTTTGGGAAATGCTCGATTATGACAATTCTCCGTGTGAGTGCACTAGCCCTGAACAGACATGTAGGTGAACCGTTTGTAGTGTCTCATAGCCTACCTCACGACCTTCTGCTTTCTTTCTTCATCACTTGTATCTTGCAGGTATATCATCCCGTGACGACCACATTGAAGTCTGAATTTGAAGTGTGAAGATGCTTCAGCAACCACATCGTACTTTTCCATTGCTTTCATTGTGCTTCTACTGTGCATGTGTGTAACTTGTGGGGTAAACATGTGATGACATTGTATGCTGGCTACACAGTCAGATGTTCATGCGTCTAACGTACACCTGCATGTTATGCATTGAAAAGGGTTTGCCACTTGCGATCCTGGGACGAGTATCAGGTCCGCTTTGTCCTGTGTGGGCAGTATCAGATTGCTGTTCACTTCTCTATCTGTTGGATATGTGACTTTCTGCAAGTTTCTGGTGTATGATGGCCACGTCCTTGCTTGTCACTTTGTATGATATTACATTCTGTATTCGCTGCTTCCATGGCATGGTCTGCAAACTGCAATCCTTGGGCAAATGTCATGTTTGCTATGTTGTGCTTTGGCCGTCAGCTTGTCTACACGCTGTAGTTGAATTATTTTTGTTTCACAACTGACTTCCTCAAGTACGGTGGTCACTGCTTTGCATGGCATTATACATGAAGAATTTCCTGTTTGTGTCGTGTGCATGTGCGTATGTGTGCGTGGCCACGTGTGTGTGCCGTGTGCATACACATGTTTGTGTATCTGTGTGCGGGGTAGCGAGGCGGGGAGGGCTGGTATGTATCAGTGTGTTATTGCAGTCGCATGGCTACATACAGTACATCGCGCGCGTGGTCATCATGTTTACCTTCGGGGTTGGGGTGGGGAGGGAACGGAAAAAGAGCTGAAATTATCCATATAAAAATCGCTCTGTGAGCGGTTCTGAAAAACCTTTACTGGTACTGCCCCGTCGTAAAAGTAAGAAATTAGAACTGGCCCATTGTCCCCCCAAATGCGAACTGATCCACCTAAATCGCGAATGACGGGACCCGAACGCACCAGTAGCACGAGGTTCCTTCCTGTGGATGCAGATGGGGACGTTGGTCAGGACCATAGGCCATGTACTGTACTAGCGGTAGGCTTCCCTATCAAAATAATAAATTCTACTGCTACTACTGGTGTTACCCTATGATAATTGCCGTGATCCTGTGCCCTCCCGACCTCGTGCTACTGGTGCGTTCGGGTCCCGTCATTCGCGATTTAGGTGGATCAGTTCGCATTTGGGGGGACAATGGGCCAGTTCTAATTTCTTACTTTTACGACGGGGCAGTACCAGTAAAGGTTTTTCAGAACCGCTCACAGAGCGATTTTTATATGGATAATGGTACTTAAGGTTGCGTTTGGTTGGGCATTTTCAGAATGTAAATGACAACCATTCTGGAATGGGAATCGGCAAGAATCACCTGACCAAACTAACGCGCCAGAATCAATTAGGAATCACTTGACATAACAATTCCATAATGTCGTTGTGGAACGGCGGCTGTCTTTTCTTTTACCCGACTCTAGTTTCCTTGAGAGAGTCATGGTACTTCTGAGTGCATGATTTGAGGCACTTGAACCTGGTGCTACATTGTTTGGCTCGTGGCAGCCATTATCATTTTTGATTCCGGAATGAGCGCATATGCCCATTCCAGCATGTGAGGTGGAATGATCATTCTCCAAAAAGAATCATTCTCAGCGATTCCCATTCTGGAATCATGTGGAATGTGACCAACCTAACACACTTTTTCGACCAACCAAACGGGCGAGAATGATTCCGAGTGATTCCAAGTGATTCCCATTTGGGAATGTGACCAACCAAACGTAACCTTAGTCAACGTGTAGCCGATACTGTGGAGCAGGCTCTGACTTGTATGGCTGATGCCATTTGAAATGTTCTATAGCGAGGAACGTCACGTGACATAGGCTAGCCGCTCAAAGGGAATCAGGAGCGGTGATCAGATGTCATTCGAATAACTTTTTAATTGTTGAAGCTTGCTGTCTACAGCATTGGATAGCTTTAATTGAATAGCTTTTAATTTTTTAATTTCTGGTCCTCGTTTGCTGTGAAGGTGAGGCGCTTGCTAGCCGAGCAGAAGAAGTTGTACGAGCAGCTGAAGTCAAAGGATGAGCAGCTAGCATCAGTGAAGGCTGAGCTTCAGGTAAGCGTATGGCTTGTTTTTGTACGTTGTAGGTTTTCACTTTTGTGACAAGCTCTTGGCTGAGAGTCTTGAAGACATACGAATGATACGATACTAGTGTCACACGGCATGGTGTGTGTCTGTCTGTGTGTCTGTATCTGTGTGTGTGTGTGTGTGTGTGTGTGTGTGTGTGTGTGTCTGTGTGTGTGTGACTTTATGTAAGTATGTGTCATGAGAGCTTCACCATTACGTCATCCGATTGGCAAGCTAATATTGGCACACGCACTCTGGGTTTTAAGGTTGCGTTTTAACTTTTAACCCTTATCCGACCGTCAAAGTGGACAAATTCTCAGTCCCAGCGAGCCGCTGTGACTAATTTTGTTGATAACTTTAGTTGCCCTGGGGTAATATTGGCAATCTTGGGCTTTTTGGAAAGCTTGAGCCATGAGGAGTTCCCTAGAAACAGTTTCTAGCCTTCATTTGTAAGGGGAACAAAAATCCATCTCCAATTCCATTTTTTGAAGAGAAGTACAGCTCATCGACATGTGGACTATTTGTAGTCTTAGTTTTGTACTTTCATGCTAACACATTTTGAATATACCATCAGGGAAGCCTCCAGGCAAAGTTTTAGGAGGGCAATATAATCGTTGGCAAAGTTAGACGATTTGGAAACTTGTTTCGTACGCGGTGTGAAACAGACCTCATTCAGAGACGTAGGGTTTTGCAAATGAACGGTGGGTCTTTCTAGCTTCTTTTGAGACCAAAATAGTGCAGATTCGATCAAAAAAAGTGAGTTACAGCTTGTTAAAATACTAAAATCATCTACGGATAGTCGTCGATTTTCGACTGGCTGGTCGGATAAGGGTTCAGCCAGATTTGAATGCTGACTTTGAGAATTCATTCTCTATTGCCCTCGGAGTTCAGCCTCGTTTCCCAGCCCTGTGCCAATGAGTCCACAAAGGACAGAGAAATACTGTCTGTAGATTGAGGTGCTGCTGCTGCTGTACTACTGCAACTGTTCCATGGGAAGCAAAGCACGTCAACACAACATGCTTGTCGGTTGCACTGTACCGCTGCAGAGGCTAACACAGGATGAATCCAAGGACCAGGTCGAACAAGACTCAATGGCCGCTGAAATGGAACTCCTCCGCAACACCATATCCATCTTGAGCCAGCAGAAAGAGGAACTAGGTAAGAGAGAGAGAGAGAGAGAGAGAGAGAGACACACACACACACACACACACACACACACACACACACACACACACACACACACACACACACACACACACACACACACACACACACACACACACACACACACACACACACACACACACACACACACACACATACACACACACACACACAGTCATTACTGGAATAACCTAAAGGCTGACCGCCTTCGACGGTATAGTAATGTATGACCTGGTAACAGTTGAAAGCGACTTGAACTTGTGTAATGCCTACGATTTTGCCACTGGACTGCCTTTACGCGTGGACAGCGCCACTTCCCCCGATTTCTTAATTTGGGCTATCCTGCAACTATCGTCGAACCTTTTGTCCGAAATAAATGCCAGGATCCTGCCAACACCTTGAGCTTCTGATACATCGTTGGTTGAAGTCAAGCTTTGAGTTTTGGTGTTGTATTCGGACGTCAGCAAAATGCCAATTTAAATAATGTGGCATAACATACCTGAAATATTACGTCAATGAGATATTTTGGTTTTGCACTCAGTTTACGTGGGAAAGTGACCCTGCTTGCCAGCAATATGAACACACCTTGAAGTAGAGATGATATCAGGACATCAGTATGTGGATATACATGTAGGCTTGATTTGGATTGCCTGAACCAAACCTTCAAAGCAGCTCGCCCCAAGTGTTGGGGTAACTGGAGCAGGACTATACACGTGTGTATGTGCATGTGTATATGTGTATGCCTATGGGTGCATGCGTATGTGCGTTTGTGCATGTGTATATACGTGCGCACATGTGCATGTGCACGCGTATTTGTGTGCGTGCGCACGACGGCTGTTTTCGTCGTTAGTTTTGCAGGCGGAAGCTGCGGCCGTCCACACGGAGTCTGTCGAGTCTGACAACAATCACTTGCATGGTAAGTGAAGTATAGAGTAAAGTTTGCACATTCGCGTTACAACCCACTATACAATTGTATTGAGAAACTTACCCCGCTTAGGGGTCGTCCATAAATATCGAACTTTTTTCACAAAACGAAATAATTTCGTTATGGGGTGGGAGGGGGTTGACCAATTTCGTTTCAGAAAACATTGATTCATGTACATGGCCATTGTATATGCACGTATGTCAACATTTTTTACGTTCTGAGGGGGAAGGAGGGGTTGGTCTAAACTAAAATAATTCATTTGGTGAAAAAAGTTCGATACTTACGGACGGCCCCTTAGGAAGTTTGGCTTGTGCCAGGCTACCACCATGCCTGATTACACCAGTAAATAAAAAATAAATAAAAAATTCGACGGGTTCGCGTACCGGGCAGGTCAAGAACAAGGAGTCGTACAACTCCCTGGTCAAGAACCACCTTTCCGCTTCCGCGGGACGCCACCACCCCATGATCAGGCGTCAGATGCGGCTCCTAAACGGTGGGGGAGGATAGATCAGATCCACCATCCATACCATACCAGTACACGAGTGAAAATCACTCCGTGAATAAAGCAGTGCGTGGCTCATTGTTCTCAATGTTACAGCCAGTGCAACGCCCGGCTCTACAAGGTATTTTACTCACGAGTACAAATTTCACTGGCCAGAAAGTGCTTTTGTGATGGTAGTCATGGTATCCTGTGCATTAACGAATCTGTTATTTCACAAACTTCAGTATACTTTTGTTTTCGGTGCTTTCGGTGCATCTGTTTCATGCCTAAATTTTCAATAAACCGAACAAACGCCAACACACATTATCCAATAGGGAACTGCTTCTCTGTACCTAAAGTTTCTGTTCACCTAACCTGGCCTGTTGCCCTCTTACCGAAA
Organism: Sycon ciliatum; assembly: GCF_964019385.1. NCBI lineage: Eukaryota > Metazoa > Porifera > Calcarea > Leucosolenida > Sycettidae > Sycon > Sycon ciliatum. The sequence goes on along the minus strand of NC_088643.1, from coordinate 17,062,155 downwards.
ATATTGAGCACCGAAAATTTCTGAAATTAGAGTACTTCGCAGCACACTGGGGTGATGTGATGCCCTTAGGATTAATTGCCATTGCTCATATTAAACAAATGATTGTGACACAAAGTAAATTCTCTGGCAGAATGCATGAGAGGTTTTAGTTATATGACCTGGGTTGAAGCTTGCGCCCAATGCTACGGCTGGTCAGCATTGGCTTCAGCAAACATGTGGTGTGTGTGCGTGTGTCTGTGTGCGCGCGCGTGCATGTGTGTGTGTGTCTGCGTGTGTCTGTGTATTGCATGCTTCCTCTGCTTATCTTTGTAGATATGCTCTCATCGCTACGGCAGGACATTGATCAGCTGACGACCGAGAACAACCGGCTATCCTCCGATCACCAGGTACTAGTGCATTGTGTACTCGCTAGGGATAGTGAATGCTTCGAGCTTCATGGCTGCAAGCAAGCCAAGACGTGTTACTGTAGAGGCAGAAAATTTCGCCGGTCAAAAATTTCGTCCAACTCCTAAGGCCGCAACCACACTACGTAAAAATCACAGTACAAATTTTTATGCATATCTCAGTACAAGTCGGTACGCAACCACACTACACTTTTCGGTCTGCATAGTTGACGTTTTCACGCGAACAGCACGTGACGTTGTCGTACCAAAGCGTGTGCCATGCGCTGGAAAAGACCAGGAAATTCAAAAACAATGCTGATGCTGATGCTATGTACGACGACCAGGTACAAAAACAAAGTTGTACACAGGAGATGGAGCGCGAAAACGACAAACGTGGCTTTCTACAGGGGTGCGCCAGTTGCTGAAAACCTACAAAGCGCATTTTGCATTTCGCACGCGTCGGCATGACGATTTCTACTGTAATGCAGTTTGTACGTGATTTTGTACCTAGTGTGGTTGCAGCCTAAGAAAGGGAGTTCGTCCGGTTGAAAATTTCGTCCGTGGATCATAATAGTGTGTAGAAAAGCTGAACGAATCGACATTAGTCCGGCACTTAATTTAGTCCAAAGGTTCCTCTGACGAAAAAGACGAAATTAAATTCCAGACGAATATTTCTGCATATACAGTTCTACTGTCGTGGACATTGAAATCCGATGTGATGACCGGGGCCGGCACCCTCACTGCCTTAGCGCGTACATGCACTGTAGTTCACGTGCACACACGGTAAACATGAACCGGCAGTGCGCGTGGCTGCGAAGCCAGCGCCCCGTGGCCGCTTGACTTCTCGACGGATTTCAATGTCCGCTACAGTAGTAGTTATTGCCGTCTGTTCCTTTTCAACTGTACTTTTACGTAATCAAGTGGTGTGCTTCACTGTCCGAAGAGTGCTCAATGCCCATGTAGGACGGAGCCTTGTGCACAAGAGAGATTGGAAGCTGTGTCGCAACTGTACTTTTACATATTTTTGTGCGTTCTCATTTTCACTCCGTTGACTCAGGTTTGGCAGAGCGAGTTGAGCGATGCCCGCACCCACCGGGAGGTTGCCGTGGCAATGACGGAGCGCGTACAGCAGCTGGAGAGCGAGGAGCACCGCCTGACGCACCAGTGTGCACAGCTCAGTCATGAACTGGAACAGGTCACCCACCGGCTCTCCGCCGAAATCCAGCAATCAACGTTAGTACTACTGACCTCATCTGCTGTATAAGCGGAAATACTCAATCGGAAATATTCGTCTGGAATTTAGGGGTCGTCACAAAAGTTTTTTGTCGTCCCTGAAACGAACATGATTCATTTGGGGGGGGGGGGGGGGGGGAGAGAGGGTGAGAGCCAAAATCGCAATTCGACCGACACTGTACATATGACATGTACATGCATGCGATTTTCGTCGTCCAGCATAGCAAGCTGTGTTCGTTTCAGAGGGAGGGGAGGGGGTCCAAGTACGAAATGAACGATGTTCGTTTCAGGGACGACAGACAACTTTTGCGACGATCCCTTAATTTCGTCTTTTTCGTCCAAGGAACTTTTGGACTAAATTAAATACCGGACTAATGTCGATTTTAAACTCGGATACTTTTTTACATTTTAAGGCCGTCATTTTTTATATCTATGTTTCGCGTCAGTTCAACTTCCAGAATCATAATGCGAGAGGTGGAAAAAAATAAAAAGTTGCAAAATAATAAAAAAGGCTCATCAGAGGTGTATAACTGTACATAGCACAATAGCTCGTGCATGGTGTACATCCGAAAGAAAAATCGTACATCGAAGCACAAAATCTGCATCACTTTGGACAGAGGAGGCAACCGTTGGTGCCCTTGCTTCGCTGGATTATTGTACTCAGCCTTCAGCAGCTCCGGAACGACGCATCCTCTCAGCTTGAGGCGATCGATGCGGTCTGTTGTAAGCTCATAGAATACTGCTCGCAGATGCCGAACAAACGATTTACCAACGCTGGCCTCGAGGCCATTTCTGAATCCCAGCTTCGCTAGTATGCAACCAATCCACACTGGTGACTCGCACGATCGTACACTAACTGTGCATGGTTGATTTTTTTATTTTTTTCCGAAAAAAATCAAAACGTATGCGTGCGGACGACGCGAAACATAGATATAAAAAATGATGGCCTAATGTCGATTTGTCCAGCTTTTCTATACACTCTTATGATCCATGGACGAAATTTTCAACCGGACGAACTCCCTTTCTTTGGAGTTGGACGAAATTTTATTTTATTCATTTTTTTCAGTGATTGGTGTAGCTCAAAGACCACTTGGAGAGTATTGTGTATCTGTGTGTGTGTCTGTGTGTGTGTGTGCATGTGTGTATGTGTGTACACGTGTGCTCACGTGCGTGTGTACAGTACAATGGCCGGCAGCAACGTGTCGCTGGAGTTGCGAGTGCAGTCGCTGGAGGATGTGCTGCTACAGGAGCGCAGCAGAGTGCACGCCACCGAGACTAGCCTGCAGGCACAGACCGAAGCCAGTAAGCGCCTGCAGCAAACCATCGATTCGCTAGACCTGCAGCTCGAGATGACAGCGGAACAGCATCAGAAGGAGATATCCACGTACAGCGGGCGTCTGCTCGATGCTGACGCAAATTCTCTCCAGTACCAGCTCGATCTCAAGGCCAGTGCTGAAGAGGCGGCCACATTCCGAGATCAACTCACGGCAGAGCTAGCCAAACTCCAGCTGCTCGAGGAGAACATGGAAAAGGAACGTTCGGCGCGTAGTGAGTCAGAGGTGAGCTTCGAATCTCGACTTGGTGAGCAGAGGCAGCAGATCTGCGGCATGGGAGAGCAGATTGCACAGAAGACAAACGAACTGGAAGCACTGCAAAGGTACAGCATTATGGTGTGTGTGTGTGTGTGCGTGTGTGTGTGTGTGTGTGTGTGTGTGTGTGAGAGAGAGAGAGAGAGAGAGAGAGAGAGAGAGAGAGAGGGGGGGGGGGGGGGGGGAGACTCACGTGGCCAGTTTATGACAGTGTGTGCATGCATGCACATGCGTATGCATCTGTCTGCGCTTGTTTAGCTAGCAAGCGGAAAATCCACATTTTCCTTTTGCCATCATCTGCCGGGCGAACGTTATTGTATTTCAAGGAGGCATATCCAATCATATTCTCCAAGCTGTTTCATTATTCCGACTCTTGTCTTGTCTTCACTTTGCTATTTCCCTCTGCCACAGTGACCTACTAGATGAGCGCACACGATTGACAGAAGCCCAGAGCTCGCTAGTGACGTAAGTGATTGTGTATGCGCCACGCCATGTTCAGCAAGAACACGGGGCGAACGGCTGTGGAATTTAAATTTTGCTCGCGGAATCACAGCATCGTGTTGCCGCTGCTTGAACATTCGCAGAGTGGCCATTACCTCGAGAGCGTGTAGAGTGTGCGATGCAGAAGCCGTACAGCGGGAGGGGGGGGGGGGGGGTCAACCTCCTAGCCTATAGTCAGTTTCAAAAAGATTAGCAATCCTGGCGATCGCCCGGGGAGTTTGCCGTCTTACCGTATGAGCGCTCAAGGGCTGGCTGGAAAAACTCACTGTGAACTCGAAGAAATATTCCGCGCGAAAGCATAAAAAATGACAACTCACTGACGTCGGTACTCGTACATGACTTTGTGTTCGTCTGCACGGTCTGGTTTACAACAAACGAGTTCTTCCTCGTATCGATATGGAGTCGACTAGTCAGAGAGGACACGTCGAAAGTCTGGTAAATATCATTTTGACGAGCGGGATGCGTCCCAATTCGTTTTGTGACCAAATACTAGTAGATTCTTTGAGCTGCCGTGGATGCAATTTACTCTCACGATGTGACGAAAACGGCATCGACACAGACTCATTCCCAAGGCCTTGATGTGGCAAAGCTATCCGTATGACTTCGACGACATTTTGAGAAAAGCAGACGCCTGTGAAAGCTGATAGAAGACGGCGTTGACTCCTAAATTCAAAATAAATTGGCGATCTTGTACTAAAATAATTCTCAAACAGAAATCGATCGATCGATGTGCCGGTGTATTCAACAACACGTAGCTACAGCGCAGTGACTTCCGTGCTCACTCACACGGTTTCAGTGTTGCGTGTGTTCACAACTTCACATGGCGTGAGCCAGGCAAGTGTCAGTCAGTTCGGCAGGAAACGCGAGCTCCAACAACAAGTCGGTTGGCGCAGCCACCTTCTTTGTCTTGACTCTTGTACAAAAATTGTGCCAGCGTGATCACCAAAACAATGAAAAAATGAAGAAAAAATGTTTGACTTGAAGATTTCCTGGGATTTGAACTCACAACTTCATGGTCAGCAGACAGCATTCATAACCACAAGGCCAAAAAGGAAGGGATAAATCGTGGGTTTTGATAACAAATCGATACTGGCTTCCAGGGCAAATTATAAACCATGAGAAAAGGCAAGAAACCTGGCCGAAATTCTAACTCCTTAACGGTTGGTCCAATTGTTCTGAAACTTTCACAGAACAATTTGCCATGCCCTAACAAGCCATTTTATGTACTTTGTTGTCCAATTTTCCCTTATCTTCATACTTTTTAAGACCCAAACTTGATTGCTAATCTTTTTGAAACAGACTGTAGAGCGTTCTTATTTTCATGTATTACAGTGTATGCGCAGTTGAGTCACCGTGTATACATTGGTATGCTGTGCTTGATGACATCATAGCCTGTTCGTTCTGCTGGTCTTGATGACATCATAGCCTGTTCGTTCTTCGGCGCCCGACAGTACTGTAGTTGTTAAATTATTCTCTCTTGGCCCATTCTTACTTTCTTCAATGTCTTTCTGAGACTGTTTGACCCATGGTGAGGTGTACTTGGTCTTGCTCAGATAGCAAGCTGCTGTTAGTGCCTAAGGGGGGGGGGGGGGCATCCGCCATTGTTGATAATTTTCACGGAATGAAAAAAGTTTAGTTACAACCCTCCCCATCCCCACACCCCTGAATGAAAACATATTGACCTGGTGGCTAGAATGGATCGATGTTTCGGCTATCAATATTTTTTCGAAACGACCTCTCCTCGACCCATCAAAACAACATTCTGTTCTTCATCATGCTTTGCTCCTGTACAACGTGCAGCGTGGAAGACCAGCGAGACGCTCTTCGGGCTCAGTGCTCGGACCACACGGCTGAAATCGATCGACTTGCCAGGTGAGTGCTTGTTATGTGTGTGTGTGTGTGTGTTTCCTCTCTATCTCTATTTCTAGGGGTTCTCTCTCTATTTCTCCATCCCTATCTCTCTCTCTCTCTCTCTCGCCCACCCCCGTTAAATTTAATGATGTTTGCGCTGAGTGTGTTTCACGGTGCATGTGTATCTTTCTGTCTCTATGCCCGGATGTTTTGTGACCACCTGTGGAATATACGTCATGCCCATGCGTGTACCTTTGCTACTGGTATTCGCTGCAGTGACAAAGCTGTGCTGCGGCAGAAACTGGAGCAGGCCTGCGACACAAATCAACAGTAAGTTCCTCCGATGCACTGGCAGGTGTGTGTATGTTTTGAGGGGGGGGGCTTTGAACTTGAACACTGCCGTTGGTGCTTAATGCTCATCGACCTGTCAAGCCAAACTGTTACTGGATCATTTTGACTCGGACCTCTCACCGGTATATTCGAGTTCATTTTCATTGAGTTGACAGCAGTACTTTCTATCCCATGGTACACTCGGGGTTGCTGTCTGGTGATTGGTAAAACCGTGAAACTCAAAAGTCACAGCAGACACGCTTTGTTTCCTTCTTTCAAGTTTGTGTATATCCCATGGTATGGTGTGTCCAGGGTACTGTGTATATTGAAGTGTTGCATTGGTCTTGTTCTCTCTGCTTGTGTGTAGGCATCTTTCCGGTCTGGAGGAGCAGCTTACGATAGCCAAAGAGGAAATCTGCAGGTTAGCTTTCTTGTGATGTGTCTGACGTTAAATCTCCGTCTCTCTCTTTCTCTCTTGCTCGGCTCTCTATAATAATAATAACTTTATTAGGATGGCCCAAAGGCTGACCGCCTATCTGTCTTCTGAGCAGCGATGAGTTTCCTTTGCCAGAATGCCACCTGTAGTTTGAAGTGGATTTTGTTCTGGCACTTGCATCTATGCAATTATTCCAACTCTAGTCTCCAGACAACCATTGAGAATCATCAGACCGTTGAGGACGAGATGGACAGGAAGTGGCAGGAGCAACTCGTCCAGTCTGAGGAGAAGGCTCAGCGCGTCAACCAGGAGCTTAGCAGGTATGCCTGTTGGACATGTAGTGCGTATATTTGTGTACGCCACGTGTACGCGGTGGTGTTGGTACATCGCCGTGTTACTGTGGTGTGGAAAGCGGTCTTCGTCTTGAGTTCGTCATGTCCAGTTGTATGTCCGTCGTGTAGTAATAAACGGTCTTCTACACGAGTTATCTCGTCCATTGTCTAAATGTGAGTTGACACGGTACTGGGAGGCGGAACGAGAGATTCCAGTTACAAGACCATGAGCCAGCTGCTGCACTGGGCGGAATCTAGTCCGTGCACATCAGAACATGGGTACTGTCAGACCAGTAATGTTAACGAACATTTAATTATAACGATTAAACGAATTTAAAAAATTCGTTAACATTTGAAGTCGTTATGTAATATGTACTAAACGATATGTACATGTACAGTCATTAAATTTTGCCAGTTTTGAGACAGAATTCGTTAGAATTTCACCACGTTAACCCAAAAAAATCCGGAGATCGTAAACTTTAGTAATTGACGTTAAAATATCTGGTCTTACAGTATGGTCTTTGGCTGCGTTCGTTTTTAGCTACATGGTAGAGTAGAGTAGAGTCACTCTACCGATAGAGGTAGATGGTAGAGGCAAGTGTACGAACGCTGTTCTACCAGATCTAGTAGTTTACACGATGCGTACGTGAAATGTTTCTTTTTTTTATGGAGTTGTGTACAAATCCTTGATCTTGCTGGAAATCCCGTAGCTCTACCAACTTCTACCGGATTCTACCAACTTTTTCCCGGTAGAGCCGGTAGAGGAAAGTAGAATCTACCCTTTTGAGTAGATTTTTTTTCAAAAACGAACACCTCTACCGAAAGAAGTAATTTCTACCCAAACCTGTAGATCATCAACAACGCCCGCTGTAGAATACATGTATAGTAAAAATCAAGAGTGCAGAACTCTCTCAACTGTGCAACTGCCGCCGATGGTAAGCCGTCAGTCTGTCTCGGTTCATTTCCAGAATGATGTCATTTTCCATGATGTCACCAGCTCAATGCATGCGCACAAGATGCGAGGCTGACCGTGCGCAATGCAGTTTGTGTACTGTCTTCATGTGCATTGCATCACAAACAATGACACGATTCTGAAAATGTTGTAACCGGACTTGTTAAACAGTTCGACCGCGTTTCGTCAGGGGATTTCAGACTTCTATTTACTAGCGGGGTTTATGCGCTAACTGGACTCGTTATAATCAGGGAGGACCTGTAACTACATGTTGCCTTCTTCTTCTCTTGCAAGACTTCTTGTGTGTTTGTGCTGTTTGTATCCTGTAGGAGGTTGATTGATGCCGAGAAGAGACTTGTCCACACAGTCTCCGAACACCAGGAGTACGTTCTGGGACCGTTCTCTCTCTCTCTCTCTCGATCTATCTCTCTCTCTCTCTCCCTCTCTCTCTCTCTCTCTCTCTCTCTCTCTCTCTCTCTCTCGTTTCCTCTGCACGCAACACTGCTATATCCGAGCTCTAGCACCTTTGGTTCTGTGGCGAGTGTCCTGTAGCCCTTGTGAACTAGCCGGTCATCGTATATGTGTGTGTATGTCCACGTGTGCATGTGTTTCTGATATGTGTGTGTGTGTGTGTGTCCACGTGTGCACGTGTTTCATGAACACAGAGCGCGTCTGCAGCTACAGGAAAGACTGCAAGCCGTGGAGGCGCAGCTGGACACCGCGCTGGCTGAGCAGGAACAGAACGGCGAAGCAGAGAAGTACGTATGTGTCACACGCGCTAATGCAGGGCTGATAGTGCCGGGGTTCATATGTCCCAGAACAAGATAGTCTGCTTCCAGGACGTGTTTATATCCCCAAATTTAAATAATCCCTCTTGCTTACGATTACCCTGACTACGACACGCATGAAAAAATCATTGGTGACCAATGTGCTTTGTTGGGAAAAGTGGAAAAAGTCAAGTGTATGTTGTGTAACTTTCTTGAAGACAGGATGCTACTTATCCCTATGCTTCATTGGTTCTGGTTGCTTGTACATGTATTTCATTTGGAGAGAATGCCCGAAAACTGGTTCGTGAATTTCGGAGTCCTTATTGCTGATGATGTATAAGAATAGCTTGAGATTTGTAAATTTTCTTTCCCTGTATGTTGGAACAACCAACTGTATGTTGTGTTGTCATATACAACTATACTATTATTATTATGACGGCTTCTATCGTCACGATACACATGTGCCAAAATACATGTGCTCCGTAACCCGTGTGGAACAGGGCCCACTCTTTTCACACTTTGGTCTACGAATGCACACACTCTATGATGCTCAAGCGTAAACTGTACGAAATGGTTCCGGGCTATCCAGTAGAGATTCCGGAATGAGAATGCTAATTCCAGCATGTGAGGTGGATTGATCATTCTCCAAAAAGAATCATTCTCAGCAATTTCCATTCTGGAATGGAACCAACCTAACGGAATTTTTGACCAAGCAAACAGGCAAGAATGATTCCCAGTGATTCCCATTGTGGAATGGGACCAACCAAACGCAACCTTAGTGCTCAATGCCAAAGGAAGGGCAGAGCTAGTTCAGAGCTGTTGTCTGATGATCGCCTAGTGCGTGAAACTAGTTGTCACAGCACGTTCTTCATCCTCGTCTTCTTGTCGTATCATTCGTGTGTCCACGTGCATATTGCAGGTGGCGTGAGGCATACGAGACGCTGCGTGATCAGTGCGCCCCGTTCACCGCTCAACTGGAGATGTTCTCTGCAGAGAAGCAGCTGCTGGAATCGCAAACCTCCCTGGCCAAGTCAGAGGTAAGGGTTTGTATTGTTGTGGACATTCTAATCCGTTGAAAAATCACGCGGCCACGGGGCGCTGGCCTTGCAGCCGCGAGCACTGCTGGTCCATTTTTATTAGTTTGTGCATGAACTACAGACAGTACAGTGCATGAACTACAGACAGTACAGTGCGTGTACAATGTACACGCTAAGACAGTAATGACGCCGGCCACGGTCCTTCCACTGGACTTCAACGTCCGCAAGACAAGTTATATTATTCATACAAATTACGCTGGGTATTAAACTACACGACTTGTATAAAAAAAGGTTTACCGGGTGTTAGCAGCCGTCGTGAGTTCCATTTGAGAACGGACACGATCATTTTTTTCTTTTTCTTTTTAAACTTTATGTGTATGTGGTGTATGTGCCGTTGACCTGAGCAGGTGGAAGACTTGAATCGTCGCTACGGCGAGCTGCTGGGCCATCAGAACCAGAAGCAAAAGATCAAGCACATCATGAAGATCAAGGAGGAGAACTTGACCATGAAGCAGGAGCTGATGCGGCTGCGCGAGCAGTGCGACCGCCAGAAGCGCACCATTCGCCAGCACGAGGAGAGGCCGCGCGTTGCCTCGGTGATGGCCGCGTCGCGCAAGGCGCTCGGGGCGACCAACAGCACCTCGCTGCCGTCTCACGGCGGCAAGTCACGGCATTCGTCCGCCGAGGAAGGTGAGCGTCGTCCCGACAACCAGCGTACTGGCATTTCTTGATTCCAATCACATGTACTTGCACTCATAGCCTGTACCAGGGAGAAGAAAAAACTAAAATCCAGGGTCCTAAAAAAAAGTATTTTCACATCGCACACTACCCAGTGTACTTAACACTGAACTGTGTCACTGTGAGTTACTAGAGAGGTTCCGGGGTACGATTTTCCGTGCCAAAATCCGTGTGGGCGCTACGGATTTTTCCAGGCGTGCTCCATACGATTTTTCGGCACGGAGAATCCGTGTGGACTGGCTTTCACACGAACCATGTTTCGTATGGAGATTTTGCGTCATCGGGTGCAGAAAGATTTTTCGCGTACACATTTGGTACGAGAAACATGGATTTTCCGCGGGAAGTTTTGATTTCGGTACAAATTTTCAAAATAAAAGGGAATGTGACGTATTTGCGATCGTAACCTAGGCAATGACGGCAAACACATAAGTTCCGTACTCCGGAACATTTTACTGCTCGAAAACGACGTATAAAAAATCCGTAGCGCCTCTACGGATTTTGGCACGAAAAATCGTACTCCGGAACCTCCCTACTCTGTATTGAGATGTTAGCTAGTGGCTGAACCACGAGTTTTGAGGTTGACTGGGTGAATTTCCATTCCACCGTCACCAGTTACCGCCGCACCAAAGACTTATTTGTATTCTTCCTGTGTGCCTTTTTTGTTTCTGTGCAGCCTGGAAGGAGAATTAGATCCGATCGCACACCACTCTCAGGATCATTTCACTCCCCTCTGCTAAACTGGCATTGATTCAGCCTCAACATCTTGCATGCGTGAAGAATCGAACAAAAAAGTCTGCTCTGCCATGTGTACAGTTTTATGTGTGTGTGCTGTGGAGTACTCCATTTTTGTTTTCTGTTCTTTTTTTGTACATGTAACGTCGCCTAACGCTGTTAGTCCGTCATAAAACCATCCGTTCTCAAGATATCGTAACCGAATAGTGTTTGACAAACCAATTGAGGGGACAACCCTCGTCATCTGATTTCATATTCATCGACATCATTATCACCGCGGTACTGCACACGGCATCATCTGCAACTCGCGTCTAGGCTGCTAACTGTTAGCTTGACAAACCCTTCTTGCTAACGTGTTTGTGTGTATGCTCGTCTCGTTACCATTAGATTAGGTAGTAACTACTAGCTGCTGGCATGTGGCTTCCTCGAACAATGGATGCCCCTGCTCTCTTTTTCTGCATCTGGGTTCAAACTCTCTGTATGCACTGCATGCAACACTTTGTATGACTGATTTTATTCACGTACTTTTGGCTGTTATTACGTTTGCATCGTATTTGCACATAGGTTCATTTTTAGGTATAACAACTTTAGTGGTTTATGTACTGTTGTTGATCCATGTGGGTACATGTGCAGGTGTGTGTGTGTGTGTGTGTGTGTGTGTGTGTGTGTGTGTGTGTGTGTGTGTGTGTGAGAGAGAGAGAGAGTGTGTGTGTGTGTGTGTGTGTGTGTGTGGTCAGTGCGGGCGGTGTGGGCGGTGGCTTGGTCCGGCATGTGTGTGCCTCAACGGTGGATGCCGCAGTGCCACCTGGAACTACCGGAACGTCGGCACCGGCGGAGGGATGTTGTGCCGCGCATTGTGACAGGTGTGGTCGCTGCTTTCGCAGTGTCCGGGGACGGGGAAGGCATCGCTGTTCAAGGGTGGCGCATAGACCAACAGCAGAGGAGCGCTCAGCCTTCCAGCACGTGTGCATATGCGGCAAGCGGATGCGACTACCCATGCACCTGGAGCGTCATCGAGCGTCGTGTCCTCTCTCTCTCTCTTCTCAAGTTTCCCAGTGATGGGATCACGTGACCCTTTTGCGGCAGTGACTCTACAGGACAGGTGTGTGTGTGTGTGTGTGTGTGCTCCGGGCATGGTTAATTGGTTTGCGACTGTCCAAGACAGTGCATATCTGCATGGTTTTGAGCAGGGAATAGTACAATACTTGTACATGTATTGTACTATTCCCTAGCTTCAGCCCACTCCAAAGGGTGCCAACGGGCAGACCTCTAACTAATAAGCCACTGATCCGCCTCATTTGCTGCTGCAGTTGTTGAGTGTTTGCTGGTGAACTACAGTCTACTCTTCATGCTGGTGCATTTATCTGCAAGCACCACGTGGTTTCCTTAGGCACGATACTCAGTAGCACGAGATGACCACAGACCAGACTCAGAAAATGACCTACATCGATTCTCGATACTGTAATTTCATAAAATGCTGGTGTAATATCTTCGGTTTTTCGGTGAATCTCTTTCATTCCGAAGATTTCCATACATGTACCAGAAGCTAGCTGCACAAACACCGTTACAGGCATAATCCTACTGGGACTGCTTCTCTGTGCGACAAATAATTCTGTTCACCTACATGCAACGTGGTCTAGACTTTTAGGCTCATACCAATTTTTTTCTGAAATCAGAGTAGCACAATGTCATGTACATGTTTAGGACACCCAAGGTGGCAGAGGTCCTATCTAATTATTATGTGCATGTACGTGTATAATGTACCTAACACATGCACGCTCTCCCGGATACTCATGCAAGCACCGGCCCTCATGCACTAAGCTACCTGCTCCCAGGTCATGTGGGTCTCAGGGGGACAAGGGACAAATACAACTCAAAGTCGCCTGTACATGATGTATTTCAAAAGCCCTCAAACGCCAAAGCTGCCACACACACCATTTGACCATTTGACGCCCATCGCTGGAGGCGATGCTACAGCAGAAGCCATAGCAACTTGTGCTGGGATTGCACCATTCAACAGCTTGCAAGGCTGAAGAATTGACCGCCACTATTCAGCCTGGTCTACACCACACAGCTATGAAGTGGCTTTTTCTGGAATCCCAACATTTTTGGTCTTTTTTCGCACACACACGCACTTTTTTTCTGGCCAGTGCCCCCGCACCTCCAAGCTAACTCTGCACACAAGAACAGTATTTCTTTCTGCCAACACTGGTCTATTGCAAGATTGCCTGAGTTGGCAACCGGCCACAATAGTGACAATGGCTACTGGAATACAACAACCTCAGTGGACTGAAGGATCAAGTAATTGAAAATTCTGAAGACTTAATAGTACATGACTGTATTATTTAAAAAAAAAACTGTAAATTGACTTGTAAAAAGAGCTACGGATCTCAGCTGAAAACTGCACGACTATTGCCAACCAAAGTTGGAAGGCAGCATTAGATCTAGAGATCAGCGTACATCGGCGTGTAGAAGTAAATGAAAGAGAATTTAAAAAAAAACTGAAGATAGCGTGTTTGTTGGTATGTGCATGAGCTTTGTGAAAGTGCTCGAAACAACCATAGGCGGTTTGCAACCAAAGATAGGATGTTCCAACCGAAAATTGATCTCTATTGCTTACCAACAGAATGGGAAAGAGAGAGAGAGAGAGAGAGAGAGAGAGAGAGAGAGAGAGAGAGCAAGAGAGCGAAAGCGAGAAAGTGATAGAGAGCGAGAGAGAGAGACTCCAAGTGTGTATGTGTGTGTGTGTGTGTGATAGAGAGAGTGAGAGAGAGAGAGAGAGAGAGAGAGAGAGAGCGAAAGAGAGAGAGTGGGGGGGGGGAAGAGGGAGAGAGAGAGAGAGAGGGGGGGGAAGAGGGAGAGAGAGAGAGAGAGAGAGGGGGGGGGGGGGAAGAGGGAGAGAGAGAGAGAGGGGGGGGGAGAGAGAGAGAGAGAGAGAGAGAGAGAGGGGGGGGGGAAGAGGGAGAGAGAGAGAGGGGGGGGGGGAGAGAACGAGAGAAAGTGATAGAGAACGAGAGAAAGAATAACAGACAACAGAGAAGAGGCAGGATGGAGAAAAGACAGATTCTCAAAGCCGGCCCAGGCAATGCAGAATTGAACAAAGTACAAGACCGCACTAGCAGAGGAGGTGTCTAAGAGAGACACCTGCCTTGATCAGCAGCAGAAGTAGCAGACCAAAATTGGTCCACAGGGACACACGTCCGCCGTTGAAGATAAGCTTACGGAACCATTGAAGGGAGAAGAAACCAAAAACTGGAACATTATGTCAATAATAGTTGAGACAAGAGCTGTGGTTGGTGAACGAGAAAAGTGGGGTGAGATATATTTCCAGGAGTCAGGGAAGAGTTTGGGTAGATGGGTACAGGAAGTTCAAGCAGGTAAGGGAGCACTATCGACGCAGGGAGAGGGGCAAGGGAAGACAAATTATAAATATACAGCGCTTGGTCACTAGCTACTCACGCTATGGTAGTCCAGGCGTAGCGGTGGACGTCAGCTGTGGCATGCACATGACACGCACGGCGGAACGATCGCGCTGTATTGACGGGAACACCGCTTTGTTAGAGGCAGGACATTGTTGGCCAGTATGGTAGGAAACGGTTGTGATAGACGCGAGAAATGGACATGTTAAGAAATGATGCTGACGATGATGTGAAGCGATAAAAGCACGAAGAAATATATGGTCCGTCAAAAGTGCCGGGCGAAATGTTCGTATTACTGGAGAGATCTTAGAGATGTGATTGACCCGTAGCTCATAGGCTCAGAGGACAACGAGGCCATACTTCTTGGTGGTGGCACAGGCTTCGGTCTGCCACGCGAGTCGAACAGAGCCGGGTAGTGACGCTGCGTGCTGCTTACGGCCGGGAAGTCCACTAGCGACACGGCACGCTTGTTGAAGCGGAAGGCATGCTTTGGCAACGGCATAGGCACTCTGTCAGCAGCGGGGACGGCGCAAGCGGAGGGAACCGAATCAAGTCTGCCCGTTGCCCAGTTACTCGTACAGGTCTGTTGGTGCGACTCGGCAGCAGTACTCGTGTCAATCTCCGGAAGACTATTAGATGAGATGTCGGAGAACTTGCGGGCATAGTAGATGGCGGGACGCTGATGTAGATGCGGACTGGGAGCAGCACTCATGGCATCCGGACTCGGAAGGCTCGGGCAAGGAGTAGGCGCCTCTGTGCTGCTTTTCGTTCGGCGTTGTTTGGAATCGTCTGCAGGGCCAATCCCAGGAATGAGCTGCAGGAGCTTGCCGGCTTTCGGTTTGTAGCGCGCGAGGAACTTGCGGGTGCCTCGCCGGCCCTTACGCTTCGCTTTCTGTTCGGAGGCCGGATCTGCTCGAGCCGGAGTTGCCTGCGGTTGTGCCGCCGCACTATGGAAACTATCAGTGTGATCGGGGATTTCATAGCTGTGCTGTGGGCTAAGCAAGTCGCCGCTGCGTTGGCGAAATATGTAGTCCAGGCTTCGGCCGTGGGAGAGGAGCCCACCTGCGCTGTTGTTCTCCCGGAGGAAATCATGACTGTGCGTGTGCCCCAATTGGTCAGTGTTGCTGCTCGACTGGCTGAACATATCGTATCCGGATGGTGCAGAGGTCGCATCGCTGCTGTGTCGTGTCACGAGTTTCTGCGAGTTGCCGCTGCCGCAGTTGAAACTGCCCGTGTCGGCTGCTGCGCCAGCGCTGTGGCTGAGGTAGTCTCCGCTGTTTTGGCTCCTGGCCACCATGTCGGTATTGCTGGTAGAGTGGCATACGGCGCTGGTGATGCTCTTGGATATGGCGCAGCCTGTTAGTGCAGCGTCTTTATCACTGCCGCCAGGGCATTTGGGCAGTATCTGTCGTGCGACGGGCACGAAGTCTTCGGACAAGGCACGCCGACGCATCTTGCTCAGATTGGAGCGGAAGCGAGAGTAGAGCTTCGTGCCTCGCCGTGTCGGCGTTGCTCCAAAGTCGTCGACGCTTTTGGCGCCACCGGATGTGCTCACGTCGCCTGCCCGGGCGTTGGAACTGCCGTCGTCTTGCACCGGCAGTCCACATGATCGGTCGGCAGGCAAGCATGTGATGTAGCCGCCACTGGTATCGCTTTTGTCTGGCATGCTGTTTTGCCGTTCCACCGGGTTCTTGGCGTACGACGGTCCCAGCTCGACGGGAGTCGTAGCGGCACGAGAGGCACAGCCAAGGTACACGTCGTCGCTAGGGTGCGATGTGGCTCTAAAGCGTGTGTAGCAGGTGCTTTCCTCAGACTCCACGCTAGCCGTCTGCTTCTGCGGCGGGTGCGATCGTTGTTTGCTGGGAAGGTCGGCGGCAGAAAGGTGCGTGATGTAACCATTTCCATCCTCACTGCACACCACACCATCACACGACAATTGGCTCGCAGGCAGCGCGGAGTCGGACGGTACCCCATGGTTGCTGGCGTCGTACGGAAAGCGGGAAGCGATGACTGCGGCGCACGCGGCATTGCCGTAATCATAATCGACGGCGCGTGCAGCGCTGGCGGGGCGAGTGCGCTCAGGCACCACTACTGCTTGGGACTGCTCGGTGTGTCCCGCTCCGAAGCGAACATTTTGCCCTGCCACACAATCTGGCTTGGCAAGAGCGCCGACGTGATTTAACCTGCTGCCCACTAGCAGCGTGGACATGGCGGTCGGTGACAAACTACACAGAGTGCTTCCGCCAGCGCCAACGTCGTAGAGAATGCTGCTGCCATTGCAGCCAGTCGGAGACGATGCGTGCATGTGAGCACTGCATATCGAACTCAGATCGCCACTGAGCCGCCGCTGCTGGCATATGGTAGAGTGGTCGAGCAGCAGACCCTTGGCCCTGACCTGCTTGATTGCCTCGTAGATAGGCGACTTTGAAGAGGCGTTGCTCGGACGCGGTGCGGTCACGCAAATGCTGTCGCTGCAGGTACGGGGCCGCGTCGACTCGTTCTTGGCCGTTCGGTAGGAGTTGTAGCCGCTGATCGCCGAGCACTGGGCGTCGTTCGTAGCCAGGTCCTGGTGAAGTTGGAATTTGGACAGGGCGGCCTCACTGCCGCTGCTCAGTTCCAGAAAGGCCTCCAGCCGGTCCTCGTCCAAGCTATGCGTCGTCTGATGCATGTGCTGCAGGCGAAGTCGTGCGACGCTCGGCGTCAGGCTGCCAGAGGCGCCGCCACCGAATGGGTTTCCAGAGCTTTGATGCGAGGCACCAGTATAGATGTTAGAAGCCCAAGTGCTGTTGAGACTCTGCATGGGGGTAAAGTCTTCACCAGTACAGTAGCCCGAGGAAGTGACGTCGGCAATGCTAACTGTTGGCGGGTTTGCCGCCGCTGCATTGCTGTGCATGACGAAGGGCTGAGCGAGAGCAGCGTTGCACGTAGCCATACCATTGCCAGCACCGGCATCCCTGGCCAGTGTCGAACTGTTCTTTGGTGGCGGTGCAATCAGGTGCCCACTGACACGATCACCGCTAGCCTGCTTCGCTATAGAGCGCCACTGCTCTGCCACTCTTCGACCGATGGCGTCGTGGTCCGCACTGCTGTGCTGCCGAGGCCTTGGAACGGATGCTGCCTTACCAATCATGCTGGCGGCATCAGGTGGAGATGGAAGGAGAGGCAAAATGGAGTTGCTGCCGATGTTGTTGGCAGTGTTGGATATGGCCCGGGGCAAGCCATGCAATGGTCCCACCGCTGCCGATGACGCCAGGGATGAAATGGTGTCGGCGAACGACGTCGTCGCCGTGTTACCAAATGCAGCCGCCGTGCTCCGCACACCGTTACCCAGCTGAAAGGCGGCAGGAGTTGCCTGCAGCACGCCACCACCGTCGGCCTGCAGCTGTCCAAAGTCGACCGTAGCCGGTTGCGATGCAGCCTGCTGCTGAGCGCGTGTCCACACGTCATGCTCGGCGGCTACTGTGGCTGCCGGCAGTCCGGTCCAAGACGGCTGGTGTTGCAGCAACGCTGTCGTGCCACTGCATCCGCTGCCACCGACCAGTGGCTTCAGAGCGCCCACGGGCGACGAGTAGCTGTCCGTCGACACGGTTCTAGAAAGTGTTGCGCGATGAGTCGGCGCTGTCGCCATGGCAATGGGTGCGTGCATCGGCGCCACGGGCGGCAGCGGCTCAATCTTGGACTCGGTCGGTGGCACCGTGGCCATGCTGGCAGTCAGGGCGTCAAGCTCACCGAGAACTGATGCCACGCTGAGCGGTGTCTTGGACCAGCTGGTGCCCATCGCCAGGCAAGCGCTCTGTCCGGTGTTGGTGCGCGTTGCCGGCGCACTGCGAGATGCTTTGCTCCAGTCCGACCTGCTGGGTGCTTTAGGGGCTGGTAGCGGCACCATCATGCTTGGCCAGCTGCCGGCCTGGGACGCGAGTCGAGGCGGCAAGCTGCAGAACTCTGGCTGAGCCATGCAGCCGTCCGAGGCTGCGTGTTGCTGCTGCATGCCCTTGGTGAGCGGGTATGACACGACGCTGCGGCGGGCCAGCGGCGATTGCGTGCCCTGCGCCAGGCCGCGTTCCTTCGCTGCCTGGCTGTGGCGGTGCGGCACGGGCGATGCGCGGAATCGTGCAGCTTTCCGCTTGTTGTTGATCATGCGTGCTGGCCTAGTGCCACCACTGTTGTTGCTGCTGCTGCTGCCTCGTTTGGTGTGCGCCGCACTCTTCTTGCTGTTTTCCGATACCATGCTGTTCTGTACCAGGCTGGTCAAACCTGCCTTGACGAAGGGTGCTGTTGAGTGCATCATTGTTGCTGCCCCTGCTGCTGCAGCTGGTGGCGACGTCGTATCGCCTGAAGCAATCAGCGCCGTTGCTGTTGCAAGAGAGGCGCGACGTGTTGTCTGTATCGGCGGAGTTACATACGAACAACTGCTGCGCTGCGAGCACTGGTCCACGGCGGGTGGACAGTTTTCGGTGTTGTTGTTGTTGTTATTACCGTGCCGGTTGGTGCTGCTGTTGACGGAGGCTGTTCTAGCCGTGCGCGGAGTGGTAGGTAGTGACGAGGACAATACGCTGCACGGCACGTTTGCGCCGTGAACGAGGGAAGCCAGGGCAGGTCTTTCTGTGTGCGTCGCCGTGAACGGATGCCATGGGTTCGGACATTCGGCAGCTCTGGACGTGCCGTTGCTCGGGGCGCCGGTGTTGCCACCGCAGTCCAGGCTGGATGATAAGCTGGATGATAAGCGCGCAGCGTTACTACCCTCCCTAACGACACTTGCAACTGCTGATCGCGGATGGGACTTTTCCGATTTCCTCGAACCACTACGTGATGGTGGGACCGTAGAAGGT
Source organism: Sycon ciliatum (assembly GCF_964019385.1). Lineage (NCBI taxonomy): Eukaryota > Metazoa > Porifera > Calcarea > Leucosolenida > Sycettidae > Sycon > Sycon ciliatum. Next base: position 17,043,026 of record NC_088643.1, on the reverse strand, counting down.
GTGGGCTCGCTTCCTGCCTGATTGGTCAGAAAGATCTTACGCAGCTGGGCCACCCGGCCTTCTGAAGTCCCGCTTGGCAGTGTTGTGCACTGCGGCTCAGGCGGCGGGGGCACAGACCTCACTTCTGTCTCCTCCACGAGGACTTGGGCAGAGCCACATGGCCTGCCCCTGACACTGCTGCTACTTGTGCTGCTGCCATTGCTGCTGCTTCCGTCGGCGTCCGGCTTCATGGAGCATGTATCTGCACTGCTAGAGGACATGCTACTGTCCTTGAGACCACTCTCAGCGCGACTGGCGTTCCAATCCGGTTTGTCAGCGGCTGCCACGGTCAGTGTGGTGCTGTCGATCGATGCACGCCTGGTCTGTAGCCCGCCAGGTCGCTGCCCTGTACCAGGGTTCAATGTGCCCACAGGCCGAGCTCGATAGGCATTCAGTGCGTGATGTGAGGACGAGGTCGACATACTGCTACTCGAAGACGGGCCACTTGGCTCCCAGTCGCTGCAGTCCAAACCGACATCCAGCATCTTGTCTCCTGCTAGCTCCGATAGGCCATCCACCAGCTACACCAGGGGGCAACCCGGATTTCGGCTCCAAACGGAAGCGACCGCGGTTCGACGGACTGACCTCTTCTGGGAAGGCATAGAACAACTCCTGGAGAAGTTCTCACTCCACTGAAGTTCTACCAGCCGTAAGTTATGCTGGGCCGTTCCTTCTTCAACCAAAATTACAAAAACCAAAGTGCAGATGTCCGCGAAGATCCAAGCCAGGCCTGGGCAGGGAATTGGTGTTGGCGTAACGTTGTTTCTCGCAGATCAGATGCATGCACTGTTCGGCTACAAGGCTCGAAAGTTTGAACGGGTTCGGGTACACACTTTTGATACGGCTACGGGATGCTCGCAAAGCTAGCTGACATTGCGAAGTTCCGAGAAGCCACAAACTGAAAACTGGCAGTGGAATCTGTGTCCATTTTATTTTATTTTTATCCTTCTAGCCTTACACAACTACTCCGGCTGAGCAACTGAGCAAGGAGTTTCTCGTCAGTGGTTTGACAGCATGACAAAGAGAGGAGAGAGACTGATTGTTCACTGGTTCATGAATGACTCGACTGTGTGAAAAGGTTCACCAGTGAGGTCAGAGTACAATGAGTCAATGTACCGAGATCAATAGTGCTTTCAGTAAATCAATTTTTTGGTAAAAATATCATCTGTGGACAGTTTCGTCCTGTAAAAAAATTCAAAACTTTACGATTAATAATCTTGCATTGATATCATGCAGATGCAGTATTTTCAGTCCATCGACAAGTATTTCTCATATTTTCAACATATTTCTCCAGGATGGAGAAGGAGTTCCTTCCAGTTGCCCCTCGTGTGTCTTTGAGCTACCGTTTTCTGCGGACGTACTAATATGCAAGATGATACCACGAGAAGAAGTCGCTCTTTACGTGCGAGGTTTGTAGGGAACTTTTGAAGGCGTGTAAAGTGTTTTGCTTGGGACCAACAAGTCTTCAAGTCCAATGCGTTGCTATGTGCTGGCCTTACTATTTGACCAGGGTATCTTGAAGATGAGCAAATGCACCGTACTCTCAGCGCATTCAATCAGGAGTGCAAGCTTAGATTGCCAGAGGTGAGGGAGTCAAATGAAAATATTTCACTTTCATTAAATTTTATTTTTGACACAAAGTTGAAGTTAAAGCACATTTCCGAACTTCTCAGTTTTGAACCATGCCTATGGTCGCTCCATGACTGATAAGTAGGCAGATTTAGGTTTTGCTTGGGGCTCTGTGCTTCACACACAACTACAGTTAAACCTCTTTAGGACGAACATCAAGGGACCGATGATGATGTGTTCGCAATAACGGGAGTTCTTCTTATCCATATGTTTTACCCAGTGAATACACAGGGTTTTATCCAATACAGTTACGAATACTAGTTCTTCTTAGGCAAACATTTGTCTTATCAGGTGTTCTTCCTAACGAGATTTCACTGTAGTTTATTTTTTTGCAAGACACTGCAGCAAGAAGCTATACCGTTTGGGAAAGGCATGCATGTACGCGCACGTGTATCATTGACATTGGTGTGTGTGTGTGTGTGGTGTGTGTGGTGTGTGTGTGTGTGGGAGAAAAAATAAAAAAGACCAAAAAGTAGGGATTCACTGGCCAGAAAAAGCCACTTCATAGCTGTGTGGTGTAGACCAGGCTGAATAGTGGCGGTCAATTCTTCAGCCTTGCAAGCTGTTGAATGGTGCAATCCCAGCACAAGCTGCTATGGCTTCTGCTGTAGCGTCGCTATCATCGTCTCCGGCGATGGGCGTCCAATGGTCCAATGGTGTGTGTGTGTATGTATGTGTGTGTGCTAGTCTTGACCTGTCTCATTCAGATCTTGTCTGCTATCGTTGCTATAAGAGAAAATCTGTGGGTGCACATCTATTGCATTTGCAGATTTGCTTGCTTTTCTTGCGACGGGTGTATACATGGTACATGGTACAAGGTGTGTGTGCGCGCGCGTGTGTGTGTGTGTGCGTGCTCGCATGCTCACATCTGCACGTATGTATGTGTGTTGTTTTCAATAGAAGCCTCTGGAAAAGAAGCTGTCGACAGTTCTTGCGGAGCACCGCGACGCATGTGGCTCCGGAGGTATGTGGCCACACTGTTCAGTGGCACAGTACTGGCGGGCGCCGAAGAACGACCAGGCTAGAATGTCACCAAGCACAGCATACCAATGTATACACGGAGACTCAACCGTGCATAGACTGTGGTACATGAAAATATGAACGGTCTAGGCTAGGAGGCTGACCGCCAGTTCTTCGGTGACCAGCAGTGCTGTACAGTGCTCTGGCGTGAACATCAGTTCTGCTATGTGCTTCACTCGGTTCTAACTCTGTAAACGAAGCCTGGTCAATGAGTGACTACCCCCCCCCCCCCCCCCAGACACCGATTATCCGAAGTACAGTAAAACCTGGTTTAAGCGACCACCCCACGGTGCAAGCAAAAGCGGTCGTTAAAGCCAGGTGGTCTTTAGAACCAGGTCCCGCAGTGTCTGTGTAGAACTGTCGGTGCGTAGAAAAACGGCCGTTAAGGGCAGGTGGTCGCTAAACCCAGAGGTCGCTTACACCAGGTTTTACTGTACAGGTGGAATCCTGATAATTCGAACCCCAAAATGCCTAATTATCCGGACATTCTACTTTTCCAAACATGTACCCACATACCATCATGTATGTCAAAATGCTCGCATTGTGCAGAGTTGCCCTATGCACTTTAGACACAGATTTCGCAGACAATGAACCGGCCAGTACAGCCTGCTCATGCACACTGAACTGTCTTGTATAATGTACAGTGAACTTCGAATTATGCATTGCCAACTTCGTATTATGCATTGCCAACTTCGAATTATCAGCACAAATCGTGCACTTTTTCTGTGTACGTGGACTCCGTGGGACTTCTCATTAACCGGACATGACTCGTACTGGCTGATAAAGAGACTACAGTCGAATGAGTGACTAATCCTCTATGCACTCGGTTATGATGTCAATAGATTGATGAGGTTAACGGTCATCCTGAATGTAGGTGCACAATCTTCAAACCGGCACTGGCACCGTTCACGAATATTGTGGGTGGCAGCTGCAACAAGGGCAGTGCGTCTGGCTAAAGCAGGATCACGAATGAAATTACTTAATAGTATTATTGCAACGCCCTTTCATTCTTCCAATTGCATTTTCAACTATGCGTCGGGTGCGGATTACACAGTACTGTATAAGCAGAAAATTTCGTCGGTCAATAATTTCGTCCAACTCCAAAGAAAGGGAGTTCGTCCGGTTGTAAATTTCGTCCATGGATCATAAGAGTGTATTGAAAAGCTGGACAAATCAATATTAGTCCGGCATTTAATTTAGTCCAACAGCTCGTTGGACGAAAAAGACGAAATTAAATTCCAGACGAATATTTCTGCTTGTACAGTAATTGAAGTCTACCTCAACTTTATTGGGCTGGTTTCTTTGGTAGCACTTCATAGCGGTTGTTGATAGTCCGAATGCAGCATCAGCAACATTATACGGTCTGATCCTGTCCCAGAACTGTGACAGACGATGCTTTATATAATTTTTCAATTGTGCGTTCAGTGTCCTTTAGTACAACTACGATTCCTGATGAGTGTTGTACGAAAACCTGTTCGAATAATAATCGTTCTGAACCCTAAGGTGTTTCTTCTTTTTCTGTATGGTTTTCAGATGACCTGGATATGCCGCAGTTGTGGAAAAGAGTAGATGTTCTCCTTGGGCATCTCAGGTAAGACCAATACAAATGGACAGACAGACAGTTTGGCTGAAAGCTTGATATCCATACGATGAGTCGATGACACACCAGCACAGGTCCAGCCCAGGGATTCGTACAATGCAACGAAGATCGCCTGATAGCCAGGCAACAGGAGCAAGACTACACTGAGTGATATTGATATATAACTAGCGAATAGCATTATTATGTTTTATCGTCTGATGAGTGTTTTTTGAAACACGAAACTCGGAGTTACGAGAAAGATGTTTGGTCTCTGTTGTTCTGCCCCGTGTGGTAAGCTCTGCCCTTTTTGAGGTATTGAGCACAGTTTGCAGCGAAGACTCAAAGACACTTTGTCTACTGATATATTAATGTATCGAAGAGTGTCTTCTTCAGAAAGATAACAACTGTCGAAACGTTAATTAATAAACTTCAAGTACCAGTATCAATCGGTCTAGTCTTGCTCCTAATGTGTGGTCCGGCTATGTTCCGTTGCAGACAGACAAACAGGTAACTAAACACACACACACACACACACACACACACACACACACACACACGCGCGCACCTGACCTTTGACGATAGCAATGCTACGGCTGAAGCCATAGCAACTTGTGCTGGGATTGCACCATTCAACAGCTTGCAAGGCTGAAGAATTGACCGTCACTATTCAGCCTGGTCTACACCATACAGCTATTTGAAGTGACTTTTTCTGGCCAGTGAATCCCTACACACGCGCACACACGCACACACACACGCACAAACACGCACTGGCTCTAGTAGGTACTACTATTTATTGCCACCGCCTTGCGCCATGCAAGCGTGCTGTGAATACCCTGTCTATCCTTCGCCACAGTAGTGAAGTCTAGACAGGATATTCACAGGAGTGCTGTGTGTGCTGTGTGTGTGTGTACTTGCTCAATCCTCACCCCTTGTTCAGATTCATGACAATGCCACGGCCAGCGACGAGTGCTCGCTCTCAGCACTGTATGTTCCACGTAGGTCATTTCAGATGATGAGGATGATAATGATGGTATTTATGTAGGAAACGTTGAATGAATACAGTCAACTTCGCTTATAACGACACTCGGCGGGGCATCAGAAAAGTGTCCTTATTCGCAAAGTGTCGTTATACCCGAAGTCTCATATGTATTACAGTGGGATGGGACTTTGCTCTGGGCATGGAAATTCTGTCGTTATTCGCGAATTGTCGTTATATCCGCAGTCGTTGTTAGCGAAGTTGACTGTAAAATAATTTTGAGTGAAGTGTAGAAAGCAGTGCAATTTGAGGTGTGGCTGTTAGCCCACAACATAAATTGGATATAACGAAGCTGCAAGAAGCGTCCAAGCTCATCTTGGTTTATTTGTGGGATTGGGAGAAACTTCTATTTCAATGTAAGAAGTCAAGGATGTGAACTGCCAGAAAAGTGGGGGATAAATGCCAACTCCGCAAGGACTCGAACCTGGGTTGTGAACTGCATGTGGAGTGAGCGATTTTTTCAGAGCGTGCTAGGCTTGGCCGGGTCCCGTAGCCCAGATGGTTAGAGCACTGCTCATAACGAGCAAGGTCCCAGGCTCGAGTCCAAGTGGAGTTGGTATTTATTTGATTACCTTTTTACTCTGTTCGAAGTGCAACGAAACTCCAGTGTAGCCTTGTCATTGCAAAATATGCCCACATCAGCACTCCGTCCATACTTGGCTACACACAATTCTTCAGTTCTTCCAAATTCCCGCCCAGGAGGCCATGATTTGGGGAAATGGTGACTTGGGATCGCACAGGCTGAGACATGCATTGCATGCTAACTCTTCACCACCTGATTTGAGATAGTGCAAGCTGTTGTTAGAATCAACTGTGCCGTCTGTTTATGGAAGTTCTATCACTTTCTGGAAGATATTGCAGTTGTGCTTTTGCATAATGTGATCTACACCATTAGCCCCAGTTCTTAGCACTGAAATGACCTCCCTGTCATGTTTTCACATTATTTTTTGTAGTTATAGTGTTCGATATGCTCGCGGGAGTCACCATTTTCCTGGTGATGCAAAAGAGTGGAAGACTTTTTTTAAGAGGTTCGGGTAGTCTAGGACGGAGTGCTGGTGTGTGCATCGTTGCTACTGTTTACCGCTGTTGTGTCAGCGTTGCAAAGCACGCACTGCTTTATTTACATTCACTGGAATGTTTTCGTTCACGCTAATGTCGTGATAGGACGAGTGCATTGAACACATCAGGCATTTGAGATTGGACCGTTTAAAGGCTAGCAGCGGTGGTGGCCTGGTGACCGTTTTTGGCACGATAATACGCTACAATCACTTTCGCGCTGATGTCATGGTAAGATGAGTGCATTGAAAACGTCAGGCATCGCGCGTGTGTGTGTGTGCTCCCATGTTGTTGAAACTAGACCGTTAAAGGCTAGCAGTGGTGACCATCTTGTGCGCGATAAATTGATGATGATGGATGATTATCACGTGTGTGTGTGTGTGTGTGTGTGTGTCCCCGTGTGTTGTTGTCACAGATCGCTCCAAGCGCGGCAACTCCATTCTGCACGACCAGCGTCGTGGCGTTCAGCCGTTCACCGTCATGCCGCAGCACGCCGACAAGGACGCGCAGCAGCGCTGGCAGCAGCAGGCACGCAGCCCTGCACCCGCACACTCCCTGGCGGCGGCGAGCAATCAGCTGACGACGACGGCCTCGCCGCAAGAGCAGCAGCACGCCGATCACTCCGACACGCCGCCGCCGTCCGTTTTGCCTCACGCGATGGACTATCCGCCGCTGATGTCCGTCGGCGAAGACACCGCTCAGCTATTGCTGTCGTCTTCTGACGGCCAGAGAGCGGATTACGGTGCAGCCGCACCTCCTGCTGCCAGCGCTGTCTCCGCTGGACACCTTCGTTCGCCGCGGCGGAAAAGGTATGAAGAAGAGACTTCAGTACAGTGGTCCCTTTATAACCCGGCAACATTTGTGCTAAATGCCAACGGCCGCGTTTTTATACGCACTAAAAAATCGTATAGAAGCCGAGGTGCCCATTGCTTTGGGGTCCGGATAAGAGAGGTATGAGAGCGTTATGTTGTATCCACAACAGCTTACGGTGGAATCTGATCAAAAGACCACCTGTATTCACAGACTGCTATAGACCGGTACCATGGGGCGAGCGCTGAAGCTATGTGTCACCTGTATTTGAAACCAAGGGGTCGCAGTGCAATTGGACACGCTCACCACCCAGCACCCAACAGTCAGTTAAATGTTTCTCCCTGTTTCCGTACCTTGTTGCAGCATGCGGCCGCGGCGAAAGCAACCGCTGACCGAGTCACCGATCAAGGACAGGTAATTTTTAGCTGCCATGCTTTTGATGCTGAAGCTGTGGGTGCATTTAAATATATTTGAAGGAGACATGCTATTTTCTGATCCACTCTGACTAAACAACCCGCAATAGTATCAAGCATCCCCCCTCCCCCCCATTGGTAGGATGTACAGTTGGAACCTGTGACGGATACACTACGAGAGAGCTTGAAAGCTCAGAGCCCTCGCTATGCTTTGTTTTTACCTAGGTCATCATGCGTGTTATTCAAACTCATGGAAACGTCTTTGCAATACGATTATTGGTGTGTGTGTGTGTGCGGGTGTGTGCGGGTGTTTGTGTGTGTGTGTGTGTGTGTGTGTGTGCTTGTGTGCGTGTGCTTGTGTAGGTTACGAAAGCCTACATCTGCGGAGGTACGGTGTTTTTGGAGTGTTCTCAATTTCCTGCAGTGACATCATTATGACTGTGTCTACACGTACTACAGCATTTGGGTATATGTGTGTGATATTGCAGAACAGATTTTATGTAGAAAGTGGCTACTCTGGTACATCTCCATGCACTATCAACTGTTTGATGGAGTTGCAGGACTCATTCCTGGTACATGTACCGCCTTTGAGTATAGATAGATACCGTATTTTCCGGGGTATACGCCGCACTTAAAACACTCACAATTCACCCAAAAAAGGCATTGTGGCTTATACTGTGATGGTCAACTGAACCGTGATAGACAGGGTAGATGCCTGTATTTAGTGACAGCAAAAAAACCTGGGTGCGGCTTATACTCCAGTGCGGCTTAAACTCCGGAAAATATGGTACATGACATTGAGCTACCAACTCCTTTGTGTTGTGATGAATTGTCCGCTGAACAGCACTTAGTGGAGACGATCCTGTCGACGCCCAGCTTGCAGTTGAAGCTGGCCAATGAAATCAACCATCATCACCTCACTGGAAGGTCAGTGTTATCCAAGAATAGTGAATGCCTATTTTTCCACTCCCTGGTGTTATCTCCAGTAGCTTTTAAAATGTTCCGTGAGAACGCCCCACCACCTGCTCTCATTGGTGGTCATGGTGTCGAGGCGGGGCAGTGAACCCATTGCGTAATGACGTTATTTGTGCTGCGAACACCCCGCACAGCCACCTGGGTATGGTTGTGTGGGGTGTTGAACAGTGCATTCCTGATTCCAGCATACTCACATGCATTACTCATGTAATCCGTATTAACTTTTGGCAATGCGCAGTGGGTCCATTGGTCAAATCCTATCTCTAGGCTGTACGACGCGTTCATTTTACACACCACGGACGTTGTCGATGAGTCCGTGAAACAAGCTTCAGCTTCAGTCTTTACCACCAACATATCAAGGCTTCCACTAGCACTTCTGTTGCCTTCTCTTCGGGTGGATACCGGCAGAAGAAGAAACTAACCGGAGAACCGAGTTTCATTGCATTAATTTTTATCTCCAAGCAAACGACTTAAGGTGGCTCACGTCTATTTCCAAACCAGGGTTCTAGCCAAAGGGGGTAGGGGGGGGGGGGGGTGCAGCACCCCCCTTACTCTGTTTGGGGTTCGCCCTGTACGTTGCATTTTGCATGGCAAGACAATTTTGGAAAATGGAAAAAATGGGTTACGGGGGAACTGTTTCCCATGCCCGCCTCCCTACTATTTTGCCCTGGCTAGAACCCTGCAAACTCGTCATGTTACCTCACAAGAAGTACCCTGTGTTTGTGGAAGGGAAAGTTGAAACCGACCTATACTGATTGTATCAAAGAGCTTCGCATATGCGTGAGCTGGACCCTTCGAAAGTGGAGTGCGCTACAAGCTCGCCACGCCAACGTTTCTCGAACGTAGTATACGCGAGAACCTGCGCAGAAGACGAGTTTAGAAATAGGCGCGAGCCACCTTGCGCAACAATCGTTGTGCGTGGTGCAGCCGAGGACTGTTCGTGCGTTGCAGGTTGGAGGTTTAGTGGATAAAATGATTTACAGTGAACTTGTCTGAGACGACCACTCAAGGAACCTTCAAACGTGGTCTCTGTGACTGTTACCAGATGATCGTCTACTCCTTATCCAGGGTGATTTGACTGAAAATAGCATCCCATGGTCCTGGTTTCAGTGGTCTTTTGGGACAGGTGGTCACCTTGACGGGTTTCATTGTACTTAACGTTTTGCACTGTGCTGTTTTTCCACCATCACTGTCCTTTCGCGCAGTGGGTTGCTGAGCGAGGTGGAATCGTCGTCAGCATCACCCGGACAGCTCGACGACCATGCGTACGGCGGGGTCGACTCTAGAGCCGGGGATGTCGGCCTGGCGACGACTGATACGCCGCCAACAGCAGCGGGAGCGGCGGACGTCAGTGAGGCGAGTGTTGGCGACTTGCCCGCGCCACCGACTGGCCAGCAGCTGGACGCCAGTGCCGACGACACGGTGTCGCGCGTGCTCGAGTGGATGCACAACGATCCGGCGTTCGGCGACCTGCCCTGGTCTGAACTCGAGCCAAGAGGTGCGTGTTGCTGTGTCTTCAAGAAAATTGATTTATTAAACAACGGTGTGTGGTGTAGCCGACGATCATTAGTGTGCTGGGTGTTGGAGGTTTTAATAGTGGAAAAATGATGAAATTTCACTGTGCTGTTGTTTGCTCTGTCTGTACGACCTCTGTACTGTGTATCTCTTGATGGGCTCAGGCAAGCTCTGATCTGCTTTATTCAAATCTGGTTCTTTATCGTTATGATTGCTGTAAGTCTGTAACTCCACGGGCATACGACCAGTGCACTTGCAGATTTGTGCACTTCTCTTACAGTGCTTTGCCGAAGAAATCCAACCCCCTGAATAAAATAGCACCGGGCGATACGCAGCCATAGCACTACACACACTGTTCTGTGCACTTGACAGCGGTGCTACTTTCTTCATGAGGTTGGATTTCTCTGGCCAGAACTGTTACTTGGTTTGTGTGTTTGGCTGCTGCGGCGGCCATGCAACTGTATTGCCCACGTCGACTGGATGCTCTGCTATTGGAAGTTGTGATGCTGTTGCGGCGCCTGGCGCTGTTCTTTTCAACGCGGTGAACGGCTGTATGGCCTGCAATGCGGCGTGAAGAAGTGCCAGCTTGCGTAACTTCCTTCAATCACTTTCCTGTTTCTTTTCTCCTTGTATTAGGTACTACTACTGCCGCTGCTGCTACAACTTCATCAGCTATTGGCAACAACATTGGACATAGCAAACCGGGTGATGTGCAGTCGTCGCTCTTGTCTTCGGTTGCCAATCCAATCAATCCGCTGCTCCTGACGCCGTCGAAGATGATGACGATCGCTGACACGGTGCCGACGTTCTCCACCTTCGAGTACAGCCCGTCGGTGATCAGCCAAGTCCTCAGCTCGATCAGCACTGTGCCTGATGCTGCTGCGGCTAGCGTGGAGGACCATACTGGTCGTACTGCTGGTGCTGGTGGTGTACGGATAGACTTAGGTCACTTGCCCTCGTCAACGCCCTGTACATCGTCTTCTCTCTATCCGGACCGAACTTGTAATATGGTCGCCACGTCCATCTGCAACAGCAGCAGCAAGATCACCAGTGTCACGACTGCAGCGAGCGCAGCGAGGAGCACCGCCGCCAGCTTAGGAGAACACCCCTCCATCGACTTTGCCGCATCCGGCGGCCAGGCAAACGGCATTGCGCCGTCTCAGTCGACAGCAATTTCTTCAAGTTCTCACAACTCGGTCGGCAGTGTTGATAGGTTCTCGTCGCTTGCACCTGGTGCTGATCGACTCGCCTCCGACTATCCCAATCGACGTGCCCATGTTCGCTCGCTGGACTTCAGCAGTGCACCGCCAGCTGTGTCCCCGGCCTCGTCCTCGCCGCCGCCCCTCGTATCCGGAGTGGTTGCCGCCGCCAACATTGCCTCGTTTGTGCAGAGCACCGTGTTTGCCGTGCTCCCGCCTCAGGATTCGTCCCCGGTGCGCAATGTACTGCGGCCTGCGGCTGCGGTGGCTCTGGATGAGAGACTGTCCAGTAGTACCACTGCTGCTGCCAGCTCATCACGGCCGCAGCCTGCGCCGGACCTCTCTGTGAGTCAAAGCGTGGCAATGGCATCGATTTCAGGCAGCTCATCAAGCCGCTCCGACGTAAGTTTGACTGTTTGGCTGTGTTATAACTTTATAATGCATTTCAAGAGCGCGCATGTTCTTCTGCTGAAGATTGCGTGACTCGATGTTGAATACTTGTGAGATGGGAATGCATGGCATTTTTTCGAAATACACTCGCCCGCGGTTGGCAGACTTTGTTCATACCGGTGCGCTGGATGGATCATGCGTGTGAGCGCGCGCACACACAGACTTTTTTCTTCTGCATCGGAAGTATCCAGCGCATTTCTTAGTTTTTGTGGTTGTTGTTGAGAACACTGAGAAGAAGGCTCTTGAACAACATCTCGAAAGTATCACTAGTATACTCTCAAGCCTTATCATCAGGTGAAATATAGGCAAAGTCGAATGTCTCCAAGGAAACTGTTGTTGTTGATACGTGTATTTTCTGATTGAATCTCTGGCTTGCTGAATTCCCCTCCAGGAACCGCCAAAGAAGAAAAAGAAGAAGAAGAAATCAAAGGTACTGCGTATGTACACATGTGTGTGTGTGTGAGTACGTGTGTGTGTGTGTGTGTGTGTGTGTACGTGTGTGTGTGTGTGTGTGTGTGTGTGTGTGTGTGTGTGTGTGTGTGTGTGTGTGTGTGTGTGTGTGTAGGTGTGTAGGTGTGTGTTTAGAGGACAAAAGAAATGTACCCTACTGTAGCTACATGTATTATCAAGAGTACATAACCCCAAGAGTGTGCAACTGCCTGCACAACCTCTATGCTGTGCTGCGACGGCAGAACTTCACATCACGTGACATATTTCAAAAGGTTATGCTGGCAAACAGTGCAAAGTGACCACAAGAGAGTTGTACCCAAAGCTGGGCTGCGTACAACCCAGTATCTATCATGCACTAGAGTGCACGGGTTCATCACGTGATGTGAAGTTCTCCCGTCGCAGACCCCATAGCTGGAGTTGCACACTCTTGGGTTATGTACTCTTGGTATTATGTGTAATCGATCACTCGCACTGCCCAGAATATTACGGTGTTTGCACCGACTCGTAAAAACTATGCTCAGTGATTCTCCAGAGCCCCTATTAAACTGCTCATCTGTTCACAAATGATAAGGGACGGCCCCGGGCACGCGTAGTGTAGCGTGAGCTGTACTGCACTCTTAATCCTGCTGGTCCGCGCAGCATGGTACTCTGTCCACGCCGCATGGATTTCTGCGACGTGTACAAAGTGCCAATGCACACTGTACGGAAAAAAATCACCACCTGGCCCACTTTTAGAGGTGGCGAAGCGCAGCTGGCAATTAACTTCATTCAGCCTTTATTATTTAATAGCAGTATTTTTTCTTTCATGTGGATCATACTTTTTTTCTTTTTCTTTTAAATCCCGGGCAGTCGGCTACTATCATTTCGTCTTGGTGGATAGACATGGAGAAGTAGCCATACTAAACGTCTCCCCGCCGAGGCGTTGGGATCCATACAGATGAATAGCAATACTAGTACTTGTTGTTTGTGCCTATGCTCATAGCTCTCTTACGTCTTCTCTGGTTCTTCGGTGCCTGTGTTGTGCAGCAGCAGCATGATGAGCTGGAGGCGTTTCCGGCCAATGTCGACGTGGACGGGTTTCTTTCTCAGCTGTCGTATGACTGAGCATGACGCAGTGTGTGTGTGTGTGTGTGTGTGTGTGTGTGTGTGTGTGTGCAGTGTGACCTGACCTGACCTGGTGTGGCGGCGGTGCACGCCCGTGAGCTGATCGATACCTCTGTGTGTGTGTGTGTGCGTGTGCGTTTAGTGTTACATAGTGTGGCCGGTGGGGAACTTGTCCCGCCATCTAGTAGTCGTGTCCCGAACGAACTTGATTTCTCACACGTGTGCCGGAATAGATCCTTATTGTAGACCAGACTACCCGTGGACACAGTTTCAAGCGACACCCTGCTTGTAGTGGCTGACCACATGTACATGTACTTGGACACTGATTTTATTATCTGTGTGCACTATCGCCAGGCATGCACGTTGATCCGGCAGGCTCGTTTGCACTGCTCCCCCCTCTCTCTCTCTCTCTCTCTCTCTCTCTCTCTCTCTCTCTCTCTCTCTCTCTCTCTCTCTCTCTCTCTTTCTTCCTTTCTCTCTATCACTTTTGGAGCTGTGTTGTGGGTGAGGAGCCCAAGCAGGTCGTGACATGTCCGTCTCTTTATTTTTTTATCATCTCTCTTGGTAACTTTGAACTAGTAATTTAGCAGCTTTACTACTGGCCTGTTCTTGCGATCATCGTTTTTATCATACCAGTAACAACAGACATAATTTCACCACATGTGCAACTTTTTTTAAAATACATGTGGCTAAAGTGTTCATCATTCACAAACTTGTTGTCGAGTGCACATGATAGTGGTACGTACACCCGTCGTCGATCGATGAGTGGTGTTCTAATAATTCAGGAACTTTGCTGTGATGGCAGCCCATTTGAACCGCAACCCTCTCGTGCATGTCAGGGGTTTTCAATTGTTCATGTGCTCTTGATGTGATTTGCACACTGAATACTGACGTTGCAGAAACCAAATACTGTACGTAGTATAATTATAGTCACAAGGGAGTCGTAAAATACCGACTCCCTGGTAGTCGCAGCTTCTCTCACATTGTGCATTGCAGAACATAATCATGAACCAGGCCGTAGTAAAAATACGGTATTTTACCACTCCCTGCGGTCAGTACACTCGAATGTCTCTTATCCGGACGCCTCCGATACGGGCACATCTCTCTCCTCCCTGTGCGTTATGGTTTAGGAGCAGTTACCCAACGAGGTGGGAAATATTCGTGCACCAACTGCAGGCAGTGTCCCAGTTATGCCAAGAGTACCCCCCCCCCCCCCCCCCGGGTTAAGTACTCTTGGTTACGCCAGTGAGAACATGAGCAGTTCCGCCAAAACTCCTTCGTCACATACAGAAAAGTAAAGCTCACACGGCCGCGTTACCACCACATAGCAACACTGTGCGTAAATGTGAATCCATTACTCGATACTGTCATCTCATGCGAGTGGATATGTACAAATCAGTCCAGCTAGCTAGCATGCATACCCTTCTTCATCTGACAGCTTTCTGAGGCAGTCTTCTGTAAGAGCACCAAGGTTGGTGTACGTGTAATCCCGTTGGTCCCGCACGGGAACACGATCACCGCAGCAACAGCAATATCACTTTGCAGAATTGAATAAGATCTTCGGCCTATGGGTTGTGTGAAAGTATATGCAAACAAGAACAGGGCACCTAATGGTAGGATAATAAAGGTTAAAAGGGACGTTAAAAATTATTGACCGGGGGCGGCGAGGCTCTTCTCCATGAACTTTCTCTTGGTGAAGCACATCCACCACTGCACAACAACAACACACAGGATGAACAGACAGCAGTCAGTCAGTGGGAGTTGAAGCATTCACAGAGACTGCAAGATAGGCCCAGAGCGAGGTGAAGATAGACAAGTGAGCGCAGAGAGCCTACAGAATACCAAACTGAAACTGACCTTGCTGGGAGGGCTGCTGGCGTCGGCGTAGACCTTGTCGACAAGGCGCAGACCAGTCTCCTGGCGAAGCTGGATCAGATAGTTGCGCATTTGATCTGAACATGCAACAACACAGCGTAAAACGGCATACACACACAGATAAACAACGACGATCAAAGTTACTTTTGCGCTAGCCGACTCGTTCATGTTTAGAAACATTTCCTAAGACAGGCAGTGAAAACAAAAGCAAACTGGAAACTGGATGAAATCAGTGGCTAGTCCCAAGCTAAACTGCACTACAGCACTGTACTGTAGGATGGCAAAGAACTTGGAGTACCGTAAAGTCTTGTATAAAAGCCGCACTTGAATAGAAGCCGCAATTTTGGGCCCATCAAATCACACATAAGCCTGGTTTTAGTGTTGACATACATAGAAATACCGTCTTGTATAGAATTCATTGCATTCCCAACTCATCACCACCACGCGCTCTTCAGCCGAACCATACAGACACGAGCAAGGACACTTCCGTTGAGAGATAATATTGTATGGCCGAAAGCTCTGTCGCAATATTTAGTTCTGAAGTCTTGTATAGAAGCCTGAAAATTTCACCAAGAAAGTCATAGAAGCCATGGCCTTTATACAAGTCTGCACGGTATGTACATTGTACATCACTGCGGCACAGCCACGTCTTAGTAGTTGCGATTCCAGCCACTTTTCGTTCTTATCAATATCAACACATACTACAGCATGCACCCATACGGCCCTAGCCGTGCATGCCCTGCCTTTTCGGTGCATTCCCACGCTGGCTGTTATCAGCGCCCGGCAGTACTGTATGTAAACTGCCATTTGGCAGCTGCACGCATGCACTGATGTAGCAGCTCCTACAAGTATAAGTACATTTTACGGAGATGCTACAGATACCTAGCACCATGTGCCAGTGAACAGTCTATGTCCTATGCTGAAAAGCACTGTTTAATACAGTAGTCCATCTCCACACAGTGTCCCCATAAAACCAGCAGGGCCACTCGCCCCAGGAGTTACTAGAACAGTGCTGCTTAATGGAGTCTGATCGCGCGTGTGTGTGTGTGTGTGTGTGTGTGTGTGTGTGTGTGTGTGTGTGTGTGTGTGTGTGTGTGTGTGTGTGAAGTACACGGTCCCAGCCCCAGACCTGCGAACACTGGGACGAGAACTGGCGCAGGGTGCACGCTTGACCCATGTGATCGGATTCCATTTGGCAGCACTGTAGATCAAGTCCAATGCAGTGTGCAACAATGCAAGCAGGCCAGACCTGCTGCACTGGCCCGTGCAGAGTTTCGTCAATTGGAACGCTTGCACCGACGTATGCCGTGCGTACAGCAGTGTATGTATCGCGTTTTGACATATTGTATTGTGCAGCCACCAAGGACATGCAGCACAAGCCACTTCTATAGCATGGCGTGTAGCAGTGTGTTACGTCATGTCCTATATCAATGTGGCCAGCACACAAAGTGCAAACAAGTCCATTGTGTGCTTGGAAATTAACAGAGTCAAGGCTCAGTGAAGAGAGAGAGATAGTACTCGATGTCATAAAAAAACCATACAAGCAAAGTGAGCTCGATGTGAACTGCTGATTCGTTACAAACTACCCAGGCCCTGCATACAGACTGACAGTGCAGTCTGAATGCAAGAGGCCTGCTTGCATTGTTGTACACTGCATCTTACAACTCTCAGAGTTCAGGCCCAGTTGACAAGAGTGCATTTCATCTACACCTACTAGAGTAACTGGCTACCGAGTGGTCTCATATCTAGCACATGACCATACAGAACAGCCATGGTGAGTCCAAATCCACTCAACCTCTTCATCTATAGGTCATATGACGTCGACCATGCTGGTTCCACTGTCCACACACCATGATCACTAGCCACATAACAAAGATGTGAAACCACTCTAAACAGGCAACAACTGCTCTCACACACTACGATACATTCACCTGCACAGCAAATGCCGCGGAAGAATTACTTGTACTATCTCGTAGCACACTGACCTGCCTCTCCTCTGTTTTCGGGCTTCTTGTAGAGGGCGTTTAGCGGGAATCCGCTCTCGCCGGGCAGGGCAAAGGAGGCCAGGCCCAACACGTTCATCTCCTTGGTGGCCTCATTCTTTGACTTGCACTGTGAGCAGACACACAGGTGAGTGCAAAACGTCACAAAGGTTGGGAGTTGCATTGGCAAGCCCAGTCATGTCACCAGATAAAAATCATGTAGAGCATGGAGCAGCAAGCACATGATGTGCAGAGTGTAGCAAACACAGGACGTGACGGTGTAGAGTGTAGCAAGCACATAAAGTGCAGAGCGTAGCAAGCACGCAGCGTACCTTCTGCATCTTCTTCAGGCACTCGGTGACGTACAGTGTGAGGTACATCAGGACACGGTCAGCCGGCCCCTGCACACAACGCAGCGCCCAACACACACACGCAAAGCACAAATGTGAAGCAATGCAAAACACAGCAACTGTCAAGAGAACATGTACAGTGAAACTCACTTAGTACACACTCTTGCATAGTACAGGCATTGTCTGGAGCACGGGCGTGCTGATCCATACTGTATGTCAACTGGGTTAAGAAGTGCAGCGACGCTCAATGAAATCCAGTCGCGTCACTCAAGCACACCCCGGGCGTTGCGCAGCCCTAGGCCTGCCGGCACTGGGCTGCAGAATGGTACAAGGTGCAACCTAACTTAAGGGACGATTTCATTGAGCAGCACTGTACCTCGGATGCCAAGAACACTTTCCTGCTGAACGTGGGGGTATGTTTTATCAGAGTTCTACTAACAGTACATAACCCCTCAGGGTGTGCAACGCATGATCCAACTCGGCATAGGGTCTTGGTCGAGCGTAATCGGATCTTTGCGTCATAATACCGTACACATCTGAGGGGAACCGGGGGAGTCGCGGGTACTCTCGGATCAAAAACAACGGAGCCCTGCCTAGAGACCGGCCTTTCGCTGGTGTGGAGGGTACGCATGACATCAGAAGATATGCTCGACCAAGACCCTACAGTACAGAGCTGGATCAGGCGTTGCACACTCTGGATGTACTCTTGGTTCTACTGTACATGAAAACTGCAGTGTGTAGAATCCTGCCACGGTGACATTCTTGGCTCACATCATAGCTAATTTATACACAAGAAACGGGAAGTGTTGACGTGCGCCGAGTAGCAGTTTTTCGGCAGGAGACCTATTTGAATAATATTACTTCAAAGTAATCAAGTGGCAGATCCCAATGGATCAGGACTCGAAAAAGAAGACTGTGTTTCGTACTGCAGATGATTTACTCCAGTTTACGCGTAGGCCGCTTGGTCTCACACATGCTCTTGCCACTGTTTAATGCATCATGAATGCAACCGGCATTTATCTGGATGATGTGATCATTTTCTCACGTATGTTCAGATGGGCACCTTGGTTGTCCCTGCAAAGTGTTCTTCGCTTTACACCCGGTTCTGCCACCCCTAAGCCCAATTCATACTTGACTTCGCGTACGGAAAACACCTCGCAATGCTTACGGCGATAGGCCAAACATGTTGAGCTCAGGTCAACTCTTTCGCCGCAACACGCGCTGTGGTATGCTTCCCGTACGTACGCAAATAGAAGCATGAATCGGGCTGAATCGTCGAGGTTCACGCCGCATAGGTGTCGGGCTGTTTACCACCTTCACACAGCCACAACAAAACCACCTCCACAACACAACTCACCTAGGGAACCGTCTCTCCCCCCCCCCCCCCCCCAGGGAATATCAGGGAATATCACCCACTGGGGGCAATGCCGTCAACACCCAAGGTGTATAATTGCATGGGCACCTCCTCTCCCACTGTCGGATAGGTTCAACAGTTTCAGCCCTGCAGTCGAGGTGGTCTCCAAAAAGTTGTCGGACTGATGTGCGTGTGTGTGTGCACATACCTGCGTGTGCGTGTAATGATAGTATCGAGAGTAGATAAACAAAAGTGTGCAACTCGCAGATGGGTTGGGCCACGGCGGAACATTTTGTTGATGTAATCTTTTCTACGACGCACATGCTGCGAGTCTTTTTTTTAAAAGTTTTCCCTCGTGCACTTGGCCGGGCTTTACATTACAAGGTCGGTGCCCAGCACGTGCTCTCACACTGCTTTGCAGCAAAATGTGCACGCCGTGTAAAAAGGTGACGCCAACAAAAATCTCCGGGGTATCTGCGATTGTGCAGGAGAGATGCGGAGTTGCACCCTCTTGTTTATCTACTCTTTGTAACACTGTACTTTCCTCTCACTTTGTTCGGTTTATTCTCCTCATGTATACGTATGCGCTCATGCGTGTGTGCATAGTGTATGAGACGTTGCCGATGTGTGTGTAAAACAACACTTCTTAGGCCGCGATCGATTCGTCGGACCCAGATTCATCAGATTTGGACCCGAGCAACCCTACCCATTACCTTGCACCCGAACATACCCACACCCGTCTTACCTTGATCTCGTAGTTCTTGAAGAAAACGTTGGCCTTGAAGTACTGCAGGGTCTCGTCGACAATGTCGGGGTTTTCTACAGGTTGGACACACACACACAAAATAGCGCAAATGTCAGTCACAGGGCAGCACAATGTTGTAGCAATAACAGAAGACTTGGCTTCAACTTCATGAGGAAAAAAATGGAAAAACAGCAATAAGACGTTCCTGGCAAACAACAGCAACATGCCTGACCTACGATTTGTCTTGGTATTAGTACCAGGGTGCTGTAGTGCTCATTGGGATAGCACAAGACCGTAACACCCAAAAAAGATGAACATTTTGGTTCACAAATCCGCATCGGGTCTCGCTCCACCCGCCCGCATCATTTTCCTGGCTCGCTTTGACTCCATGCTTTACATAAAAGTGCCACGGATTAAAAAAAAAGGGGTAAATTGGCGGGTTAAAGGCATACTACTCTCACACACCACTAAAAAAGGAACAGCACACAAAGTGTGCGCAACATGGCTCTCCCCATGTCTCGAAATCAAATAAACGTTGTATTCAGGGATTATCCACGGGCGTTAACCTAAATCAAGGGAGTCCCCATTCCAGTCGTCCATGCCCGGAGGATATGGGGGCATCCTAATACATGTATTATAACTTTTTTCGCAGATTTCTGAGTGACAGTTTTTTTTAATAGAATCCCAATGTGATTAGAACAGGCACAAAATCGAACCGATCTACCCTACTAGTATGTAAACCCATCCTGATACATGCACCACAATTGGCACAAACCAACACCTGTAGTAGCTTTGGATTCTTGAATGCATTGAATTCAAACTCAGTTGTAGAATGGACTACTAAACTTTGACCAACATCACACAGCTCTATGGCATGTCCGAGCTGTGGGAGTCAATTCAAAAGTGACATTCAGGTTTTCATCACCAACAGGTGATACAATCTGACGATCGGACAGTATCGTACGCCTCCGAGCAAAAGTTGGTAAAGTAAAGAGTGCATTGCAGATATAAACACCAAACCAAACAATGTCTATGGACATACCTCCCCTTGGTGCTGGGCCCTTGAAGGAGGTGTTCACTGGCAAAAGAGCCATGTTTCCCAGCTGCCTCTCGCAGTCATTGAACGCAGAATGATAGGCCTGAAGGACATAAGAGGAGCAACCGATTTAGACTCGTCCGCTCGCCCAAGGCATCACCCGTCTGAAGTCGACTTACAGGCATCTTGAAATTTGTGCCAGACGACAAACAACCAAAAAAACAGCTACTCCACACTGAAAAACTGCTGAACAGCACTGGCCACGATCTGACCTGGCAAGACACACTACGACAGTGGCTTTGGATCTATGTTCTTGGTCTGGAGTTCTGTGCACTGCACTGACTGTCAGATTTTACTTGCCGTACGGCTTTGAATACGGACTCGCTGGCTACGTAGTGCGCATGCGTGAAAGCGATTTGGGCGGCGCTCGCCGCGCCGCGCCGACTGCCGCGCTCGCTCGTGCTGAGTCGTGCATAGACGCTAGACGAGACGTGCATATG
This sequence comes from Sycon ciliatum, assembly GCF_964019385.1. Taxonomy (NCBI): domain Eukaryota; kingdom Metazoa; phylum Porifera; class Calcarea; order Leucosolenida; family Sycettidae; genus Sycon; species Sycon ciliatum. Next base: position 17,021,909 of record NC_088643.1, on the reverse strand, counting down.
CCGCTTGGTAGACCCAGGTGCTCGAAGTCCGTACACTTTTACAGTGTGTGTTTGCCGAGCTGAAACTCACACTGTAGCAGGGAGTCGTAAAATACCGGTATTTTACGACTCCCTGCACTGTAGGCATCCACGATCCACGTCCACGCGCATACAGTATAGTATATTGCATAATTATTAATATTAGAGAGGTTCTGCAAAACGAAAATGTGTACGAACTTTCGCTCTACGTCACAAAGTGAGAAACTTCGCACGAACTTTCGCAACTTTGGACGCGAAACTTGCAGGGAACGCGAAATGAACTTTCGTAGGAAGTTTCGTGAGATCGGATCATGGCGTACGTGCACTTGGCGCATGCAAACTACGAAAATGTGCAGAACACAAAGTTCGTGCGAAAATTCGTACACATTTTCGCAAGGCCTGTCGCGAAACTTCGTTCGAATTTTCGTTGTGCAGAACCTCTCTATTAACACGGGTGTTTCGCAGTGGCCACTCGTCAAGATGGCGGCAAATCCGAGAGTACAAAAATTTCGACTCTGCCTATGTGCGTGGTGGATGCGAATCTCGCACGTGCATGCAAAATCTAGCCTTCTGCAGAGCTGGGTAGAGAAAGTGTGTAGCCAGTGTAGGAACGACGACCTTTTCCGAGAGAGAATGTGGCTCTTTTCATCCCAACATTTTACTCGCCACGCTCTCCCTCCCAGCTTATTGATACGAGTTTGTGCTACCGAGTAGAAGTCTCCATCTTCAGAGTAGGCCAGGCAGAATCGCAAGGTTGAAATACTTGCTCACTTGGGTTTTTTGGTCCTTTGAGGTGTTGATGTGATCGTTGTGTACAACTCGAAGTGACAAACTTGAGACCCCCGCGCCACAAAAAACTAAGGCGCGCCACAAAGTTTCGTTTGGCTGTTCAATGAAAGGACGTATGGAAGCAGGGATAAAAACTATCGTGGCTGCCGGCAAAACTCCTAGTAATGTAATAAACGGGGGTGTGACTTTGGTAATTCCAAGGAGAATGTACGCACGGCCATTCCACAACGAAGACGAACTACGAGCTCAAAAACACTCCGATTTTCAAACAAACGACGCAGGAACGAAGACATGGCCACAGTGTTCCCGTGTGGCCTTCAAAACACCTAATTTTACTTCGATAGCGGCTGGTTCAGGGCAAATTCAGGCCCAATTCGACAGCGTCGTACCGCTCAGATTCGCCCAAAACACGAGGAAATGTACGGTAGATCCAAATGCGTACGCATTTTGCGTACGGGGACGACTGGCCAGAGTTCATGCACTGCAAACACCCGTATTTTGTGCTTTTCATTTCCCCAACCGGCAACCCCGAGCGATTATAGCGAATGGACCATTTACGGTAGAATGTAGAGTAGATGTACGAGTACGAGTTGATTGCAAAACTGACAGAAGTCACAGTTTGTAGAAGTAGAACCCTCCGCTTGTGACTTTTCCGCTTTCTTTCTAAAATACCGATACAAGTTCAGCAGTTCTATTTTATCATCGCCGACATCAGACACAGTCCTCTCGTCTCCACCAGTCCGCCTTGAAACTTGAACGAGACGAGCATGGTGGGTACAGAGACAAGACAGGGCATCAGGGGTCAGTCACCGCCTACACGGACTAGTCTGTAGTCACTGTGCAGTGCAAGAGCTACAAGGGGAACTTCCGAAGAGAGATAGCCGATGAGGAAAATGCAGAGCAAGTAGGAAACCGGTAGCAGAATTAATTATTTTAGTGATACTAGCAAGACTGCCAAGAGTACATAGCAAGAGTACCTAACCCCCACTGTAGGGACCGGCGGATTCTGCTCGAAAAGCAGTGAAATTGGCGGAACCATACAAACCTTATGGCGGGCAATTCCCCGAATTCTGCTCCATTTCTTTATCCACATGCCAAACACGCATGAAACTTACCAGAAAAAGTACCGAATTCTGCCAATTTTTCTGCCGGCAGAATCCGCCGGACCCTCAGTGAGTGCTTTTGCACGAAACTCGGAGTAACAACGAATTTCCCGGGTGTCCATATCGCTTGATGGCTTGTGTGTCATTGCGCCACCTTACTTCTTAGATCATCGGCAGAGCACTCCTTTCTGCTCTGTTTTACTTTCTCGTTTTCGTTCGTCCCTCTTGGTATTTGTACTAACCAAACCTTTTCGCAGCTGTGGGGCTGATCTTACTCTGTAGCCCCCAGTTTGGTACTCTTGGTGATAGGCTGATAGCTGATAGCTGCATGCCCGCGCATATCATGGCATCGCTGATCTGAGCCGCATCTGGGACTACGACTCCCTGATAGTCCTTGGCGGACAATGTTCGAAAAATTGGCAGATTCTGCAGTGAAAGTGGCAAATGCTTGAATTCCGCTCTGTTTCTTTATCCATATACTTGCATACTTGCATGAAACATACCAGCTAGATTGAGGAACTTCGGAGTATCAAATCAGTCTGCCAATTTTAAGTCTGCCTGCATTATCCACCAAGGGCTACGGGGAGTCCCTGATGGTCAGTAACTTACTACGGTCAACCGTGCGAACAACGACCCTCGAATCCCCTCCCCTCGCCTCGATCGTGCGTGAGAAAAGTGTCACTCAATATTCGCGAGTTGTCGTGATGAACTGGTGAAAGTACATGACAATGTTCTGTGTGCAGTCAAATGGTCACTGGCAAGGTCAGAGGATGGTGTCGACTCGTTATTCGCGAATTGTTGTTATACCCGAAGTCGCGTTATTCACGAGGTTGACTGGTTCCTGCCATCACTGGCATCAGGTCAGGCCGCGACTTGAGGAGAGGGTAAGGTGGTGGGCTGTACTGGCCAACGACTTTACGTGGTTGGCGCTGAACTTGAGGGCGCCGAAATGGCATGGAATAGATTGTGTTTCTGCATGGTATCCTCCAGCCCGAGATTGCAACTAACCACCGGTATACCGTAACTAAACAAACTTACTTGATCATTGATGGTATCTTGCCCGTGTCAATGCAGCCACCCTGCTGAGCCACACTGGACATTCTCAGTGCAGGCCGGATGATACATACTGAGCCTCGTTTGAGGCTTGTGATCATATCCCCCCGAGCTAACCCAGCCTTCCATCAACATTGTAAGTTGGAGGTTGCCCAAATAGTGGCAAACACTACAGCCCACCACTTTTTCAAGCCTCTTGTATGGGCAAATATACCATCTTGATCAATGAAAAGCAACTACAACTACAACGCAGTGGCCCACTACTGCGTGCTTCTCTGGCCCCGCTCACAGCGGCCAGTGCGAATAGCGAACAGCCCACTGGATATTCAGGATGGTGCTGGGTAGCCCGGGTGTAGCCAAAGAATCAGTTCTTTCTGATTGTGAACCAAGCACCCTGCACAGGTACCCATTGGCATTGATGTACATTGTGAGGAGCTGGTTTGAGAGCTTGCACGTCATTGTGAACCTAATGAAGGCAATTTCCCATAACGTTGTAATATTGTGAAATTAATTGCAGTGTTTTAAGAAACTGCTGGAAGCCTCCCCACTTTGAATTTGTGAGGAGCTGCATGCAAGGGAAACACAGCAAGAAAATCCGGTGGACCATGGCAGCGGCAACAGAAATGAAATCCAACAAGGTGAATAGGATGAGGAATGTGTTGTGACTCCGAGTTTCACGCACTAACATTAGGCGATCTGGATCATCAGGCAACAGTAATTGATGTACATGTATATGTATCTCTGTCCGCAGATTGTGTATATGTATGTATGTATAACTCATAATCACAAGGTGATCGTGGAGGCATTAGTCAGCGAGAGAATTGTGAATGATGTCTCTGAATCCAACTCTATCGTGTGCTGCATGTACCGGTACATGTACATGTATTGTAGGTGATCGATAATGACAACCAGTTGGTAACTTGTGTACTCTACGGGTGCTTGGTGGAGGTGTTTGGTGGCGTAGACCTTCACATATGGCGACCCTGACTTGGTGACTTGTCTTCCAAAGCAAAGGGGCGTAATCTCTGGTCAGCCTTTTCCATGTCAGGGTGTATTGGCTTGCATTACCCACTAATACCCAGGCCGCCTGCATTTCAGTCAGAACAGACTATCTGTGTTGAACCCGCGGGCACTCCATTCACTTGATACTGGTCGAGAGGCGTTAGTATCTTACTTTAGTGAGATTGGGACCTGAACTGAGGAATGGGCGTGTCCGCTTTTCGTGGCCGGACCGGCTGCATGCTGTAGCGCCGACGTATCGGTTGAGCCGGGGCCGCGTGCTTTCGGGTTTCTGTTTTCTATGTGTCAAGTGGATGTTTTACCGGGTTTCTTCTAGCAGGAGAGTGCTGGAGCAAGATCAATACAAGCAACCCAGCATTCTACAATCTTTGCGTGATTTGCTACAATAGACATGAGTCACATAATGCTGTAGACTTGCGACGCTGCTAATGGTAGTGCTGGCGGTTTGGCCAATGCCACTATAATAATGCCCCCCCCCCCCTTCCGCACCCGATGCGCCGTGCATGCTCATCCTGGACATGCAGCTCCGTCTGTTACGAGATTATCATCTGGGCATACATGTACATTGTATGTCTAGGCCAGGCTATGGCCGTGTAGGCTGCTGCATTCGGGAGATAAAGCAGCAGACGCGAGCCTTACATCCGGAAAGACCACTGCTTCACGGAGATTCATCGTTCTCCGGTAGGAGTTCGGGGAGAATTGCTCATTTGTACGCAACTGGTATGTATTTTGAAACACGAAGATCTTCTATCGTGCCGATAGTTCTGTAGTAGCAGCAGCTACAGCAGCAACAGCAGCAACAGCAGCAACCCGGCTGCCAGAGTTTCTATTGTCTGGCTAGTCCGACGCTCATCGATACGTAACTGACATGAAAGAAGTCCAGTACTACTAGTACTAGTAGTAGTACTGTAAAAGTTACAATAATGGCCTTTACTTCTGTTGTGACTTTATAATAATCTTTATTTCAGGATTACCCAAAGGCTAACGCCTATCTGGGGGATCTCCTATTTGTGTATGTACTAGTAGCATAGTTAAGGATGCGAGAGAAAGTGCGCAAAGTGAGTGTGAAATGTTGGATTTAAAAAGAAATTTAAATCATTGAAATTGAACAACAACTTCGTCTGTTTGTCAGTCTTGTATCCGAGTTGTGACCGTCACAGGGAGCTGTTCAAAAGCAGCAAACATTGACACACCAGGTAACTGAGGTTCTGAGCTCCTCTGATGAGACCAAGGCCAGAGTACTCAGTAGAGGACCAACAACATGTACAGTAAAAACCCGTCAAGGCGACCACTCGGATAAGGCGACCACCTGTCCAAGAAGACCGCTGAAACCAGGATCAAGGGATGCTATTTCCAGTCAAATGACCCTGGATAAGGAGACCACCTGGTAACAGAGACCACGCTTTGAAGGTCCCTTGAGCGGTCGTCTTAGACAGGTTTCACTGTATGTCGAAACAGCCAGCTGTAGGGTCCAGCGGATAATGCCGGCATTATATTCGGCATTATACGACTTTCCGAGCATCAGAGCATTATGGAGCATTAGAAAGGAACAAAACGAGCATTATGTGAGGTTTGAGCGGCATAACGAGTTTCATAGTGGACAATATCTGGAAATCCTAGGTTTTTGGCAACAATCGGCTACAATCATGATCATGAGGTGTTGTCTGATGATTGGTTTTGCCATGAAACTCCGAGTAACACCGAAACAGCCCTATTTTACTCCTTATGTCTACCTCTTGCGTACTACGCTCCGCCCATTCCGGGCATTTGAGCACTATGCATTGTACCGGCGCATGACGTTGTGATTGTGTAGACACGTAACACATTTAGCACTAACGCTACATAACTATTGCTACATAAAAACGTTATGATTGTAGCGATGTGGTCCGGTAAATCATGGTAAATGTATACAAGCCATTTGTGAAGCATGCCCAACCGAGGCCGAGGCAGTTCAAGTGACACAAACCCGGAGAAATTATTTACGACTAATACGAGGTTTCTTTTACTTTTAGAATAATGGAGAGCTATGGAGGAGACATACCGGTACGCGAAGTGAATATCAAACAGACGAAGAAGAGTTTTCTAGTTGTGCCAGAGGCTCTGGCGATAGCATCTCTAGCGATACTGAAGTAGACACTGATGCATTGCTATTTTTGGACCAGGATGAAGGAGCGGCTATAAACAGAAAGAGCTCGTTCCAAAAGAACTGCCTTTGCCGAGTCCAGCTCAGGAGGCTCGAAAAGAACTAGAATTTCTCATGGACTCAGTGACCAAGTCGATTGCTCAGCAGCGCCTGTCCTACTTTCCTGATGAAGCACGTACAGTTAGTTGTGGACGGTTGTAATGCCAGGCCTACAGTCAAATGCTATCAGAAAGGAATAGTATTGTGGCAAGCTATACCGGTCTACACACCATCTCAAGGAGAAGATGAGAGCACAAGCAAAGGATGTAGAGTGGCAAAATAACTTCTGACCACGTGTTTTCAGGATTTCTGCAAATGGGAGGGCTCTCCATCTGAGATCGGATCTCAGGAGCGGGCCTCACGTCTGGTGTTTCAGATGAAGACATTATTCATAGAGTGGGTGCAGTGACAGGTTGTCTGCAGGCAGGAATACTATTTGCCAATATCAACTTCATCCCAACAATGAATGACTACCTGCAATAATGGTTTCATCTCTCACTACATGGATAATTAGGGGAGGGATTTGATACATCAACTATTCTGCCACAACCCTGCATCATAGTTGGAATGGAGAGCAATCAATGGAGAAGCGATCATGTCTCATAGTGCTAAGAAGTAGTGGAGCTCGTGAGAGAAAAGGTGGCAACTTCAGATGCAGATCGACGATATGCATAATTTCCTGGAAGTTTGACAATGTGCACTTTGTGCAGACTTTCTTCCATTTTTGTCCCAAACCAAGAGCATTATATCCCTTGCTGGAGCATTATAATCAGCATTATAAGGCAGTTTTTGGAGCATTATGGTTAGCATTATACGAGCATTTTCGGAGCATTATCCGCTGGACCCTAGCCAGCTGTCACGTCCAGATATTCACCTCCTCGGCTTGGCTGGGCACTCTTTCTGGCGTCAATGTGAGTACCGTACTGTACACAATACTGTAGAGTGTAAACTTGGAATATTCCCCGTGAAAACAACCATTTGTACGCATATCCCGGGGAAACTACGACACGATCAACCTCCACACATACACACGGTATGGGGGGGGGGGGGCGATCTTCACTTGGAGATCCGCTAAGAAAATATCATTGCTATGACCAAGAGCACCGCGTACCGGTACACATGTTCAGTAAGTACTGTACTCCTACAGTGCATTTCAAAACTATAGACGCGTAGGGTTTTTGAAATATTTCAAATTTGGCTGGAACCTTTTGAGAATAGTTTTCGGAATATTGCTCAGAATCGCTCCACAATTACTCTCATATAGTTTCTAAAGGATTGGATAACAGACGCCCAATTTGGAAAAAATTTATGCACAAAGTGATCACAGATTCTATGTGGTATAGATGCTGGCATAACGGTTTTTGCCTAGGTACGCGTCTATAGTTTTGAAATGGACTGTAAACACCACCACCGTGACTAGCGACCAGCCTGGTACTAAAGACCACTTCGCCAGGCACGGACAGTCTCACATTCATATAATGGTTGGGCGGTGCAAACCTCTAACTAAGGACCACCTGCCACTAGACCGCTTTCTCTGGCCCCAAAAGGCGGTCGTTAGTCACAGGTTTCACTGTAATACTCCTGCTATGACCATGATCAAGAGTATAACCAGGCAGTTGCACACTCTTGGGGTTATGAACTCTTGCCATGACGATTCCATCACCTGATCACAGTGAAGATGGTGAGGCTGACAATGATTCATGCCTGTCATGACTCATGATTGTCTGAAGCTATTGTGTGTGTTGTGGTTGACTTCACTCTAGCTTTACTTAAAAAGTCACTGATGAGTTCGCCTGAGATCACAACAGACAGCAACCGGAAGACCTCAACTAATCTCTTCTAAGATGTTTCTCGAAAGCTTGAGGGAGGACTATTCGAACGCGTGGACGACGTTGTGGAGTTTCGAAGAGACTTTCGATTTCAGAATACCCACCTCGTCACTGCTTCAGGAAACGAAACTCCCCGAAAAGTCCAAGAGTGGCAATCCGAACGCCATCTAGGAATGCTTTGTTGTTCACTACAACTGAATTGTAGACTTCATTGCGGTCGGTCAGGCCAGTGGTTCTGAGCTCCGCTGTGATGAGACGGTCTGACCTAAGTCCTAACACGGACTTAGGCCGAAACAGCTACAGCTGCCCAGATATTGAGTAAGCCACCGGTGTATAGTCGAGCCGTAGTCTAGTCGCCCGTAGAGGCAGGCCAATGACAATGAGCTATATTATTAGTGCTACCAAGACTCAAAGTTGCCAAGAGTACTCTTGGTGCTACTCAGGGAGTCGTAAGATACCATTTTACCATTTTGGTACATGATCTAGGACAACAAGGACAATCAAGGCTTGTTTGCTGCTACATGTACTTCAAGTTTCATGCTCTCGCAATCATCAGGCATGATGAGGTGGGGGTGCCGACCATGCAGGTATAATAATGCCAGCCGAGGATGGGTCTTGTAAGTTGTAGCGCTGTATGAAAAGCTGTGTGAGAATGTGGGGACTATAGCCTAGTATAGGTTTCAGGGCTAGCGGTGTTATTTTAGGCAGGAGGCTGCGTGCAGAGTGTGTGGTTGTTGAAGGCAGGGGGCTAGTAGTAGTAGCAAGAGTACATAACCCTGGGTTATATGTATTCTTGGTAGTAGAGGTAGTGACAGGGCTAGCAGTGCAATGTTAGCGCGGACTGATGTGTGACTGGTGTGGGTAGGAGGTAATGCATTTTCTTCTTCTTCTTCTTCTTCGGTAACTACAAGTCATAATAAATATGAAAATGACTGTGAGAGTACAGTGTACATGTAGTAGAAACTTAGATCAGTTTCTCCAGTTGCAAGAACTGGATAGCTTCTGATGGTTGTGTGAGAATTGCCTCCCTGACTGATGTGAAGGTACATAGACGTGTACCTGCTCGACTGCTGTGTCTGGGAGGGCAAGCTAGCAGGAGGTGGGCAGCATCATCAACTGTAGGATTCGGCGACCCTCACCTTCCCGTGGTGAATCCGTCAGGAGACTAGGCCTCGGTCTAGACCTGCCAAGCGAGGGTCAACCTCCGGTCCACTTGCTGGACTGGATAGCTAATGCATTTTGGTACATGTCAGCCAGCAAGGGCATAGAGTAGAATCTGATCTACAGTACCCCGCCGGGTAGAAGAATGATGTAATAACTATTGTCAAGAGTCCATAACCCAGGGTTATGGACTCTTGCTATTGTAGTAGTATAGTCTGATCTACTCGTAGCAGCTAAACTGGTCTGTCGGCTCTGTACTGTCGAAGGCACGGGCTAGGCTCAACACTCCTACGACTCGTACTGGGAGGAGGGTACGAGCCTACGATCGAGGGGAGTCGATAAGTATAGGCAAGAGTACATAACCCCTCTTGGTATAGGGCACAACCATACCCCACTGTAGTCAGTATTTTCCTGCACATTGTACTCCTCGAAGCTGATTACGACTCGGTACGACTCGTAGGACTGTACGATTGAACTCGTATCATGTAAAAATTGTTGCTGACAACTACTTTTTTGGTTGTAAACATCCTTCGCGCGCTGCAGAGCCGAATACACGGTATACCCGGTCGTACAACTACAAGATCTCAAAATGCTTCGCGCGGTTTTTATTTGGTGAAGTCGAGATCTTCGCCAAATGGACACGGCCGTACGGTACGGAATGCTACGAAAGCGGACGCGCACGTGTACACGTGCATACTTGCATGCGTCATTTTGGACTTTGCTCCGGATCGATCGCGTGTTTGGAAGCACTTTTGAAGAACGTGGGGAGAGAAAAAAAGGAATCTAGGAGTGAAAGTTGTCGAAAAGGAAGCATCCGGTAGAAATATCCGCGCCGTGGTTTCAATCTTGGAGTACTCCTTGGTTCCAATTGTATCACGCGAGGCCGATGCATGTAGCGTCCAACTGAGAATTGCGGGAAGAAGAAGCTTCTAGTGTGCACATGTTCGACTTTGTCGTCTGAGTTTATGGCCGTTTGGCTTGAAACACCGTTCTTGCAGGTTATGAGGGATAGTTTGTAGTACCGGTACTAGCACCAACTGCGTCCCGTTTGTTTGGAAGAGAGTAACCCAACCGAAAGAAGAAGCAGACGTCGAATCCTGGAGCTTCGTGGCACAGGGACGCATGGAAAAGAATTTCAAGGTAAATCAAAGTTTATAGAAATCTTGAGTAGGTGTGTCTGCCCAAGTTCTCTTTTCTCCTACAAATCGAAGGTAATCTTTCAATTGGTTTCCGTCCATTCCGTGTCATTCAAGAGAACTACGGCGCCGTAGAAATCTGTGTGTAGATCCATGCAAGTTTTCTTATAGCTAACCTTACTTGTTATAACTTATATAAGGCTAAATTTTTTCATGAAAGAAAGCCAATGTTTTGTAGACGCCCACGGAGAACTGAAGTGCTCCCAGAACTGTAGAAGTACGTGCACTTGCGTATGATATTCTTTCAAACACAGTACAGTCATGTACATTGGGTATGATAATAATATGTCATGACAACGTGAGTGAAATAAAGCCAAGTCCATAATAATAATGATTGGTGCTTCACCCTTGGTAGGGACTTCAATCGAAAACCAAATTCGCGAGTTTTGCATAAAGCGCTAGTTTTTCTAAACCGGGAAGATGTGAGAAACAACCTGTGAAAATTTGAACCCAAAATTCCTAGGCAATCTAGAGTTATAGTCGATTGAAGATCGGAAAACGGGGGAGAAAGTAGTCACAGAAGTAAATGCAAGTATGTATGTGAGCCGTGTGGTTTCCATCCAGCACTGCACTATCTGGTGCATACATGACGATGCAGGATGTGTGCATGCATGCAGTGTGCACGCATGCCGTGCGTGCCTACTTGAACAAGTCACACGTTTTCACCGTCACTGCTTCTACAGTGTGCGCGCAGTTCACTCGATTTTTTTCGTCTACCACCAGGAATTCGCCGTGGGCTGTTTTCTGTGATTATTTCCCTTCTACCGCAATAAAGCGCGAGCCTCAATGTTCTAGAATCCTCTTGGTTTAGGCTAATTCGAGGCCGCTGAACACGAAATTCGGGTGTTCCTCGCGGGGCCGAGTACGGATTTGGTTGAAATTAGTACTTCGAAGTGCATCCGCGCCAAGCGCGGAGGCATTATTTTTGGAAGCATGGCACGTGTGGCACCATTGGAAAGGTAATGACGTCAGATACCTAAAAATAGCATCGACAAGGCCGAAAAGGTCGCGGGAGAAGATACTCGGGCCTCTAACTGCATCTCGAACTGCAGCCACGAGGCGCCCATTCACTTTGTACAGGCGAGCTGTGACTGCATTTTTCGCTTTTCAGTGACCGGAACTGAACTCCCTACCCTTGGGTTCCATGGATCCCGGTGCTGTACTTCATGCCTCCTTTCAAGCTTCCATTTTCAGCTTTGGGAGTGAATAAATTTGAAGAAGAGGTTGGTGCGACTTCGGCGATAGTAAGGGAAGAGTGTGTTGCTCCCTACATGGGAGCTTGCGGTTTTCCTGCCGACTTGAATTCTCACTTGACTGACTCACGAATGCCATCCAGAGCACACGAGAAGTCCATCGAAGGGGAGTGAATAAAGTCGTCATAAATAGCAATAACTTTATTAGGATGACCCAAAGGCTGATGACGACAGCATAGCACAAGGTGGAAGACGCACGGTAGACTTTCATGTTTATGCCCTGTAAGTGTAAACTATCAAATGAGGCTTACATAAGTCATGCACATTGTACTGCCTACTCGCACTTTTAAGTCACGCACTCCCGATGAGTCGTGCACTTTTGCAATAGGGCTGGCATGTACTTGCGTATCTGTGTACGGCTTATGTAAGTCGCGCACTAGCGATACGTCGTGTATATGGTCTTCAGGATCAAGTGCGAGACTAATCGAGAGTAGTGTGTGCAGTCTTTGCGGATATGACGTATCGTTCTCTACTGCTACTAGTACTCTAGCCGAACCTTCAACCAAGATCAGTGAGCACCGTGTACGGGGCCGTCCGTGAATATCGAACTTTTTTCACCAAACGAATTATTTTAGTTTGGACCCAACCCCTCCCTCCCCCCTCCCCTCAGAACTAGTATAAAATATGTTCATAATACTGTACATGCAAAAGTCGCAAGTGTGTCACTGCTCCTATGGCCGTGTACATGTATCAATGTTTTCTGAAACGAAATTGGTCAACTCTCTCCCACCCCATAACGAAATTATTTCGTTTTGTGAAAAAAAACTTCGATATTTGTGGACGACCCCTATTAAAAGGCCGATTCATACTTCATTTCGTGTACGGGAAAGCCATCGCTCGACCGTCACGCGATGACATTCCCGTACGCGATATAGTTGAGCTCAGATCAACTTTTTCGCGACGCATTGCCTGTACGTGAAATGAAGTTTGAATCGGCCTTTTAAAATGCACACACAGCAGATAATATACAGTAAAACCTGGTTTAAGCGACCACCCCACGGTGCAAGCAAAAGCGGTCGTTAAAGCCAGGTGGTCTTTAGAACCAGGCCCCACAGTGTCTGTATAGAACTGACCGTGCATGGGAAAACGGTGGTTAAGAGCAGGTGGTCGCTAAACCCAGAGGTCGCTTACACCAGGTTTTACTGTATAACGATGAATCAAGATGCTGTGAGTGAAGAGCGTGCAGCAATTGGTACGATTGTGACAGCGGACACTGGCATTCAGCAACCTGACATCTCGCTCCATCGTGGCATCACGTCCGATTGTTGCACGTTCCAACTCACATCATCTTGGTTCCTCTCTGACGGCATACACCAGAGTTACCCGTGAGGGACCCTAGGCCTAGTATAGTGTGTATTATTCTGTGATGGAGGACCCCCCCCCCCACAATCATGCTGGCAAGTTGCATACGAGGTGATTCGTCATTATTTAACACGAAAGTAAAAAAGCCTTCCGTAGGGTTCGAGGTGCGAATCTTTCCATTTCTTCCTCTAAAAATGTAATACTGATGTCCTTGGATTGCAATGTTGGGTTTCTCATTCACATAATCCTTGGTGTTGGGAAGCAGGTGGCAGTTGAAAAATGGCAATTTTTCCTCATATTATTTGTTGTGGTCATTTCTTAACATCATGGTAAAATAGGCCTTAGCAGCACAATTTCAAGTCAGTTTTCAATAGAAGGAGACCCTATGTATCCAGGATGGTCCAGCAAGACTGGATCAAGATCATGTTCACCCAAATACAAGCCATTCAAGCTTGCATAGCAATAGGTGTATCACCCTGATTTCATGTGCAATTGTGATCAACATCTGTTAACAAATTCAGTCATTGCCAATGTTTGGCCATTACCAGGGCCAACACACAAACATTACTCCTTCCCAGGCGTCGTTTCCAGTACGTAGCTAACATATGCTTCCTCTTCAGCCAAATATGTTGTCACTGGAGGTTGAAACCAGCGGCTATGACTCTCTTATACAGTCAACTTCGCTAATAACGACTTCGGATATAACGACAATTCGTGAATAACGACAGAATTTCCATGCCCAGCGCAAAGTCCCATCCCACTGTGATACATATAATGAGACTTCGGGTATAACGACACTTCGCGAATAAGGACACCTTTTTGATGCCCCGCCGAGTGTCGTTATAAGCGAAGTTGACTGTACTCTATTTTACCGTAAACATCGCGCACATGCAGACTGAAAGCTCTTGCAATGTCACTTCCTGAAGGAGTATCAGTCTCAATTTTGGAGGCGAACTTGACAGAACATTGGCAATGGCAATGGCAAAAAGAAATTTGACGTGACTTTTTGCAGGCGCTGGCAATGAGATATTTTACCGATTTGTTAAGAAATGACTCAATGTTAAAAAATTCCGAATCACCTCGTACGCGCAGTGAGTTTCTGCCAGGGAGTGCTTTTATGATTACTCCGCCGCTCGCTAGAAACGGGCTGGAAGCGTACAACTGGGGCACTACACCACGTGATGTGAGTTTTCGCCGTTGGCAAACCCCATAGAAAGGGTATCCGGGGTTGCACACTCTTGGGGGCTGTATACTCTTGGTATTATTCTGTGATAGAGACCCCCCCAATATTATTCTGTGATGGAGACACCGCCCCCCCCCCCCCCCAATATTATTCTGTGATGGAGACACCCCCCCCCCCCCCCCCAATATTATTCTGTGATGGAGACACCCCCCCCCCCCCTCCCTCCCCAATATTATTCTGTGATGGAGACACCCCCCCCCCCCCCCCCCAGATATTCTTTTAACCTTTGGGGAATCCTTTAATAATTCCCGTACACTCAACTTCGCTAATAACGACTGTGGATATAACGACAATTCGCGAATAACGACGGAATTTCCATGTCCAGAGCAAAGTCCCAGCTAAGGCCACACCAAGTTATTTCTATGTTTCGCGTTACCGCGCGCGTACCTTTTCGAATCCTTGACAAGAAAAAAGAAGATCCGAGACAAGTCAATCGATGGCTGTTCTCACGAACATTCTCTAGCCAGTGTGGCAGATCAGAGGTTATCAGCTTCTCCATAATCTTGCATTCCAGGCGATGGTATATAGAGGGTGCGAGCGATGACAATTTCTATTTTCGCGCAAGCAGGCATGTAAAACGTCATAATAACAAATAAATAAAAACGTCGAGCTCGATCGCGGTACCGCGAATGTCAAGTGTCAGTGGAACCGTGCTGCTCCGCTGCAAGCTGCAATTTTGGCACTTACCGCGGAGCCGCAGTACAACCCCTAAGACGTAAAGTGAAAAGTGAGGGTGTCAGTATCAAATGACCGGACTGTACACGCACCCTGCACTTGAGGGTACTGTGCTGTCCCAATAGGATACATCGATTCCGCGGCCGTGCAATTTTCCGCGTTATTGGCTTTATCCCATAGTACGGTAGGAAACCATGGATTCAGCCAATCACCAGCCGTTATTTCCGGGAATATAGCACGATATTCCCTCCGGAATTCCGGAGAATATTCCCCGCGTACACATTCGTACCACCTTTGACCCCACGCTGGTGCACTGCCACTGAACCAGACCCTGCCAAGCAATTCGCAAAGGCAGTGCCTGGTACAGTGGCAGTACTCCAGCGCACGTAGAACACATGGGATCAATCCCACAGACACCACATGCCCTTGCACAATACAGAACAAGAATACTCAGGGCGCGTTTGGTTGGTACGAACTAGAACAGGATTCACCAGAACAGCGCGTTTGGTTGGGACTGCACCTGTTCTGGGTCGGCCAGAACATGTTCTGCTTGCTCCGGCCTCGAGGCCGGAGCAGACCGAGCAGTTTCACTTTTTCACAGTGAAACCTGGCGGGAACATCGATTTTGTTCCCAAATGATCACGTGCATACGCTTTTAGGTTGGACTCGTCGTACCGTACAAAGTGACCATGGCGATCCATACACATTTTGAAGAATGCACCAAGTTTGGCACATTTTTCCACAAAAATGTGCTCTGTTTCTGGAGTAGCGTTTGGTTGGCATGAGGCTGCTCCATGTGCACCAGCTGTTCGATCCTGTTCTAGATCGTACCAACCAAACGCACCCTTACGTGCGCTTGCAATACAATAGTAGTGTCCATAGTTATTATTCAATTTATTTTCCTAACAGCAAAAATCGATACATGAAAGGCCCACGATGGGGAAGAAGAATGACTGGCATCATCAGTAAAATTTGAGAAGAATAAGCCACAGAGTATCTAGAACGGATTGACAATATACTTTTTTTGATTGACAATATACTTTGAAATGGCATAGATCAACAGACAGTTTCCTTCGTAACTGATAAATAAAATAATGCACCTAAACCTAGAAGGTGAGTTTGAATTCTCAGCTGCATGTGTAAAGCATCACAGTACGCATTAGTAGCACTTACTCCTATCTCTAGTCTAAACTAGTCACGGCAGTTTGGTTCAACGACAGCTCCAAAGCTCCACAGATTCAACTACATGTAACGTCTATTCCACAAGCTTACGAGCTCGTGATGCCGTAAAGTCGCGGATAAAAGCCGGGCTTGCATACAAGCACATCGCGGATAGAAGCCTGAAAATCAAACGGGTCAAATGCATATAAGCCTGTCGCGCGTAGAAGCCTGGCTTCTATGCAAGCGCGGATCGGGTAGGTCAAGAGTGCATGTGCTATGTACAGTGCAGCATAGTAAAACTGCCGCCATACCGGTAGTCAGTGGTAGATCTACGCGTGTCGCGCGTAGAAGCCTGGCTTCTATGCAAGTGTGGTGCATATGAGCATGGTTTGCATTAAAGCCTGGTGCAGAAAGCGGCTTATGTGCTTATAAGCCCGGCTTTTATCCGCGACTTTACGGTATCTTACATAAGATTTCCTTATACATTTACTTACAGTTTATAGTTCAAGTAGATAAATGCATCTTGGGGTTTGAAGTAGTATGTTCGCTCGCAAGCTCGTGGAATAGACGTAACATGATGTAGCTGAATCTGTGCAGCTTTGGAGCTGTCGTTGAACCAAACTACCGTGACTAGTTTAGACTAGAGATAGGAGTAAGTGCTACTAATGCGTACTGTGATGCTTTACACATGCAGCTGAGAATTCAAACTCACCTTCTAGGTTTAGGTGCATTATTTTATTTATCAGTTACGAAGGAAACTGTTCGTTCATCTATGCCATTTCGAAGTATATTGTCAATCCGTTCCAGATACTCTGTGGCTGATTCTTCTCAAATTTTAGTGATGATGCCAGCTCATTCTTCTTCCCCATCGTGGGCCTTTCATGTATCGATTTTTGCTGTTAGGACAATAAATTGAAGAACTATTGACAGTACTATTGTAATCAAAAGCGGCAATCTGGAGTACTGCCACCGTACCAGGCACTGAGAGTTGCTTGGCAGGGTCTGGTGCAGTGGCAGTGTACCAGCGTACATAGAACACCTGGGGGTCAAAGGTGGTACGAATGTGTACGCTGTATATTCCCCGGAATTCCGGGGAATAGAAAGGTTCTGCACTACAGTCCATTCATCGGAAACTGGCACCCTAACCTTTTGGTGTCTCCCACACATAGGCTGCGTTCGTTTTTAGGTACCTGGTAGAGTAGAGTAGAGTCACTCTACCAATAGAGGTAGATGGTAGAGGCAAGTGCATGAACGTTATTCTACCGGATTGAGTAGTTTACACGATATGTACGTGAAATGTTTCTCCTCTGTATGGAGTTGTGTACAAATCCTTGATCTTGCTGGAAATCCCGTAGCTCTACCAACTTCTACCGGATTCTACCAACTTTTTCCCGGTAGAGCCGGTAGAGGAAAGTAGAATCTGCCTTTTGAGTAGAATTTTTTTCAAAAAAGGAAAACCTCTACCGAAAGAAGTAGTTTCTACCCAAACCTGTAGATCAAAAACGAATGCCCCCATAGTTGCAGATATCGTGAAAACAACAGTACATCCTGTATTGTGTGACCCCTGCAATTACTCCTTGCCACTTTTGAGGCCACAAAAGTCCAAGAACAGGGAAATAGAAATTCAGCCAGGTTTTACAAAATTAGGACAGGTATGCCATGGCAAAATGTATGGAGAAGCACATCCAAAACCCAGATTTTTGAGATTTAAAGTGGGTTTTTGATCCTCAATTCAGCCCAAATCCGACTTTCAAAAGCCAGCGGGACTGTTTCCGATGAATGGACTGTAAGTATAGTTGAGCAACTTTACGTTAGTGGGCGAGAAAAACCCGTGAATTCGCGAGTTTGCACTCCACTTACGGAAAGTTGTCTACGTCCTTCCCCCAGTTACTAGTACTCTCATATCGATTTTTAAGCAATCGGATAGCAAACGCCCAATTTCGAAATTTTTATGCCAAAGTGATCACAGATTTTACGTGGTATAGATGCTGGCCTAACTGTTTTTTGAAATCATGTGTCTATATTTTTGAAACGCACTGTAGTCAAAACTCGTAACATTTTGTCCTTCTCCTTTTTTACCTTAATTCAATTGGCTCACCATGCGAGTACAACTTTGAGTTTTTTTAGAATTTTTTCTGCAATCCCCTACGGAATCCTCTTCCAATTATGTTTCTGAAGTCTATTTCTCCAAAAAGCAAGCCCTAACAAAAATAGGATTTCGGCCAGGTTTTGCCCCAAAAGCACTGAATGGAGAAAAACCATTTGACCAAACCATTTGACCCTGCCTGCAACAGTGCAGGCCAGGCTGCACTGCAGGGTAGATACACGCAGGAATTTAGTGTGTACAGGGTCACCCGGGTGCATGCAGCGAAAGCAAGAGTACATTATGTACTCTTGCTTTTGCTGCATGCACCCTGGTGACCCCGGGTGACCCTGGCACTGTACACACTAAATTCCTGCGTGTATCCATCCTGCAGTGCAGCCTGGCCTGCATGCACCCGGGCCGGCTGTACCCTGCATGCATGCAGTCTAGTGACCATGGTCATATGACCACCTCGTCGTACAGGGATTGCAGGTCATAGCTAGCTTCCCGCTTCTTCCTTTCCCATCCTGTATTGTGCCTGGTGTCACCGGTGCAAGGAGCATTGCATCATTAAAAAATGACGTCAACTTGAAATGCTGTCGGGAAAAAAACTCTTTCAAGCTGGAAGGCTGTTGGTTGGCGCATTCCAGACATCATGGAGCTAAACACCAAGCCGTGGAGTGTCGCCACCAATCGTCACTTCTTGAGATAGCTGTTGCCTTCATCTGCACACGTCTGCCAGAATTTGCTGTAAGAGTTGAATCTCCACAAGTATTAAATGGTGCACAAGTTCAATTCTAACAGTTACCGTTTGCTAATGTTGGGTTTGGGCTCTGTGTGGTTTCTCAGTGGTGATATCTCGACATCTGCGTAGCAAGACCGGAGTTTGGCAGTTCCGTTGCCGGGACGCTGCGGACGCAAGGTGCAAGGTCGAGTGGGCACCATGCATCACAGGCCGCGGGCATTCGCCAGGTCCATCCAGCTCTCTGACCGTGCCTGCTGTGGCAATGTGAGTATGTGTGTGTGTGTGTGTGTGTGTGAGTGTGTGTGCGTGCGTGTGTGTGTGTGAGAGTGGGTGGTTTGGTGGGCGGTGGGGTTGGGCAGTGTATGTAGGTTTGCACACTAGAAGATACAAATCTTTTAAAATCACGACGGAACCCCTGCGTGTAGTGAATGGGTTCATCCAGCAATCTGACCCCTGTTGTGGCAATGCGAGTATGTGAGTGTGTATGAGTGGGTAGGTGGGGTCGGTGGGGTATGTTTACACACTGGGCAATGACATACTGTAAACCATGTACTTTTAGGTGCCTCAAAATTTCGGTGCCAGGGACCTGCCAGGTTTCAGGTGTAACTTAGAATCAGGTGACAAACATTCCACTCGCATACAGTACGCACTATTGTGTTCTTTTTAGGTGTAATCTAAGGGCATGTTTGATTGGTAGGATCGGGATCCCGATCCACCGGATTCACTGGATTCGCACCCTTTCGATTGGTCGAATCCGGATCCTTCGGATTTGGATCCGGTCAACCTACCTCAGGGAGCAGGGTTGACCGGATCCAACGGATCCTAATGCGACCTTTGTGCATATATGGCGGGTAAAATCATTTTTGTACACATTGTGCATACATGTGGTACGCACACGTGGATCGAGATAGAGCTTTGTTGACTTTTGTACAACTCGCACGCCCGCGATGAGTACGACTTTCACCCTTTTGGGTAGCTTGTGAGCGCCATTTTATTACTTCGTCAACATGGCAACAGTCAAGGTCCAAAATAAAGTGTTCAGTTGACTCTGAAGGATCCGACGGATCTGAGATCTGGATCCCGATCCTTACCAATCGAACATGCCCTAAATTTAGGTGCCTGGCATTTCTACCGAAATCACCGAAATTAAAGTTACACCGAAAATAACCTGTTTTTCAGTACACAATGGGAGCTAAGCATAATCTACCCACCGTTTGCTTGTGCGGGGCAAGTCCACTTCAGCCGTACACACTGTGATACCAGCTCCGCATGAAAGGTCATGAGCTGGGTACGGTTATGCTCACACATGTACTAGATGTAGAGCTGGCTGTATCTGCTGAATATGGGGCAAGTTGCCCCGCAAAAAAGGCTTCAGCCATGCTTTTTTGCATAGGTGCCATTTTAATGATGACGGAATCCCTGCATAGTTGTAGGCAAGTGGCGTGGAAGCTGTTATGTTAATCTTTCGTGGTGTATACATCCTGAAAGCAACAGTTCGAAGACGGTGATTGTGTGCGATTTTACATACAACCTCCCACCGCTTAGGAGCTGCATATGTGCCTTGAATCTCTTGATCCTAGAGGGTGGTGGCATTCCTACGGATGAGGAAAACTCGGCTTCTAGCCGAGTCTCACGCGAACCGTGAAATTGTTTTTGCATAAAAAAACGTTAGTATGATGGGCAAGCGCAGTCCTACCCTTGATTTGTGTGCGTGTGCATGTGTGTGTGTGTGTGTGTGTGTGTGTGTGTGTGTGTGTGTGTGTGTGTGTGTGTGTGTGTATGTGTGTGTCTTTCTCCTCTCCCGTGAGACCCACTTGACCAGTTTTGGCAGTGGGCAAGTCCAGTACCGTGTGTGTGTGTGTGTGTGTGTGTGTGTGTGTGTGTGTGTGTGTGTGTGTGTGTGTGTGTGTGTGTGTGTGTGTGTGTGTGTGTAGGTGTGTGTAGGTGTGTGTAGGTTTGTAGGTGTAAAGTGTGGTAGAAGTGACTGTTTCCTTCTGAATGGACATTTTCTTGACTTCTGACATGTACAAACGTTATACTCACTCCACGTGTTCTTTGTGTTTTTCTCTGTTGTCTTTGGTTTTGTCGCCGCTTGTATCATTTCTGAATGTCCTATCTGCTGCTGCTGCTGGCATTGTCGCTGCTTTCACTGTGACAGGGCACGAGTGGTGAATGCACCGACGACGATGCGGGGGATGAGTATGTTAGGATGCAGCCAGCCTCGGTACCGTATCCGCGGAGCTCATCGCGGAGGTCTGCGGGCGCACCTCCCAGCGACGACGAGTTCGAGTTGGATGAGGTGTACGTGCGCATGGCGGTTAGCATGCCCCAATGCAGCGCGAATAGAACGCAGGTAGAGGCTACACCTACTAAAGGCAGCGTTTCTTCATCTTGCTCGAGGCGCATGCTGTCCAGATCGTCGAGCTCAGACTTAAGCAGAGAGGTTCACTCTGCGGAACATGCGGAGTACAATGCCATGCAGCATCGTCATGCGCAGAGAGTATCGCGGGCGATTGGTATGCGGCCGGGCAGGGCCCCAAACGAGGACGATTATGATGATGTTGAGTCGTATGAGTATAATTACGTGCGGGCCATTCGCGGGATGAACCTGTCGCGGAGCAAGACACGCGTGGGCTTGATTCCTGAGGGCGTCTCGTCCGACAGCTCGCAGTCAACGTCTGTGCGCTCGTGTTCGGATTGGAGCCTAGCGAGGCGCTCTGTGGACCGCATGGATGGGGCTGGCCCGGCCCCGCCACCTCATCTGATGGATCGCTGGTCACAAGGGAACTCGGCGCGTAGCTCCCCCGGCGCAGATATGCGTCTTACGGGAGATGAGGAGGAAAACGAAGAAGAGTACGTTCCCATTCTGTGTGGACTCCAGGGTCCGCAAAAGACGCTGGTGGGTTCAATTCCGGAAGACCTCTCTTCAGAAGGCCTGCAGCGTACACCTGTTCGGTGTTTTCCGGAACTGAGCGGAGCAAGACGCTCTGTGGATCGCTTGGTCTTGGACCTGACGTCTCAGAATTGTCGTACGGATCGCCCGCAGCAAGTAGGTTCAAGTCGCGGAAGTCCGATGACCGATCTTGAGGATGAAGACTACACGCGCGTCCCAACTGCCTCGCATCATTTCAGGAGACGGGCGAGAGCGGACGACGAAGAGGTTATGCGCATTCGATCCTCCGGAGTGCACGTGTCGCAGAGCAAGACGCGGGTGGGCTCGATTCCGGAAGACATGTCCTCGGACGGCTCGCAGCGTACGTCCGTCCGATCCCTGTCGGACGTGAGCGGAGGAGGCCGACGCTCGATGGAGTGCACGGACTCCGGATCGGGATCTGCCACTCATGTCAGCCGTGTGGAGCGAGCGCACGAAGTGAGCCCGAATATCGGCAGTCCGGTGACGGACTTTGACGATGAAGAATACACGTGCGTCCCGCGCACAGTACATCGCTTCAGGAGAAGGCCACGAGTGGACGAAGAAGACAATATGCGTACTCGATCCGGAGTGCACGCGTCGCAGAGCAAGACCCGGGTGGGCTCGATTCCAGAAGACACATCTCCAGAGAGGTTGCGAAATTCATCGTCCCGCTCCTTGTCGGAGATGAGCTCGGAGAGACGCTCTGTGGAGCAGGTGGACTGCTGCTCGTCGCCGCGCAACAGTAGCTCGGACCGCTCGCAGCAGCAAGGCAGTCCGGGTCGCAGCGGCAGCACCGGGCACGACACGCGTCTAACCGGAGACGAGGAGGACGAGGAGGAGTACACATGCGTGCCATCCTCCGACAGCGTCATCCCGCACACGCGCAGCAAGACGCGGGTCAACTCGATCCGCGAGAGCCCCGAGCACGGCATCTCGCCGCACGCCTCCATGCAGTCGTACAGCTCTGACCTGAGCGGCGAGCAGCGCTCCATCGAGCGCATGGACTCCGGCTTCAGCTCGCAGTTCAGCTGCGTGGAGCGCTCCCTGCAGACCAGCCCCGGCTCGGACATGCAGCACCTTGGCGACGAGGACGACGAGGAGTATGTGCACATGGCTGCGACGGCCGTGCACAGCGCGCGCAGCAAGACGCGCGTAAGCACCGGCTCAGAGACCTTCTCCAGCAGGGTGCCGCTCCGCCGGCCCTCGCTGCGGTCCTGCAGCTTCGACGCCATCCGCCGCGCGTACTCCTGGGACCAGAAGGTGTCCAGTCCGCGGGTGTCGCGTCGGC
Source organism: Sycon ciliatum (assembly GCF_964019385.1). Classification (NCBI taxonomy): domain Eukaryota; kingdom Metazoa; phylum Porifera; class Calcarea; order Leucosolenida; family Sycettidae; genus Sycon; species Sycon ciliatum. The sequence goes on along the minus strand of NC_088643.1, from coordinate 16,998,894 downwards.
GCGGCAACCACACGGAGCCCAGCCCAGTGACACCGCGGCTGGAGCGCAACCGTTCTCAGCCGCTGAGCGTGCTGGACGTGCGCACTGCCCAGGGCGCCGCGCTGATGACGCGCAAGATGGCGGAGATGGCCAGTCTCAGTGAAATGTCGCTGGACGGCTGGACGCCGAATAGCGACGACTGTCGACTGGACACGCCGACGAGCGACGACGGCGACCTAGCGCAGGAATTCGTCAAGTCAGCGTGGCCGTTTGCGTACCATAATGGTCAGTACATGTATTCATTTTATTAATTTATCTCACCGTCCAATGGCAAAGGCCAATACAAAGGAGCCAACCATGGCGAAAAGAAGGAAAGAAGAAAGAATATAATATTAAAGTCTGAAGAAAAATGTTGAACGGTCTCCGCTGGGATGACAGCTACGCCATAGCTCAGTTGTTAGAGCATCGCTGGCCTCAAGCGAAGGACCCTGGTTCGAGTCCTGGTGGTGGCAGTCAATTTTTTCTTCCGACTTTTCCCTTCTTCATTTTTCCCTCAAACCTGTGAACAATATAATCATGGGAAGAAAATAGTGCATCAACGGGGTTGAGATGATCACTATGGTGGCTATTGTGAAAGCAGAAATATTCGGTGGTGTTTTATTTTCCGTATTAAACCTCAGTGCCGAATTTTTTACCAAAAATAAAACGCACTGAAAATTTCGGTTTAGTACTAGTACACTTACCTGGGGAATGGTCGATTGGGCGAATCCAGAGCAAGTGCGCTTCGAGTGACCGCGATTGTTTGGCCGAATCCGATCGAATCCGGAGTAGGTTTACTTGGAGTAGAATCCGACGACACTGAGAGTGGCTGGAGTAGAAATGGACTTTGGCGTTTTTGGACAGCTTTCACAGAATCTTTGTACGATATGCGTACATTTTGCATACTAAACACTTGTTTTGTTCGATTCGGCCAGCGTTGCTCGAACCACACCGCCTGCTCGGACCCAATCCGGATTCACCAATCGATGACACCCCTGGAAAGCGGGTTGACCGAAAATTTCCCTCCACTGAACCGCCAATTTTGGAGAACACTGAAAATATTACACCGGAAATTTCTGCTTTTACAGTAGTAGAACCAGGGACGGTACGGTCAGCCAGCTGAAGTAAAATTTTGCTCGTGGGGTTGGGATGGCACCTGTGACAATTTTCGAAATTCAGAGCCCAACTCAGTGCCTTTTATAAATTCACAGGGTGCCAGGGGGCAAAGAGTGGTACGGTCAAAACCGTAGTGACCGTAGCGTGTCCGGCTCCCCTGAGAACCTTTATTTGGGAAAACCAAAAACTGTGATACAGAATGCCAAAACGAAGCAGGATTTAAGAATACAGAAAACCTGTGACTAACGACCACCCCTTGGGGCCTGAGAAAGCGGTCTTTAGTGGCAGGTGGTCCTTAGTTAGAGGTTTGCACCACACAACCATACATGAATGTGAGAGCGTCCGTGCCTGGCGAAGTGGTCTGTAGTGCCAGGCTGGTCGCTAGTCACGGTGGTCTTTAGTTACAGGTTTTACCGTACCAAAAATGAGTAAAGGAACCGAGATACTAGTATTATTATACCTTGCCAGTTGGCTATTACCGTAAAGTACCGTTGACCCACCCCCTGTCGATTTTCTACCTGTGAAGCGACTTCGGCGTATACAACGATATACGATGTTGACCCGACGCATGCACTGCTGTACACAAAACGTGCCAATCCAGGATGAAAATGTGCACAATCCAGCACACCGAGTCTGAACTTCTACGCTGTTGTACATCGTACTGCACTTGACAGCCTTGATCTAATTCCCGCCCCCTGCCGAAAAACCAGCTGGGAAGCGACATGGCGTGGGGGGCGGATCAACGGTACTTTGCGAATACGGTATTTATAAAAGTCACTTGCTAACCCACAAAAGATGCAGGCTATTACATGTATTAGATGCAGCATGCTACTAATGAGACCGACCAACCTGCAATTCATTAAGGCGGCACTACATTGCACTTCTCTTGATAGGCAACACTCAGATGAGCCTGACTTTTCACACGCAATCCAGTAGTTATGTCAACGTTTCGGTCTTTGTGACCCTGGTCAGGAACAATGGTCACAAAGACCGAAACGTTGACATGCCTTACTGAGTTACCGTATTTTCCGGAGTATTAGCCACACTGGAGTATAAGCCCCCCACCCACCCCGCATTTTTTGCCACGAAATACAGCCATCTATCCTACTCATCACCGTTAATTTGATCATCAGAGTATAAGCCGCCCCCCCCCCCCCCCCTTTGGGGGTGGGGGGTAAATTTTGAGTGTTCAAAGTGTGGCTTATACTCCGGAAAATACTGTATGTAAAAAAATGAAAATGCAGTGCTCAGTTGAGTGTAGGTGAGTTGCTTGCAAGCAATTTATGTTATGTTACAGTACTGTCGGGCGCCGAAGAACGGACCGCCGAAGAACGGTCAGGCTAGAATCTCACCTTTTTTAAGAACGGTGCCGGATAAGAACGGACAGCGCAATGTACACTATAACGCACCCTCAGAAATATTACTCTGCACACATGTAAGACTGTACAGTAGAACCTGGTGTAAGCGACCTCTGTGTTTAGCGTCCACCTGCTCTTATTATTATTATTATTATTATTATTATTATATAAACGACCGTTTTTCCATGCACCGACAGTAGTTATACACAGACACTGTGGGACCTGGTTCTAAAGACCACCTGGCTTTAACGACCGCTTTTGCTTGCACCGTGGGGTGGTCGCTTAAACCAGGTTTCACTGTAGCATCGAATAAGAACGAAACTGCTGTGTTCGCTAAAAATAAGAACGTGCTAGGCTAGAACCCTGACCCCCCCCCCCCCCCCCCAGTTCTTCGGCGCCCGACAGTACTGTAAGTACTGTACAAGCAGAAATATTCGTCTGGAATTTAATTTCGTCTTTTTCGTCCAAGGAGCTTTTGGACTAAATTAAATGTAGGACGAATATCGATTTGTCCAGCTTTTCTATACACTCTTATGATCCATGGACGAAAATTTCAACCAGACGAACTCCCTTTCTTTGGAGTTGGACGAAATTATTGACCGACGAAATTTTCTGCCTGTACAGTATAATGAAGCTGCGTGAGGTGTCCTTCAGAATCTTGACAGGCAACATTGAAATTTATTTTCCTCCGTGATTTCCAGTCGTTTCCCTGTCACTGTTGCTGCGTGCGTTGCAGCTGTGCGAATGTATATGTAGTTAGGAGTTCCTGGCAAGAAGTCGTGGCCAGCACCACGTTCTATGTTTACCCCTGTAGTACAGCACAGTGTCTGGAGATATGTGGATTTTGTAGAAAGAAAAAAAACAAAAACAAAAAAACAAGAGTATTTAACTAAGGGTGTGCAACTAGACGATCCCCCAGCCCTTGGCGAAACATTTTTATGACTTCAGTCTTTCGCAGCCATTTGGCTCACTGATGCCATCATACGTAGCCAGCGATCAAAGTACAAATAAATTTGTACATCACAGCTACGGCAGTCAAAGCAGAACAACGGGTGGTAGATACTAGATACGTGTCCTGAACCTGACGAACTAATACCGTATCTACAAGACAAGAGGCGGAAAGCATACGCCACGTATCATACTTCTGCCAAAGAATGACACCATATAGAAACATTCTGCCGTGGGCGAGCCCATCACAGCTCGAGATAGGAGTTGCACACTCTGGGTTATGTACTCTTGGTATTAGGGAATACACACAGGTACTCTCCTTTCTTTCAGGGTATGAGGTCTAATGTTACTCCTCAGGAAATATGGACCACAGCGAGGTAAAGTCTCGGCCGGGTTTAAGTATATGTCAGATCAGGCACAAGAGAAGTCGGCTCGAGGAGGTTCTTATTCGCAAGCTTACACGAAGGACTCAAGATGATAAGAGAGAGAGAGAGAGTGAACAAGTTGAAAGCACGAGGCTATGAAGGGCCTGGGTAGCTATGGCAATGGATGCCAATGTTGTCTATTGTTGTGTATTGGTGTTGTATTAGCCATATTATTATTCTCGTCCAACAGACACAAGGCACCAATTGAGTATGGGATTAGCCGTTACAGCCGTTTTATTATTTATACAAGATTAGAATAAGACAAAGGATGACTCTATAGCCGAGGTGCTGTAGTGTATACTGCACGACCACATCATATGTTATCATCGGAAATATAACGCTAACGACATCACCATCCTCTTGGGGAGCTAGAAGGGCAGCCACCTCTCGCTGCAGGAAAGAAAATTCGTGATTCGATTGCGATGCTGAACAGGCGTTTCCGTCATCGTCATTTTCAGGGCGCCGCGCCAGTGTCACAGGAACGTGACGGTTGAGGTAGGCGCCATGCAGCCCAGTGCGACGAACACTTCTGAGTTCGCACTCCAAGACAAGAATAGGGGACGGCGCAGCCACGGAAATAGCAAACGACCTTCAAAACTCGAACGATGAGAGGAGAAGATCGAGTGGAAACTACTGAATCCAGCCCAGCGCCAGGCAAGCTATGCGGCGGTCTAGGGGCGACATCTTTTCCACGCACCGGTACAACACGCTGTATGGCGAGTTTGACCGTTATCACCTGTTCGCGTCTGAAAGATACAGCACCGCATTGTCGTACAACGTACCGCACCAGACAGCCTTGATCTAATACCCCGCCCCATGCAAAACAAGCTGGGAAGCGACACAGCGTGAAGGGCGGATCAGCGCTATCTGTGGTATGAGCACAATTACGCATTGGGTGTGCTGTGCAATTAGACTGGCTAGGCAGCGAAAGATGCAATCATGATTGTGTTGTGGGGCAAGCTACCATGTTGCAATAATTATTGGGGTTGAATTCCAGATCCATTCAGACGACATCTCACAAAAAAATGCATCGGGCTAGCGATCATTATCCTGATGAATGCATCGCCTGGGGCGCACGCCGACGTGTGTTTGGGGGTGGAGCTATACGATGTGTGCATTGCGACGTGTTTTGCGACGTCAAATGTTTTTGACGACCCCTGAGCGGGGTGCCGGCACTGTGAGATACCCGGGAGTCGGTAGCCACTCGAGTCATGGGAAGTTTGTGTGCACTAACTAGTACCAGTATATCTTCGTGTGTTTGAATGCACGTTAGCGGTCCTGTTTGTCTTCTGCTTCCGCGCCTGCCTCTCCTCTGCTTTCCGCCCGTCCATTGTAGGCATCTTCAATCGCTGTACGAGAAGCATCTCCGCTGAAGGGCCGCCGCCGAGCAGCACTGTGTTCGATTGCACACCGCTCGACCGCAAGCCATTTGAGGACCTCACCGATCTGCCGCCGACGTCCAAGTCGAACTCAAAGTCCAGTTCGAAACTTTCCAAGTGTAAGTCAAGTACTGCATGTACAAGAAGTATTGTTGATGTTCTGTGCGCTTGTGTTTCCTTACCAGTTCAGTTGTTTAGACCCTGCTGCACAAAGTGGGCGTTTTAACAATTCCACGGGGGCGAGAATTTTCGCTTAACCTTCGCCCTGCCAATTTTATATGTCTCAGTTCAACAATCGCAGTACAGTTTCCTGGTTTGTTTCCATCAATAACACCAGGTTGCCAGGTTGGTATAGAAAACGTTTTCTGGCAGCCACGTCACAGTTATCCTACGTTGCTGTTCACTTGCAAAACGTTCTTGATGCCGTGGGTTCACAGCCAAAAATGTAATGAATAATAACCGGAAACGAGAGAGCTTGGAAGCTCAGGGCCCTACGCTATGCTTTTTTGCCTAGCTCATCATGCATGTTATTAGAACTGATGGAAATGTTTTGTTTCATTGATTAACTACATCAAACTTTCTCTTTGCACTCGAGGGTAATACGACACCGTCTACCACCTTGATGACCTAGGCAAAAAAGCATAGGGATGTTATAAATTATCCATTTCTCCTATTTTTTTCAAGACATAACCTGGGATTCGAACCCACACTATCGCCCTGCATGCATTCCCCCGATACACTTCGCATACATACTCATTCTTCCAAGTTGCTTCACGTTGTGATCTTGCATTTGAAAGCCCTATTTGAATATTGTGGCCAGCTGTCTTTGATGGTCCGGTACGGGACAGGTACAGGATAGCGCCAGGCATCTTTTCCGTTTGCCGTTCTTTGGCCACAGCTCGCGCCTTCATCTCTGGTGCGGGTGTAATCTAGTGACTTCGTACATGCGTTATAATAGACCAATCCCTTTGTCTGGGTTCGTGAAAAGGGCCATGCGTGCAAGTCAGCTCGTGTGAAGTGCATGGTTTTGTATTTAGTTGGTATGTGGCAGCTTATGGGACAGAGAGACTTTTGCTCCCCGAGCTTGTGTATGTAAATAGTGTTTTACGTCGATCATGACGGCTACAATGCCCAACCATACGACAACAAACTGATCGGCTACATCATTGTATTGCAAAAAGTTTCTATCTGTTCGAATAACATGCATGATGAGCTAGGCAAAAAAAGCATAGCGTAGGGCCCTGAGCGAAAGAAATAAACTTTCTCTCTGCATGCGAGGGTAATGCGACACCGTCTACCACCTTGATGACCTAGGCAAAAAAGCCTAGGGATGTTATAAATTGTTCCTTTCTCCTTATTTTTCCCAAGACATAACCTAAGATTAGAACCCGCACTATCACCCTCCATGCATTCCCCCGCTACACTTCGCATACATGCTCATTCTTCCAAGTTGCTTCACGTTATGATCTTGCATTTGAAAGCCCTATTTGAATATTGTGGCCTTTTGATGGTACGGTACGGGACAGGTACGGGATAGTGCCAGGCATGCCGATGGCACAAACAAACAAACACGAAACGAGAGAGCTTGGAAGCGCAGGGCCCTACGCTATGCTTTTTTGCCTAGCGAGAGTCAACTTTCTCTTTGAATTCGAGGGTAATAGTAATACGAAACCGTCTACCAATTTGATGACCTAGGCAAAAAAAGCATGGGAATGTTATAAATGTTTCATTTCTCCTACTTTTTTTTTAAGACATAACCTAGGATTCAAACCCGCACTATCGCCCTGCATGCATTCCCCTGATACACTTCGCATACATACTCATTCTTCCAAGTTGCTTCACGTATGATCTTGCATTTGAAAGCCCTATTTGAATAGTGTGGCCAGCTGTCTTTGATGGTACGGAATGGGACAGGCTCGGGGATAGCGCCAGGCATGCCGATGCTGTCCTTGATGGTACGGTACCGGACAGGTACGGGATAGCGCCAGGCATGCCGATGGGACAAACAAACAAACAAACAAACACAAAATTAAAGCTGTGTGGACCCTGGCTAGCGCCAGACGTTACTGAAGTAACGCCTATTGCATAGCTACGGGAATAATGACAAATGTGTTGTCTGAAGATTGGTGAATAACCACGAGTACCATAGCAGCAAAGAAATAGGCGTTTCCACTGCTGGCTTGTGTTATCCTTAGTTCCGTATATTCCGCTGATGATTGCAACGAGAAAATGGATTCTGGAGGAAACACCATACACATCTACTACACGTCAAACCAGTCTCGTGTTGCGTGTTGATGTCTGTGGTCTTCTTGCTCTTCTAGAGTATTATCAAAAATAATCTGCTTGACTGGCCTGGGATGGAGAGCCAAGGATAAATTTATAGAAAAGAAAAAGGACCAAAGAACTACAACTTAGCACAAGTTACGCTATAATGTATAATGCTATAATGTATAATGCTATAATGTAATGCTATAATGTAATGCTATAATATAATGCCATAATGTAATGCTATAATGTAATGCTATAATGTAATGCTATAATGTATAATGCTATAATGTATAATGCTATAATGTAATGCTATAATGTATAATGCTACAGTGTAATGCTATAATGTATAATGCTATAATGTAATGCTATACTATAGTGTGTCGTGCAATGTTATCGCATGAGCTGATTGTTAAGTGACTGGTGGGCCAGTGGTGGCGTTAGTGGACGTTATAGCATAACCTGTAGTTCTTTGGTCATTTTTTTCTTTTCTAGAAATCTGATTGATCTCGCATTTTTCTGGCATATCACTCTTCTTTCCAGTGTCTATTCGAAAGCGGTGCTTCCAGGGCAGCTTTGAATGGTCACCGACCAACAAGAACCCACTCAAGGAGACCACGTCACTGCCAAAGCTCCGATCCTCGCCTCCGTTTGACGGTAAGTTCCTTTGACTAAAGATGCACCTCATCCAGCACATGTACTGTGTGTGTGTGTTTGGGGGGGGGGGGGGGCACGCACTCTGTGTGTGTGTTGGGGGGGGGGGGGGGGGGGCACGCACTCTGTGTGTGTTGGGGGGGGGGCATGCACTCTGTGTGTGTGTTGGGGGGGGGGGGCATGCACTGTGTGTGTGTTGGGGGGGGGCATGCACTGTGTGTGTGTGGGGGGGGGGGGGCATGCACTGTGTGTGTGTGTTGGGGGGGGGGGGGCATGCACTGTGTGTGTGTTGGGGGGGGGGGGGGCACGCACTCTGTGTGTGTGTAGGGGGGGGGGGGGAGTTCAAGTGGGAACACATGTGATACATCATTTTGATCAGTGCATCACAGTGCACACACCTATCCTACCCTAGCACGACTCTATGCCTGGGGTCCTCAGACCTGTCGAATGTCGTGCATGCACCATGTACATCTACACTTCCTGCACTGATGTGTAGATCTACCATGCCTGGTGCACCATGCAATGCGTACATTTACATGACTAGCACTGTGCAACGCGGTCGCGGGTGGGGTGGTCGTCGGTCGCGTTGAGCGAGTGGTCGCCTTATCCGAGGTGTTTTGAACGTGAATGCGTCCGTGACAAGGAAAAGTGGTCGACATGGTTGGGTGGTCGCCATATCCAAGTGGTCGACATGGTCGGGTGGTCACCATATCCAAGTGGTCGACATGGTCGGGTGGTCGCCATATCCAAGTGGTCGACATGGTCGGGTGGTCGCCATATCCAAGTGGTCGACATGGTCGGGTGGTCGCCATATCCAAGTGGTCGACATGGTCGGGTGGTCGCCATATCCAAGTGGCCACCATTACAGGTTTCACTTTACTTCAACAAATAAAACCCGAAAACTGCTGAGTACTATACATGTACTGTAAGAGTGTACGTATGATAATTGACGTACAGAGTGTCAACAGCTGCAGACCTAATACAGGCAAACATATTCACAATTATACACACGCACGCACACACGCACGCGCGCGCGCGCACACACACACACACACACACACACACACACACACACACACACACATGCACAGTGTACCAATATATAAGTCGCGCAATCGCGATAAGACACACGTTTATTGTATGCCTCCGGAATCGAGCGTGTGATTTATCCAGTGTAGACTACTTTAAACAAGAGTATAATTAAATTTTACTTATCATAATGGCCCCATGTCCAAACTATCCTGCATTGGGGGCGGGCTGTTACTGATGTTGTTGCTGTTGTTATTTTTATCTGAAAATCCAGCGCTTGATTGGGACACCCGCCCAGCATCCCCAGCCTGCACCTCTGTGCCCAGTTTCTTGAGGAGAATGAAGCAACCCTAGTTGTAGTAATAGATGGATGACTACGTGTGAGGTCAGTCATGGTCTCTTGTTCTTCTCGTTCTTCTTCGTGTTGCTATTTGAGCCTCCAGATCCGGAAAGGTGGCCCGTGCAGTTTTGTGCAGTTTTGTGCAGTGTTGAGAAGAAAATGTTGGAATTTGAGAATTTGAGTGTACTGTCTAGATGATTAAGCATAGTTGTTCAAACGGGTATGACCAAGAGTACATATCCCCCCCCCCCGGAGTGTGCAACGCCTGATCCAGCTCTGCTTAGGGTGTTGGTTGAGCGTAATCGGATCTTTGCGTCATAATACCGTACAGATCCGAGGGGACCCGGGGAGTCGCGGGGACTCTCAGATCAAAACCAACGGTGCCCTGCCTGGAGACCGGCCTTGTAGCGGTGTGGAGCGTAGATCTGCGCATGACATCAGAAGATCCGACTACGCTCGATCAAGACCTTATGCAGAGCTGGATCAGACGTTGCACACTCTGGGGTGGGGGTTGTACTCTTCATATAACTCTGTGATGGACGAAGATTTTCATCCTGTTCAAGAAAACACATGTGCATGACTGTGATGCGTTGACACCCCGTACCAACATCGTAAATCACTCGTGCGAGGAGCATTGCATCGTAAGAATGATGTCTACGTGAAATTCTGTCGGGACAGCAGGGCATGCGGCAGTTGCACACTCTTGGGGGGAGGGGGTGGACCGGGGGTGGAGGTGTGTGTGCTCTTGATCACACCAAGTACAGAGCGTTGCTACTTTTGACTGGGCTTCTCATTGACCTCTAGCTTTGCCTGTTGTGTGTGTTGTGTTTTTCTGCCGTGCGTAGGATTTAAGTTGTCCAGAGTAAGCACACCAAGAATTATTGCTCCGAGCAATGTACATAACTTTTTGACGTCGGTGTATGCAGACGAGAAACATGATAATTGCCATATGGATGATGAACTCAGCCCTGTGTAACCGTGCAGCGAACAACCGCTTCAAGCGTGCAGCTATATTCTTATTACCACTTTGCAGCAAATAACCTTCTCGCGTTGCTCGTGTCGTAACCGCGCCGTTGAAGAGCCAACTGAACTGACAATGCTCCTGCATCTCTCCGTTCTCCATTTCTGCTGCATGCCCCGTGTACTCAAAAACCTTGTTAACCGAACGAGTAATTCTATTTAGAAAGGATTCCCAGCTGACGCGGGATCCCGATATATATCTGATCCGCTTTATTTTTTTATACTGAGCTCACTGCTGCTATCCAGGTCTATAGGCTGCTATCTTGTAATGTGCGCGTCTTTTTATATATATATATATATATATATTATTATAACGTTAGCCCTGGCCTCGCCCACCTATTACTCGTGTATTTTGCTGCTTTCGACCGTCCAGTCTGGAATCTCGGTCTGTTCCACAATACAAGTACTACCAAGAGTACATAATTTATGTAATTTATGTAATTTATGTACTCTTGGTAGTACTTCTGTCAGTTTTATACACTAACCGTATTCGAATGCACGCACTGCGCGTATTCCGATGGGTGATGTTTGTGAATTTTTCTTTTCCCATCCCCTTTTTCTTCTTCTCCAATTCTCTTAATCGTACACACTAGGGGTCTCCTGTACTGTGGCACCAGCTGGCATATCGGTTTCGTTTCTTCTTTGTTAAGTTACTAATGTAATACGTTTTGGAAGCTTTTATTTTACTTTAAGGCATCGTCATTTACAGGTCCCGGACACGTTGATCTGATTTACTCCTTCGACTGCCCGATGAGCCGCTTGCAACTGGTCGGAGTGACGGCTGGACATGTGGGGATAAGTTCCAACCAGAGAGTCACGGAGTCGTATTGTACAACTCCCTGGGTGGAGCAGTAGGACCCGGGCCGTATAGACCAAACACACACACACACACACACACACACCTGTTCACCCTTCGCATACTGTAAAACCGGAAAGTCTAGCGAGTCGCAAAGTCTAACGTTATAACGACCAATTTTTTCGTTGTTTGAAGAAACGTAATCTCGAACCCAGTTCGAGATGTCCGTGTAAAGATGCGCATACCGGTACATCGATGCATGTTCTGGGTGGCCATGTAGCCATCGTTACACTTTCTGCACGTTATCACGCCAAAATTACAAAAATGTTTTACTTTTTGGTCGTTAAACTTTCCGGTTTTCCGGTTTTCCAGTACATGAAGTCAAGTCCGTACAGGGAGTACTGTAAAAGCCATTATTCTAACGAGGCGCATATACAGTCAACTTCGCTAATAACGACTGCGGATATAACGACAAGTCGCGAACAACGACAGAATTTCCATGCCCAGGGCAAAGTCCCATCTAACTGCAATACATAATATATTAAATCATCTTGATAAAGACCTACATACAAAAGCGACCACGGCTTGCGAGGCTTTATTCAGTGTAATTCTGGTTAGTATTTTTTACGGTACTCGTACCTTGATCACCGGTGAAGCTGCAGTGTAAAAACGTTATGGGGGCTGATTTATCGTTGTGACAAACGGTACGCTTTTTGGCCAAATATTGCGTAGTGCATACCCCATTTCACCTTGCCATAAATGCATCTGACGCCTGATCATGGGGTGGTGGCGTCCCACGGAAGCAGAAAGGTGGTTCTTGACCAGGGAGTTGTACGACTCCTTGTTCTTGACCTGCCCGGTACGCGAACCCCGTCGAATTTATTTATTTTTTGCCATAAATGGTTGTACCCTTACGGCAAGAGTACATATGCACTCTTGCTGTTGTCACGCTATTACCGTAAGCAAGAGTGCATAAACATTACGTTACATCACAGGCATGGTGGTGGCCTGGCACATGCGAAACTTCCTGTAAGCTGGTTGTGTTTCTCAACGCAATTGTATAGCCGGTGGTAACGCGGACGTGCAAACTTTACTTTTACGTTACAACAGTCAGAACGGTTTTTGCTAAGGGTATCTATTAAAGACGCCTTACACTTACTGTCACCTCCCAATTCAAGGGCCTGAAAAACAATTCAGGTTAAAATAGCTACTATTATCAATTTTATGACTATCAGGACGACATCCAGGAGCGATCACAGAATACACGACTGACGTTAGCATAACGCGGGTCAGACTGACCGGCTTTAACACCCATACGGTTCAGATGGTCTCAACTGACCGGGGCCCTACCAACCGTGGACGGTTGTAGAACGGTCACTGTCCGGACACGGTGTCCTCCACCTTGTTTCATGCTGTCTAACCAACAACATGTATAATCATGCACCATTGTAGGGTCCAGCGGATAATGCCGGCTTTATATTCGGTACCAACAACAGGTTGGGTTCAACTACTCACTGTACTGATACATGGTGATGATTGTGCTTTGCTTTGCCCGTAAAAGAGGCCTTCCCTATCATCATCAAAAAACAAAAAACAAAAAAAAACAACAGGTGTGAACTAAAACAAGGTTTATCGATAAAGGCCTCTTTTACGGGCAAACAGAATACAATTGACAGTGGCATGGCGAATGATTAGAACAGAACACCAAAAAATGAAAACAATTGTATGTGTGAAAAAACGCAAAAAACGAGAAAAAAAACAAAAAAACACCAAAAAAAACAGGAAAACAAGGTTTATCTAATACCATGACAGCGGATAATGCTCTGAAAATGTTCGTATAATGCTAATCATAAATTCATAATGCTCCAAAAACTACCTCATAATGCTGATTATAATGCTTCAACAAGGGCTATAATGCTCTTGGCTGGGGTCAGAAAGGAAGAAAGGCTGCACATATTCAATCTGCCGCTGAATCCGGCGCAATATTTTCCACAAGCTCCACCACCTTGTAGCACTATAAGACATAATCGATTCACCAGTGGCCGCTCTCCATTGCAGCTTTGACGCAGGGCTATGGCTGAATAGTGTGCTATCTCGGCATTATCCAGGGAGTGAAAGGATGTAGGTGTAAACTATGTTAGGGCCTAGGGATCATTGGGATGAGGTTTCTCATGGCAACTGGTAGTCCTGCCTGCAGACAAGCTATCACTGCATTCATGGTTCTGTGAATAATATTTTCATCTGAAACAGCAGATATCAGGCTGATCTTGGATCCAGATCCCTTCCATTTGCGGTGAAAGTGAAAAGTGTGGCCAGATTATTTGCTGCTCTACTTCCTTTACTTTTATAGTCTTCTTCTCCTTGTGGTGCTGCATAGACAACTGGGTGGCAACATTGACAAGAATACTCTTCTTTGTTGATAGCACTTGACTCAGTCACTGCTGTCTTTGGAGTACAGCTGTCCACATCTAACTCAGTAACTGTACGTGTTTCATCACCGAGACACTCAGACACGCGCTGCTGCAGTCAGTGCAGAGTGCTCATAACAACTTGGTGCTGAATCCATGAGTACCGGTAGTTCTTTTCGAGCCACTTCGGCTGGACTCCGCAAAGGCAGTTCGTCGGAACAACATGCATCTCTTTCTGCTTGTAGCTGCTCTTTCAGCCTGGTCTAAATTTATCAAAGGATCGGCGTCTAGTCTACTTCAGTATCGCTACTAGCCTTTTTATAGTGACGCTATCTTCAGAGCCCGGAGGCACAGCGAGAAACTTCTCTTCGGCTTTTCGATATTCACTTCGCCTCCATGATCATGGCTCTATGTTTTCGACAAAACTGTTTCCTCCTTGCAAATCCTTGTTGCGAATTTTTGGTTGGGCGCACGTAGATAGTCATTGACCTGACTACAAGTACAATACAGGGCTGAGGCATAGTCATTGCCACATCAAGTGCTAAAACTAAAAGTAAAAGACTTACGTGTATACACAAACTTGACAAAGGGCTCCACGATCCAGTAACCTTGGTAACCTGGTAACTAAACACGAGGAGGGCTAGGGTTGCACCTACCTCTCTACTCATCTACGGCTCTAGCTCATGAGAGTTGCCAAAAAGCTGGGATTTCCCGATACATAATTATTTTCCCCGTTTGTGTCTTTCCCTCAAACAGTAACCATGGTAACTAGTCAAGATTTCCCGATACGTATCTAATATTTAACATTTGGCATTTTTTAACTTAATGTGTAAAATTTGCTTTTCTTCTGGCTGTTTCTCTGCTCCGGATGGCTGTATCGAAATATGGGTGGTGGCAAATGAGAGCCAGTTTATCGTAGATCAACATTGACCAGAAAATTTGGTGCATATAATTTAATTCTCCCTGCCACGTTGGTATAACTAGTGGTGGGTGCTTTGCCATTTTGTGTAAAATGTGTAAAATGAGCCCCTGAATGGACGAGGAGGGCAGTGAATTGCTTCCGCAGGGCCTTTGGACGACGTCAGGCCGTCTTGCCATCACTAGAGACAGTAATGAAGAACAGTAGGTCACGGAATACACTCTGTGAGAACGAAAACATCGCTGCGATGCTATGCTATCTATCCAATTCCACCGTATAACACCGTGAGCCACTAGTTACAAATACAAAAACACGGGTTTCGCAGCATACAATGCAGTTCACTCCTCTGTTGACAGATTAATTTTCATCCACTACTGGCACTAGCAATGCTTGAAGTGATATCTATCAACTTCAGAACATTGATGACCGAATATCCCAGTTTGTGATGCCATTTTACAAATTTGTAAAAAAATGACACACCAATTATTTGAACCCTGAGAATACAATGAAAGTAGGACATGATTCAAGACACTTTCCAAAGTGGAATCATTCCCATTTTTGGACACAACGGGCATGAAGGATAGCATTTCCACTGGGTTAGTACTAGTAGTACACTGTACAGTAGCAAGAGTACTCTTGCTACTACTACTAGTACTAACCCAGTGGCGCTATCTTCAGAGCCTGAGGCACAACGAAACACTTCTCTTCGGCTTTTCGATATTCACATCGCCTCCATCCATGACTCTCTATGTTTTCGACAAAACAGTTTCCTCCTTGGAAATCCTTGTTGCGCAGCAGGTTGGGCACGCGTAGATTTTTATACTAGTACATAATGACAGTAGTACTGCATGACAAACAGGCAGGCACAGTGGGTTGGTCTCAGACCATGATTGAGAAACGAGAGGTACCAGGTTCAAGTCCTGCTTGGAAGCGGAAGGATTTTTTCCAACCGTGCTGCGTACGTCATCACTGCGCTGGTCGCTATGGCAACGTGAGTATACAATTGGCGATTTGGCAAGTTTGGCTTATCGTATGGAAGCGAGAGATATGCCATTCGAACCGATATCAAATTGCCTTTCTTCTGAACCCTACTCGAAAAATCGATGCACTTCCCCTTTAATAGAGCCTCCATCCGACGTGCCGCGCTACACACGCAGGGAGGTGCTGGCCCATCGGGAGTGAACGCGGACACGTGGCGCCATATGTGCACCGGCTTCTCCGATGCATCTGACCAGCTATGCGATGCTATGGCTCAATGTGCGCGCCGCCTCGCATGTCGATCCTACCGCACTGGAAGCTTACACGTCCTGCAGATTAATTCCTCTGGACAAGAGCCCAGGTGTCAGACCGATCGGTATTGGGGAGGTTCTCCGCCGAATTCTGGGCAAGGCCATCCTCTCTGTCATCCGCCCTGAAATCATGGAGGCTGCAGGAAGCCTTCAGTTATGTGCAGGCCAGGACGGAGGTATCGAAGCTGCCATCCATGCGATGGGGAGTGTGTTTGATGATCCGTCCACAGAGTGTCTTTTGCTTGCCGACGCATCCAATGCGTTCAATTGCCTGAACCGCGAAGTTTGCCTTAGCCTAGGAATGTGCAGCACGCGTGTCCGTCTCTCGTCCATCTGGTTGTCAACACATACCGTCGGCCCGCAAAACTATTTGTTGGTGGTGAAACGATCCTATCGGAGGAAGGTACAACTCAAGGCGACCCTGTGGCAATGGCCATGTATGCTATTGGCATCGCCCCGCTGATGAAGTCTGTGGCAACTGAAGGTGCGGTACAGTCCTGGTATGCTGACGACGCCGGGTCGGGTGGCAAGCTGCTGCGGGTGCGCAAGTGGTGGGATCGGCTAGTCGGAAAGGGCCCCCAGTACGGATACTTTCCCAACCCGTCCAAATCCATCCTGGTTGTGAAACCTCAGTTCCTCGATGAGGCTGTCCGTATTTTCGACGGCACAGGTGTCACCATCCAACCCGATGGTGCAAGATACCTCGGCGCTGCAATCGGCACGCCAGCCTTTGTCACCAGCTACCTGCAGCAGAAGGTTGAGGAGTGGAGCACACAAGTTCACCGCCTTAGCCAGTATGCTATCACTGAGCCGCAAGCAGCCTACTCAGCGTATGTGTACGGCCTGCAGAGCAAATGGACTTTTCTCTGTAGGGCACAACCTGGTATGGCTGAGCACCTAGCTCCGCTTGATGCTGCTATCACCAACACCTTCATTCCTGCTCCCCGTCAATGCTGAGGAGCGCACCCTGATAGCATTGCCATGTCGCTTTGGAGGCCTTGGCATACCTCATCCGTCGTCCCGGGCCGAACAGCACCAGTCCTCCCTTGACATCACTGCCTCCCTCACCTGCCGTGTTCTCGCCCAAGATCCAGTTCTTGGCACGGCCATGATGTTCACGCTGCCAAGAAGCGCGTGATGGCGACAGCCGGGGAGTCAATTCGCGCAGCAGCCCAGGCCTTCTCTTCCTCCGCCAGTTCAGAGCTGCAGCGAGTGATCGCTCTGGCTTCGGAACCGGGTGCCTCAAGCTGGCTCACCCTGACGAAGTCGGAGTTTCGGGATGCTGTTTGCCTTCGCTTCAACTGGCTGCCGGTCCGGCTACCATCACTGTGTGCGTGTGGGCAGCAGTTCACTGTGTCTCACTCCCTCTCGTGTCCGACGGGTGGATTTCCGTCCATTCGTCACAACGAGGTGAGGGACCTCACTGCTCGTCTGCTCAGGCGGGTGGTCCATCAGGTGGCAGTTGAGCCACATCTCCAGCCACTCTCCGGAGAGCAACTCCGTTATCGCACTGCTATTGCTGACGACCAGGCACGCCTAGACGTCGTGGCTAGTGGCATTTGGGGAGGACGGTTCGAACGCACCTACATTGATGTACGGGTATTCAGCCCCCATGCGTCTTCGAACCGTTCCAACTCACTTGCTGCTACCTATGTCCGTCATGAACCCTTTGTGGGTCTTACTCAATGTATGTGAGGGGTGGTCACGCAAACACGCATACAAACAACCAGCCATAACTCAATTTCTGTAAGTTGTAGGTATGGGTAAACTATATATTTTCAAAATCTGTATGCCTGGACGAGTCCAGAAAACACAAATATGACTATGTCCAGGCAAGGGTATGACCCGTGGTAGCCCTCCAAGTTGAGAGAAAATACAATTGCGAACAAAAAAACACAAAAATCACAGCACGAAGTGCATACCAAGTTCGTGATGGAGCTGAAGTCCTATGATAAACAATCAGGTAAGCGCTACGTCTTGGTGAAGAATATAATATGCTCCTAATTCCGTCCTTGAACTCCAATACCTCGCCATCGGCGATGCACCAGCAGCAACAGTTCCACAATATCACAATTTTGGTTCGTTCACCTCAGCGCCGCTCGCGTCAGATTCACTCTCGCTCAGCTGAGTACTCAGGCGCGATGTCACGCATGCCGTGATTCTCACGGCCAGGCGAATCAGCTGATCGCACCTGACAAGTCCTTGTAAGAGTTGCTGTTGCTGTGCTTCCTCGCTGGTTGGTAAATTTGATTTCTTCATTCGGGGACGATTTATTTGAGCTAGGAGCCCTCTGAAAAGGCTAAGCGTCGTGCGTATGAGCAGCGCCTGAGGGAGGTGGAGCATTCCAGCTTTGTCCCCGCCATCTTCTCTACCACCGGAGGCATGGGAAAGCATGGTGCTTCGCTCTACAAACGCATCGCCTCTCTCCTCGCTGCCAAGACTGGGGAGCCATACAGCATCACCCTAGCTGCCATCCGCTGCCAGATTGGCTTTGCACTGGTCCGTTCAGCGCTGATGTGCTTGCGTGGTGCACGCAAGGCATTCTTACCAGCAATGGCCTCAGACTCGGCAGCGCTTGTTGTTGCTGAAGCAAGAATCTCAGCTTGAGGCTTACATTATTATTATTACAATGTATCTGTCAAGTGTCATTAATGACATTGTACATGATCATCACCGCGTGCGCTCGATCTAATCATTGATTGTCTTTATTTTAAGGGGGTTCGGGACAGTTAGGCCCAAAAAATTAATTTCAACATCAGCCCAATCTGACATCAGGTTTGAATAGGTACAGCCTTATATTTTCGCTTAGTAACATCAGTTTTTCAATTGCCTGAATAGGTCTTGCCAAAAACACAATTTTCCTTGATAACACAAAATATCGCAAAATCCGAAAATTGATGAGAAATCGTCCATAACGATAGTTAGGACAGAAAATATGACATAAAATTATACAGGCTGTTCGAGGTATTGACTAAGATGATATCAACGCCGAAAAATGTACACTTTGGTTGACGATGGGATCCAGGTCGTCATTTCCTTGAGAAGAACAAAAAGACGCAAAAAATGAAACTTTGAATATTTTTTGCAGCTTATTTTTGAGTTTGCCCCATATGTGGATACTTCAAATACATTCTATAAGTGGGTTGGAACAGGTTTACCGTGGCGAAAATAGGGGTCACCGTGCATATTCTGGAGAAAAATCAAAAAAACTGTCAAAATTTGCCTAAAATTGGTAAATTCACGTATCTATATTGCTTGTACTTCGCTGCTGCTTTGGTCATAACTTATTGGATTTTTGGCTGTTAGGTGTTGCATACACTCGCTTGAGCCCTCGGCGTTCAGAACAATACAAGGATGGAATAGCTGAACTAGTGAATTTGCCGGAAAACCCTGGGTGCACGCATTATCGATAGGTACTTTTCTCCATGAAAACTCTCCTGTTGGTACTTGGTTGATACATGTACATGTGTTGGAATCTTCGGAAAGCATGCAGATTCCTCACATCCAACACCACACGACACAGCAAGCCAGGGGCACCAGAATTACATGGATAAACTGAAGTTCAGAGAGAAAAAACGACAACCGTCTTCTAACTACCAAGGGAAGAGAAGCACTTCTTGTCGACGGGAGAATACATAAAAAGGGAGAAGAAAGCCAAAAATGGGTACGCGGCACAGGAAAGTACAACATTATCGTACCACGCAATACGGTGCGTGAGAACACCGCGCGCGGGTACGCGGGATCGGCAAAAACTAGAGTAGAGTGAGTATGGATATACGGGACCAAAAAGTAAGGAAGGGTCAAGAGTACAAGTTGCGATTTAGACAAATTTGACGGAAATCTCCCGGGCATGGGGTTTGGAGTGGATACACTACACATGTAGCTGTGATAGCGCTTAGCACAGCCCCATATCAAACTACAATGAAAGCTGACATGTTGGAACGAACCAGACAACATTGAGTCCTCTTGTTCTTCAACTATGCGAGCTAGAACGTGTTCCCACACTGGCAAAATGATGGTATTTTACGGTGCGCACAAACAAGTGAAGCGCTGTGCCACAGGGCGTTGCTTACAGTTGGGTTGCTGCTGGTTCTTTGCTAGGTGTTCAGCCACCGCTAATATAATCTTCCTTGAGGCTGTCACCCGCTTCTTACCTCCGACTTGCTCCTTCATCAGTCTGGAAATGGCTGGCTCACCACTTCGTTTGTAGGACAAGAGAAAGTGCTTCATCACCAACCCACTAGCAGCTGCCCGCACTGCAACTGATTTAGAGCAGCACGTTGCTTGGACCAACGGTTGAAGGGTGGCCAGCCGCTTTTGCTGATGTTCTGCAAACTCCATCGCCGAACACGCTGATGCAAAAGTGACAGAGTGCTACAGGATACTGGCATCAGGGCGAGCTTCGACTAGGGCCGCAATATCCGCAACAGCATCATGAGCAGCGAACTCATTCCCAACGATGAACTATAAATCAATCTGAGGCTGTAGCTTGGGAGCTCCGGTATCGCGGTTTAGGGATCAGAGTGTTCACCCAGCACCAAAATGCACACCATCGACACACACATGCGTGCACACACACACACACACACACACACACACACACACACACACACACACACACACACACATGTAACACAAAAAAATTGTAGAACCGCAATAATGGGATAAAAGTACCGGCAATCAGAAATGAAAACACTCATCATTGAACGCACTACAAAACGCAGGCCCACGCTAATACACACACACACACACACACACACACACACACACACACACACACACACACACACACACACACACACACACACACACACGCATGCTCTCACACGCAATAGAACACACACGCGCGCGCGTGCGCGTACACACACATACATTCACGCACGTGTACGTACCCACCCACATGCATGTGCACACTCATGTGCATGAGTGGAGATGCCCGCATACACAATCATGTCACACCAACATGCCCTTGGGGCGGTCATGCACGTGTGTATAGTATATGTGCGAGGGCACATCCACATGAGCGCATATGCATGTGCATGTTCATACATGGCGTATGGTGCACACATGCACAAACATGCAGGTCTATGCAAACACACACACGCTCGCGCGCGCCGCGCATACAGTGTGCTCATACATTTCCATAGCCATAGGGTGGCAATGACTCGCAAATATCATGAATAAATCTGATGAGATTGAAAAACACACTTACCCAAAGCAGCTATGGTGTTGCTTGTGGAAGCACGGGGGCCAGGGTGCTGAGCAGTTACAGGGCTATCTGTATCTATAAAATTCTCCATCCCATACTGCTGACACGGAATGACAAGTACGCTGCCCAGGCCGTACCTCTTCTCTTCAACGCAATCAATGAGCGCCAGAGGTTTGCCACATCCAGGATTCTGGCAAGCAGACAATCCCACAGCCAGATACCTGAGATGAACGATTCGTCGACCGTGAAGAGGGGCACTGAACGACCTCTTCGCGGGAGTCGAATCCAGTGGCGTTGGTGGTGGAGATCGCCCTTTCCGTTTTTCAGGAACTCGATCGATCGTTCGAGCTTGCGAAGCGTCCCCCTTCTCGGCTTCTTGAATCGTCCAGTACGCAGAATGCGAGGCCGCGTCGTGGGTGACAGATTACTCTCCCGCGTCTTCATCTCCACGACACGTCGGCAGGAGAACCAAGCTATCCAAAAACCGCCGATGTCAACTTGAACAAATCCGCAAGTCCACTAGCGGCTGAGCTTCTTCCTCAAATCTTGTCTCGACTCGAGCACGCGCTGCGAAGTCATGGTCAAACTGCTTGCATGATCGCGTCCCATTTTTCCACTCCGAAAGGCATTATTTTTCAGAAAAAAATTCGGAAATCCAACATGGCGCTAACCGTCGCGAACCTCCTTAAAGGGGAAGTGCATCGATTTTTCAAGTAGGGCTCAGATGAAAGACAATTGGATATCGGTTCCGATGGTATATCTCTCGCTTGCGTACGGCAAGGGAAACTTGCCATATCGCCGATTTCCCGATCCCGTTTCCATGGCGACTACAGGTGATGACGCACATTCTGCTTAGCTCCGTGAGAGAGAAGGTCGATCACTGCAGAATTGTGTCATTTTCAGTTGTCTTCTTGCATTCACGAAGTGAAAGAAGTACTGTGTTCAATGCTGTTAGTGCCGTGAACTGTTTATCAGTAGTCCTCTCCGTTGTGTACTGGGACGTGACACCGACAGGGGAAAGCTGGAGTGCGGAGACGTTAGCTGGCAAGCGAAAATCGTGACGAACCAAGTGCTGAAATCTTGGTTGGGACAAATCAAACGTTCAGCATTTACCTCAACCAAGGACCATGCCGTTTGCTCTTCCCACTTCCTGAAGATGGATGCGCTGCCTGCTGGAGACTCTCCTATCTCTCGTAACATCTTCTGAAGCCAGGTGAGACGACGAGTAGCGGAGATTAGCGAACGAAATAATGTCGTATGTTTTGAAATTTTTGCTGAATATATCTCAGGAGAGATGGCATGTATGAACTTAGTCCATGTGAACTCAATCAGCCCATGAACTAACCCATGAACAAATGCTTTCCTTGCAGACGTGCATGAGCCTATCCAATCTACACGTAGAGATCATTCCATGCCCTCAGTGAATGGCCCATTTATATATTATTTGTCCATACACTTCATCTGCATGTTGTCTCTATGGAAAAGGGTATTGTTCATTTCATATGAAGAAGTTCGGGCAATAGATGCTTTCCTCTGGTACAATTCTGTTGACCTGATGTTCTTTCTAGCTTCATGGGTAGCTTAGGTGAGGTACCATCACCATCATGTTTACATGAGGATCAAACACTGCACCGTTCTTTGTTGTGACATGACGTAAGTTATTGTAAGTGCTTGCAGACTCCATACGTTCCAGCAACACCTAGCATGGTTTCCTGTGAACGTTGTGGGTGAACAAATTCCTGTCCAACATATTTATACAGACATGCCAGCACACACCATGCACCATACACCATACACACACTTGCCCTGCCCTGTCGAGTCACTGCCACGTGGGCCCGGAGGGGCAGTGGAGAGAGAATGGGAGAACGCCGCCCCATGGCACCCGGGACACAAAAACAAGAGTTTGTCTATGTAGGGAGCAACACACATACATACATACACCACACACACACACACACACACACACACACACAAAATGAGAGTTCGGGTCATCTGCCACGAGACTGACGTACGGCCGCGGAGAGCTTCAGCAGCGGTGTCTATTCCTGCCCTGGACCGAACGGAAGCAGCGGTCGCAGGACACACAGTATTCACCACAACACGGCTCCACTGTCGTTGGGGGCTGAGCCACACACTTGTGACAGGCAAGAACGCCATAGCTAAGAAAGCAACGGCCACAGCGATCACACTGGCATGCTCCACGCTGCTCCTGCACACACTCTCTCTCTCGCTCACACACACACACACACACACACACACACACACACACACACACACACACACACATACACACAACACACACCGTGACGCGTGCGCACATACTGCAAGAAAGAAAGAGAGCATGAGTGTCAGATTCTTGCATAGGAAGTGTTTATCAGCACACACTTATACATGCACATGCAGGCACTCAACGACCAACTATGCACCATGCCGTATGTTCGTCAAACATAAGATTGCAATACCAAAGAACAACATAAACAAGATCACTTACTTCGTTCTCCTCCAAGTGTGTCCTCCCCAGCCAGGCCGTCTCCTGCATTTCCCTAGGCGGAATGTAGCCTACGAAATGGTTTCTCTAGGCTAGGAGAAGATGCTTGGTATTCGCCATCTCTCCTGAGAAATCAGCAAAAATTTCAAAAAATACGACATTATTTCGTTCGCTAATCTCCGCTACTCGTCGTCTCACCTGGCTTCAGAAGATGTTACGAGAGATAGGAGAGTCTCCAGCAGGCAGCGCATCCATCTGCAGGAAGTGGAAAGAGCAAACGGCATGGTCCTTGGTTGAGGTAAATGCTGAACGTTTGATTTGTCCCAACCAAGATTTCAGCACTTGGTTCGTCACGATTTTCGCTTGCCAGCTAACGTCTCCGCACTCCAGCTTTCCCCTGTCGGTGTTACGTCCCAGTACACAACGGAGAGGACTACTGATAAACAGTTCACGGCACTAACAGCATTGAACACAGTACTTCTTTCACTTCGTGAATACAAGAAGACAACTGAAAATGACACAATTCTGCAGTGATCGACCTTCTCTCTCACGGAGCTAAGCAGAATGTGCGTCATCACCTGTAGTCGCCATGGAAACGGGATCGGGAAATCGGCGATATGGCAAGTTTCCCTTGCCGTACGCAAGCGAGAGATATACCATCGGAACCGATATCCAATTGTCTTTCATCTGAGCCCTACTTGAAAAATCGATGCACTTCCCCTTTAACCCTTTACCGTTTTAGGTATTTGTACAGCAAAAACCGACCGTCACTGTTCATGCCGTAACTTTTTTATTTTTCACTTTTATTATGTACAAAATGGGGTGATTCTGAAAGTAAAAACCCTCAGGAATGCGATGCAACAACTTTCAAGTCCAGAAAACGAACACAGATTTCACTATTTAGCACTAATAATTATTTGGATTTATTGCCGATCGGGCAAACTGTTGCAATATGCAATAAATCAGATCCTTGCACTGGAGTGGCTCCCTCAGGTAAGTGGATACCAGGTTCGTTCTCTGGGTGGAATGCAGGAGTGTTACCAGTCACAGCGGTGTCAGCATTGTCCCAAGTATTGCAAATATCGACTAGTGCAGGTTGCACCGCTGGCTATACATAGTACCTGTACACCACGACCTCTACCGTGACGACGGCCTATTCCAAGGCCGAATCCTCTCTCTCTGCCACGTCCCCTTCCACCATTAGTGGCACTCATCTCAGCGACACTGTCGTCGTCTGTGACATCCATGGCACTCTTACTGGCGCTGCTTTCACTCGCCATGTCATCGTCGCGGTCGTTGTCAGAATAAATATTTTCAACAGGATTGTCTGGCTCCACAAACTCATCTTCGCTGGATGAGGCAGCAACAGAGTCGTCAGGAAGGGTCTCCAGAAGCGAAAGAGCTTGCTCCGCGTCCATGGCTTGCACAGCAGGGCATACAGTCGTGAGGCCAGCTCAAGCAAAGTCGAAATAATCTGCAGGCAATACCAAAAGTCGCAGGGTAAGCACTTTCCCCAAGCGCATTTTTCAAGTCGCGATTTTCGCGATTTTTTATATTGCATCACACAAAAAAATTGTCGGCACCCTCTGCGCGTACATCTTGGCTACCAGTAGGGAAAATCCCAGCTCTCTGCGGTGAACCAGTCCAGCGCTGTGCGCATAGAAGTCATCGACCGCGAGCGGTCGAAATTTGTACGTACAAACGGTAAAGGGTTAAGAAGATCCGATTCCGCTCGACTAAGACCCTACACAGAGCTGGATCGGCGTTGCACACTCTGGGGGGGGGGGGGGGGTTATGTACTCTTGGTACTAGTAGTAGTAGAATCTAAATTGTTAGATTGACAGCATGAAACAAGGTGGAGGACACTGTGTTCGGAAACAGTGACCTTACTACAACCTTCTGCGGTTGGCAGAGCCCCGGTCCCTGCGGACCATTTGAACCAGGGAGTAGTAAAACTGATGGTGGTGGTGGTGAGAAGGAGAGCTCTGTGCCCGGCACAGAGCTCTCCTTCTCACCACCTGAGAATTTTGCAGCTTAGAGAGCGTGTGTGGGCAGGCGTGTGTTTACCGCCATATTGCCAGGTGTGTCTTTACCACCATGTATTTATCAACCATAAGTGCAGCTGCAGTAGTGCCTGCACCTGGTGTCTTCAACGTTACTTCATTCTATGAAAGTCCAAATGCGCTCAAATCTCACAAAATGCTCGTTTTTTCCCTTTCTAATGCTCCACAAAATGCTCTGAGTCTGAGCTGATGCTCGGAATCGGATGCCGGCATTATCCTAGTACATGTAGTCTACTATCTGCCCGTATATAGCCCTACGGCCCCTAGCCAGATCTCCTGGTCTAGCCTTCCGGCCACTATCGACCTCATGAGTCATCATCAACACGTCGTTGCTGTTCTCAGCGCTTCTATTCGTTCTGTTTCGCTTCCAACGACCAAAGCACGGCGATCCAGCAGCGCAGAGCGTCCGCTTGGGAGCACTGTACCGACTACCGGTACTATCAAGAGTATAATAATCTTGGTACTATTACGTATTAGCATGACTGTTCCAGTATTTCTTCAAAACGACAAAAGACTGAAATGGAATTCACAGAACGTCAGAAGCGATCCAGCAGCGCAGAGTGTCCGTTTGTCAGCATTGTAATTTGTACCGGTAGTCGGCGGTACTATCTATCAAGAGTATAATTATGCTCTTGGTACTATTAGTAATACTACGATACTATTAGTACGGAGGATTAGCAAGACGAAATTCGCGTTCGCGTTCGCAAACATTTTTCAGTTCGCGAACTGGATTGCGTACTTTCGCATTTTTCGTTCGGAAAAGTAGTCGGAACACGAATCGCGGATTCGTGTCAGGGCAGTCATAAATTTACCACGCTGTAGTGTCTGTACGCAATGTACGTCGTGTCAACGTCATGCAAGTGCGAATTCTGTCTGCTAATCCTTCTCATAACGCGAATTCCGTCACTGAGTTCGACTTTCCTTGGAGAGCGAACGCGAACGCGAATTTCGTCTTGCTAATCCTCCGTAATATTACACTGTACGGTACATGACGGACCGATTGACGGTACTACTGTAGTATTTCTTCAAAAGACTGACGTGGTGGGATTCACAGAAGCATTTTTGCGATGCGATGCGCTAGCTACCGCTAGCCAGATCTACTGATCTAGCCTTCCGGCCACTATCGACCTCATGAGTCTTCATCAACGTGTTGCTGTTCTTAGCGCTTCATTCTGTTTCGCTTCCAACGACTCTTAGCGCTTCATTCTGTTTCGCTTCCAACGACCAAAGCAAGGCGATCCAGCAGCGCAGAGCGTCCGTTTGGGAGCATGGTGGAAATGGCGGACCAGAGCAGCAGCGGCTCGTTCAGCCAGGGTCCCAGCTCATTTAGCCAGTCGTCCACAAACCAAGTCACGAGTGGCGATGATTCCTTGGTGGCGGCTAGTAGGCCCCAGCAAAACAGTTTATGTTCTTCAAGTTCGTTCCAGGACAGCTCTAGAGTGCCAAGGCTTCACCAGTCCTCCTGGGCTACTTCCAGTTTGCCGCGCCATGCTGGTGCGGGACGACAGCAGGCACCCATGGACAATGACTATGTAGACGAGGTTCTCTGGTCTGTTGCACATTCCCTAGGCAGTATCATATCAGCACAGACAACACGCATCTGGCGGCCGCAGCCGGGAGAAGTGCGACGTATACGTATGACATCGTCATCGACGCCTCAACGGCCCCCGCCTTCGCCAGTGCGACCTAGCCCTAGTAGGGAGGTCCAAATAGAGATCCTGAGAAGTGAAGTGGAAGCTCTGAGGGAGACGCAGGGACGACTTGATGCAAAATTGAAAGCGCGAACACAGGAACTGAAGCACAGGGAAGTGGAGCATGCCAAGACCAAGGAAGAACTAGCCTCATTGCGAATGGAGACCGATAAGCTCGTCAAAAAGGAGTATCTTAAACTCCAGGCCGTGGAAGACGATCAGCCTGTCCGAATGGAGCAACTGATTGACCAGCTAAGCTGCTACCAGACAGAGTTAGCAGCAGCAACGGCCATTTCTGCAGAGAAAGTCCAAATGATTCAGCAGTTAAAGGAGAAAATGACAAGTACCGAGATTATGAGCGAAAAGATAAGGGATGACCAACGCAGAGAGATGGCGCGCTTGGCTAATACTGAGCAGAGTCTCGCGGAGATCACAGAGAACTTCAAGAAGAGCCTGCATTCTTCACGCCAGGCGGAAGGGGAAGTCGAGCACCTCAATGCTATTGTCCTGGATCTTAGACGAAGCCAGGAAGACTGCCTTGCTCAAGAGAAAATGGCGAAAGATGAAGCGCTTCAATGTATTAAGCGTCTCAATGAAGAGGAGGTGAAAATCAAGCAGCTACTGACGCGAGAGAAAGAGCTGACTGAAGAAAAAGACCAGCTGAAAGCATGGGGCTCGAGGCTAAAGGAAGAGCGGAGCGCCGCCGTTGACCAAGCGGTTTGTAAAGCCTTTTGGGAACATCAGGAGCAGATCATTGGTTTGTTGGACAGGCTATTTAGGCTACAGCAAGAGAATTCAGAGAAGAATGGCGCATTGGACCGCCTGCGGAATGAGCATCGAACACTGGAAAAGGACTTGGAAAAGGCCAAGCGGCGACCAGAGCCACTCATTTCCGAGGACACTCTATCAGAGCCGAGGCAACGTCTCACGTCTGTAGAGGACAACGGGGACGACAACAATGACGGAGAACGTCTTTGTCTGCGACCTCTGCCGCGTGGGGACTCGTGGCAGTCCGGGGTCGCCCTGGCCCTTTCCAGCTCGATTTGGGTCTCGCAGCCTGATACTGCTCCTGGCAGCAGGGATGAAGCCATGCCAGAAGCAAACCTGCAGTGTGACGCGGCCGTGACACAGATGGAAGTAAAGCAGGGACGCCATCAGACTACAAGCAGCAAACAGGTTGCCCGCTTTGAAGACCTTCTGGAGAAAGCGAACAAGAAGATTGACGATCTGCACACCAGGGAACAAGATCTCCAAGCGTCCAACAA
This sequence comes from Sycon ciliatum, assembly GCF_964019385.1. NCBI lineage: Eukaryota > Metazoa > Porifera > Calcarea > Leucosolenida > Sycettidae > Sycon > Sycon ciliatum. Next base: position 16,970,214 of record NC_088643.1, on the reverse strand, counting down.
GATCTTGACAAGCCAGCTACTGACGGCTGAGCACAGGCACCAGGAACTAGATCAGAAGTGGAAAGACAAGATGGCTGGCATAGAGCAGAGGCTCAAGATAAAGGATGTGGAGTTGTTAGCCCAGGTGGAGAGTACCACAGCTACCGCTAGAAAGTGTATCATTGAGCTTCGAGAGCAGCTCCAGGTGCACCAGCGCTTTGGAGCCGAATGCCGCGCGAGTGAACATGCAATGGCTAAGAAACTGAAGGAGGCAGAAGACGACCGTAGGAAACGTAGAACCACTACACCCGATCTGTCCCCACAGGATACCGCGATTCCGCGGACGCGCGATTTTCCGCGTTGTCGGCTGTCACCCGCGTTTTCAGGGGATTTTGCATAAAACCCGCGTTTTTCATGGAAAGTTGTACAAATGACAGAGAATTTGTGCATAATTACGGCATATTTGCCGCATAATCCCGCATATTTGCTGCATAATGGCCTGTTTTCGCCCGTATAATCATGCGCACAATTTTAGGATTTCGTCCACGTTATTCTGTGGGGACAGCCCGATACTGCGATAGAGGAGTGGAGCCAGTGATCCGAAATTCACGCTGTCAGTCTTTCTTCATGATGCTTAGTCCGCCTTAGTGATAGAGCTCTATGCATAGTGTTCAGTATGCCTCGTTTTCTGATTTATCCCTTATTGATGCACACCATCACATTCTCCCTTTGTCTGTGCGCTAGCAGTTCAAACTCTATAACATTATCTTAGTGTTTCGTGTCCTGAATCCTTTAACTGCTACTCTCCTTGCTGATTGCTTTTGCCTTCATTCTAATTCTACTCGTACCAATTCCTGCACTCGCTCTCGGGTATCTTCACCTAGCTGTCATTCTACCACAAGCTAAAACTCGTTTCGGGCTCTTTTCAGTTTCTTTCATAGGTTCCGACCGCTGGAATGCTCTCCCTGCTGCAGTCCGCTTATGCTCTTCACTGCACCGATCCCATACTTTCATCGTACCCTTAGAAGGCCTGTGGGGATTGCCCTATCAAAAATTTGATAATGAGTGTGCGCACTAGGCTCTACACTTCGGTGTATTGAGCACTGACTGAGTCATGAGCAACCACAACTCTCTCGAGTCTGCAAACAAATACAACCAGATGCCCTGGTTGCGTTGTCAGCTTCCTATCGAGCGTGATTGGCGGCAAGGAATGGCACGGTAAGTAACAACTTTTACGGTGTAAATGTACACGTCAGCCGTTCATACGTGATCGCTTGCATAAGCGAACACAGCCACAAGCCGGCGCTCTCGCTCTCTCTCTCTCTCTCTCGTCAGACGTACCAAGCCACTATGTGACAGTCGTAATAACACGCCTTCGGCAAAGCTCAGGATTGGATTTCGTTAGGGCTTCAATGTCCAATGTGTGTGATTGTGCAAGGGGGGGGGGGGGGATATGCCTGTAAGCTCGTTAACCTATGGATTGTGACATATGCAACTCATTACGCTAACACGATCTACAATATGCATACCACTTAGCCTGGAACTGAACAGAAACAACTACCGGTATGACTTGGAACTTGGGTAGAAATGACAAATCTATTTTGAAGTAGTAATGGTGTAGCAAACCTCATTACAAAAGATACGCAATGATTATGACTGTGCAATCGGTTGCACACTAAAAAAAAAGTTCTTCGCACAGTTGTGCTGGGCACTGCACGCAGCACCCACATGGCAGTTCCAATCCCGTTCCTCCGCACCCATCAGTGACTGAAGATGCACGCACTGCTCTCACCACTAATTCTTGACACGTCTAGGCTGCAAGTACAATGAAGAAATGCACAAGACAAAGAGAGACAGCAAAATCTCAATGACTCACTGAGATACTGGGTCAAGGTGCCAACACCAAACAAGTCTGAAACACAGGCACAGATAGAGGAGCCCCTCCCCCCATGTCAAACAGACACAACCATGTCTAGAGTGGAAGCGGCTTTATACAGCAAAGCACCGTTGACCACTATGTCAAACGAAAGATTAGACCTGCCATGCTGGCCCCTGATTGTGCACGTTTTCATACACAGGGATACCTGCACTGGCATGCAATGTACAGTAGAGGTGCGCGCCCAAGAATGTTGTTTCCAAGGGTTAGCCTAGGATGTTCTTATTTTTCAGCAATCTGGCTGCGTTCTTCTAGCACGTTCTTAAACAATCCGTACTGGATCGTTTGTATCTCACAAGCTGCCAGAAAACCAATACTGCCGTTCTTAGCTTTAGGCTGGGGCGTTCTTAGAATTTCAGGCTGGACGTTCTTGGGCTCCAAGTTCTTCAGCGCGCGACTCTACTGTATAGAGCAGTGCAAGCATCCGGTCAACACCGTAGTTTGCCGTACATGCTGAAGTCGCTTCAAAGGTAGAAAATCAACGGTACTTCACGGTAGAACAGAGAGGTTCCAGGCTGTCCAATAGAGTGCTCAATACCGAAAGGAAGAGATAGTTCAAGCAATAATAAGAGGATGAAAAAAGTGTTTTAACTCCGAGTTTGGTGTTTGATAATCGCTTAGTGCTTGAAACTCGGAGTTAAAACACTTGTTATTGTTTATACTTAACGGTACACGTACTTGGTTGGTTGAAACCGTACGAAAACTATGTGCGTTTCTGACAAAGTCGATGTGCGCGCGTGGGGTCCCAACTGTTGTGCATGAAGTCGAGTCGGATGGGTTTCCTTTCCCGGAACATTCGCTGAGTCTGAGTACCCGGCTATGCGTCTCTGTCCAGAGATGATGGGACTTCCGATGTTCAAACTGTCAGCTGTAAATGTACAGGCAGGTAGCTCACTTCTGAAGCAAAACGGATTTGGCCACATGCAATGGGCACATCGCGAAGGATAGTATCCATATGCGCGACCGTATTTGGTTAATTGGACAGGGTCTGAAACAAGGCACCGATCGGTCCTGACGGGTTTCCAGGCCGAGGCCCTACCCACCGAATATTGTTGTAGTCCGGAGTACTAGTACTATGCATTGCTGTAGGTCCCCAGCGTTGCTTCCCGCTGCTGCGGCCTGTTGCGCACACATCTATGGCTGGACGAGTGCCAAGTCAATTTAATTTCAATTTAATTTGACTTTGGAATTGCGTTCAACCTGGATTTTGCACACAACATGGGCACAGCGATTGCGGCGTGCTTCTATACCCACTTGGAAAACAGGCAGCCAGTACCGACCCAAGCCCCCTCCCCACATGAGCGAGGAAACTAAAAATAATTAACACTAGTTCAAGAGAAAGTACTATTTTTCATACTTGACATGGATAGTGCTGCTATAAAGTCCGTAAATAAGTACGTATTTACTTTCGAATTTAGTGACCACACCCGTACTAACTTTCGGGCGGGTACTAACTTTCGGGCACGAACTAACTTTCGGACCCGACTTGTGTGTAGTGGAGAAGTTATTTTCATGTAGATGTACATGCTACGTGCTGCATGTGCGAATCGTACAGGTACTTATTTCGGGCAGTATGTTTATCGGGCTTGACTTGACTTCAACAGACAGAGCCAAAAGAATGAAGGGGGTATTTCTTTCGGGCAGGTACTTATTAATATTTTACGGTAGTGCATGACCCCCTGTGGCCTGCGTCTAATGCAGGAGGCGTACAAACCCGGGAGGCGACACACGGATCACCCTTGCACAACAGTAATAGATGATGCGCCAAATAACGTGCAACTAGACTTGGCCGGCAGTGCACACCAGTTGCATACAAACTGTACAATAATGTGTACATGGTAGGCCCTGGGCAGGCTCTGCAGGAGCACAAGCCTCGGTTGTTGCGGTGACATCTTCGGAAAAAAGCAGGAGAAAGTGCTACGAGTCAATCGTGGTTGGCCCGGATGCCCCCGTGTCGCCTCCCTGCATTAGGCACGGCCCACGATTCCCAAATCCTGCAATATCCATGTCAAATACGAAAACATTACTTTTTCTCAATATAGTCATGTGATTTGTATGTTTTGAACTTTGTACGAGCTCAAGAGTCAGGTCAGGATCAGTTGTGACCACCACTGGTGAGCTTTTTCAAACCCAACAGCTAGCACCACACATTCACTTGTGATCTAATCCGTTAGGATGAGAAAGGACGCCATGGCATTATCATAGCAAACACCCCTACCCGACACGAACAGCTCAGTCGCCGAAACTAAATCAGAGTATCTTTGAGAAGGCGTATTCTCAGCTTGTGACAACGAAAACCAAGAAATACCAAAGCGTCGCAGATATATGACAGGACTTACATTCACAGTATTATGCAGCCTCCCTTCTTCTTTCCCTTTTTGCTCTTCGGATCAGCCCCATTCCCGCCGTCTGCTGCCTTGCGATTTCTAATTTCACGCATGAGGTCGTAGAAGACTTTGTCCACGTTCTGCTTGGTCTTAGCCGACGTCTCAACGTAGGGCACACCCCACTGCGACGCTCTCTCCTGCGCGTCCGCCGTGGACACCTGGCGCTTATCTTCCAAGTCACACTTATTCCCCACAAGCAGGAACGGAACGCGGTCGTCCTGTTTCACCCTCAAAATCTGGTCCCTGAAGTCGGATGTGGCTTGAAAGGACTCGCTCTCCACAATGGAGAAGACGCAGAGAAACCCTTCTCCACTGCGAAAGTAATTATCACGGATTGCGGCGTAGTCTTCCTGTCCGGCAGTATCCAAGATATCAATGTTGTTTTCTGTTCCATCCAACACTACTTGTTTCCTGTAGCTGTCGGCCTTTGTGGGTTCGTAATCCGACACGAACTCATCGTACATAAACTGCAATGTCAACGCTGACTTGCCTACACCACCTCCACCGACCATAATTACTTTGTGGAGAGCCATGGTGACAGAGGTCCAGGGAGCCTGGGCGTTGCTCGAGACTCCCCGGCACAATGAACGTCAACTGGAAGCGACAACCCGTCACAAACACACAAAAGACAAAGGTCCACAAAGATCAAACTGAACACGCACTTCAACTGGCTTCAGTCGGATGCAGAAACTGCAAGCTTCACCTAGCCTACGGTAGCTCATTGTGTGTACAGCAGATGCAATGTGCGTTCAGCCTCCACTGCATGCACTCTGCCACTAGTGCACTGGCATGATCGATCACCACTCTTTTACCATTTTTGGTACTCAGTACCGTACACCACGGAGTACAGGTCATGTACGTTTCCTTCTCCTGTACATGTAGAATCTACCCAGCAAGTCGCAAGCATTTCACTTCCGATCTGCAAGATAGATGAGGACTCCACCATTAATTTTGCTTTCGGGGGAGTCGGGACTCGGGGGGAGTCTCCCCTACTACGAGCCTTCGGCGCCTATGAAGGCTCTTACCACTGCTTAATGTCATCTTTTGTTTTGTCATAGGATTCTGCTGCCCGTTTATAGGCCATTCACGCGACGTGCAAACTCACGTTTATCGTACTGTCTCCGAGGATATTAACTCGGATACGATAAACTTGGACTCACGCGTGCAACTGGTTTTTTATCTTGGCCGAGGCCCTTTTGCTCGCGATTATCTTCGCACGCCCAGAAAAGTGTCGGTTGTTGAAAGTGCGTACTGCAAATGCAGTGCTTGAATAAAGGAAAATTCAAAATTTAACATTTCCCGGCATTTTCAGGGGTCACTATGGTCCAGTATGGATACATTGACGGCTGCAAAGTTTGCCCAGCACCGTGTGAACTGGATCACGGTTTGCCAGTACATTGTACTCAGTGTTATCTTGATCACACACGTGCAAATGTTTGCAAGTCAAGTCGTGTGAATAGCTCTAAGAACTCTGTTGCCTCTTACTCTTACTTTTCATCCATGCACATTCAGTCAACTTCGTTATAAATATCAATAACGACTGTGCATATTACGACAGAATTTCCATGCCCAGAGCAAAGTCCCATCTAACCATAATACCTATAATGAGACTTCGGGTATATTAATAAGGACACTTCGCGAATAAGGACACGTCGCGAATAAGGACACTTTTCTGATCCCCGCCGCGCCGAGTGTCGTTATACGCAAAGTTGACTGTATCGTGTTTCTGCCCGTAAAGAGAGGCTTGACAGCCCCCCCCCCCCGAATAGCTACACATCATATTGCAGTAACCTGTCAAGGCGACCACCTTTCCAAAGGGTGTCACTTTCAATCAACTCACCCTGGATATGGGAACGATCACATTTGCACGGTTGGTTTGGACAAGTTGCACTGCTTTGTATGGACTGGCAAAACCAGTGCTCGACGACTGGGCATTCAAATCATCAAGGGAACCATGGGGATTGCTGCCCGTTCGGGAGGTGTATAGAGCTGCTTCCGTTATCTATACAACTCACTGTTCCCCACCATGCAAAGGACTGCATACATGTATGCACAGGTGGTAAGAAATTTGGCATTTGGCATGCTATGAAATGGCACCCTATTGCAAAGAGCCAGCGAGCCATGAAACCAGCTCTTCATCGCTACCTGCAGAGAGCCACATACAATGTAGATCACGAGGGCGGCAGGAACCACTCTGGTCGATCAGGCTATGGTCGGATCAACTGCTTGGCCACTGGCTGCATCTGCTGAGGATGCGGTATGTACTCGCCAAAATATAATACACAACATATGAAAGACTATGGAGCAGATCAGATTAAACTCGGATGGAGAGCCAAGGACTAAAAAAGAAAGAAAAAAAGAGGACCATAAGTTTACTAGTTATCCGTTTTGTCCAACACTTCCAGAGGTGATGCAGCTAAGCATCAGGTCGTTGAATATCAGTATCACATCAGTCAATCTTGCAAATTCTGACTCACCACTATCCTGCTTATACCCGGTAATCGCTAGTGTTGGACAAAATGGATAACTTGTAAACTTATGACTATGGAGCAGGGAGTACAAAAATGTACCTCGATTGCGTGCATCGTGATCTGCCATTCAGATTGTCTGGGCACTGTGTCCTTAGGATCTCTCTGTAAAGCGCTCTGCCACAATATGCATGGAGCACTCTGCACAGATAAGGCGCTACGAGGTAGAGTACAATACAAACATATTACCAAGAGTACATAACCCCCAGAGTGTGCAACTCCTACATACCCTGCTGTCTCGACAGAATTTCAAGTTGACGTCATTATTTATGACGCAATGCTCCTTGCACCAGTGATTTACAACATGTGTACGGGTGTCAACGCATCACACGTTTTTCTTTGCAATAATTTGTACAGGATCGATCGGCTTCGGTCAACCACAGGTTCCGGATTCGTCAGATAATCCGTGTACAGTGTGCATTGCATCATCAAAATGACATCAACTTGAAATTCTATCGGGACAGCACCCATTGTGGAGTTGCACACTCTGGGGGTTATGTACTCTTGATATTACTGATATAATGGATAAAAGGAAGGACAAAAATGGTACGAGTTACGACTATCTGTCCACCAACGTAACCAAATCATATACATAAACTGTTAGCGAATGCGACAAAATGGCACAAAACTGACATGGAGTACTGAGACATTCCACGACCTGACACCTACCTCCAAAACCTTGTGCCATTTGGTCGCACTCATCGACTGTATATGATCTGGTTACGTTGGTGGACAATTAGTCATAACTTGCACCATTTTTGTCCTTCTCCTTTTTATCCATAATTAAATTGGCTCACCATCCAAGTTTGTACATTACTGTAACAAATATATAAAGCAAGATATCGGTCGGTCAAAACGTGCAACGATTAGGACAACACTGACTGATGTGATACTGACATTCAACGACCTGATATTAAAGTAAAGTGCCGTTGATCCGCGCCCCCCCCCCCCCCCCACGCCATGTCGCTTCCCAGCTGGTTTTCGGCAGGGGGCGGGATTAGATCAAGGCTGTCAAGTGCAGTACGATGTACAACAACGTTGAGGATCAGACTAAATGTGCTGGATTGTGCACATTTCATCCAGGATTGCCACGTATTATGTACAGCAGTGCAAGCGTCGGTTCAACATCGTATTTCGGTGTATACGCCGAAATCGCTTCACAGGTAGAAAATCGACAGGGAGCGGATCAACGGTACTTTACGGTAGTTAGTTAGTTTGGTTTTATTCCAAGCAATACGTGGCTGTAGCAGCCAATGACCACTTTGCAAGAAGGGTCCACAAACCCTTGGGGCTATGCAATCTTGATGGCAATACATCAATAAACTGTGTCGTATTTTGTTCTCTTTTTTTCCCCAATTGACAGACCTGCCGGACGCATGATGAATGCACTGTATGCCCAGCACCAGAACAGCCCCCCCCCTTTTTTTCCGATCTGTACAATAAAGATTCCGTGTATGTGTGAGTTGTGTATATCACTGTTGAGGCATCCGATGGTAAATAAAATAAATACTATGTGAAAGAGTAAACGTGACAAACAGTCACTAGGTTCAAGGCTGGTCCAGGACATACCTTCAAAGCATACCCACTAGTCATCATTGAGGTCGATTTCGTCTCCAGCAGCATCAGAGGCAGCCTGATACGTGGCAAGAGCGCGCAGGAGCACACGCGCCAGCACCCTGGGCACATGTTCGGTGAGACAGCACGGCAAGCCCCAGCATTTCTTCTTCAGCTCGTCCAAAAGTTGTTGCAGCGTCGGCCGCGGCTCGCTTTCGCCGACAATGTACCCGTCGTCGGACTCCGAGATCAGGAAGTTGAGGATGTTTCCCTTGTAGCAGATCACGAGCACACACTGGTCACCGGCGGACGAGCTCTCGCGCACCAGAAAGAGGCCGTCGCTGCCGCCCAGCTGCTCAAAGCACTTCTGCTGCTCGTCTCGCGAGATCTTACCGTGGAACCAGTCCTGCTCACGATGCGACCAGTCCAAATGGAAGTCAGCGCCTCGCTGCAGGTCGATCTTGATGCTGGCACCTCTGCTGTTGAGGTCGAGAACAGTGGTCGACCGACGGCGGGCCTTTGAGAGATATTCCGGTGCCACGCGCTTGATGTACAGAAGCTGCTCTGTTTTCATACAGTGCATGTTGTAATTGACCAGTAGCTGGTTAGAATGCCGTGCCATGCGAATGGCGCTGTACCAAGACACATACAGAAAGCGATTCTCCAGGCACACTGCCTTGACGTAGTCCTCAGTGCTCGCTGGGTCTTCGACGGCCACCACCGCCAAGCCTGGCGCCTTGTACGCACTGTCGAACTCGGTTGTTTCAAATACCTTGCACAACGCAAAGCTGACGTAACAAACTGGCTCCCTTTCCTTCGGCTTTTCGTAGTAGATGCCGTCGGCTCTGAGGAAGCACTTCACCTTCTTCCATTTCTTCGACCCTACTCGAATGTGAGCATCGGCTTCCATAGTGGGCGACGTGGAAGGTGTGGTTCTGTAGTACGAGGTGAGAAACGACAACTGGATGAGAAGACGCCGTAGCCTCTGCTTCTTTATGCCCGAGTTTCCCTCGGACAGCTCGCTGAAGTAGGAGGCCGGACTTTCAAACAGGTGGTACTTTTTATCCTCGAGTCTGAAGTAAAGACGGCGCGTTGTGATTCCACGTGCTTTCCAGTATTCTATCAGCTCGTAGATAATTTCATTATCCTCAACTGTTCTCATGATATGATTCTCGCTGTCAAACACGATCAGAGACCATGGCAGTTCCGGGTCCAGATTGTTTTTGCAGGCCACGTGGCGACACACGGTCCACGCATCGAGCGTCGTGTCGATAATGACATCCGTGGTGCCTTCCATCTCCAGCTGGTTCGACGATCCTGCTACTGCTTTCTCACCACCCCAGTGGATCGTGACTTCTCGCTGTGCAACTTTAGCCTTTTCAAGCCTCTCCTTGGCCACGCGGATCTTCTCCTCCTTGATACGGAAGTCGACCTCATTGCGTGGCAGTTCAAGGCGCTGCAATTCCTCCGTAAACCGTGTGATGTGTTCCTGGATAAGTAACGTCGTCCTCTGGGCCTCCTCTGCGGTTTTGATCTCGCCAGGACGTGAGAACAACGTGATGGACTCCAGCAACTGCTTGTCCTCCAGGGACAATTTCTTGTCATCAAGAGACAAGTGATCCATTCTTCGGACAAATCAGCGCTTCATCCTTCACCAAAATATCCAGTTCGTCAAGAACGAGGAAATCCTCTAAAACATTCCACAAACAGAAAAGAAACAGTTCATGTGGTCTGGTCCTTGTTTGAGTATATACCGTAATACGAAGCAGGGATAGATCCACTTCCATGATCCAAGACATGCACTATCTGCCTGGTCATCAACAACAAAGTCTTCTGGGAAGTAGTGATTATACTACTCCCTTGGTGTCTTCATCTTCATCATCGTGTGTATCACCATGGTGACATGGCCGACAAAGTTTCAAATGATGCGAGTTCGAGTGCGAAGTCGATCGAGTCTACATGTAGTCCAAACTCCAAAGTGAGCTCAAGCGCACCAAGCACAACAAGTGCGCAAGCCCCGACACCAAGCCTGGTTGTACCTGGAAGTACTCCTGCTGGCTGTACGGTGCTTTGAGTCAAAGTTTGACTCAAGTACTTGAACAAGTTGAAGTAGTTTGAGGAAATGGAAGGCTGTTTCGTGTTGAGATTTTTTAATGATTCTGACTGCATGAATTTTGAAGAGATAACACCAACAAAGAGAAAATACTGATAACGAGCGAGACGAACTCAGATAAGTAGTAAAGAGCAAGAACAAGAATGTAGTTCTAGTACTAGTACTGTAGTACTAAGTACCACGGTACTACTACTAGTACATGTACCTGTCAGTTTTGTGTCACAAGAGCCAAGACAGTGTTCCACAATCCAGCTACGTAGACCAAGAGTCAGACCTAGGCAGACTAGGCTACGCGGCCGTAGATCTTCATACTGTAGATCTAGCCTGTAAAAAGGCCCATACTTTGTAGGCCTGTGGGACTGCCCTATTCAAATAATAATAATAATAATCTACCATGCATGAGTTGTACTTTTACTATCGTAGATCTACTCAACACCAGATCGCGATATCGTTTTTTTTTTTGATCGCGATATTGTCGACGCGTCGCGAAGCATGCAGCTAGCGCTAGCGCAGGCCGGGGCGCCGCGGGCCGGAGTACGATCCGTACGAGTACTCCCGGACCAGTGCAGTCCTGCCTCCTGCTTCGAAGCTCCGCGAAAGAACTAGGATATGCGCATGCGCAACAAATATGGCGACGCACCTCGAGACCCGTTGCTAAGGCACCTCGCGAAGTTTTCCACCAAGGTTGTGAAAAATTCTATCTCACAAAGAAAGGCAGCCATGGGAGTTATGGGCAGAGGTAGGAAGAAATGTTGAGTCTACTGTCTTGGAACGCACTTTGAGAGTATTGGATGATGTTGTTTCAGGGGGTTTCTCCCCGCGTGGCGGCGGCGGTCGTGGTGGTGGTGGATTTTCACCCCGTGGTGGACGTAAGTTTTTGCTATTTGTTCCAGCATGGTCCGAATGAATTGGCTTAGTTGTGCCACGTGCTGATGTTGTAGATCTAGTAATGGCTTGTGGAAGTAGAGGTTTGGGGATGATGATGAGTGTTTGGTTAGTTATAGATTTCTTTCATTCATTGGTTTCGTGTCGTGCTGTCTTTCCCGATTTTGCTGTTTGAAGAAATGCATGTTTTGCCTTTATTCAATACAATGGCCACATATTTTCTCGTAAACACGTGTGCATCTTGGTATTAGACTGTACCGTTTCAACGTATGATAGATGTTTCATCTATTCCCTACTGTTTATTAAATTAAGAACTCAGATGGTGAGTCAAGGACAAAAAATTGTAACATGGAAATTGTAAGCACGAGCTCTGCGATCGAGTCCAACTTAACCAGATTTTGAACTGTCAGACGCGCCTCAGTGCTCCTTGTCAGTTTTGTGTTTTAGATTGTGCGCGTCTGACTGTTCAAAATCTGGTTTAGTTGGTGGACTCGATTGCAGAACTTGTGCCTACATTTTCCATGTTACAATTTTTTTGTTTATTAAATGTTGAGTTTAATTTACAAGTATTGTTGCTAGGGTTTCATGCAAAATAATGATTCCTTTTTTTGAGAAGTGGAGAGCAAATAATATTATGAAATCCTGCCTATCCAAAAGCTTTGCCCATTCTTGAGCCATTCAGGAAGTTTTCATGAGAAGCCCAGCAAGGCTACCGTTTTGTGCATCACTGCATGATGCCCGGTCACCTCTTTACACCTGAAATGGAGACATCTTGCACACTTGTGTTCCTCCAAAAGTTATGAGAAGTTGAAAAAATCTAACTATTCCTTCATGTCCCGGTTTGTAGGGATCGGCCGGTAGTACTATTCAGTTCCCTTTCATGGTGTTCACAATCTATGCCGTCATGAGTGCCGCGTAGATTATGAACGAGGCTACCATGTAGATATTTACAATAAAATATATTTATGATTGCACGGGTTCACGTACAGGGCGGGTCAAGTATCGCCTATCCGCTTCCGTGAGACGCCACCACCCCATGATCAGTCGTCAAATTGCGGTTCCTGCACAGTGGGGGAGGATGGATCATATCCGCCGACCGGAGGCCAAAGGCCGAAATCCCATTTGCCACATCCTTGTTTCCTTGTGCCAGGCCACGAGTTCTAAATTCACTGCGTGTCGCAGCACGGTTGGCGAAAAACATCTTTCCGCTTCCAAGCAGAACTGAACTTGGTACCTCTCGTTTCTCAATCATGGTCTTAGATCAACCCACTGCGCCTGACTGCCTAACCGGTGGATATGGTGCTTCATAAAACGGCCTTCCAGGAGCTAACAAATCAGTAACAATCGTCACCGAGATTTTGCTGTACATGTACAGTGAGACCTGTCTAAGACGGCCGTTCAAGGGACCTTCAAAACGTGGTCTCCGTTACCAGGGGGCCTCCTTATCCAGGGTCATTTGACTGGAAATAGATAGCATCCCTTGGTCCTGGTTGCAGTGGTCTTCTAGGACAGGTGGTCGCCCTATCCGAGTGGTCGCCTTGACAGGTGTTACTCTACATGTATACTGTAAAGTCTTATAAAAAGCCGCAATTTTGGGCCCATCAAATCACTCATAAGCCTGGTTTTAGTGTTGACACACATAGAAACACCTGTCTTGTATAGAAGCCTGCAAAATTTCACTGCGGCTTTTATGCAAGACTTTACGGTAGTGCAACTCCTGAGGTAGCTAGTGCGAATTCTGCTGGCGTGATCATATTTGGCTGAAGACATGGCTGTTGCGTGCACTCATTGTGATTCTCTTTGTGCGTTTAGGCGGTGGTGGTTTCGGTGGCCGCGGCGGCGGTGGCCGAGGTGGCGGTCGTGGCGCTCCTGGGGGCCGCGGCGGTGGCTTCGGCGGTGGCCGAGGACGCGGTGGACCACGTGGTGGCGGCCGCGGTAAGTACAGTACCTCACGTGCACACGCGCATATGTGTGTGTACTCTGCAGTATTTCTAGTTGACATTGATGGGTGTAAACAGGTCGAAGAAGGTGTTTTTTCACCCCCGTTTACGCATTCCTGTTGGAACTTTTTGTAATTTTGGAGGTCTTTGCGTTGTCTTGCTTTTTGCATGTGCCCATTTTGAATTTTGTATACGGTTAGTAGTCGTGCTAAAGGTTGATGCTACCAGGGCGTAACTGGGATGTCTCAGGCTATGTGGCACATTGGTTAACGGTGCTCCCTTTGCTTGTGTTAGGTGGAATGCGAGGTGGCGCTAGAGTAGTTGTCGAACCTCATCGTCACGAAGGTGAGTTTCTTTCACTCCGCCATAGCGAGATGTGTGATCTTGTTTACTGTGATGGGCTGTTGTTCAGACGACCTTTTCGTCGTTGAGCTGTGTATGTAGAACTTCAGTTGTACACTCGAGTAGATTATCAGCAACCCTTAGGGAGCAGGGCCATCTTCATGGGGTTTGGACGAGGAGTATTCGGATTATGGAGCGGGCACACATCTACCAGTTCTCGTTCTTTTTTTGGCAATACAATACAAGTGCATTGGTATATATAAAGAAGCCTTGCTTGGTAGTTCAACATGTTTTTCGATTTTGACAGCAGCATGACTCTGCCAACCGGGTTATGGTTGTAGTCAGGAGCACTATGCGTCCTCGCCTTGTAACATGCTGTCAAAATCGGAAAAATATAGAAGTACATGTACTACAGAAATAAGACACATCCCAGCCTTTCCAAACTAACGTGTTGATGACACCTCACTGCCATGCCTCCTCTGTGCCAGTGCTATTGTATTGCAGGTAGGAAAACACTGCAAGAACTCTTTTTTGTCCCACCGTTCTATGTGACCCGGCCTTTTGGATAGTTTGCGTCCAAAGAATTAGAATTCTACTGTATTGTGTCATCTTGCGCCTGGCGCCTTCACTAATTTGTTGGTATTTGCCACCTGATAGTAAACTTGACTAGTCTCTGGCTACTGATCCAGTGAAGGAGTAGTGCATTTCAGTGCTCCTCCCATGTTCTTTTGCTAGGGTTTGCAGGTGACACGTGAGCAAGACGCCACTCACATGGGATCAAATGTGAATGCATGTAGCCTCTTGAATAACGGCCCTCACTCAGGCCTGGGAAAAGTGTTGTTATTTACGAAGTTGAGGTGGCTTGAACCACTTTGACCACGAAAAAAAACTTTGACGGAAGCTGTTTCCTCTGTTCTAAGTTGTTCTCTAGCATGCATATGCCCCAGAAATGATATTCATACGGAGATACTCTTTGTTGCACTTCCGACGTACTTATGGGGCGTTAAAGTTCAAACAATTGCGTTTTTCGTGCTTCAAGTGTCCATAGGTACAACGAAATGCATATCTGATGGTATGTACTGACATTTTAGGTGCTCAATATTTTCGGTATGTGGTCAAAAGGCCAGGTTAGGCAAACAGAAATTTTAGGTACAGAGAAACAGTTTCCTATCGGATTATGTGTGCTAGTGTTTGTTCGCTGTATTGAAATTTTAGGTATGAAACAGACGTACCGAAAGTACTGAAAATAAAAGTACACCGAAAATTTGTGAAATTACAGTATCCCCATATGATCATTTCTGGGGCCTAGTTTTGTTATGGCCAAAGTGGTTCGAGCTGGGCTCGAAATTGTTAATAGTTTGTACCTGTACTGCTTCTTGACCAATGCTGTATCTTTCACACATTGGTCCAGGGAGTTTAATACTGCCCTTGTCAGACTTGGCCTACAGTTCGTTGTCTTTTGTTTGTTGTCTCGTTTTAAAGGTGTATTCATTGCCCGTGGCAAGGAAGACGTTCTGGTCACGAAGAACCTTGTTCCCGGCGACTCCGTTTACAACGAGAAGCGAATTCAAGTAGAGGTAAACATTCCTTTCTCCTGATTTACTCACGTTGTAAATGAGTGTATTGCCTGCTATAGGTTTCAAGTATTTTATACTGTGGCAAAGGGGAAAAAGCACTCAGCTGTATGCTCACGATATGTACAATGAGGTCAGTTCGGAACGACGGGGACTGTGGGTTTTTTTTACCACATGGTGTTATAAAAGTGGTTGGGCAAGAGTAGAGACAGGCTGAGCCTTGTGTTGATTATTCGTCTGCCTTTTTTGCGTGCTGCAGGTTGAAGGTGGTGACAAAATCGAGTACCGTGTCTGGAATCCCTTCAGATCAAAGTTGGCTGCTGCCATCGTCGGTGGTGTAGGCAATATCTACATCAAGCCCGGTGCCAAAGTCCTGTACCTCGGTGCTGCATCAGGAACGACCGTGTCCCATGTAGCTGACATTGTTGGTCCGGTAAGATAGTCGTTGCGTAGCGTTTGTTTAGGCCTTACTGGACATGCTCATCTAGTGACATCCTATTTTTAACGATTTTGGATAGTTTTCATTACGCACTTGGTCAGCATTTGTAGTGGCGTCAAGGAAAGCATGTTCAGTTGCAATAAGCAAGCCTACTTTCTGTCAGGCCTGGGTTGTTTTTCTTTCCTGGGGTGGTATCTGTTATATAGATGATCTTCTTGACTCTCGCTGCCAGCCTTGTAACATGCCACAGCAATGATAATTTTCGTTGTGTTCAACATACATGTATGTTACTCGTCACATACTCATACTCAATCTGCGGACAGAACTGTTTCATCCTTTGTACGGGACATATGCTTATTTCTGTCTGTCTGTGTGCGTGCGTATGTGTGTGTTTTGGTCACAGGAAGGCGCAGTGTATGCCGTCGAGTTCTCGCACCGTTCAGGCAGAGATCTGATCAATGTAGCAAAAAAGAGAACGAACATCGTTCCCATCATCGAAGATGCCCGTCACCCGCACAAATACCGCATGCTTGTCGGTGAGTTTCTACTTTCCAGCACAGCTGTATGCAACTGCCCTTTTTTGCATTCACGCTTGTACAAGTGATACCTTTGTTTCGCTGTGGTGGCCAGTACCCGGCTGCTGTATGACCTCTATCTCTCCTTGTGGTGTTTTTACTCCTCCAGGTATGGTTGATGTCGTATTCGCTGATGTCGCTCAACCTGACCAGGCCCGTATTGTTGCTATGAACGCACAAAACTTCCTGAAGAACGGTGGCCACTACGTCATTTCGATCAAGGTAACTGAAGCCTCATTTTAAGTTGTTTATGTTGACTGCTTTTCTTGGCTTTTTCTTTCTCTTTGGACCCTCGGTGTACCAAGTTTCTTATTGTTTCTTGTGCGGCACACTATGTTTCCTGCCTCAATGCATGATGTGGTGTCAAGTAATGGTGCGATTGCATTTCAATTGGGTAGCTAATAAAGGTATTTTGTGTTTGTTTTGTCCAGGCAAACTGTGTTGACAGCACAGCTGAGCCCGAAGCAGTCTTCGCCAGCGAAGTGAAAAGATTAGCAGCTGACCAGCTCAAGCCCCGCGAGCAGCTGACGCTCGAGCCGTACGAGAGAGACCACGCTGTCGTCGTCGGTGTTTACAGGTAAGTTGTGTGACTGTCACGCTGTGCACCCGCCTCTTCCGTCACTCCACAGCGCACACAAAGCTTTCTTGGTGAACAGATTGCACTAATCCCTGTCTTATGGCACCTTGGTACCGGAGGGTATTTGTACCTCCGACAGTCCCACAAGTCAGACGCACGTCAGTGAGATTTTGGTAACGTGACAGCTCTTCCTGCTGTTCTTTAGCAGGTTAATTTTATAAGAGGAAAGCGGTCATATTTGGCTATTGGATATCATCTGTAGTGTCTTTATGGACACGTTCCTGTGCTATTATCTTAGATTGAAACGGAGACTCCCTTGATTTCGTCTAAAGTCCGATTCATACTTCATTTCGCGCACGGGAAAACTGTCACGCAATGGGCCAAACAAGTTGGGCTCAGGTCAGCTTTTTCGCGATGCGACACGTTTCCGTGACTCCAAAACTTGTTCCACGCTTTGGTTCTTTGTGGTTATAGGTATATGCAGTTATTCTGTGTCTGTGCACAACTTGTTGAACGTTGAATGAGGTGTTTCTGTTTTTTGTTTGTTCTCTCCTTTGTCGTGTTTGCAGACCACCTCCCAAGAAGTAATGATTTTAACACCATCTGCCCTTTGCGTAGCTACGGTACCTGACAACGCTGTGGCTGGAAATTGCCCAACTTTGTTCCTTTTTTACTTCAAAAGTACTGTACTTGGCCCTTTCACCGTCTCGCATTGGCGTGTTTAACATGAAATCTTCTTGGACCTTGGCATGAGAACCGAATTTAGTCTGGCAGCGTTGTCATGTACCTTTTTGGTTTTCAAGTGTCAGCCTCCTCACGGGAATGGTTGTTGGTCTGTCAACATGCGCAATCTGTTGCGTGGCACACTGGTGCAATGCATTTGCTTGAGTATTGTTCTACTGGTTACTGGGCCCCTCTTCCGTGTGATGTTTTTGGACCTGGTCGTTGACTCTGTTGTTTGTGGACTCTGTCCATGGTAGTTGTAGTGTGTGCCCTGTACATCAAGGCAAACGCTCCTCTATGTTCATGGGCACACTGGTGCAATGCATTTGCTTGAGTATTGTTCTACTGGTTACTGGGCCCCTCTTCCGTGTGATGTTTTTGGACCTGGTCGTTGACTCTGTTGTTTGTGGACTCTGTCCATGGTAGTTGTAGTGTGTGCCCTGTACATCAAGGCAAACGCTCCTCTATGTTCATGATACTTTCCTTCACACAACAGAAGAATGGTTCAGCTTTTGCTGGTGATAGTAACAGTCTTTGAAATGTGCCTTGGATGGACTGTGTCACAATGTGTGCATATACATGTACATGGCATCAAGCGTATAATTATAATATTATTATTATACTCTTGATGGCATGTCACATGTGCGCAGTGTGTGTTGTGGGGGTGTCTTGTTTGTACCTGCAACTACACAGCGCAACCATTACATGGTTTGCTCGTATTGGCCAATTCTAATTGGACGTCCTGTGTTGTCCCACTGCAATGCACTGGTGATCTTGTGAGTTGTTGTACAAAGAACATCATGTGTCAACTTGTGTGTGTTTCGATTCGAGCATTCATGCACGGAAATAATTGTTCCTGGTGTGCTTCCGGGCAGGGAGTCGTCAAATACCGGGTATTTGACGACTCCCTGCTTCTGGGCCTATGCGCTTGTTCCACTTTGTAAAAACTAAAAGTATCGAAATCAGATGGGGCATCCATGGGTTGATTTGAGCTAGGAATAATAATAAATCATTGCGGGTGAATACACTCATCATTATTGGCATGCAGGGAAAGGGAGGTTGACTGTTATCTACTCTTGATATTATCAAGAGTACATAACCCATGTACTCTTGATATTACTATTAGCAAGACTATAATATAGGCGAATCGTTTTATTTCAATCCAAATGAGCAACAGAAACCATCAAAAAGAAGGTATAAGGCAACAGCAAATGAAGGTACATGTATGCGAGAAACACCCACAATTTTCTCAAAAGAAAGAAAAAATAGTGAATGAAGTCTCACACATTGAAAAACATGAGATAGAAACCACTAAAAAGCCAAAGTATGTACTCTTAGGAAATTAGAGGCCACATGCCACGTACATGTACTGCTCTTTTCTCTCCGCGACTCAACACTTGCAAGCCAGATATGAAATACTCTTGCTAATATTATTATAGTAATAGTCTAACTAATGGTCTACAGTAGAGTCGGAAACGTCTAACTAATGGTCTACAGTAGAGTCGCTTGTCCAAGAACGTTGTTTCCGAGGGGCGTTCTTATTAATTTTTTCAGCAATCTGGCTGCGTTCTTATAGCACCTCCTTAGAAACCATTTTGTACTGGATCATAATTATGCATCTCAAAAGGTATGTACTCTTGCTACTATTAGTATTACTACTATTACTAGTATTACTATTACTATTAGTGATCACGGCCGTTTAGTAATACCAAGAGTATGCTCTTGCAGTCTTGGTAATATTATACAGTGGTCCCTCTATAATCCGGCACCATTTGTGCCACGAATATCTGCTGGATTAGGGAGGGTGCTGGATTAACAAATCTGATTTACTGCTGCAATGTGCATGAAGAGGACATTTTGGCTACTGAAAATTGTGCTGGTTTATCGAGGGTGCTGGATTATAAAGTGCCGGATTAGAGAGGGACGACTGTACATTGCCATTGCCATTGGTCATTGCATGGCCAAGGTTACTCTTGTGCTACATCATGTATGCAAGCAGGACACAGTCATGATGTACAGGTGGGAGCAAAGCTGGGGGTTATGAACTCTTCGTGGGAGGGTTTACATGGTTTATAATTAAGCCTTTACTGGCTTTAGGACTTTTATTAATTAATTATTTTAGCTGGTTTGTGAGGAACAAATCAGCCAGACAGCCGCTCAGATCATGTGATCGTGAGGTCATGAGTTGTCAGATGGGGCTGTTAAGTGATGACGTCACAGTTCCTTCGATACGCATAACAACGATCCCACTGGGGACAAACAAAAGTAGCGTCGTCTCCACCGAACCAGTTGTCAGTGGCAACATATAGGAATCGTGTACATTTCTTCGTTTCTTCTTTGCTGTTTTCAGTGAGTGTTTTGTTTTCTCTTTGTCCTTGATCTCGACGATGTTGTCGTGCTCATTACCTTACTGAGACGTCTCTTGTGACTGTAGCCAGTGTCACGGAGAATTTTATTGGCGTGACAAGGTAGATCGCCGAGATCGAGCGTGAAAAACGCTCTGCATTAGTAGCTCCTGTAGAATGTTTTCTGGGATGGCGTATCCATGGTCAACAAAACCAAGGTGCAAGACAGCATGAGAGATCGTGTAAACGATGTGAACTCCAAAAGGTAAGCTCCTGAACAAGTGGAAAGATATAGGTATTTACAAACTCTCTCTTCATCCATCGATTGCCGCTATGCATTGCATTTTGTCTTCACAGATAATCTGGCCAAATTTATTGTAACTAGAGAGTGCAATCGTGCTTGGGCCCATCCCAATGTCATCACATGGCTGTGGTGACTAGTGTATATCTGGGCGAATTTTCCTCGACTGATACGGAGTGCAGGTGGATCGATTATGAGAAATGCGAACATGTGAAGTAAGTAATTAGTTGTGTCGAAGAAATGTGCAATAAAATAAAATTTACTTTACACTCAAACATACACTGTAGGTGTACATGTAACATCATGATAATGATTCCATCTTCATTGTCCCGCAACTGGTACACCATACGCACCGAATACATGGTGTGTGTGTGTGCGCGCGCGCGCATGTACATGCACACACTCTCATGCGTGGCCGAGTCGGCCAGATGAACAGACCATGCATTTGCACGAGGTGTCCGTAATGTCATTGGAACGCTGTACTTTATGACTTTATTCCAAAAGAGTATGTCTTGCCCCTGACGAATGGAGTTGTGTCTGTGCTCAGCGGGTATCGGGCTATGACGCAACACTGCAATCAGCGCTGCAATTAAGAGAGCACTGCATGGATTATTTTGAATAACTTCCTTTGCGTTTACATGGTTGAGCCGTGGTTTCATTTCTGTGTTCTGTCATGATTGGCCTCTGGAAATAATCAGAGTGGATGTCATTTTGCCATATATGTGTGCCTTGTGCGACAGGTTCAAGGCTAGATGCCCTTCACATCCGGCGTGCGATCTCAGCGTCTGGGACCTGATGAAGTCTTGGTTGGATGATTATTCAAGCCTGATACTACTCGACACACCAATGTACATGTCAATGTAATTTTTTCAGAGCTGCACTATTTACGTGTTGATGCTTACTTCGGTGTTAGCGTGTTTCCCCCGGACTGTTTTTATCATCATGATCGTGTGTTCTTGGGCTGAGCGAGCACATGCACAAGTGTGCAGCTATAAACCTGTGTATCTTTGGTTACACTTTGTTCTGCAATGCATGTACCTTGTAACATTATGTGCTTGCACTGCTTTGTCTGGCCTGCGTATTTCGGGACTATTCAGTGCATTAGACCCAGGTTTGTTTGGTTGCCGGATGATCTCTTGTTGCGTCGCTCTGTATTTGTATTCATCAATTTTTGGGCTTGAGAATTGAGCTGTTGTGTGGTTCCCAATATGAAAACATCATGCTGGTGCTCTGTGTTTCGATTATCGACTGCCGGAGCAGTCATGCATTTATTAGCAGAACGGTCAATACTGTAGTCTTTTCACGTGTTTGTCTTTGTGTTTTCGCCGGGGGTATTAGCGGTAACGCTGCACACAGAACGGCAGTGTTGCATCACTGGACGACCCTGCCTCTGCATCTGACTTAATTTCCCCAGGATCTGGTGCAGTTACACCAGACAGCCACTTCCTGTAAACACGCAAACAGCAAAAGAAGAGATCCCGCAAATCAGGAAAAACCATTATGGAAAATATCGAGTAGATCATACACCATTCAATAATCTGGAGTAATTACAGTGAGACAAACACTTCAGTGCTCTCTCTCTCTCTCCATCCTTCCAAAATACCCTGTAACAATTCCCTAGAATTATTTTATTTTATATTCTCAGGACATCATTCTGAACATAATAACTCTTCTTCCATGGTCTTCAATCACCACGGAGGGCGAGAATATATCTAAGTCATGCAGTTTACGGGAGGTGCGAGCTGTCATGGATATAGAGGCTGATATTGTGCCAGCGTGAGGGCAGAGACAGAAAGAAGACACTCAGGATTTCTTGAACAACTCACCTATATATAATCGAATCCACAAGGAGCGCTCATACTTTGATCCATCAGGACGCGAAACATCTTCAAAGCACTCTCAAACACGGAGTTTTACTGTGGGCAGGCAATTTCACAGCCATCATGAAGGCACTCGACGACTACAGGACTTTTGTAGAGGAAAGAACAAGGAGTAAAGAGCGACAACAATCGCTTGAAGAAAAAGCAAAGAAAAACTGCTGTCTCTCCAGTCATTTAGATGCTGTTGCCCTTGACATCTGGTTCCATCCAGAGGACGCGACTTTTGTTTGTCCCCAGTGCTCTCCGTTGCTATGCGTATCGAAGGAGCCGTGACGTCACACTTAACAGCCCCATTACGACACTTTGGAGGCACGTGTCATTCATCGTTCAAAAAGAAAGATCCAGGATCAGCAAAAAAGCACAAACAACATACAAAGTGACATATGCGGAAGCAATCGGGAAAATAGTATCTGAGCTCTTGATCTTTGTCGACTTCTTTTGGCGTTTGCATGATAACATTGGAAAGGCTTGAAGTAAAGCTTGCGTGCAGTGCAGGATTCCGGTGGGTATTCTGTGGATGTTGCCGCCAGTTTAGTGACGTTGGCGGAATGGTGATTTCCTCGAAGGATTTCACATGAACAGCTGACTTCTTATAATGGGCAGAGGTGTCTGGCATACGTAACATGAGCCCACCCCCTATCACCGTGCTGGGATGCATTGAGTACGGCGTGAAATCTTTGCCGTTCATCGCGCCGTATTTTGCTGTTTCTGTGGCTCTGACCTTCTACAACAAATGGCTCCTGAACGGTGGAGGGGTATGTGGACAGCTGTGTAACACTTTATTTTCGGTATAAATTTAATTTCGGTAGAGAAACCAGGCACCTGTACTGTATACATGTACATGTCTTTAAATTACACCTAACCTCTAAAGGCACTAGAGTATGCCCTGTAGGTGGAGGGAATGCTGGTCACCTAATTCTACGTCACATCGGCAACCCGTCGGGTCCCCGACACCGACATTACTATACACCTGAAATTTATTTCCACCTACCATGCACTGGTATACACTATCTCGATGAAGTGCTGTAATTTATTGGGTGTGCGCCTTCACGCAGCTCAAACGGTGACTTGATTCACTCCTCACGCCTATCTCTGTGGCGCACGAGAAGCCGGCGAACCGTCAATTTGGCGCTTTGAGAACGAAAACAGGATAGTTACGGCTTGTGTGACTCATAGCCATCTGCAGCACACTGCAGTCCGTTTTTTCCCCTAATGGTTGTTTTTTTAAATTTTTTTATTTCATTTCACCGTCCAATGGCAGAAGCCAATGCAAAGGAGGAGGCGTTAGCCAGCCATGGCAAGAGAAGGAAAAAGAAAGAAAAAATGTTGACTTCAAGTTTCAACGGTGTCTTGTGTTGTAACTTGTTTGAATGTTCCTCTAGGAGCATGACCTGCCTTTCCCACTGTCCATCACTGTGGCGCATCTGACATTTACGTTCTTCGTCATCTGGGTGATACGCCGCTGGTCGTATCCGGGTTGCCGCGACGACAAGCCGCTGACGCTCGGCTGGGGAAACTATGTGTACCGCGTGGTGCTGCCCGGTAAGTGTCTGCTGCTCTCTGACCCAGACCGGTGTGTGTGTGTGTAGAATTGTTGTGTGCGGTTGGTGATCAGATTTCCGTGCACTGGCCCAACCGTTGCCTGATGATAGCTAGCCAGTGTGAAGCTCTGTGTAGCCGACACAGACAAACAGACAGATGCGCGCACACACACACGCACACACACACACACACACCACTGGGGCAACTGGGAAAAGGTTTTTTGTTTTGTTTTATGCAATTGCAGTCCAGCGATACCAAAGTGGACTTGGACTGGCCTCCTTCTTTGATCTAGATCTGGACACAACATTTGTTCTGTGTGATGATTTGTCGTTGTTACTGATGCAATTGTATCATAGCCTGACTCTACTTGCAATCGGCTCTCTAGACACTTGTGATCGCTTTGTGTTGCGTTGTGTGTGTGTGTGTGTGTGTGTGTGTGTGTGTGTGTGTGCATGCATGTGTGTGCATGTGTGTGCACGTGCATGCGTTTGGTGGTGGTGGTGATGGTGGTGGTGTGTGCGTGTGTTTGGGTGTATACAGCGGTTGCGGGTGGTCTAGATATCGGCTTATCGAACTGGAGTCTGGTGTACATCACAGTATCCCTGTGAGTGATGGAGTCAAGAGTCCCCACTGCATCCCTCTCTGTTCATCTGTTCTCTGTCAATATGTACTTGTCTTCAGAGGCTTTTACTCCCCCCCCCCTCCCCCCCCCCCCCCTCTCTCTCTCATGATAACTATCAACATGAACTTGGAAGCTGCCAAATGGGGGTCAACACACACGACCAACACGCTCTATCTAGCTGTAAACAGGTTTGTCATATCTTGCAGCTCCATTTCCTCCCACCGTCACCCTCAGTTCGTACCTGGCACCTACTGGACGGCTAGTGGCGATATCTTGCTTGGCAGGCCGGTGCATCCGTTTGTGCATGGCACATAGTCGACGACACACAGCAATGACTTCCTGGCATTGCCGCTCATCGACTAGACGACAGGCACGCGCTGGTGTTAGAGAGTTTCTTCAAAACGAAAATGCGTACACATTTTTCGTTTTACATGAAGTGAGAAACTTCGCGTGAACTTTCGGAACTTTGGACGCGAAACTCGCATGAAACGCGAAATAAACTTTCGTGAGAATTTTCGTAGGCTCGAAAGTGGTCAACGGGTTCACCATGTGTGTGTGGGCACGTGCGAACTGCGAAAGTGAGCAACATTCGTACAAACCTTCACAAGGCCCGGTGCGAAACTTTGTGCGCATTTTCGTATTGCAGAACGTCTCTGGTGATACGAACTGATGGTGACGGTGAGAGGATAATATTATGGATTTGCAAGATGTGCCAGAACTGTTTGCAGCTAGATAGAGCATGTGATGACCGCCATTTGACAGACTCTATATAGAGCATGTGATGACCGCCATTTGGCAGACTATAGAGAGAGAGAGAGCTGCATGTGAAGTCTTCACACTATTAAAACATGGCAATGTGCACTGTGTTGCTTGCGTGTGTGATCGTTGCTCCCCTCAGCTACGCCATGTCCAAGAGCACCTGTATCATATTCATCCTCTTCTTCTCCGTTCTGCTCGGTCTGGAGAAAGCCGTAAGTGGTGGTGCTGCTGCTGCCTGTCTCCTGTATGAGTGGCATAGTGACATGATAGTGTGGTCACTGGGTGTTGATCAGCATGAAGGGATGTCTCATTGTTTGGAGTTACTGGTACACGATCCACCCAAGTGTGCAACATGCTGTGAGTGAGAATTTGATCCAGACCCACTGTTTCCTGCGCCCCTGAATACTTGTACTGTAAAGTGTATTGAGTGCATGTAGTGTACAGGCGCGTAGCACCGCTGTTGGAGGTGGTCCGGGCCGGAGGTTTTTTTAAAATTAGGGTGCAAAATCCTGCATTCTGGGCACTTTTGGCATTGTGTTAAAAAAAAGTGGTCCGGTCAAAGCCGGACCGACTGCTGCGCCCCTGTTGTAGCGGGAAATGCTACTTTGTCCCAGAGTGGGGCAGCACCCTCTGAGGGATGTTTCGCTGCATGTGTGTGTGGGCGTATGTGTGTGTGTGTGTGTCTGTGTGTGCGTATGTCTGTGTGTGTGTGTGTGTGTGTGTGTGTGTCTGTGTGTGTGTGTGTGTGTGTGTGTCTGTGCGTGCATGTTTTCTTGGTTCTGCCAATTCAGAAACTATCCCTGTTCGCTGTTGTTGGGCTGATCTTTTCCGGAGTCTTTATGTTCACGTTCCGTACGACTAAATTTGATGCAGAAGGATTCTTTCTGGTAGGTGGACAGTCACGTTCTCGCTTTGGTGTTTCACAGTATGCTGTGTATCTATCTACTGGTACAATGGCAGTACAACACAACAGAAAGTTCGTGTGATGTTGCAACTCTGAGTGCCCTGTTTCTGTAAGAAATTGCGCCTTCTTCACACACGGCTGTTGTTGCTTGCTTGCTTGCTTGCTGCTGCTGCTGCTGCTGCTGCTGCTGCTGCTGCTGCTGCTGCTGCTGCTGCTGCTGCTGCTGTTGTTGTTGTTGTTGTTGTTGTTGTTGTTGTTGTTGTTGTTGTTGTTGTTGTTGTTGTTTCAAACCTTTATTCTCACGCTAGCCAGTGGCCAATAAGAGATAATAGTGTAAGAAAGGAGAAAGAGTGAGGAAGAATTGGGTGGGCAGATCCTAGGGATTAATTAATGACTACTTAAGGTGGCCATATACCTTCAGAGGGGTCAAAAAATCAAATTCGATGGATTTCCATTTTGTGTGTTGGAACTGATGCCTGATACCCCCAGGGATCTATCCTGAAAATTGCAGGTGAATTCGTTGATCCACTCATGAGTTATGAGCCCTCGAATACACACATAACAATTATAATTTCAGACTGGTAATGTGTATTTCAGGTCGGACTGGTAAAGTGTATTTGAATGCCTCTTTTTCTCCCTATTTTTAGTGACCCGGAGAGCTTGGAACCACTCCACGGCTCTAACAGTTTACTTTGCACCCAGCAATATATATATTTTCGGAATCTGCATAGAATTGGCTAGAGGTTATACCAAACATTAGCCGTTTTTTGATGACAACAAGCGAGAAATCATTGCTGTTTTGTGAGCTTATATTTTGCCGCACATCGCACTTCATGTTTACAGCTTCTGTTCAAGGTTGTTTGTGCTTTTGGAACATGGTTTTTTTTGGTATAACCTCTTCGGGTACATACATGGACCTTTGTAAATACTTTTTTTGGCAAGAGAACACAACCGATATACTGACCTGCTGGTTCCAGTGGAAAGCATGCGAACTTTGCTGAATTGTTTTGTGAAAACTTGTCTCTACCCTTCTCACACTTCCTGTGCCCTACGCCTGTTACTGATCTGCAATCTACATTAGTCACTGAGTTATTTATTATTATTAGAAGCTTCTCCGCGTTGGCATCAATGCAATGTAGATATACACAGCATGTATAGCTTTCGCATAAGCCGAAGCGACAACAGCCAAACAGGATATTGATGGCAATATAAAACATATGCGATATAAAACGCGTGACGAAAATAGAATACAATTAAAACAAGCAAACGA
Organism: Sycon ciliatum; assembly: GCF_964019385.1. Classification (NCBI taxonomy): domain Eukaryota; kingdom Metazoa; phylum Porifera; class Calcarea; order Leucosolenida; family Sycettidae; genus Sycon; species Sycon ciliatum. Next base: position 16,943,039 of record NC_088643.1, on the reverse strand, counting down.
GCAGCTCAACCGAGTTGAATTTAATTTGCTGATCATTACCAGGGTTCATCTGTGAGCAGCAACATATCTCTCCAGGATACGGCCGCTGAGGTAGGTCCACGCCCCGCGATTCTGGGCAATGCTCCTCAGCTCCTCAAGATCTGCCGAGGTCTTGAGGGTCCTCCCAACCAGCTCAAGATCGTCACTGAGTGTGTACAGAAAATTTCAGCAAAATCTATCAAAGCATTCTGATTCTACGCATGTTTTCGTACGGAGTACCATCGAAGGTATATGGCCACCTTAAGTGTACGGGCAGGGGTGGTCGCTACACGAGCATACAGAGTTGTGCAACAGCAGGGATATCTGGGATTTGAAGAGAGTACGAGAAGGGATTTCGCGAAGCTGGGTGGGCAAGCAATTAACGTAATGAAGGGCCTTGTACAGGGGAGAATGGAGACAGCGATCAGTCCGCGGAGTTGGCAAGTGCCAAGTACGAGAGCGACGTAAGTTATACAAAGGTTGCACGTTGCTAGCAGTATGCAGCGAGAGTATATGTGGGGTTGTTGTTGATTTTTTTAAATTCTTTATTCTCACGATGGCACCATCGCCAATAAGAGATGTTGTTGTTGGTTGCCGCCCTTGTTGTTGTGGTCGTCGTCGTTGTTGGTTGCTGGTGGTGTCATTGGTTGCCGTTTTCAAATGGTGTATTTTCTTGTATTTTGTGGCATAGGTGATGACGGCAGCGTTCCTGGGTGGTGTCCGGTGGAGCTTCTCCCAGTTGCTCATGCAGAACAAGGATTCAGGTCAGTAAAGCTGTCATGGTATGATTTGCGTGTTGCTTTCGCCGTAGTTTCACCAACAGTCAAGTCTAAGTTGCGGGTGTCGTGTTTGACGATGTTGAACCTGTTGTCGCTTGCTCTTGCCTCTGTGCGAAGAGCCGTAAGCGCTCTGCAGAAAGCTTCGTTTGTTTGGGCGTAAACGTCCTCATTCATCAGCTGCTCCTTGTCGGATTTTGTCTTTTCGTGGCAGATTTTGAAAGGCCTGTACTGTTTGTGATTTTCTGATTTATCTTGTGTTGTTTCCGCGCAGGGCTCTCTAATCCAGTTGACATTGTCTTCCATCTTCTGCCATGCATGCTGGTCGTGCTGGCGCCCATGGCTATGGTTGTTGAAGGTACTGTCACTGATGCAGCAGCGGCGGCCATTCGCCCACTGTTTGGTACACATACAGCCTGTCTTTAGCTGCATGTGCCACTGTCTCGATTGGAAACATGTGCAGCGTATTACCTTCTATTCAAGTTTTCACCCACTCCCAGATATCGTAGAGAACAACGAAATACACCACTGTGATCAGGTTAAAACTTTTAAAAAGTGTGCGGCTTATCACAATGTTTTGCCGTCATTGCCATAACCCTGCATTGTTGTTGTTGTTGTTGTTGTTGCTGTTGCTGTTGCTGTTGCTGCTGCAGGCTACGATGTGTCGGTGTCCCTGTCGCTGATTTCCGCCAAGGACTTCCACACGGTGCTGACGTCGGTATTCCTGATCCTATTCGGCGCTGTCCTGGCGTGCCTGCTCAACCTGTTTGAGTTCCTGCTGCTGTCGCACACCAGCGGCTTGACACTGTCCATTGTGGGCATTTTCAAGGTTAGTGCACGGCTGCTACTGCATCACGCCGACGCGCCTGTGAATTCTGTTCTTGATGTACGATGTATTGTAGGAGTGATAAAATTAATATGAGTCATCCATTGCTAACCATTTGTCTGGGCATCCTGAATGTTGTGCTGTGCACTCAGATGATTGTTTCAATGTTGTCACTTGTACAACGTGCTAGATTATTGAATGCTGTAGAAATGATCTATATTCACACTAGGAAGTGTAACCTCTGGAATCAAAAACACAATAAATTCACCGAGTTGGGCTGTTTAGTAGGTCGTCCACAACTTGTTAGTATTGTCTCTGGTAGGCTGGGCTGTCTAATAAGTGTCAGTGTTGTCGCAGTCCATAATTATAATTTTATCCATAATTCGAAGAGAATTGGTGACTCACATGCTCATTCCCTGGGCACTGCAAATTCACAACTCATTTCATTTCACAGAATCATTTTCAACGTTTTGGCAAATTGCCCATCATCAGGATGCAATGAGCATGTGTGCTCACCAATTCTCTTCGAGTTATGAAGCTGCAGGATGCCTCACCGCTACTTCGTTTATCCATAGTATTATGAATAAAACCTGTATGGCCTTCTAAAAATTGTCGCAGTCGTACAGCATTCTCTTTGTTTGTTTTCTTCACACTTGCACCTTTTTGTGATTCCTTTTTTATTTATGCGTGTGAGGTTGTGCATTTTACCGACTTGTTTTTTTTGGCTACTCTTCTTTGTGCCGTTGTTATCACATCACTACTTCAGTGTCCACCTTGGTCAGTAGTTACCTTTTGCCTGCGTTCCACCTGATGAGAAGGCAACGAGCACACTACTTGTAGTAGAAGAGCTTTCATGATGTTGATTGTGAGAAACCTCAAGCTTGTTTTTTCTTTCTTTTTTTCTCTTTTTTTTCTTTTTTTCCATTGGCCCCGCTATTTTGTGTCAGTTCACAAAATGATTTTAATTTGGGTGTTTCTGTGTTTTGTTGTTGTTGTTGCTGCTGCTGCTGCTGCTGCTGCTGTTTGTTTCTTGTTGTTGTTGTTGTTGTTGTTGTTGTTGTGAACAGGAGATAAGTATATTCCCAATTGCGCACAGCATGAATGGTGACCAGTTTACGGCGGTCAACGTCGTCGGCTGTATCGTGTGCGTTTGCGGCATCGTCCTGCACACGGCCATCAAAGCAAGCCGTGCAGAAGGTAACTCATTGGATCCGTGACTTCGTCCATCACTGTGTGTGTGCGTGTGTGTGTGCACGTGTGTGCATGTGTGTGCGTGTGTGTGCATGTGTATGTGTGTATACGCGTGTGTGTGTGTGTGTGTGTGTGTGTGTATACGTGTGTGTGTCCATTGCTCTTGTTGCTTGTGTGACACAGTTCAGTACTCCATGACTGTAGCGTCTCTCTGAATTTCATTCGCACCTTTTTTAGAATATATGTAGCACTCAGTAGTCCACCAGCTCTCTATATGTGTTCACTCCTCTATACGTCATCACCTGGTTACTTTGTGCCTATATGGCTTCACTGCGACTTTCTCTATATAACTCCAGGTCATTCTCTATATAACTCCAGACGCGACTTTCCCTATATATCTCCACCCAGGTTGAGACTTTCTCTGTATGGCTCCAACTCAGATTGCCAACTTCTCCATACAAAACCTGAGTTGGAATATAGAGAATGACCTGGAGTTATATAGAATGACCTGGAGGTATATAGAGAAAGTCGCAGTGAAGCCATATAGGCACAAAGTAACCAGGTGATGCCATATAGAGACAGTGATGACAAATAGAGGAAGGATGCCATACTGAGTGTAACATATATCCCAAGGTCGAAGAAGGGCATGCATCTTACAACTGATCATAATTTATTACAAAATCGAGTCTCACACGAACAGTGAATTTTTTTGTAATTCGGGAAATCTGGTAGTCTTTGGTCCAGCATGCCTGTAGCTTGGTCATCAACGTGCTCCCCACATTCAAAATGTTGACTCTTTCTCTGGTCATTCACTGGTTGAGGGAATGGAAAAGGGAAAAGTATGAAGAACAAATCGACTGTCAACACCAGGACTCGAACCAGGGGCCTTCTTTCTCTGATTGTTTGTTTTTGTTGTTACTCCGCGCACACAGAGGGCAGTTCATCCAACGGCATACGAGCGGCAAGCAAGTCTCAGGGCAAAGGCCTGGAGCTGAGCTCTCTGGCCAAGCTGGGCCAGCGCCGTCGCAATCCAAACTCCAGCGGAGATCTGGCCGCCTTGATGCAGGACCAGGGCAACTCTAGCGAGGAGGACCTCATCTACAACCAGACCGGCGTTTGATACGCCGTGCTCATTTGCTGATGGGTGGTATCATGAATCGATGGTATTTCCCGGCGTTGATGATGTCATCCACTTGATTGGCGTCGCTTCCAGCAGTGGATGACGTCAATGAAACTGGCAGCTGGTGTTATCAGACAGGTCGCATGTATGGAACGACGCTTGCGTGTGTTCTAGGGTGCCGGATCCGCATGCATGATGCCATCCTCTACCCGGATTATCTTATCGGAGTTGCTCCGTATTACTTGAGTGAGACAGATGTCGAAGTGTGGTGGTGCACTAGCGGTTCTACTATCTTCTACACTGTGCTGGATTTCCGTTGACATCTTTGGCGCTCCCCTCTCGGCGTTATTGTCTCCTTTAATTTTCATTCTCTATCTGCTATGCATAGTGCTGAGGGTTATGCACTGTAGTGTTAGTGGTTCCAACACTTACCACCAGGAGTACATAAATGTGGACTCCTGATAGCCCATGTACTTGTAAGTAGAAATTGCCTGCACTATGACTATGTGTTTAAAAAATTCCACCCACTTCGAAGTACAACATATAGATATCATTATGTCAAACTTATTTTTTCTTATTTTCCTAGTGTCTCGTTTCATGATCCGGCGGTTCATGTACTCTTGGTCATATGAATATTCAAGCCGGTGTAACCGTGAAAACGGTACCAGACGAGTAACCTGCGCGAGAATGGTTCCAGGGACACCCCTGGAACCCACATCCCACTAATGTCTGGTGCAGGACTATCAGCGAAAACGCAGTTACACCGGTCAGCGCTGCGTTGAAGCCAGGGAGTAGTACATTACCCGGTATTTTGACATGTTTTTCGATTTTGACAGCATGTTACAACTTGGCGAGGACGCGTAGTGCTCCTGACTACAACCATAACCCGGTTGGCAGAGTCCCGGTCTTGCGACCATTTGAACCGTATTGGGAAAACCCAGGTTCGGACCCTCGTTACTCTAGGGGTTGGTAGGATTTAGAAAATTTCTTTTTTTGTTGTAGAAGTCGTCGTGTTGCCGCCGCAGTATTGTTCACATTGTCGCGTTGCTGCCGCTGTAGGGATCACGTCTGGGAAGGATTTTGTGATTGTGATGTTGTTATTTTCTTGTCTTCCTCTGTAATTTGTCATTTATCTTTCTTTTTTTCTTTTTTGTTCTTTTCTTTTTTTTGTCTTTTTTCCAACTTCTGCCCATATGGCCATGGCGTCCTTCTCAGACAAAACGGCGGCAACACGACGACTTCTACAACAACAAAAAGAAATTTTCTAAATCCTACCAACCCCTAGTGTAATGAGGGTCCGAAACTGGGTCTTCCCAATACGGTTCAAATGGTCGCAAGACCGGGACTCTGCCAACCGGGTTGTGGTTGTAGTCAGGAGCACTACGCGCCCTCGCCAAGTTGTAACATGCTGTCAAAATCGAAAAACATGTTTAACTACCAAGCAAGGCTTCTGTGTATATACCATTACCCGGTATTGTACTACTCCCTGGTTGAAATTAAGCTACAGAGGTGGCAAGTCAAAACAGACCTATCATAGCAGCCCCGGGCCGGGCTGCATGGGTTCATAAGGTCGGAGATATCACTTGTTAATTTAAACAAAACAAAAAACAACTTTACTATTTTTACAACTCCCTGGTACTGGTATCTTGCTGGTATGGACAGGAGTCCATGCACTCTTGGTCTGGACCATTGTTCCGAAACACACACAGACCCTGTAACATGCCCCGCAACTCGGTGGTACCATCGTGAACACACTTTTTTTTGCAATTGCGTGTGTTTGTTATCAGATTCTAATCGTTATACGTTGAAACGTTCAACGATTAGATAACAAAACCTTTTAAAAAAGACAGTACAGAGGCTCTGCATTTCGAATTTCCGAATATCTTTCGAATACCGGGTCCGAGAGTTGGCAGAGCAGTCAAACGTCGGGGGAAAGTTGAACGGAAAGAAGCCGTCGAGTTGCAAGTTCTTCTTGGCTTCCGTCGAAACACATTCCAAAATTCGAAATGCAGAATCTCTCTAGTCACATGATGAGAGGTGCAAAGCCCGTCTGAGTCAAGTCCTGACGAGATTTTTATTTTTATTCGAATATCTCATTTTTCAAAAGAAAAAGTCTGATGGTCCAGGGTTCTGAAACGCACTGCAGCTGCAGGAAAATTGTGGCTCAAGTCAATGACTTCATGAACCAGCTATACATGTACATGTAAGCCAGTGCTGTTAGCCTCCTGTACGTAGTGGGTAGTGGTGGCGGTGGATGAAACACCAGTGACGCAGCGCCACCTGGCAACACTTAGCGCTGATGTGACGATGTCATTCTTGAAACAACATGCCAGGGGGCGACGGCACACGCAGGTTGTGCACGCCTGGGCATCGACGATAGCCGGACACACGATACACACACACACGCACAACTGGCGCAGAGCATAGACCAGCCATGGGGTGGGTGAACACACTAAATAGCTTGTCGGGCTTGCTGCTCAGCAGCTGCTCAACAGCCGTTCACGTCCCATGATAGTCCCAGATTCGGATTGCGGACTTTAGACTTGACAATCCAGCAAGTCACTGAGGCGGACACCTCTCTCGGGCTTCAAGACACCTTCGGCCTGGGAAGCGCGCTGCACTCTTCAATCTTCTGCCTTTGGTACATCCAAGCCAATGCAAGATAGCGATGGGTTGGAATCGTAAAACAGAGCATCATCCGCCTGCACAAGAACACGTGGCATGAAAAAAAGGGCAAATCTTCCTCAGACAGCGATCGGGGACATTCTGGATGGCCAATGTGTGCGTGGACAACTGCATTGCAAGCTTTTGTGACAGTTCCATCAGTTGCGTACAGTAGAGTCGTGCGTCCAAGAACGTTGTTTCCTAGGGGTTAGCCTGAGGCGTTCTGCAATCTGGCTGCGTTCTTATAAGTTACCGTAATTCCGCGCATGTAAGCCCACGGGCCCATTCCCGGATATAAGCCCACCTCCGTTTATAAGCCCATGGGCTAATAAACAGACACAAATGCAACTCGCGTGTCAAGTAGAACTTTTCACAATATGGACTCTTCCTACCATGGTACAGCAGGTCAGTGCAGTTTACCAGTAGAGTATGGTAGACCCACTATGGCCACGGACTTGTACTTTTTCATGAACCTTCAAAATTCGAATATTGGCCCATGGGCTAAAAACTTAAAAAGTAAAACGAACATGTTCTACAGGATATCTTATCCCCAAACTGCATTATTTCACATATAAGCCCATGGGCTTATATGCGTGGAATTACGGTATAGCACGTTCTTAGAAACAATTCGTACAGGATCGTATTATGTATCCCAAAAGCTCCCGGACAACCAACACCGCCGTTCTTAACTTTAAGCTGTGGCGTTCTTAGCATTTCAGGCTCAACGTTCTTCGGCGCGCGACTCTACTGTAGCGGGAATAAATTACAATCAATCATAATATTATGACTTGGCTGGACACAAGATACTGTAAGCTACAGTGGGATTCTCATGCGCGGCGTTTTTCCACGCTTTTCATCATCATCATCATCATCATCATCATCATCATCATCATCATCATCCAACCCCAGCTATGCCCATCTACGGGGAATATCGATTTGCAGGCTACGGGTTCTGGTCATGCGGATGTGGATCCATTTTCGCAGGTGCTTGGCTCGAGCCAGCCGGACGCTGCCTCTCCAGTTCCCACCACCCCTCGGGTCTCCATGCCTTTTGACATGGCTGACATCTATCAGGAGGTGGCGAGTTGGGAAAAGAACCTCTTCCGGGCTCCGACCGGCAGTGTTGGCAAAGAGTTTGTTCGGACACTCACGTCAGAACTTCAAAAGTTCAATTCGACCCGAGGAGCGGATGCCACTGCTCTATATCGTTTCTTCCTGCTTCCAGCGTTGGTGCTCCAGCGAGTAGGTCGGAATTGCCCTGCCGCAGAGTGCTCTGACCACACTCGTCGCAGACTAAATTTATGGATCCAGGGTTCATATATGGAGCTAGTGCAGGAGGGTCGAACTATTCAGCATATGCTCAAGACATCGCAGAATCGGAGATCCAGGCGTGGCGAAGACCCTGCTCATGAGTTTGGCCACTTGATGGAACAGGGCCGAGTTCACTGCGCACTGAGAATGCTGGATAATGCAACCAAGCCCAAGTGTGATAAACCGGTCTTGGGCATGGACGACATCATTTCTGATTCTCATCAATCCCAGTCAGTCCGTGAAATTCTCGTCGGGAAGCATCCGGGGTCGGCACCGGCAGCACCGGACATCCTGCTTCAGGAGGAGGCGGGCAATGTCAGCAGTATCTACTTCGCCAGCGTCAATGGTGAGTTGATCAAACGCACTGCCCTTTCTCTGCATGGTTCTGCGGGTCCTTCCGGCCTGGACGCGGACGCTTGGCGGCGGCTATGCACATGTTACAAAGGTGCATCTACTGATCTGCGTGAGGCAGTGGCGTGCTTCACACGCTTGATCTGTACCGACTCAGTCCCCTCCGGCTCACTCACACCGTACACAGCTTGCAGACTCATTGCCCTCAACAAGAACCCTGGCGTTCGGCCAATAGGGGTATGTGAAGTGTTTCGTAGACTGTGCTCCAAGGCGGCATTGTTTCTGATGAAACCCGACATTATGCAAGCCTGCGGACCAGTTCAGGCCTGCACGGGCATCCCGGCTGGGGTGGAGGCTATGGTGCACTCAATGACGGCGGCCTTTGCTTCGGAAAAGGCTGAGGCAGTGTTGCTAGTCGATGCTCGCAATGCCTTCAATAGCTTGAATCGCCGCGCTGCATTGCACAATATTGCTCGAGTATGCCCCCCGCTAGCACAAATAACATTGAATACTTACCAAGACCCTGCATCCCTCTTTGTGCGTGGTGGCCAGTCTTTATTGTCACAGGAGGGCACAACCCAGGGTGACCCTCTTGCGATGGCCATTTATGCCACGGCTCTCACCCCTCTCGTCAAGTCAGTCGGAACCAATGTTGCAGATGTGTGCCAGGGATGGTTTGCAGACGACTCGGCAGCTGCCGGAGGGCTCTCCCCATTGCGAAAGTGGTACAACCTCCTTAAGGAAGAGGGCCAAAAATACGGCTACAACATCAACGAAACAAAAACGCAACTACTCGTCAAGCCTGGCTTTGAGTCCTTGGCTGCCGAGACTTTTGGTGACACAACTATCCACGTCAAGTCTCGTGGCGTACAGTATCTGGGCGCTGCTATCGGGACTGAGGCATTCCTCGGAGAATTCAAAGAGGCAAAAGTAGAAGAGTGGGCGAAACATACAGAGATTTTAGCAAATTATGCCGCATCAGAGCCGCATGCAGCATACTCTGCGTTGACCCATGGCTTAGTCAACAGATGGAACTATGTGTTTCGAACTATGGCTGTTTCTGCGGAGGACTTGGCGCCGTTGGAGCGGGAGCTTCACTCCTCACTTCTACCGGAGCTCGTGGGACAACCGAGCGTGCCTCTGAAAGACATTGATATTCTAAAGCTCCCGACACGGGATGGTGGGATGGCCCTTCCGGACCTCACGACTCGACCACGGTTTGAGCACCAGGGCTCCAAGCAAGTGTCCGGACCTATGGTGAAGGAGGTTCTGGGCGATTTCGCTAAGGATAGCGATCCAATTTCTCTCGCTGGAGATGTGCCGGCTTCTGCAGATACTGCTGACCGTGGTGGAGCGTCTCCCACTCCCGCGATGACGGCAACGGAGGTGCAGCCGCGGGAGGTCGCTGGCAACTCAAACCCTGGACCGGATGTGGCTGCTGATGTTGCTGGTGCTGGTACCCCCTTTCAGAGGATGATCGATGAAATGCGTCACAAAAAGCGTGTCGTCCACACCGAAAACCGGGAGCGCGCAAAGGCAGCCAGGAACAAAATAGTGGACACGAGCGATGAGATGACGAAGCGACGAATAGAAGAACACACGGAGAAAGGATCATCCTCATGGCTGAGCGTGCTGCCCCTGGCGGAGCATGGCTTTCGTCTCACCAAGCGTGACTTCCGGGATGCTCTGGCATTGAGATATGCATGGCCGCTAGCCAATACACCAGCAACCTGTGTGTGTGGTGAGCTGTTCTCAGTTGAGCATCAGCTATGTTGCGCCAGGGGCGGCTTCCCGACACTTCGTCATAACGAGATACGTGACCTGCTGGCGAGGGAATTGACTGAAGTCTGCACTGCCGTTTCGACAGAACCAGCGCTGCAACCTCTTTCTGGTGAGAGGTTTCCTCTTCGGTCAACGAACCGCCGAGAGGATGCGCGCCTGGACATAGCCGCTCGAGGGTTTTGGACCCGTGGGGAGGAAGCTTTTTTTGATGTAAGGGTATTTTGCCCAGATGCTCCTTCCTACGGGTCCAGAACCCTCCCTGCATTGTACCAGCAGCACGAGCGGCGTAAGTGGAACGAATATGGGCCAAGAGTCACAAATGTAGAAAGAGCCGCTTTCACACCTCTCGTGTTCTCTGTGCATGGTGGTTGTGGGAGGCTGTGCAATGTGTTCCTCAAGAGACTGTGCCAGATGCAGGCCGAGTCATCGGGATCTCACTATTCCCAGGTCATTGGTTTACTCCGCTGTCGGCTGTCTTTTGCTTTGCTGCGTGCTGCTGTGTTGTGCATACGTGGGGCTCGGTCACGGTACCACCATCCGGCGAGATGTTTTCATGATGTCTCGATTGCCGTGGCCGAGTCAGGTCTAGTTTGTTAAGTATCGTGCTGTGTCCTGACTGTGCATGCGGGATTGGTATGGCGCTTACCCTTTTGTTGCTGTTTTGTTGCTTTCATGCCTTTAAGCATGTAATTGTGTTCAATTGTTGTATTTCATGGAAAAACGATCTTTGCGTTGGATTCATTTAAACTATTATTTGTGTAGGGTTCCACTCCTTCATCTTGGGAAATTGTGTTTTGTTTGCCCAAAGAAGTGGCTTCATCATCATCAAAAAAAAAAAAAAAAATCATCATCATCATCATCATCATCAGAGTGCTCCAGATTTGTTAAGCGCCTGTGTGGCCTCATTTCGAGTGGGGACACGAAGTTGTATGCCCAGACAATGACATATGTCCGGTGTCGACTGGCGTTTGCATTGTTGCGGTCGGCGATCATGTGCATCCGCGGTGCTCGATCGTCATATCACCGTCCTGTGAATGCATTGCGAGAGTTGGCAATCTCGGAGGGCCGGCTGTGAGGTTTTGGAGACGATGGTGGGCAGGACAGTGCCCTTGTATTTTCCTGGTTTTTGTTTTTTGTTTGTTTTTTTGTTTTTGTTTGTTTGTTTTTGTTTTTGGTGTTTTTTTTGTTTTTTGTTTTTTTGTTTCTCGTTTTTGCGTTTTTTCACACATACAATTGTTTTCATTTTTTGGTGTTGTGTTCTAATCATTCGCCATGCCACTGTCATATTGTGTTCTGTTTGCCCGTAAAAGAGGTCTAGTCTAGACTGGTCTCTGGCGGATTATGCTCACGAAATCATGGAATTATGCTTTCTTGGATTCTATCATCATCATCATCATCATCATCATCATCATCATCATCATCACCATCATCCCGTACTTTTAACAATGAAGACAAATTTTGATCAGTCCAGTTACAGATATTGCTCAACCAAGCTAGCTGAGGACGACCACAGGCAAGAGCAGCCTGGAATGTGCCGTATTTTCCCGTTTGTAAGTCGCACTCGCTTGTAGGTCACAAACCCATCTCCAGGTCCATGCCATATCATTTCAATATATTCACTTCAGTAAAACAGAGAGGTTCCAGGCTGTCCAAGAGAGTGCTCAATACCGAGTGGTAGAGCTGGTTCAAACAATAGGAGGACAGAGGAAGTGTTTTTACTCAGAGCTTCACGCACTAAGCGATCATCAGAAAACAGTAATTGGAAATCTGGATCAGTATTGGTTTATATCCCCACAAAGCAAAGTGTAAATAGCTGCAGTGCAAAGCGTGAATGACAGCAGTGGTGAAAGGTGACAACCACTGGAGCTGGTTGTCTCTTACTTAATTAGGTGATGGCTGTAGCTGGTTTAAAGAAAAAATATTCCAGAACCTCGGACTGAAGATAACGATACAGACAAACCTGAAGAGAGTCGACTTTCTGGACGTGACATTGGACCTGACCACCGGAAAGTACTGCCCCTACCGGAAACCGAACGACAAGCCGATGTACATCAACTGCCAGTCAAACCATCCACCTACAATCATCCAGAACCTACCTGCATCGATCAGCAGAAGACTAACAGATATTTCCAATGATGAAGACGTCTTCATAGATGCGACTCCGATCTACAGTGACGCGCTGAGGAAGAGTGGATACCGGGAGAACGTACAGTATTTTGACGAGCGTAAAACGGACGAGACAAAGAAGAAGAAGAAAAGGAATCGCCCTCGGAACATCATATGGTTCAACCCACCATTTAGCAAGAACGTCGCCACCAACGTTGGACATCGCTTCCTCCAGCTAGTGGCCAAACACTTCCCCAAAGGCTCAAGCCTCAACAAAATCTTCAACCGGAACTCTGTAAAGGTTAGCTACAGTTGCATGCAGAATATGGCCACTATCATCAAGCAGCACAATAACACGATTCTACGACCCAAGAAACAAGCTAACGGAGGTGACAACGATACCAGGACTTGTAACTGTCGGGCGAAAGACTCGTGTCCACTGAACGGAGCGTGTCTAACGGAGAGTATCGTATATAAGGCAAGAGTCACCGCAGGTATGGAGAAGAAGGAATATACTGGATTAACAGCAACAACATTCAAACAACGCTACTATAACCACCAATCCTCATTCCGCCACAGACAACACGAGAAGGACACCCGCCTATCGCAGTACGTCTGGACCAAGAAGGATGAAGGGAAGGCATGCAGCATTCAATGGGCGGTACACCGCAGAGCAGCGGCCTACAGCAACAAAAGCAAAAGGTGCAACCTGTGCCTGGCAGAGAAATTGGCAATCGCGCAAGCACCCAAGCACCTCTCTCTCAACAAAAGGAGTGAGCTTGTGTCGAAGTGTCGCCATGAGAATAGGTACTACCTTCGGAACTTTAAACCAGCTACAGCCATCACCTAATTAAGTAAGAGACAACCAGCTCCAGTGGTTGTCACCTTTCACCACTGCTGTCATTCACGCTTTGCACTGCAGCTATTTACACTTTGCTTTGTGGGGATATAAACCAATACTGATCCAGATTTCCAATTACTGTTTTCTGATGATCGCTTAGTGCGTGAAACTCTGAGTAAAAACACTTCCTCTGTCCTCCTATTGTTTTATTCACTTCAGTAGTAAGTCATGCTCGATTGTAAGTCGCACCCCCTTTGTTGGGCCTGAAGTTAGGTGTAAAAAGGTGCGACTTGCATTCGGGGAAATACGATCGCTGCTAAAATTGCTGAAGGTGCCAATAGTGGCTATCTGCCAACACACCCGAGGAGACTAGTTGTGAAACTGGCTGTGCAATTAAGTAAAGTACTTTGGGGTATGCCGTCTCTCACGGACTTCCATCCATGCGGGAAGAATAAACGGGTCCTTGAAGCAACACGCTACATGCATTTCTTGCCCTGTGCAAGCAGCGCACAGAGATTGGCTGATGTGCATGCAGATTCTATTCTTGAGTGGAGTGCAGATTCTATTCTTTAGTGGAGATGACACGGAAATCATGAGATACCGGTGCCGGGCAGTACGTACCACGACAAACTCCGTCCGCAGGCGCATGAAGTGGCCTCGCTTCAGAATGGAGTGGGAAACGTTACTCTTCGAGAACGGCTCTGCACAAGCAACAGCGACGGAAATGACAATAACAATGACAATAACAACGACAGTGACAAGAGCAGTATCAGTACCATCATTAAATCAATGCACGCACATTGCAAAGACTCAAAACAAAACAATGACATCCACACACACGCACGCACACCCATCCACACACACACGCACGCACATACACACACACACACGCATGCACGCACAGACATCACCAAAGCTCACCTTCGATCTTGACAAACGACTTCTTCAGCGAGCCCGAGCTGAAAGCTGGGTTTATAGTTTCCTGTGAATGCAGGGCTCTGGCCTCAGCCACCTGGATTATGTAGTCCTCAAATCTAACCAGGCCAGAGCGAGCGGTGAATGCAAACAGAGGAGAAGGGAACAAACATCCAAACAGCAAGACGGCAGCAAATAAGACAGTCGGCTCTACGTCAAACAAAGAGGTTTACCAGTGTTCTTCCTACCATACATTCAGCACGTCCCTGGACAATAGTTTCGGACACAATTATTATGGATGCACGTTTAAAAAAACCACCCCTGCCCTGGACCCTTCTTGGGTTGGAGTACATGTACATGTATTCCTGGAACCAAGTCAGATCAGCCTGTAAGGAAGTCAGCAACTGTCCAGGAAATACCTTGGTCTGTGCCGCACGGCTTTATCTCACCCATAGCCAATTCTGACAGCCCATGATGACAAAAGAAAGACCATGCCATCTGCAATACAGTACAGTAAAACCTGGCAATGAGACCACTCGCATAGGGCGACCACTCGGATAGGGCGACCACCTGTTCCAGAGGACCACTACAACCAGGACCAAGGGGTGTTATTTCCAGTCAAATGACCCTGGATAAGGAGACCACCTGTATGCAGCAACCACATTGGGAATGCCCTTTGGGAGATCGCCTTGGACAGGTTTCACTGTAGTTGCACTGTGTCCTCGGTGCCATGCACAGAGCAGAACATAACAGAACATGTGTGTGTGTGTGTGTGTGTGTGTGTGTGTGTGTGTGTGTGTGTGTGTGTGTGTGCGTGTGCGTGTGTGCATAGTCACAGCGACTTACTGGAAGGCAGCGTAGTAGCGGAAGAAACCACACAGTAGCTCACCAAGACTTGTTGTATTGTTGGACCTACATGAGAGAGAGAGAGAGAGAGAGAGAGAGAGAGAGAGAGAGAGAAAGAGAGAGGGAGGGAGGGCGAGAAAGAGAGAAGGAGGAGAAAGAGAGGCCACAGGCATGAGCTTAACTACTGTAAAAGCCTGATATAACGACATAACGACATAATGACATAACGAAGTGCTAAATCTAACGAATTAACGAGGAGAAATCTGTCATTAAAATAGAAAACGTTCCACAGAAATTGATACTTATACTGTTGCTAGTGAGCGTTGAGAAAGAGTGAGAATCGTTACCTTCGGTACACGTAAACCGGTCAATTTTAGGAAGTTACATTTAAGGCTCGCTAGAATAATGGCTTTTAGAGTAACTCCATTATCATAGCCAGTTGCTCAATCGTTCATGTAAACAAACGCCTGCGCTCAGCAATGAACATAACACTGCCACAATGCTGCCCCCCCCCCCCCCCCCGCAGTTCTTTGGCGACCCGCAGTACTGTAGGCCTTACGTTGGCGTTTCTGGCAGATCGTGTTCACGTCTGTTCTGCATCTCCATGATATCTAGGTAGAGGTGTTGCTGAACACACACACACACACAAGACAGGCAACAACACATCACAACACTTCAATGCATTGAAACACACATTATTATTACTACCGTAAAGTACCGGTGATTCCTGTCAAGGCGACCACCTGTCCCCGAGGACGAACACAACTACTTGTAGGACCCAAGGGTGTTATTTCCAGCCAATTGACCCTGGATAAGGAGACCACCTGCTCGCGGGGACCACATTCGGAAGGTGCCTTGAGTGGTCGCCTTAGACAGGTTTCACAGCAATAACCTAATACACATTCCAATACACGTATCTGCCATTATGATTCACAGTGAGTGCGTTCGATTACGCCCGCGAATCGATTCATGAATGGAATCTCGCCTTTCGATTTCATGTCATGAACCCTGGAATCGATTCGGAATCCATTCACCGTATTCACATGGGGTGGTGTGAATAGCCAGGGGCGATTCAAGAATGGATTCATGAATGGATTCGTGGGCATAATCGAACGCACCCAGTTGCTGCACGTGCTGGTGCACACACCTCACGATACGCAAGCACACAACCTTACCTTCATGGTCTTATGCAGGGACGGCACGACCCACGGCTGTTGGACTGCGGCAGCAGGGACACACACACACAGAGCACACAAGACGGAAAAGACGCGTTCACCCCGGTCACCACCAAGAACTCATCAGTACAACGTAAGTCAACATGCGAGTTCCTCTGCACATCATCAGGCTGTGAGTTGCTCTGCATACCATCAGGCTGATGATGCTTACCTTGCAAGTAGTGTAAGACCATCAGGCTGATGCC
>NC_088643.1:16909372-16921872 GCF_964019385.1 Sycon ciliatum | reverse complement strand
GTGCACACGCATACCGCACAAACACACCGGCAGTTAGCAGCGGGAGCTTCCTGATTGAATTCCAGATACACCTCGTAGAAATTAATACACCGGTGATTTTCTCTTTTTTCTCCTATCCCTCGATGTCTCAATAAGCAATGTATAGTGTATGCCAATCTTTTGGTTCTGTGAGCAACGATTCTTCAGAAAAAAAACCCAAGCCTCTTACTTTATCCTTTGACGATGTGGATGGAGAGGAAGACAATGGGTTGCTTCCAGGTGGTCTGGTCGCCTGCAGCAAATATAACATAATTATAAGTCCGGTCAGAGTGTCTTGCAATGAGAGCACAAACCATAAAAATTCGGTCTCCATTTACATTATCGTGAAAACAGCAAACTGAGTGGCGTGCGACCGGGCAGAAGAACGATCCTCGCAGTGCTCGAACTAAAGCCATCTCGAAAATTTAGATCCACATCAAAGTGAGCAAAACTAACAAACAAAGGTCTAGATTATGCTGAACGATATATCTGAGGCATTGAGGGTCTCTTCACAAACATAAAGTTAGTTGATACAATATATGCAATGTTCAAAACAAAATCAAAATCCCTTTCTTGTTACGACACAGCCGGACATCACGTCACTGGTCGTACACGCCGCACGTGTCTAGCCATCACGTGGTCATAAAATTTCAAAAAATATCTCAAAGTCTCTACAACACAACAATGGACAACAATTCAGAAAGACAGCCAGCGACTTCCTTCTGGACTGGGTGGACAAGATAGCCGAGGTGCTCTAGTGATTTTCTCTGCTCTATACATGTAGACCTACCAGATTGTGAAGCACGCCACTTGATTACGACCTACCAGATTATTATCTTTACGAGCCATTGTGGAGTGAGTGTGATTCTTGGTGCAAAAGCTATCTTAGTTGCGTCCAGGAAAGCTGGAAAGGAAATACCGAGCGAGATGGCCAGTGTCCCAGGGAGGGGAAACGTAGCAGCTCTGAGAGTAGTGCAGGTGAGAGCCCGAAGTACTGTAATGACATGTACATTCAAGTCAAACCAGCCAGGGCGGGAACACTGCCAAAAAGAAAAGAATAAGACATTGTAGTGACATGATATTGCTGTATAGCACAAATTTCCGGTAATCTTTTTGATTTCGTTTAAAAAGTTCCCCGAGCTGCCTACATTTAATTCCTGACCAAAAGACATGCACGGTGCTGCTCAATGAAAACCAGTCGCGTCACTCCTGGTTGCGCCTTGCACAATTCCACAGCCCTGTGTTCGCAGGTCTAGGGCTGCGCAACGCCCGGCGCGTACTTGAGTGACACGACTGGATTTCGTTGAGCCAGTACTGTACATGCACATTGCATCGTACAGGCCCGGCGGAATCGGTCTGGCTGGTCAGGTCATCACCCGACCAACTTGTTGACCACCAATGCATGTTGTCTGCTGGGTAGGTTGTGTCTTACCCACTGTGATGTGATCATACACACACTGTATAAAAGGCTATGGTATTTATTTATTTATTTATTATTTATTCCCGTAGCTATGCAGAAGACGTTACTTCAGTAACGTCTGGCGCTAGCCAGGGTCCACACAGCTTTAATTTGGTGTTTGTGTGTTTGTTTGTTTGTTTGTGTCACGGCTGGAGCTATCCCGTATCTGTCCCGTATCTGTCCCGTATCTGTGACTACAAAGGCTCTAGAGGATTGTACATAACAGCTGTCCACAATATTTGCGGGCTCCTGTATCTGTCCCGTACCGTACCAATATTCGTCGTATTATGTATACGACTCCCTGATGTAGAGGGAGATTTGGAAAGAAATAGGGAGACGAGGAGGAAATTAAATTAGAATAGACGCCGAATAGGTGATAGGATGCGTCAGCATAAACATACATGTACTTTGGAAGAGAGATCCCGTCGTCTCCAAAATAAGCGTGAACGAGCGATTCAGCGCCGGTCACAGGAAACGTCGGAAGAGAGATCCCGTCGACTCCAGAACCCCCGTGATCGGCAGAGTCCGCCGGTCCCAGGCAACGTCAGGACAGACATCCCGTTGAGTCCAGAACGCCCGTGATCGGCAGAGTCTAAGCCGGTCCCAGGAAACGTCAGGACAGACATCCCGTCGAGTCCAGAACGCCCGTGATCGGCAGAGTCAGCGCCGGTCCCAGTGAACGTCAGGACAGACATCCCGTCGACGCGCAGAAAAACTAAATCTGCAGCCTCTTTTGCCGTCGGACAGGATACGGATTATAGGAGACTGTAAAGTTATGTAATGTCCAAATTTCCACGTGAGCAGCAGGCCACTCGCGTTGATTTTTCGACGTGCGAGCCAAATAACGCGAGCTGAACTTTCGCGTCGCAGACATCCGGTCGACGCGCAGAAAAACTAAATCTGCAGACTCTTTTACCGTCCGACAGGATACGTATTTTAGGAGACTGCTAAGTTATGTAATGTGCTCCACAGGCAACCATGCATTCGGCGTCGTCATTGGCTCAACAGGTCAATGTACATGTATTACTACAAAAAGGCCAGAAAATCCGATTACTGTATTAAAATCAACTAATTTTCGCTGGCGATTTAATTTCGCTGATTTCGCCGCTTGGTACCAACCGGCCAAAGTAAATCGCAGGCCAAAGTTTGTCATATAGGCAAATGATGCATGATTGAGCAATGGATGCATGTGAGAGCAAAAATACCGATCGATTTCAAATTTGACGTGAATTGCGCGTCACGTCGGAAATAACGTGCATCTTAACCTCTCTAATAGAGAGGTTTCTATTTCTCATCGGCCAAAATTTGTTGATTTACAGTATAAGGAGATAAAAAGAAAAGAAGGAGCAAACCAAAAGTAGATGATTATTAGAGAAATAACAATCCGCAATAAATTCTGCAAATACTTTTGCCTCAGTTCTTATAACATGTACGATGAGCTAGGCAAAAAAGCATAAAAGCATAGCGTAGGGCCCTGAGCTTCCAAGCTCTCTCGTTTATTCAACATCACACACGGAAAGTTGGGTGTGGTCCTTTTATTCAACATCTTATGGCTTCCGATGGCAGCCAAAACGAGAAGATGTGGGTGATAGCCAACCATGGTAAACCATGGCTGGACTAATCAAAAACTGCTTCCGGCGATCCTGCCGTATCAGCAAGAGCCTACAGGGGCAGAGTCCGCAACTCCGGATCTGTGCCGCATAGGACCTCTGAGTCTCCAATGGCAAAGTGGTTTGTTTGTAGGTCATAATGAATCAAAGCATGACTGTCATATCAAAGGTTCAGCAGGGGCGGCGGACACGGTATGGTCACTACGGTATTGACCGTACCACCTTTCCCCCCAAGTACCCTGTGAATCAATAAAATGCACTGAGTTGTGCTCTAAATTTCCAAACTTTTCAGCCCAGCAACCCCTCCCCCACGAGTAAATTGTACTTCAGATTGCTGACCGTACCACACTAAATTACCTTCCGACGCCCCTGTTCAGTGACAACTCACTGTACAGGAGGAACTCTGATAAGACGTACCTGCGCTGCGTGGACAGCAGGAAAGTGTTCTTGGTATCCAGCGGACCTCTTATATCCCAACCTACTTCAGAATGGATCACTACACCCGTGCTCTGGACAAATGTCTGCACGCTTTTTTTTTCTTCACGCGGCCACAATCCTCTTGTACGGGCAAAACCCGAAAATAGTTATTATGATTATGTAGCATGCACAGTACTGCGCAGTAACTATAATACACTAATATTAATAAAACAAGTGAAACTCAGTCCAAGCAACTTTCAAAATGGTTTAAAAAAATTTTTTTTTAGCTAGTCATGCCTCAGGCCGCAGGCGTGCCTCCGCAATGACAACCGCAACCAGATCTCGCTGGAGGTAGCCGCGGGACTTAGAGGATCTGGCACCACGCGAACACATGATGCTGGACCTTACCAGCGCAAAGCACAGCCGAGTGCGAATCCACGCCATGGTGGCAGAATACTGGTCATTTTTCTTTTCATAGGTAAGAGCAGCCAAGTGCTTATACGAAACTGTGGCAGCTTTCCCAGCACCACCACTGGCCGACATGACGACTGGCACGAAGGAGGCCCTCTCAACTTCCCGAGTTCTCTCCTCATATCGTCTCCTCTTCTCGCGTTCATGGCGGGCATGCACAGCGGGGGTTGAAGCAGCACGATTCGAAGCCGCATAGTGGTTGAAAGCCCGTATATCAAACATTGTGCGTTCGAACCGGCCACCCCAACGCCCACTGGCAGCATTGTCCACTAAGGACGCAGCACGGAGGCTGAACTGCTCACCAGAGAGCGGTTGCAGTGGAGGTTCCACGGATACCGAGTGAGCCACCTGGCGAATGAGGTCGGCGGTGACGTCACGGATTTCATTGTGTCTTAAAGACGGAAATCCACCGGTCGGCGGTCGGGCAGGATAACGTGTGGGAGACGTCGAAGCGCGCATTGCCACAAATGCAGGATGACGGCAAACGCTCCGGCACCCAGCCATAGCGCAAACAGAGAGCATCTCTAAACTCAGACTTAGCGAGACGAAAGCCATGGCAGGATAGAGGACGTGACGTCAGCCAAGCAGAGCTACCACGCTCGGAAGCAAGCTCAAGCTGAGCCGCATGTACCGCGCCTTCACCGCTCACAAACCCAGGGCTGCCACTTGCTCCGATTTTTCGGAAATCGTCCGATTTTTGATCGCCTGTCGGACAAACCGACCGATTTTGTTCCCAAAGAGGGACAACCAATTATTTTATTTTGAGCGCTTTTTAGTCCAGTTGGCCATTCAGCGCTTCCAGGTCGCGTTTGGCCAGTCATTGTACATGTACATTTAGCTGTAAAATGCACGCGTGCTTGCATGTGTGTGGACAGTTGAAAATGTGTTCTGGGGTCCCAACAGTAAGCCATTTTCCTAAACATTTTCACTGGGGGACACCTCCGACCCCCGTCAGATTTTTCTCCCTCCAAGTGTGGCAGCCCTGCAAACCCCTTCTTCAGCTGTTGCTGTGATGCCCGAGCTGCAGTGCGGACTTGACGTTTGGCATTTTTGGTAGCTTCTGCCACACCAGCTAGCGAGGGATCTACCTTAACATTCCTTTCCCTGAGCTCATTGGTAACAACTCGGGAGTGGGCATAGTGGTGAGATTGGGCGGTGGGAATCGAGAGACCCAAACCGCCATCCCGACACTAAGCAAGAGTATGTTTTATCAGTGTGTGTACTAACTGAGTTCCACGGTACATTTACATGCATGTATCACTAAGGTGATTCCGCAGTAACTTACATCCAACTTACTCACGGTGTTTGGCCTGCTCTTGCGGTCTAGTGGGCCCACAACATGGCTGCAGCCCACTCTCCCGTGTTGCCTGCTTCTTTTTCCCTGACTGCCATCATGGTGACGGATCTCGACCAGTGTCTTGACAGCACACGCTGTAGTTGGGGTAGAACCCCCCCCCCCCGTGTGAATGAATTGTAGGAAAAGGCCTCTATCAATTATTATGGTAGAAGAAAGCCTGTATCAACACCTAAGGATTAAAGTCCAATGTAGCCATTTACACATTTACGTGTGCGTGTGCGTGTGTGTGTGTTGTAATGCAGCTCGACGCATCGGAGCTGGACGAGGAACTGGTCCTGACCCTGCGCCAGCAGGTTGTGTCCGCCTTTCGTCACTTTCAGGTACTGTGTGCTGCCGCAGCTAAGGGAATTTTTAAACAAAAGTGCCCGCGCTGATCGGGGTAGGAGCCGTAAAGCTGATTTCTGGCCTGGTTTTGAAGAATACTAGTGTGGCTTTTACTTGTAAGAATTCCTATTGTATGCACACCAAGCACAGAATACTGTAAGTATACACATTTTCGGCATGTTCGAATTTCAGCCTCCGAGGTCAAAAACACATTTCGGCTGCATTAAAAATGTCAGCCTGTACTGCTGCTGCTTAGATGCGCTGTCATACTGAAACTTGCAAACCAAAATTTCGGCCGCAAAAAAATTAGGCCTGGAAGGCCCAGGCTGAAAATAAATATGCGCCGAATATTTAATTTTGTTGATTTACACTATTTTACAGTAACCACCCTGCGTTTAGAAGAGTAACTCAGTCATACTGAAATACACATCTGCGTATCAGTCCCAAGGCTGAGCGATTGTCGTGCTGGGCACTGGGGATGTTGCACCGCTCCAGTCCTCACGTGGACGGGCGCCCATGGCAGAGAAAAAGTGAGCTGACAGCCGCATTACTATTAGAAAACCCAGTGCCATTGTCAGAACGAACGACTGTAGGAGCACCCACAGGTGACATTATCTGAACAATAGCTGCAGCAACGGAGGCAGCAGCATCGGAGGCAGCAGCATAACGGGGAAGAGGGCACGTATACGGTGAAAAGTGAAGAAGCAAGCGAGTATTCATAGGTTGAGGGAATGGAAAAGGGAAAAGTCTGAAGAAAAAATTGACTGTCACCACCAGGACCCAAGTAAGCGAGTATTTTTTTAAATTAAAAATTATCTCTCGCCAGACTTAAAGCCTATTGTTTGCCCAGAGTGGTGTGCGATCAGTTGTGTGTCATCCTTGTTCTTCCCACATTTAGCCCGGAGGGTGGTTGGCTAGCTTGCAGCCAGAGATCAACGCCGTGTTGCGCACTTTGATATGGAAGGTGAGTTCGTGCTCTGTTCTGTTTCGTCAGCGGCACGCGTGTGTGTGGGGGGGGGGGGGGGGGGGTGCACGTGTATGCGCACACACGTGTGCTTGTGTGGGTGGGCGTGGGGTCGATGACGACCCTTGTGTTTCTAGCTCAAGGATTGTTAATTGTGCTCGAAAGAAAGTTAGAATCTATCTCGTTCGTCGAGTCGAACGGCTGCTTCCCTCGATACTCGATGCTATGAGCGGCAATAGTCCTTATGCACATTACATCATCTCATACAGATGTACGAATTCCCATAGGTGTGTACCTGCACGGTTGGGTGTTCATTGTGTGCTACTAAACATGTGCATTTGACCAATTTAGCCCAATACGGAGTGGCAGACAGTCGCTTTTCCAGCTTCATCAGTTTGGATAGAACTAATTACTAGCTAGATCTTCGTCCGAAAAACGTTGTTGCATGAAATGCCTGAAGAGAACTTTTTTTCGTAGTCGAAAATACAGATAACACAATAGGGTCCGGAATGTTACTCACGCCCTTCCCGCAATTACTCTCATGTAGGTTTTTAAGCGATCGGATTACACACGCCTAATTTCGATTTTTTTTATGCACAAAGTGATCACAGATTTTAGGTGGTATAGATGCTGGCCTAACGGTTTTTGAAATCATGAGTCTATATTTTTGAAACGCACTGTAAATATTTGTTCTGTGGTACTAGTGTGCTTTTTCGTTTACGCACTGCGTGTGTATGTTTGTATGTGTGTGTGTGTGTGTGTGTGTGTGTGTGTGTGTGTGTGTGTGTGCGTGCGTGCGTGCATGTGCGTGTGTGCGCGTGCATGCATGCATGCCCGTGTTCATCTGCGCAGCATTCCATATACTCAGATGGAGCATCGTTTGGCCAGTCCATGCTCAACTTGACCTACAGCCCAGCAGATTCTTGTGAGTGTAGCACTGAAACTAAGATCCTACAGTCTAGCGATTAAAAACAGAGGACCAAAGATTTGCAAGTTATCCAGGTTTAAAAAAAATCTTTATCCTTGGCTCTCCATCCGAGTCTGATGTACAGTCTTACCTTCAACATGTTACCACATGTACATATGTACATTCATTTCATTTGCATTCAAGAAGGGTAAACACTCACAACAGGCAGCATATGGCCATGCACAGATGAGTTTTACATCAGTGTCGCTTTGCTGATGGTGTGCTGTGGCAACGTGTCAGGGTTAGTTGGAGAGCGCAGTTGCGGTGTGGTGGTTGATGAAGAAAAAAACATTCATTTGCCGTACAGCGAAATATCCTAAAACATGTACAGTGGAACTCCCGTGGTATGTACTGGTAGCTGGACGAGAGAGCTTGGAAGCTCAGGGCCCTACGCTATGCTTTTTTGCCTTGATGACCTAGACAAAAAAAGCATAGGGATGTTATAAATTCTTTAAAAAAATCCTTTTTTTAAGACATAACCTGGGATTCGAACCCGCACTATCGCGCGCCCTGCATGCATCCCCCGATACACTTCGCATACATACTAATTCTTTCAAGTTGTTTCACATTGTGATCTTGCATTTGAAAGCCCTATTTGAATTTAGAAAAGCGATCCTGTCAGCTTTTCTATTATTGTGTTCACATGGCAGAAAAAACGACACCGCTATGCTACGTAAGTTTCTACGTAAGGTGCTCGGTACTTCACTTAGGCTACGTAAGTTTCTACGTAAGGTGCTCGGTATTAGATCTACCAACAGGTGGTAGCCGCGTGCTGTGCACGTGCACGGCAGACATTTTGTTGCATGCAGTGCAGTCCGTTTTCGGATGTGCATGCGCGAGGAACTTCCTTCTTTGGAACTGCTTCTTGCATGAGCTGTTTCGGATATTTTGTCTCCTGGCCTGGCTTATTTCGTTTCGGTGCTGCTGAGACCTCCTTTCGCGGAATATTACTCAATGACAGGTGAGTTGACCAGTTCACTTTGATTCATTTGCTTGTGTTGACTCTTTCATTTACGAAAAGTGTGCTGATTTTGGGCGGAATGAAATAAATAATGGAAAAGCTGACAGGATCTCCTTTCTAAATTTAGCTTTTCCGCTGCCGAGGCCTCCTTTTACGGAATACTCAATGACAGGTGATCTCTGAGTTGACCAGTTTCCTTCGATTCATTTGCTTATGCTCACCCTTTCATTTACGGAAACGTGTGCTGATTTTATTCGGATTTAATAGATCCATTCGTATCTCTTTGCCCTTGCCAACAGTGTGCGAAGAACGCGAGTTCACCTTCTTGACGGTAAGGCTTAGATGTTTTGTCGAAATACTCATGTTCATTGTACATTGGTACGTTACAAGTAAGGCACTGGTCATGATTGCTTCCGGCATTCCGTGCTCCGATCATGGGGTAGAATCTGAATTTTGCAGTGGCATAGCATCGTTGGCAGTTCCCAATCTGGAGGGAAAGGTTCAAGGACGCATTGGCCGAGTACTAGTATGCAAAAATAAATTCGCATCTCAGGGAAAATCTCCATTATGGAGAGGTTCATGCATTCAGTGACTTGTTTGCTTCATACGAAACAAGCCAATGGGTGCAGTCTCGTGAAAATCTCGTACGATTGGATTTGTTTACTCGAGTCTGGGCTGTTTGATTTGTGAGTAGCGCCGAGATTGCACTGCCCCAAATAAAGTTGCGTGCCGGTAGAGCAAGAATTACGATCTGCAATCTGTTTGTTATACCTGCAAGAATGTGCTGTACATGTATCGTATTTTCTCTGTTGTTGTTTCAGTTGCCGTCATGTTGCTAAAGAAAGTTTCCGTGACTCATTTGTTTCATAAAAGACGAGTCAATGCTTTGGTCTGGCTTAGAATCTTTCGCTGTAGAAGAAATCTATTCGTGTCTCTATTGCAGTATTGGGGAAATAATTGTATTCACTCGTTATAAAATAGGGTCAAGACAAACTCACAGAGCAAATACCATCGGTCCCTTGATGTTCGTCCTAAAGAGGTTTGACTGGATATCATTCATACTCCCCCAAAGTCGTGTAACATTTTATTATTATGGAGTGCCTTGTTTATCTCTCAGTACCTCCAACCATTATATCCTTGCCCCTTATATCCTCAGGATCAGTGTAGTTGTTGGAACGAGGTGTCGGACTCAGCAATGTATTTATTTACATTTTAATACATGTTTATTGTTCCTACTTTGCTGTGTTGTTTTAGACAATCGTGGACTTTTAACACTTTGAAGTCATTGAACTGCTTCCAAAAGTTTTATCGACATCAACAGGATTACGATTTCACTACATTATGATGCCGGATGACCTTATCACGACAACCCATGACTACAATTATAAACACAGAATCAACAAAAACATCTGCGGCACACACCTTGTTACAATTCACAAGTAAATATGATTTAGGGTGCGGACATCTGAATTTTCTGAAAGACAAGACAATTTTATGACAGAGTCATGAAATTCTGCAACATCCACAGAATGACCTGCGTATAAAAAAAAGTATCACCGCCACTACTCATATGATTCCCCTGCAGAAGAACGTGAATACATGTATGCAAGACTAGTTCCATTTTCTGCAAGAAAAGGCTTGCACATCAATGCGTATAAATACGGTATTGAAATTGATATGATACACGTACATGTACATAGGGGCTCCCGTAAGAAGACCATAGGTCTGTGGGAAACACCCTAGTAAAATAAAATAATAATAATAACATGTAGAGGCGCTACATGTAGGCCATCATTTAGGGCATTTCATTGGTGACACAATTATAGGTTCTGATCGGTGGAATATGCTGCCTTCCACTGTTCGCTCTTGTACAGATTATTATCGCCCATTTTGTTCGTTCATGCTTAACCTTTCTAGGCGCTCCCGTAAGAAGACCATAGGTCTGTGGGAAACACCCTAGTAAAATAAATAAAATAATAATAATACCGGTAATATCCTTTAGCCAAAAAAACAAAAGAAATTATAGCAATAAAAACTGCTTTAGGGCAGTTTTCTAAAAAAAGTTATTGTGTTCTAGTCCATAGACCCCGTCTAAAAAGTAAGAAATTAACGAAATGTGATAGCCGAAAATTAAAATTTCACACAAAACCTCACAATAATCACACACAGGATGCCAGACGACCTTTTCCCCTCGTGGTGGTCTTTCACATGCAAGCATGTTGGCGCAGTACATGTACTTGTACAAGTACAAGTGTGCGGAATAAACAAGTGTTGTAAGCCGTACTATTAGATCTTCAAGTGTCTGTGGGAAACACCCTAGTAAAATAAAAGTTAATAATAATAATAATCTCTTTCCCTCAAACCAGTTAATAATAATAATAATAATAAGTGTCGTGATTATTGTGAGGTTTTGTGTGAAATTTTAATTTTCGGCTATCACATTTCGTTAATTTCTTACTTTTTAGACGGGGTCTATGGACTAGAACACAATAACTTTTTTTAGAAAACTGCCCTAAAGCAGTTTTTATTGCTATAATATGCATTGTGGCCAGCCGTCTTTGATGGCACGGTACGGTAGGGGATAGGTACGGGACAGGTACGATCGAGGGTAATACGACACCGTCTCCCGTACTGTACCGTACCATCAAACACAGCTGGCCACATACAGCTGCTCGCAATATTCAAATAGGGCTTTCAAACGCAAGATAATAACGTGAAGCAACTTGGAAGAATGGGTATGAATGCGAAGTGTATGGGGGAATGCATGTAGGGCGATAGTGCGGGTTCGAATCCCAGGATATGCCTAAAAAAAAAATAGGAGAATTGAAAAATTTATAACATCCTATGCTTTTTTGCCGTCAGATACGGATAGCGCCAGGCGTGACACAAACAAACAAACACACAAACACCAAACGAGAGAGCTTGGAAGCTCAGGGCCCTACGCTATGCTTTTTTGCCTTGATGACCTAGACAAAAAAAAGCATAGGGATGTTATAAATTCTTTAAAAAATTCCTTTTTTTTAAGACATAACCTGGGATTCGAACCCGCACTATCGCGCGCCCTGCATGCATCCCCCGATGCACTTCGCATACATACTAATTCTTCCAAGTTGTTTCACATTGTGATCTTGCATTTGAAAGCCCTATTTGAATATGCATTGTGGCCAGCCGTCTTTGATGGCACAGTACGGTAGGGGATAGGGACAGGTACGGTCGAGGGTAATACGACACCGTCTCCCGTACCGTACCGTACCATCAAACACAGCTGGCCACATACAGCTGCCCGCAATATTCAAATAGGGCTTTCAAACGCAAGATAATAACGTAAAGCAACTTGGAAGAATGGGTATGAATGCGAAGTGTATGGGGGAATGCATGTAGGGCGATAGTGCGGGTTCGAATCCCAGGATATGCCTGAAAAAAGAAGAATTGAAAAATTTATAACATCCTATGCTTTTTTGCGGTCAGATACGGATAGCGCCAGGCGTGACACAAACAAACAAACACACAAACAAACACCAAATTAAAGCTGTGTGGACCCTGGCTAGCGCCAGACGTTACTGAAGTAACGTCTTCTGCATAGCTACGGGAATTAAAGCTGTGTGGACCCTGGCTAGCGCCAGACGTTACTGAAGTAACGTCTTCTGCATAGCTACGGGAATAAATATAATATTATGGGACCTTCTGATCCATAGAGTGTGGTGCTGTTCCTAGTTCTTCCTACGGATTTGAAAAACTCGACCTTCAGCCGAATCTCACGTATACGGAGGCGTATAGGCATTCTGCTGAACGTGCGAATCCTGTATGGTGTACTGCTCAGGCTGCATCTTGAACCGCTGACCTGGCATACCAGTACTATCCGTGCTCTCCGACTCTAGATCGGGCACTTCTTCCACCACCAATGCCCAATCGATGAAGTGACGGGCGCGATTTGACTGGACTGCAACTGTGT
>NC_088643.1:16896872-16906872 GCF_964019385.1 Sycon ciliatum | reverse complement strand
ACAAGTACTAGGTGTCTTTATGATTGTGTAGCCTACTAGTATAGCTGTCATGAGTGTGTACTACTAATAGTATAATATACTCTGCGCTGCATGCACTGCGCGTATAAGAAATTAAATTTTAAAAAACGCAAAATAATCGTAATCGGTAATCTAAACGATTGTTCGATCGTTAGAGTTATCAAACGAGTACTCGATTATTCGGTATAATCGTTTCAGCCCTATATAAAAGCCGCGGCTTATATGACTTTTTGGGGGTAATTTTGCAGGCTTCTATATGAGCCAGGCTTTCTATACAAGACAGGTATTTTTATGTATGTCAACACTAAGACCAGGCTTAATGTCAACACTAAAACCAGGCTTAATGTCAACACTAAAACCAGGCTTATATGCCGGCAGTGTATCTTGAAAACCAGGCTTCTATTCAAAACAGGCTTCTACATGAGACAGGCTTGAATACAAGACACTACGGTACTTGTAATAACAAGATCGAAACAGTTAGCTGTCCGGAGATTGAGTAGTTTCCCAAGTACCGTATTTTCCGGAGTATGAGCCGCACCCCCCCCCCCCCCATTTTTTGCCACGAAATACAAACATCCTACCCTATAGTATTTACCACCGTTAATTTGATCATCGTAGTCTATTAAAGCCGCACCCCTTTGTTGGGTGAATTTTGAGTGTTCAAAGTGCGACTTGTACGCCGGAAAATGCGGTATGTATTGTTACTATAGCCCATTCTCTTTGTGCATGTAATGGTTTGAGTCACCAGCTTCTTCTCCGTCCGATCACCTGTCCTGTTATGTCCAGGTTGGATTTGACTTCCTCAACCGCGAGCTGCTCTGGCATACGTTTGGTGTAAGCTGTGCTTGCAGGACTTAGCTACAGTCGGGTTCGGGTTAGGGGTTTCCAGATTATCTTTTTGGGTAATGGGGTATTTTTTGGATCTTTTGGATTTTTTGAATTTTGGCCAATTCTACCCTTTTTAGGTGTTTTGGAAATCTGGATACCAGAGCATCCGTCACCTTCTTGTTTTTGGCAATGACAGCGAGGAATTCGTAAACTACATACTAGTACATAGCAGAGTTCAGTGCCACTGCAAGAAAGACGAGGTCTTGCATGTGCATACCTTACTAGCCGGTACATGTACAATCATGTAAATTGTAAGACGGGTTGTGCTACTCTGAGCATCTTCATACACAGTTTCAACACACTAGTAAGTAAGCGAACGACAATGCAGAGCGATGAAGGAAACTGGTGCTTCACCGACATGAAGCAAGCTAACATTTTGTAACTGTATTTGACTAAAAAAAAAAGGAAAAAAGTACCGTATTTTCCGGAGTATAGTGCGCACTTTAGATGTGCTATTTTAGGCCCTAAATCGCAGGTGCGCACTATGCTCCGAATATGAAATGCATGTACTTCAATGAAGATTGAAGTGCGCATCCCCAATGAAGATTGGGGGTGCGCGTTATACAAAGGTGCGCACTATACTCCGAAAAATACGGTAACTTATCGTGTCCGTTCCCAAAGGGAACTACTCACACCGGCCGCGAACACCCAGTAAACCCACTCAAACATGCAAGAACACCCAGTAAACCCACTCAAACATGCAAGAACACCCAGTAAACCCACTCAAATATGCAAGAACACCCAGTAAACCCACTCAAACATGCAAGAACACCCAGTAAACCCACTCAAACATGCAAGAACACCCAGTAAACCCACTCAAACATGCAAGAACACCCAGTAAACCCACTCAAACTCAAACATGCAAGATAATACACATCATAACCCGGCGAACCTTGAAGTTTCAACACCGGCCGGCAGGGGAACTATGTAGACAATGGATACTGAGTAGGGGTGAAAGGGGTGATCCGGGTAACCCGGGTACCCGTCTGTTTAGCTGCTGATCCGTTAGCAAACGAGTACCCGTTAGTCGTGTAGGATTGTAGGGTACAGTATTATAAGCTTGCTTGTACAGTTGTACAGTTCAGTGCACAGTTTTGAGTGTGTTTTTCCTCGTTCAATCCTGCTACACATCACGATATCCATTGTAGCTACGACTATTTTGACTGTTTGCATGTAGCGCAGTGATTGTGCACGCTGTGCTTGTCGCGGTGTAGTGTACTTGCATGACTTCGCATATCCTCCTGGCGTGAAATCCGGAAGGCTCCTGTAGCTAAATTGTTGCCCGAAAATCTCTCTCCTATCAGAATGCCTGTAAAAGACATGTTGCGCTTACGATCCCAAGCAAATGCAACGTTTTTGGAAAAAGTATGGCGGATAAAGGGTACCCGATAACCCGCCCGTTAAGCCAGATACCCGTTTGTTACCTTAAAGGGTAACCGTTTCACCCCTAATACTGAGAGATATGCCAGCATGATTCCGACAGTGCAAAACACAAAGGATTATAGTATGGAATGAATTTTAAGTATAACTCAGTGACACAACTGAAGAATTAATTTTAACTTAATACGGTCACGGTGAAGCACAACAGTCACCCATGGCTACTTGAATTATAACGATGCTACTGCCGCTCGGTGGCACCAGGCCGGCGGAAGTCGCAGTGTGGTGACAACTCCAGTAACGCGAGGCTCACTTCTTGCCGTGGTTGTGCTGCAACACCAAGGATGTTTCAATGTAATCCTCTAGAGCTCTTTCCTGCTGAGTATCGAAGGAACTCTCCAGGAGGCTGAACGTGCGCTCTGCAGCTGCTGAGCTGGGCTGTACCAACAGCAGTCGCCGAAAGGTGTGAGCCCAGGCCTTGTGGTCCCTGGCATTGGCTTTCCGCCAGGTGATTGGCTCGACACTCTCATGCACATCTTCGGCAGCAGCAAGGCATTGCGGCAACTCCTCCTTCATATCTCCAATCTCGGCCTGTGTGATGAAAGGAAAGGATTGCAGGGCATTGACGTCTTCAGGTGCAGGCAGAGTATGCGCCACTCTCCGGGAATCGCACAGCCGTGCAGCACGGAATGCAGTGACAAGTGGATAAAGAGCACCACCTTCACCGAAACGCTGCTGGAAGTACAGCTTCGCACGTGGAATACATTCCAGTGCAAATTGCATCCATGTGTTGACTGCTCCAGGTTGGATGCCACCAAGACGTTGGGCCACAGCGTTAGTAGATTGCAGGTAGATGGGATCTGCTTCAATGAAGTGCCATAGGGAACAGATCACCTCATACGCCTGCAGACAGAGTGTCCCATTTCCCTCAAGCTTATATATCACATTAGTGAACGGACGACCAAACTCCACCGAGACTGCTAGTTGCATCTGCAGCCGACCTCGTGCTCCTGGATGGTTGCCTTGAGCCGTCTGCGTATGGTACCATGGTGTTCGCCATCGGCCTCGACACTTTGGAAGCCGACCACATCACCAAACATGTCGTGCATTCCATCTCGACCACCACCGAATTCTTCTGTGACTCCGCACAGACGCGCCGCTCAGCGTGCGGAACTCAAGTCGGGATTTGGGGCTATGCGAAAATAGCTGTATCCATGTCATGGCGAAGGCATCCAGCTCTTCAGCCTTGATGGCGCCGCCCACATGGTCCAAGGTGTGGGCGAAACAACCAACATCCATCATGCCAAGATACAGCATGCGGATGCTGAGGGTGGCCACATCATTGACGGACGCTCGGTCGCGCATTGTCGCAATGAGGAGGGATGGCTGTACTTGGTACGCAGTTGCCAGTGTGTGGATAAATGCACGCGCTATCTGCTCTCCAGTAAGCGACTTTGCAGCTAGCATGAGGCGCACCAAGTATCGGTGGATGGAGAAGTCGGCATCGACTACCCTGACAATTATGACCATGGCTTCGCACACT
Source organism: Sycon ciliatum (assembly GCF_964019385.1). Lineage (NCBI taxonomy): Eukaryota > Metazoa > Porifera > Calcarea > Leucosolenida > Sycettidae > Sycon > Sycon ciliatum. Next base: position 16,903,046 of record NC_088643.1, on the reverse strand, counting down.
TTCGTGGTGCCATCAAAGATGATTGAGATACGCTTTCCAACAATGGCAGACTTGACATGATTGACCTCCCTCTCTCAGCTGCTTGGCCTTCTTGGATTAACGACAACTCATGGCGACATGCTGTGCAGTACAGCTTGCCAGAGCGGACTTCCAGGATTTCTCCAGGGAACTCAGATGTGCGATACTTGGGTCCCTTGGTCTTTGGTGCATTCTGCTGAGACGGGGGCGTGTAGGATCCCTTCTTGCTCGATCCCAAATTCTTGGCAACAGACCGCTTGATCCGAAGCTGTTGGTGGGCGCAGACGACTTAGGAGACTGAGGGCAGAAGGCTGCACAGGTGTTTCTGTTTCGATTTCATCCTCGGACTCATTCTCAGAGTTACTGCCTAGGGCAAATATGGGGTACTATTAGTATCCCATTTTCGATAGTACCCCATTTTTTGGGGCAGGGCATGTACCTGCAGCAGGACCCTCACTATGCTTACTACTCACTATCTTTCCCGGCAACAGCCGTCACTAACAGACGCTACTAAGTAGCCGCTAAGTGACAGCTTCCACTTTACGGCCTCGCGAGTGCCAAGAGAAAACACGAGCAATGACACACACACGCCGCTGTGAAGTATGGACACTGGGTAGCGCCAGACGCTACTTCTACAGTTCTACTACATTGTAGTACAGCCAACATGACAACGGTACTGTACTGCTCGTAACCTATATCGCATAGCCTGTTCTGGAATTTATTTTGTTGACAGACGACGACAAGCACTACAACTACAGTACAAAGTACTGTTCTTGAAACACCAGGTGGTGGTGCGCTGTAGAGTCCACCGTGTGCGGTGTTGGGCCGGTCTACACTAGCTGCACTGTGCCTCAGATCGCAGCGCGTGGCCGCGTGCCCGCCATTATGTTACGTCATGGTTGCCATGGCAACAGGCAGATCATTTTTTGGATCTTGGCTGTTTTGGGGAATTTTTAAAGATTTTTGGATAGTATCATTCCTCTTTGTAGCTATAGTATCATTTCTTTGGATTTGTATCTTGATTCTCAAAACGGTATCTTGTACATGTAACTCAATAATATTCAATTCTTTGCGTATAGTCTGGGAACTCTTCGTTCGGGTATAGGGGTTAGGGTTGGTTCACATATCGCCGGTACGCGCCGGGAGGGGGGGGGGGGGGTGTGTGTGCATGCGTGTGCTACTGTAGACTGTACAGGGCTGAGTGCATCTGTGCTGTGGGTTTGGAGCGGTGAGGTGCTAGCCAGGATATTGGGTTGTGATCCGATCATTGGTTACTGTGTGTTAGGTAACTGATTTTATTTCAGCTCATACATGTAGAAAACTAAACTATACTTGTTTTGCCACAGCTCCAGGAAAGCACCATTAGCTTTGCACTCCAGCATGAGACATTCGGACAAATGCCTAGTAATGTGGCTGAGCTTAATGGGCCCCACTCCATTATTCACCCCAGTGTCTGGAGATATGTGGATTTTGTAGAAAAAAAACAAAACAAAAAACTGTAATTGATTTCATCTGTTGATTCTTGATGTCCATGTCTTCAGGAGTTTCTCCTCTTCCTATTGCCGATGATAAGCGTCCACCGGCTGAAGCTGGCGCTCAGATCCTTCCTGGCTAGGTTCCCTGGCATGCAACGCCTGTTGGGAATATCAGCGTTGGTCAGTGGCTCGTCGCAGGCAGCCTCTCAGCCAATTTCGCACACGTCGCCGCCATTGGAATGCGCCGTCTGCGAGAAACTGGCCACGTGCCCGCACACCGCGGACTGCGGGCACTTCTTCTGTCACTACTGTGTTACGGTAAGGGAGTGCTGTTTGTCACGTTGTTTGTTATATTGTTTGTCACATTGTTTGTCACCTTTGTTGGTTATATTGTTTGTCACATTTTCGTCATTATTGTTTGTCACATTGTTTGTCACATTTTCGTCATTATTGTTTGTCACCTTGTTTGTCACATTGTTTGTCACCTTTGTTGGTTATATTGTTTGTCACATTGTTTGTCACATCGTTTGTCACATTGTTTGTCACCTTTGTTGGTTATATTGTTTGTCACATTTTCGTCATTATTGTTTGTCACATTGTTTGTCACCTTGCTTGTCACATTGTTTGGCACATTGTTTGTCACACTGTTTGTCACATCTGTACCATTAGTCCGTTGCACGGAAACCCATTGAAGAATACATGTACTGTTGTGGATATTGACATCCGTTGAGAAGTCAAGCAGGCGCAGGGCGCTGGCCTTGCAGCGGTGAGCACTGCTGGTCCGTTGTTGCAGCGTGTACGTGAACTACAGTGCATGTACGCGCTGCCGGCGCCCCGGTCATCACATCGGATTTCAATGTCCACAGCAGTGGCAGCACAGTGAAATTTCACTATAGACTACAGTCAGACCTCGCTTATCCGCACACATCCGTTTCCCACAAAAAAATATCCGGATAGGCGAGGGAACCGGATAGTCGAGCACACATACTGTATGTATGCACGTCATATGCTGTAAATCTGTGACCAGCGATTTTCTTCCGGATGGCGAGATATCCGGATAAAAGAGGACCGGATAAGCGAGGTCTGACTGTATGGTGTTCCTCCAAGGGGCATACACATCTGTACTTTAAAGCCGACGGACTGTGTACCTAAGACCCAGTGATTGGTGTAGCATAATGCGGAGTAAAAAAATTTAAAAAAATTAGAAAATTCGACGGGTTCGCGTACCGGGCAGGTCAAGAACAAGGAGTCGTACAACTCCCTGGTCAAGAACCACCTTTCCGCTTCCGTGGGACGCCACCACCCCATGATCAGGCGTCAGATGCGGCTCCTAAACGGTGGGGGAGGATAGGTCAGATCCACCAACCATGCGGAGTCCTAAACCAATAATCACATTCCGGTACCACAGTACTGTACGCTTTGTCCAACGTACTTTATACTGAGGTTTTGCTGTATAACTGCAATGTACAATGTACAATGTAGTGCAGGGCGCGAAATAACGGTCGGACATCGGACAATTTCCGACCGTTTACGGTCAGTTTCCGGATGTTTTGTACATATCCGGACAAAGTGTCCGCGCACCTTTTTGCAAAGCACAAAAAAGAAAAGGCACTTCAATCTTTTGTCTCATAGTCATTAGTGATGTCGTCTGGCAAGAGAAAGCCAAGCACCTCTGATGCGGGTGCTCCTCTTGGAAAGAAGCCCAGAGGAGTCAAGACGACCACTTGTGACAACTGGGTCGCCGAGTATGATAGGGAGCTTTCAACTACTTCTGTTTGGCTGAGCTATGAGCGCAGTCCCTCAGATCGTAGCGTTGTCGAAAATTTGAAGTGTAAGATGTGTTCCCGTTTTGTTGATAAAATTCGCAGCAGCAAGAATTTTTCTGACTCCTTCGTCGTTGGCTCAAGGAACCTGAAAACGTCAGCCTTCAAAGATCATGCTGCTTCTGAAATGCATCGTCGTGATAACATTTCGATGGTATTAATTCTACACTGAACATTGTGTGATTTGATGTGAAAGTTGCATGTCCGGACATGTCCGGCCATTTTTGCAACTGGCAGGACATTGTGTCAGAGCATATTTTAATCCTTAGCGCATGCCCTGTAGTGCAAACGCTTTGCCAGTGCCAGTGTGTGCTTGTGTACACAAGTGTCTGTGATAAGTCACTGATACAAGTACAGTGGTCCCTCTATAATCCGGCACCATTTGTGCCACGGAAATCTGCTGGATTAGGGAGGGTGCTGGATTAACAAATCTGATCCACTGCTGCAATGTGCATGAAGAGGACATTTGGCTACTGAAAATTGTGCTGGTTTATCGAGGGTGCTGGATTATAAAGTGCCGGATTAGAGAGGGACGACTGTACCACTTAGGGAAGTTAGGATGCATATAGTTTGAATTTCACCGGAAACTCTGGAGAGAGGTATAATTCCAGCATCACTTTTTTGTTTGAGATCGTCCCTGTGTTTCTGCTTTCGTTCTTGTGTGCTCCAGGCCAATGTCCAGGCAGATGAGTTCTTCTCCTGTCCGCAGTGCAACTGTCAGATCAGATCTGTGCGGCCAGTCGCCGTTGACAAGCCTCCATCGTGACCGGACGGTTTAGTGTAGAAAGGAATTCCAGGACTGTGACCATGCTGCATGGCTGATCAAGTAGAAAGGCAATGGTGTCGCTCGGTCTACATGTGAGCGAGCTTGACCGTCTACCATCCAGTGGTCAACCGTGCTCGGCTTTCCTGGCTCGATGTCCGATGATAATTATCCCTCCAACTGCGTGTGATTGAGCTAAACTATCTTCTAACCAGCGTTCAATCCCGTTCGGCTTTCCTGTCTCGATGTCCGATGATGTCTATCCGACTATGTACGGGCTAAACCGTCCAAGATCCAGCAGCCAATCCTGCTTCGCCTTCCCGGCACTCATCGTTATAGTTGTGAGGCAGGTGTTACGATGACAGGGACATGAAAAGATCCGTTTGCCTGCAGTGACGTGCATGGTATCGAACGCCACCGCGGGAAGCCGAGCGTCGGTGAGCAGTGTGGATGTGTCAGTTCTGCTCCGTGCGTGAGGTCCAGAACGTGCCAGTAGTCGGAACATCGCGGCGATCCGAGCGACCTCTGCCGTTCCCCTGCGACGAGCAGGCCTCCCTCTTGCCTTCGCATTTGCACTTGTCCCCTGTGGCGTACTGGCTGGCAACCTCTTTGGCCTGTGGAGCGCGCTGGTCTGAACACGTGGTGTGTGTGTGTGTTGCAGCACTCCTGTACACGCTTCTTGTACTGCTGGGCATTGATGATTGGGTCAGGCAGCAATGATGTCACCACACCAGCAATGATGGCACCACACCAGAAATGATGTCACCATACCAGCAATGATGTCACCACATTGTAGGCTCCTGCAAGTGCTGAGGTCAGGAACTCAATGCACTTGTTTCAGCTGCTTCTGGCAGCCATTTCAGTCTTCTAGCAAAACGTCGGAATGCAGCAACTCAACGTCTTTCACATCGTGTGCTCGTTTCCTTTACTGAATGTTGGCCCGAGCGTGGTATGCATCCAAATCCTGCTGGCAGCGCAGCTGTGTAAACATATGCACACAGGTGCTCGTGGACAGTAGAAACTGGGGACACAAGATTGACAGAACTGCATCATTCAGCATGACCTGACACTGAGCTTGCCTGCGTGTGGTTGATCCGATATCAACGTGCTATGATGAACATACTTGGACTAAATTGCATGTAAGTTACTTGCGCGTATCTCCGTCACACTCCATCGCATCCATCTTACGCTCTCGGCTAGCTTTCATGCCTAGCAGCCATCACCACCACCATTATTATTATTTATCACAGCATCTCATAGCACAGTGAGAACACCGGCCAATGCAAAGAGAGAGGGTGTTAGCCAACCACGGCAAGGAAGGGAGAAGGGGAGGAGAAGAAAAAGGAACCGGCATGGATAAGCATAACAAGGCCAGTTCTGTTGACTACACTGTTAGCGTAGCAATGGTGGAGAGTTGTGTTGCGTTGCTGCCTCCCTGTGCACATGTTGCAGCGGCGTCGCACACGCTACGGTCACTACGGTATTGACCGTACCACTCTTTGTCCCAGCTACCCGGGAATCAATAAAATGAGCTGGTCTGGACTCAAAATTTCCCGAAATGTTCAGCTCAGGCACCCTTCCCCCCACGAGTAAATTGCACTTCAGATGGCTGACCGTGCCACACTGAAATACCGTCCGAGACCCGATGTGCTGTCATGCTTGCATCACTGTGATAGACATTCCCCAGCTGAGCCATTCCGCTTGCGTCCACTTTGAAAGCCTTTCAGTATCATATCGTGCTTTTTCTCATGCCTTTTTCCTGAAAATATGAATTTTTGTAGGACTACATGGCCTTGAGTTTTGTTTTTGACTTTTTGGTGTACGAGAAGACCACTGACTTGGCCCATGTCAAGTTGGTTACCCTTGTTTCAGTCAAGTTAGGTGCCGTTCGGATGGTTTCGACTCGCCTGTCTTTGATAGGCAAGGGAGCACACATGTTGCTGTGACCAAGATTATGCAACAATGCAAGGCGTTGGACTGGGCAGGTTTGATGCACTCTTGCAGTGGTGTAGATTACAGTGGTGTAGATTACCTTGCAATGCGCTCTACAATGTACTACAAAGTCTACAATACTGTCAGGGGTCTCTCTCTCTCT
>NC_088643.1:16861778-16896672 GCF_964019385.1 Sycon ciliatum | reverse complement strand
CTCTCGCCAGAATGTTTGTCGCGCACGTGATCACCCCATGGCTTATCGAGAGTGCGACGGCGTGCCTCGCCATTGTGCTCCCGAATTCTTGTTTCCAAGGAGCGTTCCGTCTCCCCTACATGGAACAGGAGGACATGGTCATGGGTAACAACGAGAGCAACGACCGGCATATGACAGTTGGCGAACTCACCATATCGTATTAGATCATGACCAGTGTAGCTTTCTTAAATGTCTGTAGCCTTAGGAGAAAAGTAGCAGAAATTGAAGACTTTATCTCAACCCGTGGAGTACACATCCTAGGCGTTGCGGAAACTTGGCTGTCAGCCGATGTAACAGACGGAGAAGTAAACATTCCTCATTTCAGTGTGTTCCGCAAAGATCGGGAAGGCAGGCAAGGAGGCGGTGTTGCCTTCTACTGTCATACGTCCTTGCAAGTCCGTCGAAGACGTGACCTCGAGTGTGAGCTGGAGATGCTGTGGCTGGAGATTCTAGCCCCAGGTCGACCAGGCAATGAGACGGTCTTACTGGGCTGCTGCTATCGACCACCTAGTGAATCTGCGGGCTACTGGGATGGGCTGGAGTCAAACCTAGAGACTACCTGCAGTGGACCGCAGACCACAACTGTGCTAGTAGGAGACTTCAACGTAAACTTTAATGATGCCCATGCTGTGACTCCTTTGCATCATGTACTCAACCAGTTTAACCTTCGCAACCACGTCACATCTCCTACCCGAGTAACCAGCAGTACTGCCACACTACTGGATCATTTCTTGTCTACCACCCCGATCCAGGGTGTTTGCGAGACCATACATTTGGATATCAGTGACCACTCTGCAATACTTGCCAGGCTGCCAATTTCAGCAAGTCACCACTTGAAGGGACAGCATCTGCGCAAGACTCGCTGTTTGCACAAAGTGGATTGGAATATGTTTACATGTGACCTGGAGAAGACGCTAACTACCTGTGACTCTGTCTGTGTGGATGTGCTTGCGTCGTCACTCACTGCGGGAATCCAGACCACTCTAGACAAACATGCTCCACTTCGGAAACGGCGCCGCAAATCTCGACGTCCTTGCCCCTGGATTACAGATGAGTTAGTGGCAAGTGTTCGTGAACGGAACCGGGCGCATCGTCTCTGGCTCCGAGACAAAACCGATCAGAACCTTCAAGAAGCACACCGATCAGCTCGCTCCAAAGCACGGAAGTTGGACAGGAGTCTGCGCAACTTGTACTTCACTAAGAGATGTGATACATCAGATCAACGGCAACTTTGGGCTGTCATGAACGATGTCACAGGCCGACAGAAGACACGGAAAGAACCTAAAGCGCCGCTTGAGTCACTCAGTAAATTGTTTGGAGACATTGTGCATGACCCTATGCGGCCACCTGAGCTGCATATACCACATGGTCCAGCCTCTGCATCTAGCTTCTCAACATTTCAGCCGGTAAGCGTGTCTGATGTTGCACAATGCTTGCAAACTGTGAGTCCTCACAAAGCATCTGGGAGTGACAACATTCCTGGAATTGTACTGCAGCAGTGTTCAGATGCCCTGGCACCTCCATTTACCACCCTAGTCAATGCATCCTTGACATCAGGTACTGTGCCAGTGTGTTTTAAAACATCACACATTAGTCCACTGTTCAAGAGTGGCGATGCAACATCCCCTACTAACTATAGACCAGTGTCATTGCTCCCTATTCTGTCCCGGATTTTGGAGTTCTTTGTAAAGAAGCAACTCACAGCATACCTCACGCAACATAGCATATTACCTAGCAGTCAGTTTGCCTACAGGAAAATGCACTCTACCGAAGATGCATTAGTTCTAGCCGCCAACCGTTGGCTGTTGGCCAAACAAGAGCGAAAATACACAGGTATTGTGATGGTTGACATGTCAAAAGCGTTTGACCGTGTCCAACATCAACGTCTGATTGATAAACTATTCACCCTGGGAGTCAATGGCAGAGTATTGTTATGGTTGGCTAGCTATCTGTCTGGTCGTACTCAGCGTGTCAAGGTGTGTGAGGCTCTTTCTGATGCAGTCCCATGCTCAAGAGGTGTGCCCCAAGGCAGTGTTCTTGGGCCGCTTCTCTTTGTCCTTTACACGAGTGACATTTCCGACGTCATACCTTGCATTGTTGTTCATCAGGAGTTCGCGGACGACATCATCCTAGATTATTCTGATTCAGATCTGGACACTGTTTGCAAGACGTTGACTACGGCTGTGACACGTCTGTCTGATTGGCTCTCCGAAATTGGGCTTCTGCTGAATACCGGCAAAACCCAAGTCATGGTAATTCAACCTCGGGGACTCACTGGCGACATACCAGTCGTGAAATGTAAGGATCAAGCCTTAACTGTAACCTCCACTGCCAAATACCTTGGCGTAACCATTGATGACCAGCTATCCTGGCAGCCACATGTCTCCAGTGTTGTGCAGAAGGCGTCAGTCGCCATCAGCCAGCTATGGCGCCATGGGCGATCTCTGCCCATAAGAGCCCGCAGACTTTGGTACATTGGCATTGTGCAAGCACGACTAACGTACGCATCCAATGCATTCTTCCCGTCGCTGACACAGCAGCTGCAGAGTCGTTTAATCAAATCCAGCAAATCCGGAATTCGTGCAATTTTCCGACTCTCCATGATAAATTTCAAAGGTAACTCAAACTAATTTGGCAATGAAAAAAATCTTTTCACAAAAGAAGTCAACTAATGAATCATGAGAAGAAGTAATGTTTTCTCTTTTTCCATATTGATCTCTAGCATGCATGGACACCCATGGCCACTTGTAACGTTGAGGCTCCATACGTACAACAAAGTGAATATAATCCCTCCGTAGCCCTTGCCGGATTATGCCGGCATAATCTTGGGACTTCGTCAAAAAATTATGCTCCGGCGGATTATGCCGGCATAATATTTGGCATAATCTTGGGGTTTCGTCCAAAAATTATGCTCCGGCATAATATACGGATTCCAACATGTAAGGTCGGCATAATCTTTCGGTTTAGACAAAAATTACGCTTAGGGCATGGCCGTGTGTGTATGCGTGGTTTCTCAATCCTCTATGTACAGCGTGAATACATAGTGGAACCGAGCATAATTCAGCATATTTGTTGGCATAATTGTGGCATAATCAAAAGCATAATTTGACGATTGGCCGAGCATAGTCCGCCAATGGCTATCCCTCCGTGCAAAAGCATAACATGAGGAGTATGCGAGCATAATGGGAGAATCCATGAAAGCATAATTCCATGAGTCGCGAGCATAATCCGCCGGAGCCTAAATTGACGAACCAACACAATGATGCCGAAATATTGGCCTAGAAGTGGCTATGGAAGCACATTTGCTCCTCCTTTTCCGCCACAAACATAGCTGTAGAGATTTTCTCATATTTTACCGAATTTCCTGCTTTCTATTTGCATGTACATCCTGTGCTCACTGCTCAGCCTGCATTATTTTTTTGTCCTTGATAAAATCGATCCTCTCAAACGTTGGGTGTCTGTTGCTTTACGGTTGTAGAATTGTGGCTAGACCGCACAGCTGTTCAATAGTCTTGCCGCCCCCTCATTTTTTATTTATTTTTTATATACTACATATATGTTCACATTCCCAGCTCGAAAACAATAACGCGAGACAATGGTACTGGGACTAGGACAAACAGGACAAACAGGTCAACCGCTGCTCCAGTAAACCGTTTCGTCTCTTCCTCTCTTGTCTTGTGCGTAGGTATACCCGTCCTTGACTAGTCTGGGTTTGCTTCTCGAAGTTAGGCCAGGAAAATCGGGATACGCGTCCATGATTAAGTCACCAAGATAACGGATTTCGGATCCAGAACCTACAGTTTTCAGTAAATTCGGCGACAGGGTCAGCGGTAAAAATGTACCTTCATCGAAATGTACTCGCCGAATGCGTTAGGGTGCGAAAACATCATTAGCTGTGAAACAACACAGTCGCGAAATGTCACTCGATGAATTGACCACCTCTAAATGTCCCACGACGAAATGTCACGGGCCTAATTGACCGGATACCCGACCCATAGTAGCAGCATGCAACAGTCTAGGCCTCGACCAAAATTAATATGCTTGCGCATATTTCCGCATATTTTGTGAGACAGTTCATAATTATGGCATATTGAGCGACAAAGGGAATATTGGAATGAAGCCAGCATATAATTCAAATATTCTGAAGAAAATGAGGACAAAACATTCATATTATGGACAACATGCGTTCAGAAATGCCTTTTATGGATGAACTTGGAATGGTTGAGGCGTTTGCTACATTTCCCCATGGATGAACACTATCACTACGGTTGCTGCGGACACACCCCAGCCATACTATTCAGCATATGTTTTGATTTGCCGAGGAGGAGTTTGATGTTGACAAGAGGAAGTCTGCAGTGTACAAGCATTTGGTGTCCAGTCCAGAATGTCGTAAGGTGATTGACGATTCCTGGTTTAGTGTTATTCGTTGCGCACGTTTCTTCAAGCAATTGCAGGTGTTGGAAGCTGTGTATATTCGTACTCGTGACCCTGTGCTATGTAAACAGAAAGAAAACGTTGTATCACTCACACTCTTCAAGTAATACACACGCACCATTACATTCATTCACACAGTATCACATTCTTCTGCCACTACCTTTCTCACATACACTATATTCACACATTGCAAAGGTGCAAACTTCGCTTTTTGTACTTGTTAGCTGCTGTATTTCTACCTGAAACCATATTAGCTACATGTATATAAGTGTGTGTTTTAGTTATTACATTTTTATGTGACGGCGTTCCACTGATGACCGTCACAAGAAAACGTTATGAAACTTGACTTTCTTCATTTTTGCTGTTGTTATGAGTGCACAATTTATCTTATTTATTGCCATTTTACAGTATATAAGATCAGAAAATTAGGTAACGAGGCGAGACTCAGCCACCACGACAGGACTATAAACAAAACGTTGGACGAGGGAACCCCGACGAGAACGAGCACCACGGATACAAAGAATGCTGGATCTCAGTAAAGAGAAAGAGAGACGGGCACGCAGCAGGCTCATGACAACGGAGTATTCGCTACCAGAAGACTCACATTGAAAGCGACAAAGACGTTTAAAAAAACAGTGCGCAACGGACTACAACCTAGAGGGGTGAAAGAACCACGCTCTACATTGACAACTCTCTCCTCATACTCGCGACGCTTAGAATCATCATGTTGCTTGTAGAGAGCGCTGAGAGATTTGGAGGGATAGGAAGGGGCATCTGGGCAAACAACCCTTACATCAAAAGAGGCCTCCTCCCCACGGCTCCAAAACCCCCGAGTGCTCACATGGAGTTTGGCCTCCTCACTAACGTTCGCTGTTCCGCCAAATATAGGTTTACTGTACATATGTAAGGGTGGCTGGACCTCAGCCGTGCACACCTCTGCGAGAAGAACAGCAACCAAATCCCGCCTCAATATGACGATATGAGAGAATAGGACGGATCGTGGGAATGCCTGCCGCCAGGCAGCATGCCCATTATTGCATGGGTAGACATTACTGTATTCATGAGCAACGGACTGACTATGTTGCCCTCTGTCCTAGACATTGAATCATCTACACGCATGCGCTGCACCTTACACAGGACTACAATACTAGTAGTAGTGAATACGAGTATGATAAGCATGGGGTTCTCCATCGGTCCTCTAGCTGCATGCTTCTTTCAGGAACTCACGTTTCCTGGTTTGCGACACAGCAATGTCAAAAAAGTTTCACAGCGCACTGTACCTGCACGGCCACGGAGCTAGCCTACAGCCTACAGCACGCAGCGACTAAAGATTTCAAGAACACTTCGTTCAAACAGCGTGCTAGACTGGGTTGCCGTTTGGCTTCTCTGTGTTTGTGGGTTTTGGAAAGCGACCGTGGGCTCCTAAACTAATTCTCCCTGTCGTTGAAGTGGAACAGTTTCTCAAGCAATAATGGCGGCAATAATAGCGGGCCGGGAAGTGGGAATCAAGGCGACGGGAAAAACGTGCCAGGTGCCTGGTTCGGCGAAAGGCCGACTAATGTACTATCTGAACTGCATCTTCACGTTGATAGGCGATGATGACCTCGATGCTGATCTACGCCGTCTGGCTCGTTATGAAAATTGGCGCAGCCTGAGTCTGACTGAGACGCACATCCTGTTGAAGATCTGCACGGATATCTCGCCAGACATGTTGGAGGACAAGCTGTTCTTTCAGTCCGATCGCATGTGTGGCTCCAGCAACAACGAGTTCTACAGCATTGAGCAGGCCAGCACGTTCATGGCCGTGGCTAGCTCCGTGTTGATCGCTGGAAAGCAGCGTCAAGTTGCCAAGATCATGACGTACAAGAACGCCTGGATTCAGAGCAACTATTGGCGGGCCCTGCGTGAGCTTCGCGAGGAGCTTGCGCCCAGACGTATCCAATCAGCACCTGCTCGACGCAGCAGCAGCAACGACGATTGCATCATTCTCTAGACGACTCACTTTCAACACCCTCTTCTCTACCACGCATACCCTCTTCTAACTTTGTTGGAGGAGTGGATTCCACTCAATTTCCGTAAAGGCAGCTCTTCTGAGGAATGGATTCCAATAGGAGAAATATGTGGCTGGCACTTTTAGTGAAATCATCCATGAACATCGATATTCATGTATTCTTTCTTCATTTCCTTCACGTAAACTTACCTGCTTGCTGTGTTGCCTTCTTGCCAAATGCCCGTCTATCGTTCACGCGGTTTGAATACACGTCCAAGTCGACTTTTTTCTTTGATATCTACTTTTCACTCTGATGGTCACCACGCATTGCTTGCAGAATACGGCCATTACGGCGCAGGTCAATGGCAGGTTTTTACCCCCTCCCCCCCCCCCCCAACCCTATCGCTACCAATGCAACTCATTTTCATTTCTTGGTGCAGATCGTAGGAAGTTACGTCCATCTGACTGCCGCTTCAAGCGTCCCTACCGGGGAAATTTGCTGAAGCCACACCTAGAGAACCCTAAAAATGGCTAAGAAACATCACACCTCTTGTCTCACTTCTCACCTTCTCTTTCTCTCTTTCCATTTTTTTCTTATCACCCCTTGTGCATAAATTCTTCACTAAATTTATCACCTAGTTGTAATGATTACCACCCTTGTGATGCTACTTATCCCCATGTTTCATTGGTTCTGGTTGCTTGTATTTCATTCGAAGAGAAAAAAAAGTCCACTGCCACTTTCTACGATATCTACTTTGCACGCTGATGGTTACCAAAGATTGCTTGTACTTCAGTGCAAGTTAGTTGCAGAACTTTGCGCCAGTCTATGGCAGCACTTTTGACCAACGCCCACTCTCGCCACGGATGCAACGCATCTTCATTTCTTAGTGCAGATCGTTGGAACGTACGTCCACCTACAACTTGTGTGGCTCTAAAGATACCAAGAACAATACACAAATTCCGTGGTATGTTACTATCGTGGTTTGACCGAATTGTGACTATCGTCCACTGGTCTTTCCAGTATCGTCATCGACATTTTTTTAAATATTTTTTTAATAACAACAACAAAAATAACTCCAAAGCACGAAAAAAGCCAAAAACTAAACCAAGAACATGTGCAATAACGTGTTATTTACTTCGAAGTAGAAAGACAGGACAAGTGAATAATTAGTCAGTCCATTGTTCATGATGATCTCCGACGGTTACGTCGGCAAGCGAGCCTCCGCCACTGCCAAAGCAGCGTGGGCTCCGCAGGAGGGTGCAAATTTCAAACTAAAATTTAAACGCCTACAACCGCGAATGCACATGATACAGGATTTCAGAAGGCTGAATGAAATCCTGCATCTAACAAATGCCATAACATGAGAATAGTGCTCACCCCTCTTCTCAGCCAACAGATGAGCAATTCGTTTATACAGTGCATGCATGCACATCCGCCAAATTTCTCCACAGCTGAGACTTTCAGCTTATCTTGGCTGCGCTCACCTTCCCCTCCTATAACTCGCCGAGTCTTGAGATGTTGTAATAAATAATAATAATAATAATAATAATTTGGAAAGGATTGGGAGAACTTCATATTCAAAGGATCAGTCGGGGAAGTGAACTGCCTGAAAAGCAGGGTCCCAGGTTCGAGTCCTGGTGGGTCTGGCGTTTTTTTTCTCTTTTCAGGCAGTTCACTTCCCCGACTGATCCTTTGAATAATAATAATGCAAATAATCGACGTGGAGACAACAATCTTATAATAGCAATAAAAAGAACAAATTCTGCAGTCATCGCCACACTACAACGAAGTCATGAAAGTTTACCAGAATTAATTTTCTTGTCACATTCATCAGTGGAAAGTCGTGACTGAAGAGTAACCATGCTGAACAATGATTAAATATACATTCAATGATGTGTTACGAGAACAAAATACAGTGCCAAAATAGAAAGAGGGAAGGTGAGACAATTGCAGTGAAGTGAGAGCTAAGTGCAACGGTGGGTGAAAAACTAATAATTATAACGCTAAAACTGTGTAGTGAGACAAACAATCATGCTGTGCACCTACGAAAACAATTTTAACGCAACTACATGTTTCTTCTGCTTACAAAGATCAGGCTTATGCAAACGAATACAAACAGCCTCAAGTACTTTCAACTGACTAGCATACCGTGCACGACAAAGAACAGAAAAACTAAAATCATCATACACCTGCAGACACTTAGGGTGAGACAACAAGTGAAGAAAAACGGCAGACTTCTTACGATCACAATCACCATCTGATTCCTCGTCTCCAACAACCGCAACCTCGTCCTCCGTTTCATCTCCCAACTCGTCCTCAGTGTCGTCCTCCGTGTCATTCTCCTCATCAACACTGATCGGTCCCAGGCTCGTTTGACGTTGTTTAACCTCCGTTCGTTGACTCCTCCTTTGATCTTGATGGCAACTTATTACCATTGTTGTTGTTGTTGTTGTTAAATCTTGTGTTCCCAGTGTCCTCGCCGGTGCTTGATCTCCAGTACTGTAATAATTCATTGAATAATTAGCCGTTGATCGTCTAGGTCTTTGAATGTTGATTGTGTTACTTTCTTTGTTGAATTCCGTTCCCTTCAGCCTTCTTTCTCGTTGTTCACAATCAGTGCTTGCCTCATCCATATATGCACGTGCCACCGACACCACAGACTCAGCCCCAGCACCGCCGATGATAGATGTAGGTGGCGGTTCTGGGGGAGGCAACGGCAAAGACGGCGATGAGGGCATTACCTCATCACAGCGTCCACTTTGGTCTTGAGCTGAATGTTGTTGTGGTGTGTTATCTTGTGTTGTTATGGTGCATTGTGTTGTGGTGACAATATGCCCATTACCCGACTCCAAGGCTCTCGATACGGGTAATGGAGGCACTATTGCCGATGACGGAAATTGTGCTAACGATGGCTGTGGCCGAGGGTTCTTCAGTGGCCTGCCGCGTTTTGGTCGCAGTGCCCGTGCCGAGCCAGTCAGCATATGCAGTGGGACGTGCTGCTTGATACGTGCGTTCAGATGTTGAAGAGTCCTACCAACGTACCGACTACCGCATTGTCGGCACTCAAATTGGTATACCAATTTAGATGCAAGTTAGGTTGGTAGGACATCCTTCCTCACCGTGAACGCACGTACAGTTGTGAACACGGGTACAAAATGTACCGCGTAGTAAGTTTGCTGTACAATTTTCCGTACCAAGCGACTCATGGATAATGAGAGGTTACCTTTCCAGGGGAGAGAAAGATACGTGGGACATTTGTCCGGGCCAAAACGTTTTTCCTTTTTATCCAGCCTTTCGCTCATGAGTTCCTTCAATAGATCGTCAGGGTACCCGTTCTTTAGAAAAACGGACTTAAGGAAGTCCAGTTCCTCAGCTAGTTTGGAAGAGGAGCAAATACGCTCTGCTCGATCCACCAAGTTACGCACTAAATTCACCTTGTATTGGTACGAACAATACGAGTCAAACATTATGTACTGGCCGGTGAATGTAGGCTTTCTGTACACAGATGTTACGGTACCCTGACTAGACTTTTCCACAAGGACGTCTAGAAAGGGAAGTTTGTTGGCTTGTTCGTGTTCACACGTAAAACGTATGGAAGGATGTAGGTCATTTAGAATACCAAGAAAGATTTGGCTATCTTCAAGAGAATCAAACCAGGTGAAGGAATCATCAACAAAACGAACGTACAATGCTGGCCACAACTGTTCTGCAATCAGTGACTCGCAGTAACCAACGAACACATTCGCTAAAACTGGACCCAATGGAGAGCCCATGGCTACCCCATCAACCTGCCTGTACATAATGTCACCGAAGGAAAACTCCACACCAGTCGTCACGAGCAACATCAGTTCCCGGAACGCCGTCTCCGATATCCATGGCGTGTCAACTTCATCATTTCGGTACAACACATCTAGGCAAATATTGATAGTCTCTTCTAACGGGACGTTCGTGAACAGACTAACAACATCAAACGAGCACATATGCGCGGAGGCCGGAACCGGGTGGGAGCGAAGGACGTCAATGAATTCGAAGGTGTCTTTAACTGTATGTTTGCAATAGAACGTTTGCACGATGTCAAGCCAACCACACAGCCATTTAGAGATATTATATTGTGGTGATGCAACCATGGATAATATGGGGCGCAACGGACAGTTCGGTTTATGTATTTTTGGTAGCCCATAGAGACGTGGCCGGACGGAACCAATGGGCCGCATTTTGAAGAACTCTTCCTCCGATATCTGTTTACTTTCTTTAAGTCTCTTGAGAAAACTATTCAACTTTTTCTCTACTCGAACTGTGTTGTCATGAGTAGATACCGGACCGAGTTGGACAAACTTACTCGTGTCCTCAAGGATGACCGCCATTTTTGTATTGTACTCTTGTGTGCTGATAATAACTGTAGCTCGACCCTTGTCTGGTCTTGTGATTCTAATATCGTTGTTGTTCGTAAGATGACGTCGAGCCTTAAGGTGTTCTCTGGATAATGAAAATGTGCTTCGGTCTGGAGGTTTTTCTGAGTGTTCTTCGGCGATGGCTCGAAGATTAGCCGTACAGATAGCACGCTGATTTTCAGATACTGGTGTAAAATTCTTCATGAGTTTTTTGTGGAACATTTCGAATTGCGTAAGAACTATTTCCTTTCTGTTGTTAGAAGGAGGAATACCAAACTCCGTTCCCCGGCAAAGTAATTCCTTTTGCACAGGGGATAGTTCGATGTTGGCCAGATTAATAATCGTGTCCATGTTGGGCTTAAAGGAGCCATACCGCTTTGCACGCAGCCATTTGATGTTTTTCTCGTACTTGGCGAGGAGTTTGACTTGCTGTTTGCTGTCATTCTCGGCCAGTAGTGTACTGAATCTGAGGTAGTCGTGATAGGAAAGGAACGAACGAGCCGAACTATACAGACGTTTAAATTGAGACTTAACAGAACATAATGTGTCACTAGAGCGCGCAATGTCGTCTTTGAGGAATACTCTTTCTATTGCTAATGAGTGATAAGCACGGGCTTTGTGCACCCGATTCTGGATGGAAGTAGGGCACACTCCATTTTCCTTACAGCGCTTCAAAAAGATAATATTATGTGAAATGTTTCTAGCCAAGTAGCGTTTGCGCAGAGCATCATTCAGGGTTTCAACCTGACTCCTAGAGTATCTCCGTTTAAAATATGCAAATAATCGACGTGGAGACAACAATCTTATAATAGCAATAAAAAGAACAAATTCTGCAGTCATCGCCACACTACAACGAATTTCTATTTTGGCACTGTATTTTGTTCTCGTAACACATCATTGAATGTATATTTAATCATTGTTCAGCATGGTTACTCTTCAGTCACGACTTTCCACTGATGAATGTGACAAGAAAATTAATTCTGGTAAACTTTCATGACTTCGTTGTAGTGTGGCGATGACTGCAGAATTTGTTCTTTTTATTGCTATAATAATAATAATAATAATAATAATAATAATAATAATAATAATAATAACTAAGTTACTTAGCTTAGAAGCTTCCAAGTAAGTTGAAAGGCGGTTGCAGTGTGCCTCCAAGACATGCTAAAGCTGATGATTGGCAGTTGTAGTTGTAGAACGTCAGTACCGTTGGTCAGTGTCGTGATTGTTATCGCATGAGCTCATTGTCCAGTAACAGGTCGTGTTATAGTGGACCATGGTCACGTGGTGGACAGTATACTGTACATGTATAGCGTGACGTGTACTACTTGTAGTTCTTTCGTCCTTTTTCGCTAGTACCGAATTGCGCTGTTTGTTACAGTGCGGCCACTAGCCGTTAAAGGGGAAGTTAAGGCAAAAATTAAAATTTCACCAGTTGTAGTCTTCGGGGTGCTGAGTCGAATGGTCTTGGTCCGAGAAAGCTGAGACGCTCCCTTCCTACTTGAATCCCAATCGAACTCGCGCACTTCCACCGAAACTGGGTGACTGCGCCCTACTAGATGGGGATTTGTATGCAAAATGTCACTAAAGGCGCCGTTTCGTTCTTATAAAAGCACGGATGACCGCGATTGGTCCATACATGTATGTTGTAGTCTTTTGGACGCTGCGTCGACTGGTTTTGGTCCGAAAAGGCTGCGATGCAGCGTTCCTCCTTTATTCCCAATCGAACATGGTTGAACAAGCGGTCACGTGCTCCTGCGTACACCAGTCACCTGGTCACCGTGCCTGCAGGGTACAACTTACTAGCCTGTTTGAACTTTTTTGGGTGCAGTCCTGTCACTCGAGTTGAACTCGAGTTGAACCTTGGTGTGAAAGTTGTCGCCTGCTGGCGTGGTGACCAGGTGATTTGGGCACCCAGGAGCACGAGACCACTTGTTCAACCATGTTCGATTGGGAATAAAGGAGGAACGCTGCATCGCAGCCTTTTCGGACCAAAACCAGTCGACGCAACGTCCAAAAGACTACAACATATGGGCCAATCGCGGTCATCCGTGCTTTTATAAGAACGAAACGGCGCTTTTAGTGACATTTTGCATACAAATCCCCATCTAGTAGGGCGCAGACACCCAGTTTCGGTGGAAGTGCGCGAGTTCGATTGGGATTCAAGTAGGAAGGGAGCGTCTCAGCTTTCTCGGACCAAGACCATTCGACTCAGCACCCCGAAGACTACAACTGGTGTATCCGTATATATCCCTTGCCTTATATGTATGCTGCGTTCTCTTGCACTCTTCCCTTTCAACCATTTCACCGTACCGTACGCATGCTAGCTACCTTTATAGTATGCGTATCCATTTTCGTTGCCTGAGTCTCCTCCGCCAGGGGAATCCTGAGTTCAGGTTTTCTCTTGGACATGGCAGTTTATTTTAGTTGAGTTGTGGAATAAAACCCAACATGGCGCAGTGAACCTGCTTCGTTCTTGTCGTTCCAGTTTGATTCGTAGTAGTGCTTGCAACATCCTGTCATGTCGGACAGTTCATCCGATAGCCCTGCTCCCGCAGCACAACTGGACGCCAGCCAGCTGCTGACGATAATCCAGGCACAAATTCAAGCATCTGCACAACGTGACGCACAGCTGCAAACATTGTTGCAGACCATGTCGAACAGTCGAACAGCAGCCCCAGCCACTACCAGTACAACCAAACCCGTTTCTGTTGACCGCCCGATCCTGTTGGCGTCTGCCACGCTTGCTGATTACGCCTCGTGGTGTGAAGCTTGGTCGGATTATGCCCGATGTCAACTGCTTGCCTCCCAGCCAAGGGAGACCCGTATGGCAGCTTTTCGTCAGGCGCTGGACGAAGATCTCCGAAGATTCGTCCGGGAAGGCATCATTCCCATTCCTGATTCCCACGATGTTCTGGATGCCATGGACGAACTGAAAAAGTTCATTCGTAGGCAACGTAATCCGCTGCTGGATCGAATCGATTTTTACCGCCGCTCCCAGCAGCCAGGCGAATCGTTTGATGCTTGGTACGCATCTCTGCGTGAACTGTTCCACGCATGTAACTTCTCTGAGTTGTCGATGTGCTCCACCTGCCCAGCTCGAGTGTGCAGTACCTGTAGTAGTGCCATACAATCTCTGTCTGACGACATATTGCGCGACCGCGTTGTCACTGGGATATTGTCTGACGACGTACGTCACAAACTGTTGGCGACCAAAGCCCTCACTCTGACCTCCTGTGTCGACCTCTGTCGGTCTGAGGAAGCCGCCAGCCACACCACATCGAGCATCCCTGGACAGGTTCCCCGGGGCAGTGCCGTGAATGCTATGAAATCGTCTTATCAGAAGAAGAAGAAGTCATCCAGCCAGGCTCCCAAGAAGCCCGATGCCGCAGCTAAAGCACCATCCAGCAGCAAGCCTCCTGGACCAGTGAACAAGTGCCACAACTGTGGACGCACTGCCCACACCAAGAGTGAATGCCCTGCTGCCGGACGGAAGTGCAACGGTTGCCAACGTATGGGACATTTCTTGGCAATGTGCCCAGCCGCAAAGAAGACTGTCGGCCAACTGAAACTCCAACGGGCCATATCTTCGCGGGATTCCAGCACGATTGTGGTTGACACCCAGCTTGTGTCAGCATCCGAGCCGACAAGTTTGAGGTGGTTACCTGATACTGGAAGTGATGTAGACGCCATCGGCCTGGCACATTTGTCTACGCTTGGCGAATTTCCCGAGAATCTGCCAGCCGACCAGGATGTTGTCTGTACAGCTAATGGCTCAGCACTCACCAGTCTTGGCAAGTTAAACGCCACCCTCACACTAGGTTCTGCCACTCACTCCACTGTCGTACATGTCTACGATAGCTTGGATGAGGCATTGGTCTCACGAAACAGCCTGTCCGCCCTTAACCTGTTGCCTGCGGCATGGCCCTCGGTTTCGGTGCAGTCCCTCAGCGCAGACACTAGTACGGTTGAACAGCTTCAACAACAACTCCTCGATGAGTTTGCCGACGTGTTTGACAGTTCATGTCTCAACCCTATGGATGGTCCTCCGATGGATATCAAGCTGAAACCTGATGCAGAGCCAAGTTGTGTTCGGAACGCACGATCCATCCCTTTTGCCTATCGGGACCAGATTAAGTCTCAGCTGGATGGCATGGTCGATGACAACATCATTGAGCCGGTTACTGAACCATCTGAGTGGTGTCACCCAATTGTTCTCGTGGAGAAGAAGGGCACCACCGAGATGCGTCTCACCGTTGACCTCCGCAAACTGAATGACCAAGTTTGCAGACCGACTCATCCTGCCCGCACACCTCATGACGCTGTCGCCGCCATTGGTCCGGCACGGTACTTCACGAAGCTTGATGCTAGACACGGCTACTGGCAGGTGCCACTGTCTGAGGATGCCCAGCCTCTGACCACATTTATTACGCCGTGGGGACGGTACCGGTTCCTCCGAAACCCCCAAGGTCTCGTCTCTGCTGGGGATGTATTCAATTCCCGTACCGACTCCGCTTTCGACCGGCTCGTCAATTTCTCGAAAGTCGTCGATGATGGCCTGGTGTATGACACAGACCTGACAGCCCATTACACTCACGTCCGGGACGCTCTGCTCCGAGCCCGTCAACATGGCATCACCCTGAGTGTAAAGAAGTTTGTGTTCGGCGCACCGGAGGTTGACTACTGCGGCTACCGTATCAATGCTGACGGTTACACAGTTGACGGTGGCAAGACTGATGCCATCACTGATTTTCCCGTGCCAGTGAATCGCACTGATGTCCGCTCGTTCTTTGGTCTCATCAACCAATGCAGTGATTTCTCGCCCGAGATAGCCAAGCTCAGTGACCCGTTGCGTCCGCTGTTGAAGTCCAGCACCGAGTTTCTCTGGGAGTCAACACATACCGATGCATTCAATGCCGTCAAGTCTGCGTTAGCCTCACCACCAGTGTTGTCATTTTTTCAACCTGGTCGACCTCTCCGCCTGGAGACCGATGCATCCATTAAGAATGGCCTTGGCTATGTTCTGTGGCAGCAACAAGCTGATGCAACTTGGCGCATACTCCAGTGTGGCAGCCGCTTCCTGTCTGATGCAGAATCCAGATATGCTGTTATTGAGTCAGAGTGTTTAGCCATCACCTGGGCAGTTCGCAAATGCTCATTATATCTCTCTGGCTCAGCGTTTGAAGTCGTAACTGATCACCGTCCGCTCGTTCCAATTCTGAACACCTACTACCTTGATCAGATTGAGAACCCTCGTCTCCAGCGGCTTGTGCTGAAACTTCGGCCCTATCAGGTGCACGCAAGTTGGCGCAAAGGCAGCGATCATGCATTCCCGGATGCTCTGTCTCGCCATCCAGTCCGTGATCCCTGTCCTGAAGACGAGCTTGGTGAAGACTCGTCATCTCAAGGCCCCGCCATCCGTGCTTGTCTACAAGAGGATTCTGGCAACTTGCGCTTTCATCAGCTCCGTTCTGCCGCGCATGCTGATCCTGACTACCAGCGCCTAGTACAGTACATCATGACCGGCTTCCCTGAGAAGAAGTCCCAAATGCCCGAGTCGCTACAGCCCTACTGGAATGGTCATGAATATTTGTCGATCGATAATGATCTGGTGATGAAAGGCCCTCGCCTTCTGATCCCCACAGCCCTACGTCAGCACGTACTGTCGGATCTACATGCCTCTCATCAAGGTTTGACCCGCACCAAGTCACGTGCACGGCAAATAGTGTTCTGGCCTAGCATATCCTCTGATATCGAGCGTGTCATCCGCAGTTGTGATCAATGTCGCCTCTATGGAGCTTCGCAGCCCAAGGAACCACTCCGCTGTGAAGACCGTACACCAAGTCTGCCCTTCCAACACACTAGCACTGACCTCTTTGAGTGCGAAGGCTGGCAGTACCTGGTTTATGTTGACCGCCTGACTGGTTGGCCTTGTGTCGCCAAAGTCGGACGCACAGCATCCTCGGCAGACGTCATCCGCTTATTACGTCGCTGGTTTCCAGACATCGGTGTACCAGAAGTGCTGACAAGCGACGGCGGCCCACAGTTTCAATCACACAGGTTCGTCAAGTTCTGCGAAACGTGGGGTATTCGGCATGTAGTCCAGCACAGGCATTGTATGGTCGTCCGTTACCCTCCTTTGTATTTGCTCATCATGCCAGCTTTGCCCCTGAGTGGCAGCGTCAAGCTGAAGTGATTGATGCCCAGTCCAGCAAGCACGCTACATCTACACAGAAGCGCTACGACCAGTCGGCTCGTCCGCTGTCTCGCCTGGCCATAGGCGTGCCAGTTGATATCCAGCACCCGAGGACCAAACTTTGGTCATCGTATGGAACCATTGTCGGTATTGGCCAGCACCGTGACTACCTGGTTAAAGTGCCCAGTGGTCGCGTCTACTGGCGCAATCGTCGTTTCCTCCGTCCCAGAGTGTTGCCTGCCCCGACATCCGCAGCAGCCTCCACTCCTGACCCTGTTGATTTCGCACCTATCAACATATCGCAACCAGATGCTGTTGTTGCCCAACCTGCGACTGCTCCAGCTCAACGCCGCAGCGGTCGTCCTCGCCAGCAGAATGTTCCGTTCAATATAATCTCAACCAGTGGACAATCTTATGACTAGTTTCTGTATCTGATTCAGTTATCTAGCTTGCTCACTTGCGTTATTGTTCTGCTGTGTTTTCTTTCTGTCTTGCGTACTCTGTCTATTCCGCAAGCTATGTCTTATTTCGCATTTTGCTTAGATAAAATGTCTTTTATCTCGGAAGGGGCGTGGTGTATCCGTATATATCCCTTGCCTTATATGTATGCTGCGTTCTCTTGCACTCTTCCCTTTCAACCATTTCACCGTACCGTACGCATGCTAGCTACCTTTATAGTATGCGTATCCATTTTCGTTGCCTGAGTCTCCTCCGCCAGGGGAATCCTGAGTTCAGGTTTTCTCTTGGACATGGCAGTTTATTTTAGTTGAGTTGTGGAATAAAACCCAACAACAACTGGTGAAATTTTAATTTTTGCCTTAATTAACTTCCCCTTTAAAGGGGAAGTTAAGGCAAAAATTAAAATTTAAAGGGGAAGTTAAGGCAAAAATTAAAATTTCACCAGTTGTAGTCTTCGGGGTGCTGAGTCGAATGGTCTTGGTCCGAGAAAGCTGAGACGCTCCCTTCCTACTTGAATCCATATCAAACTCGCGCACTTCCACCGAAACTGGATGACTGCGCCCTACTAGATGGGGATTTGTATGCAAAATGTCACTAAAAGCACCGTTTCGTTCTTATAAAAGCACGGATGACCGCGATTGGCCCATATGTTGTAGTCTTTTGGACGCTGAGTCGACTGGTTTTGGTCCGAAAAGGCTGCGATGCAGCGTTCTTCCTTTATTCCAAATCGAACATGGTTGAACAAGCGGTCACGTGCTCCTGCGTACACCAGTCAGCTGGTCACCGTGCCTGCAGGGTACAACTTACTAGCCTGTTTGACCTTTTTTTGGGTGCAGTCCTGTCACTCGAGTTGAACTCGAGTTGAACTTGTCTTTGGTGTGAAAGTTGTCGCCTGCTGGCGTGGTGACCAGGTGATTTGGGCACCCAGGAGCACGTGACCACTTGTTCAACCATGTTCGATTGGGAATAAAGGAGGAACGCTGCATCGCAGCCTTTTCGGACCAAAACCAGTCGACTGAGCGTCCAAAAGACTACAACATATGGGCCAATCGCGGTCATCCGTGCTTTTATAAGAACGAAACGGCGCTTTTAGTGACATTTTGCATACAAATCCCCATCTAGTAGGGCGCAGTCACCCAGTTTCGGTGGAAGTGCGCGAGTTCGATTGGGATTCAAGTAGGAAGGGAGCGTCTCAGCTTTCTCGGACCAAGACCATTCGACTCAGCACCAGTCGACTCAGCGTCCAAAAGAGTACAACATGCTCGTCCTCCTTTATTCCCAATCGAACATGGTTGAACAAGCGGTCACGTGCTCCTGCGTACACCAGTCAGCTGGTCACCGTGCCTGCAGGGTACAACTTACTAGCCTGTTTGACCTTTTTTGGGTGCAGTTCTGTCACTCGAGTTGAACCTTGGTGTGAAAGTTGTCGCCTGCTGGCGTGGTGACCAGGTGATTTGGGCACCCAGGAGCACGTGACCACTTGTTCAACCATGTTCGATTGGGAATAAAGGAGGAACGCTGCATCGCAGCCTTTTCGGACCAAAACCAGTCGACTCAGCGTCCAAAAGAGTACAACATATGGGCCAATTGCGGTCATCCGTGCTTTTATAAGAACGAAATAGCGCTTTTAGTGACATTTTGCATACAAATCCCCATCTAGTAGGGCGCAGTCACCCAGTTTCGGTGGAAGTGCGCGAGTTCGATTGGGATTCAAGTAGGAAGGGAGCGTCTCAGCTTTCTCGGACCAAGACCATTCGACTCAGCACCCCGAGTAGTCTAGAACGTAACTCGTTGCGGGAACAAGTTGCTCACTCACTTCGAGGCCGGTTTGCGTTTTTTGGGCTCCGGTAGAAATGGCCGTTTAGGTCCGTATTTCACAGTATACTGATAGTAAAGCATTAGCAGACCGCATGGAGGCAGGGTCGGACCCTGCAAATGTTGCAACGACGGATGACCAGAGCTTGGACGCATGGAGAGGTGTTGCACCCGCCCACCTGAAGAGCTGTACTGCTTCTTTCCCAGCTTTGAAACAAGTAAGCATTCATGACTATTTAGAAGCTCTAGAGGGTCACAGATATGAGGATATTGTATCCATTCAACTGCTAAGCACAGGCAGGTGCCACATCACGCTCAGCTGCCAAGAATCAATCAGAAAACTATCCCTTGAAGGTTTCTCCGTTCGAGGACAACAAATTGTCCCTGCGCCATTGGTAAATCCACACATTCAGTTGCACATGCACGACATTCCTGTCTGGATTTCAGATCCCGCAGTCATTTTTTTTTTTTTTTCGTGGTTCCAAGCCTCTTGTACGGGCAAAATAAACACAAGTGCAAGGTCAACAGCATAGTACCGAGAGAAAATGAGCTGAAATGGCTGTGAAAACAGTCTTATACGGAGGAAGCTACAATGGCTGTGAAAACAGTCCAATAAGGAGGAAGCTAAAATGGCTGTGAAGACAGTCTAATGCGTAGCAAGGCGAGCCTCAGCCTGGACGAGGTCGACAGGCACAAGGTTGATGTGACGGCGGCGAACGGAGCGTGATCCTCGAACGCACCGGATCGCAGACCTAGCAAGAGAGAAAGCCAAGCAGCAGCGCATCCAGCAAACGACTTTGCTGTAGCTCTCCTTGCGCTTAGAAGCCAGAGCATCAGCAATCCGCTTGACGACGATGGCTGCCTCTGGACCCATTCCGCCGCAAGAGGAGAAGACCAGTGGTGTGAACGAGCCATGTTCAACTTGGTTAACTCTTTCGCCATACTCCCGCTTCTTGGCACCTTCCAACTTGCGATAAATAGATGCAATGGGCTGGGACCGATAGCTCCCTGCGTGGGGATAGAACACCCTCGTATCGAAAAATGCATTGCGGCTATGGTTCCAAAAGCCCCGCACCCGGATGTCCGCTCGCGCATCGGGCTCAACATTGGCAGTACGATAGCGAAAGGCTTCACCGGTGATGGGTTGGAGTGTCGGCTCAACTTCCACATCGTTGTGGATCTCTTTCATGCATGAGGCTAGGAAATTGGTGACCTCATCATGGCGCATGTGAATGAAGCCCGACAGCTTACATATCTGGGCATGGTCCACAGTGAACCGCTCTCCACAGGGACAGGTATCCGGCAGCCTATCCAAGGGCCAGCCATAGCGCAGGTGGACATGATCATGGAAATCGGCTTTCGCGTCGAAACACAGCCCATGTTCCGATACTGGGATGGACGTGAGCGTACTAGAGCCTCCCTTCTCTCTGGCTAATGACATGGCTCGCTGTTGGAGTGGCGGCAGCCTGCTCTGCACCTCATTAGCTCTGGTTGTTGCGGATGCTCGGTTACGCTGGTGAACAACTGCCTTTTGCTCTCGGTCGTGCGCAACACTATCCATGACATCAGCGTCTGGTTCGTTCTTCACAATCTGCTCTGTGAGGTGCGCTGTGCATTGCAGTGAGTCCGCATGCTTGCGTTCTGCTTCGGCCATTGGATCATCAAAGGACATACCTCCTAACCGAGTCGGGAGCTTGACCAAATCCATCTCCACATCATTCAGTTGATGCTTCATCAAAGCAGGGATCAGTTTGCTGTCGATGGCCTCCTTCAGAGGGTGCAAGTGGTCCCCGGCTGTCGGCATCGTGCGCTGGATGAACGTCCAGCGATGGCGTAGCCCGAAGACATATCCAGCGTACGCGGCATGCGGGTGAGTGGCAGCAAGATCGGAAAGACGGGTCACCTCTCCGGCCAATGCTGTAGCCTTCTCATTCAGGTAGGCAGCGATGTAGTCCGTAGACCCGACAGCAGCTCCAAGATGACGTTGACCGGCCTTGTGGGCCAAGTTTTCGCCCTCCTCCGACAGCTGGATGCCAGTGCCTCCAAACACCCTCTCTGCTTCTGCTCTGCTCTCTGGTTTGACAACGAGGTGGGTTTTTGATGGCTTCGGAAAGTATCCATAGGCCGGCCCGTGTTGCACAAGCAGATCCCAGAACTGTCGTAGCGCCTTCAATTTCCCGCCTGCTGCTGCATCATCAGCAAACCAAACTTGGATTGCTCTGATTAGCTCTGATACATCTTGGGTCGCTCCCATTGCTTCGTTGCACTTAGCGATCAGCGGCACCAGACTTAGTGCGTACAGTGCCATAGACAGTGGGCATCCTTGGGTGGTACCCTCGTCTGACGACAGCTCCATACCTCCTGTGACAAATAGACGTGTGGGCGCCCGGTAGAAATTCCTCACAATGGTAGCAAGGGCAGGGCAAGTGTGACGGATGTTGTGTAGCGCTGCTGCCCTATTCAGCCGGTTGAACGCATTGTCGGCGTCGACCAGCATCACCGCTTCTGTTGCCATTGAGGTGAACACTTGTCTCAGGGCATGGATAGCCGCTTCACATCCTGCGGGGTGTCCTGCACAAAGTTGGGAAGCCCCAGCAGCGGTAGTGATGTCATCCTTGAGGAGTGTCATCATAGATTTACCAATGATGCGCCTCAGAACTTCTCCTATCCCCACGGGTCGAACTCCTGGGTTTTTGTCGAGTGGTATCAGGCGATTGTTGAGGATTGGCTGGAGTCCTCGTGGGTCAACGGCCTGTGTGGCTAGGTGTCGAGCGACGCCTGCAACTGCCTCGCACAACTCGGTTGATGCCGCCTTGAAAGAGACCAGCATGCGCCGCCATACATACGCATCACCCATAGATGGACCCGCCGCACCCTGGGTAGCCAGCGCAGTCTTGCGCACTACTTCCCCTGCGAGGCCTGCGAACATGATGGGATTGACGGCAGGGATCTCTCCTTGTATCAGTACTTCAGGATCTGCTGGCCGTGCTGCTGGGTGCTTCGACTGGAGAGTCTCACGCACTTCTGGACTAAGAGCTAGAACGCCACCTTTGCCGTGCTCCGTGATGAGCGAAATGGCAGCATGGATGTCTCCTTTGCTGATGAGTGCGGAGAAGCGTCGACTGAGGTTGTGATCTGTAGTGCCTCGTTGTTTGTCGCGTTCCGGCAACCTGGCTTGAATGGTGCTGGCTTCATCAAGGATCCCGCAGTCATTGCAGCATTATCTTCGTACGGTACGGTAGTAGGCACAGTTCGACATGGCCGCCTGAAGTTGAAGTCTGGCAAATTTGCCGCCACTGGGATCAGATTCGCCACTTTTATGCTGACACCTGGCGTGGCCATTCCATCGTATGTCAGTACAACAGGCAGTACAAGATTCAGAGTTCACTACGAAGATCAAAAATCCACGTGCCGCATCTGCGACTCCCCTGCTCACTTGGCCAGTGCATGCCCAGTCCGAAAACAACGGATGCCTTCAGCGCACACCAGGCGATGGGAGACCCCCTCACCTGACGTACTATCGGAGTTGTGTAAATCCAACGCTGAGGCACCGGTCTAGAAAGACTCTCAGCTAGCGAGTACTTCTAGCTCTGCGAGTATGTCCATTGCCACGGAGCCCGGCAAGGCTTCTTCGAAATCCACCGACAACAACTCTCAGACTGAACAACACGATGATAACCCTACTAGTCAGAAGCCTTGTTTGACACAATCCCTTCCAGTTGCTGAGCATGGGACTGTTGAACCTGCCAGTCAGCCGGCCGAACAGTGCTTGGACAAATGCGCTTCTGACCAAGCCTATTCACAACCTGAGGAACCTGTTCACCAATCGGAGGATAAGTCCCTGTCTGCCTCCCAGGACCTTCGAATCAACAAACTCCTGAGTGATGCCGCTGACCACGATTGGATGAAGGAGTTTGTAGAAGTGCCTCCCCTACGTCGTGGAAAACGCCATGAGTCATCGCCAACCAGTAAATCCACAGAACCTTGCGTGGCAGCTCAGGGAAAGAAGGGAAAGCGGGGAAAAGAGAATGTTTCTGGATCTCGCTTCAGCAACCTTTCTGTAGAAGCATGAAAACCGTAAGAACTGTTAGAACTATAATGTCTTATCAGTAATGATAGATCATCAGAACACAATTTCTTTAGCTGTATCTTTTTTAAATGTATGTAGTCAATACCGTTAAATGTTCACTCAGACTCCTTTGCACCAATGCATTTAGCTTAGGAAACAAGCTAGCTGAGTTCCAGCACACACTGCACCAGCATAATCCCGACATAGCAGTAGTGACGGAAACAAAGTTTTCCTCTGAAACCGTCCCACCATCCGACTCCACATTCCCTGGCTACACCACCTTCCGGCTGGATCGAACAGCACGCTTTGGCGGAGTGGCGGTATGGATCAGATCTACACTCCCAGCCATGGTAATTGATGAGTTATTTTCTTCACATCACGAACTCATTTGGCTATCCATTCAATTGTCCCCTGGACAAAAGATAGTCTTGGGCGCTGCTTACAGGCCAGGTTCGACGGGGCCCAGTGACCTTACGCTCATGAACCATCTTGATGACATCCTTCCCTCTGCTCGTGCACTTGGTGCCAACCTCATACTCGCCGGTGATTTTAATGTGCATAACCGCAATTGGCTCCATAGCTCGAAGACCACACCTGCGGGGGAAGCCCTCGAAGACACATGCACAGCCCACTTTCTCACGCAGCACGTTCAGAGTCCTACTCGCGGGGATAACACACTCGACCTGGTGATGTCCACATTCAACTCTCCAGTGACCACGCAGATAATGTCCCCTATTGGTCGATCTGACCACGCTGTAATTCTTTCGGACTTCACAGGTGTTCTTCCTACCCATGAAGCGGCGGTGCAACGAACTGTCTGGCGCTATGAAAAGGCAGACTGGAACCGCCTCCGATCCTTTTTCCGCCAGGTTGATTGGTCAACCGTCATTACTGCCAACCCAGAAACTTCGTGTGAGCACGTTACTGCCACAATCATGAAAGCCGTTTCCCAGTTCGTTCCGTCCAAGACACTGACAGTGAAGTCAACGGATCCGAAATGGTGGACACCTGAGTGTGCAGCCGCCATGAAGGAGAAGGACAAACGCTGGCGCACTTGGAGGAAGCACCCTCACGATTTTGCACTGAAACATGAGTTTACCCGTTCTGTAAACAATGCTATCGCAGTCCTCGCTAGATCTAGAGTTTCCAAAGAGAACAGCCTCAGACATAGCTTGTCGAATGGGTCCTTGAAGGAGAAGGAATGGTGGACGAAGCTAAAGTGCGCTTGTGGCGAGGGTCGGAACACTGACATTCCCCTGCTCGTTGATAGTGAAGGTTGCGAGAGGGCCACAAGCTATGAGAAATCGGAGGCTTTCGCACGTTTCTTTTCCCACAAGTGCAGTGTGCAAGGCCGCGACCTAACCACGTTGGACTTACCGGACACGGCATTCGCTGACGCACCTGCACTAACGACAGTCCACTTTCGCCCCGATGCAGTCCACCGGCATTTAGCTCGCCTGGATGCCTCAAAGGCGACTGGACCCGACGGTATTTCCGCTCGTGTTTTGAAGGAATGCGCTAGAGAACTTGCCAAGCCACTGTGTCAGCTCTTTGCTCTTTGCTTCCAGCACGGAGTCCAGCCACAAATGTGGAAGACAGCCAGCGTGGTTCCAATCCACAAGCGATCTTCACAATCCGCCCTAAGGAATTATCGTCCAGTTTCACTGCTGAGCATAATCTCTAAGATCATGGAGAGCGTTATCAATCGTCAGCTCATGAATCACCTTGAGCGTTACAAACTCCTGACACCCCACCAGTTCGGGTTTCGTCGCCGCCTCGGGACCTCAGATGCGCTACAGGCTCTACACCACGCCTGGATCACAGCCGTCGGACGAGGCGGTGCAGCACGTATTCTAGCCGTGGATATTGCCGGAGCATTCGACCGTGTGTCCCATGCCGGCCTCCTCCACAAAGTCCGCCATCTTGGCATTGGCGGCCCCCTGCATACCTGGCTCTCTTCCCACCTAGGTGGACGGTCCATTCAATGCTTGGTGGGCGGCCAAACCTCATCGCTGTATACCATATCAGCAGGAGTTCTCCAAGGGAGCATACTCGGCCCTACACTCTTCCTGATTTACGTGAACGACGCCTCAGAGACCCTGTCACTCGGAGCCCACCTGGAGGCGTATGCCGACGATACTACCTTGTATAGCCTGATATCCCTCGACACATCCCCAGCCGACGCAGCATTGAGCCTCCAGACTTCTGTGGATCGCTTGCATCAGTGGGGCCGCAGATGGCGCATCTCCTTCGAACCGTCGAAGTCCCAAGCCATGACCGCCACTCTCCGCAGAACCCCCATCAATTTGCCTCGCATTGTCTTCGGCGGCACTCCTGTCCTTGAGGAGAAGGCTCTCTCTTTACTTGGAGTGACCTTTGACTCGAAGCTGTCATTCAGCACTCATCTCCGGAAGGTTGCCACTCGAGCCAAACAACGCCTGGGCTTCCTGCGCCGTGCAGCGCACATTCTCTCTCCAGCCGGCCGCACCACAGTATACAAGGCATTTGTTCGACCAGTTATGGAGTATGCCCCCTCATCTGGATAGGTGCTCCGCCCAGCTACCTGCAACGCCTGGATCATATCCAACGCTGTGCTCTGCGAATCATCGGTCCAGGTGCACTATTACCTAGCCTGGCCATCCGTCGTACTGTTGCCTCGCTTGCCTGCCTATACAAGCTGCATTACCTGCCTGGCCCTCCGCAGCTACTCTCTGTTTTGCCACCGCGCCATTTCCCCTCATCCAGCCCCAGAACTCGCAGCGAGCATGTTAGCGTCATTGGCCATGATCACCAGCTCCAACACCAGCTGCTTGCATCTGTCCCGCTGGCATTAAAGCGCTCGTTCCCACACTGCAGTATTAGTGACTGGAACTCCCTCCCCGCCGCTCTTCTGTCCCAGCCTCCCCACAGCAAGGGAATACAAGCATTCAAAACTAATGTTTATCGCCATCTGCGAAGCACCAACTGGCTCTGGGCAGTCGACTCGCTATGATGATGCTCTCGTCGTTCTCCTCTGTCCCTATCTATGCACCACAACTGGCTCAGACAACCGACTCACCATGATCAGCCATGATGATGCTCATCTCAGTAACAGCCCTTGTAATTTGTTAATAGTCTCACAGTTTCTCCCGCACACTCGCTGGTGTTAACCCTTAAGGCCTTCCTTTCTTTTCATTTTGCTGACTCGTACAGCTCTATCTTTTGTTTTTGGTGCGTGTTTTTGGCCGTGATGCCGAGACCTCAGGTCGGCAGAGCCATCAATGCCCCACCATCACTGCTGCGTCTCGCTGCAGCCCCTGCTCAATAGTTGTCACGTTCGTCCTAGTCTCAGTATCATTGTCTTTCTTATTATTTTCGAGCTGGGAATGTGAACATAGTAAAAAAAACACAAAAAACAAAAACAAAAAAACAAACATTTGTAGACGTGCGAACAGACAGCCGTCAGACTCAGTGGAAATCAGCACGGCTTGTGTTCCTACCGACCGGAAGCGACAGGCGCAAGCAAAGCCAGCCGGCCCTAATCATACTACACATGTACATCGTAGTAACGACTATGTTTTGTGCAGTGCCCCAGTCACAGTGGCATTGGTAGTCGATGAATTATGTGCACTGAAGCCAAACGCACTTTTGAACTCCTCCACGATCATGATCGTTTCCACAGGATTCCACTGCAGTTCTCTGGGCTAGAAACGCTATGCGTCTGGCCGCGTCTCATGATTGTGCCGTACAGTCATGTACTTTCGATACAAGGATTTTGAAATTCACAATGATTGTCATGAATAGTGGCAGTGCCTCTCCTACACTGGCGCGGCATGCATGGCTACAGCTACGACCCGGGTGACACATCCTCTGGACTTCCGAAACAAGATCATGTTCTGTGGCACAGTATACATGGTATAAGTTTCTATTGTCTCCAAAGTACGCAAAGTAGAAGAAGATAGCGGTGCTACTGGTAGATGACTATTTACTAGCTAAAGACAAAACCTCCTTGCTCACGCCGAGTTTGTCCCATTATGCTGTTGTGTGGGAATGCTTGGCTCTCCAGATTATTCAGAAAAGCTAAACAACCTTTCGCCTCTAGGTGCTTCTCACACTCACAGGGCAGAGCTGCAGCAACATAAGCAGCAGCAGCAGCAGCAACAACAACAGTGGTCAGGAACATTTTTGCGCATATCAATCTGTATTCTACTACTGTGCTGATTCTGTCGACACTCTTACAAATGGCGTCTCTTAATCCCCTAGCACCCAGCTTTTTCCCCTCTAAGTCAAATCTAACCAGGCCTACCAGTATATGTCCTACTCACGATGCAGAACCCCTCCCTGCCCTTCTTGCTGATGTGACATCTAGCCATCCACCCTACACGCCCATAACACATTCATTCCACCTTAGGATAGGCCAACTCAACTGCCAAAGCGCCACTCATAAGATCCCAGTCATTGAGTCGCTACTACACACTGCGTCCCTTGACCTCCTATTCCTCTGTGAGACGTGGTTCTACCAATCACTGCCGGATGCAGCCATCTCAATTCCCGGATACAGCCTCCTGCGTAAAGATAGAGACGGTGCCCGACACTCCGCGATAGGCGGAGGACTTGCTGTTTATATTCGACAATCGCTTATGTGCCATTTCCAACGGCGGACCGACCTTGAATGCAAACTGGAGCACATTTGCGTGGAATTTATAGAATCGCAGAACAGTCGAAAGAATACATTCCACATGTTTTACAGGCCCCCTCACCGATCATCAGCAGAAAAACACGACTTTTTTGTGTCCTTCCAGTCCACCATTGCCAACGCACTGTCAGCCTCAGGCACGACAGTCATTCTCGGTGATTTCAATGCCAAACTCCGACAGTGGAACGCAACAGATGTTGATACGGCAGAGGGCAAACAGCTAGCAGGATTGTTAGACGACCTTGCACTACAGCAAATTGTCCGAAACACCGCAACGCGATACTCAGCTACGGGTAGCCAGTCATCACTTCTCGACCTGGTTATCACAGACGCAGAGCATCGCATATCCGACCTTGAAGTCCTAGATCCGCTATCAGACCACTGTCCCATAATCTTTAAATATCTCTCAGGAAAGCACACCCCAAAGCACCCGCCGCCCCGCTTTGTACCAGACTACGCGAACACTGACTTTCAATCTCTACGACAGAAACTTTCATCTCTTCCACTCCGGGAGTGTATGCTCGGTGCTTCCACCATCGAGAGTGCGTGGTGGGCATGGGAGTCATGCATCACACAAGCCATTGCCAGCTGCTTAGCGTACAGACGAGTTTCATCTCGAAGACAGCAAACCAAGCCTTGGTTCACCCCGCATCTGCATCACCTTCATCGCCAGAAGCAGCGCCTTTTCCGTGCCGCCAAGCGCCACCAAACAGTAGCATACTGGTTAACCTACAAGGCCCAGAGGAATGCATATCAGAACCAGTTAAGAAATGCCAAGACCCTGTACTTCAAGCGCCTCAGTGAGAATATTCACGATGAGCAAGATGCCCACCTTTGGTGGAAGAAAGCCAAGACACTTGCCAACATCTCCTGTAAGAAAGATAAAGTTCCTGACCTAACGTGTGAGGGCTACACGGCACAGAGCGAACCAGAGAAAGCAGAAATGCTCGCGAAGGTATTTGAGCGCCAGTGCACTCCTGCTCACGGTACAGGTCCAATACCAGCACCAGCCGACGACTGTCCGAATGAAGTATTCTCTCTGCCAGTCTTGGCCGAATCCTCAGTGTACCGGGTGCTCCGAAGGCTCCCGCAGCATAAGGCAACAGGCGGGAACATCTCGAACAGGATCCTCCGAGAGATCGCACCATGTATAACGTCCTCTGTTACCAACCTGTTTAACGCTAGCCTCACCTTAGGTGAGTTTCCTAGTGCCTGGAAGCTGGGAACAGTAATCCCCATATTTAAAAATAAAGGTAACCCGTGTGATCCCTCCAACTACCGCCCTATAACCCTACTCCCAGCTATTGCGAAAGCACTAGACAAGATTGTCGCCACCAAATTCGGTCACTATCTCGAGGTCAACAACATCATTGTCCCGGAACAGTTCGGCTTTGTCCGTGATCGCTCCACAGTTGACCAGCTGATACAGCTCACTACTAAGATCGCCTCGACCATGGATAAACGCATCCCTTACGATGCTGCATTTCTCGATTTTGCGAAGGCCTTCGATAAAGTGCCGCATGACGTGCTTCTCCAGCAACTCGGGACTATCTGCGATGCTCCGGCTACGAGTTGGTTTAAGAACTACCTCGATACGCGTACATTCAGCGTCCGAGTCCAACACCATCTGTCCTCCCCACGTCCCGTCAAGTCTGGAGTACCCCAGGGTTCCCACCTCGGGCCATTGCTTTTCCTGGTACATATCAACAGCCTACCCAGTGCCTCGAAACGCAACCAGCACGCTGATGTTTACCTGTTCGCGGATGACACCGCCGTCGGCCAAGCACGAACCAAAGGTACCAGCCCAATGGAGACTGCCCTGCAGGACACATTTGCCTGGGCCGACCGAGTAGGCGGAACCTTCAACCCATCGAAAACCGTTGTTATCTCATTCGCTGAGGAAGGAGCTGCAGAGACCATCCGCGGTATCCAGCCGTCAACCAGTCACCGTCACCTGGGAGTGTTGTTGAGTGAAACACTTAGCTTCCAGGAGCATATTGAACAGACAATAAGCAAGTTTAGACAACGCTGCGTTCTTCTGTGCCATATGGCTGACCGTTTAACAGGAGACATCGTCAGGAAGCTGTACCTTACGTATGTCCGCCCCACAGCAGAATACGCCGCCCCAGTATGGGAGTCCTCCCTCTCTGCTGCACAGCGGCTCACCCTTGAACGGCTGCAAGCCAGAGTAGCTCGCACAGTCATGCGGCTTGAGAGATGCCCTTGCCCATCAGACGAGCCCAAGTCATCATTGTTTAAACAGCTGGGGTGGCCAAGTCTATCCTGGCGCAGGAAGATCGCCTGCCTTATGGAATTCTTCCATTTGGTCACCACCCAACCAGAACTTTTTGAAGCAGCGGGATACTGCCCCACGCGTAGTCGCCGCCGCCAACTCGCATTCACTCTGCCACGGGTTGGGAAACACGCCGGGAGGTCATTTCTCTTCCGCACCGCTACTGTCTGGAATGCCTTGCCCGCAGACCTGAGAGCCACAGCCTCGCAGTCCCTGTTTCACAGTCACATTTGCACGCACTTCTCTGACACCAAACACAATGCCACTCCTCACTGACATGCCTCTGTCCTCCTTCTTTGTGCGTTGCGCTTATTCTTATTAATTTTTGTGTTTCTGTTTCGGTACATTTCGTATTTCAAGGCATATCCCGAGGCTATAGGTATCATTGATTAAAGGACCATTCTGGAACATTCAGCATAATTGTATTTCTCTTGCTAGGCTCTTCATTACGAATTATTAGCCCTCCACTGTCTGCTATCTCAACCCTACAGTCTCCCATTATAATGGAACTCCCTTCGATTTAGACTACGTCTTTGGGAAATCCTCAAATATATAATAATAATAATAATAATAAGCACAGACCATAATCATCATGGTTCATGACATCCTATTATACTGTCCTTTACCGCATTCTTGATGTCACAGTCCGCCCCTGCAGCGAGCAGCGCTGGCACACATCGATTTTTTCTGCCCAGGCAGTAAGGTGCAACGGAGTGTTGCCATGCTGGAAGCAGTAAATTTTACAGTGTAAAGCAGAACAGGATCAGCATGGCTCATGACACTCTAAATCCGGTTCTTTACCGTATTCTTGATGTTACAGTCCGCCCCTGCAGCGAGCAACGCTTGACACACCTCGATTCTATCTCTCATGGTGGCATGGTGCAACGGAGTGTTGCCAAACTGGAAGCACATGCAAGAAACAACAGTACAGGAAAACATTTCTTGATAAGTCTGAGTGTAGATCACAGTCACAATTGTAAATCAAAGCAAAACAATTCATAGTGGAATTCAACAGTTTATTCATATGGTACTACTTGTCTGGTACTGCCGTGGACATGGAAATCCGGTCGCACGTCTAGCGGCCCCTGGGCGCTGTCCATGCAGCCTTGATTCGGTATGCGTAGTCTACGGTACACACATGCAGTGCGCTGGTCATATCGGATCAACATGTGCACTGCATGCAACGTTCTGTACGCACTGAGAGCGCCGGTCCTGGTCATTCGACTGGATTTCCATGTCCAAGACAAGACAGTATTTTATTGCATGATTGCCAGTAGTGTACAGACATATTATATGTATGTCATTTTGTCTTATCAGTGTGTTGTTATACAAATTGGATCAATGCCCAGGATGTGGTAGGAATGCGGCTAGACATACACATATGGAAGTGCAGTGATGTAATCTGAACTGGTCCAGGGTGACAGCTTTGCACTTTATTTGTTCGGATTTCAACACTCACAACCGTACTTGCTCACTGTTTGGGTTTCAGTGCATACTTTCAGAGCGTGGTGAAGGTAAGTTACGTAATAAAGGCAGAGAGCCGCGCACTGACCCATAACCACAGTTGCATACTCTTGTTTATGCACTCTTCCTACTATCCACGAGGATGGAGTCTGTGCTGCACTAGCCTGTGGTAATGTAACACAAAAATATATATGTAGCTCGGAATACTTTTCTGTTTCCAGCTCATGCTCCAGAAGTTCTCCTGTATGCTCCTCCTGCAGTCGTTCTGAGTTTTTGTACTTCGACATACTAGCCCCTCATACGTGTAATGGATGGAACATAATAATTATTGTTCTGTCGGGACCACCTGAGGTGAAAGATTCTGGCATGATGGCGTCTCTCTACACTATACCAAGCAATGGGAGCGTGACCGATTTTGAGAACAATAGACACAACAAACTGGGGCAAAGACTTGCACACATTGATGGGGTGAGGAGGCTGTAGATGGGAATTTTCGGGTTAGGACAGGATTCCACTCGGATAAAGGTCAAGGAACAGATGATTGTTTGCAAGTTAATTGTACAGTGCAAACACAGAACATGATCATCCTGGTTCATGACACTCAATGTCACTGTGCTTTACCTCATTCTTGATGTTGCAGTCCACCCCTTCAGCGAGCAGCGCTTGACACACATCGAGTTTACCTATCCCGGCGGCATCGTGCAACGGAGTGTCGCCAAACTGGATGCACACGCAAGAAACAACAGTACAGGAAAAAGTTCTCAATGAAAAGGCGACGACGAGACAATGACTTTATTAATGCGATTAATAGTATAAGTGAAGCGGACATTACAAAATGATGAATGAGAATACATGTATCTAAAATGGTTGTTCCTAATCAATTTTCTTGAGACTATCATCAGGGAAAAATCATCTCACAATAGAGGCTATACGGAGAAACAAACTACTTATAGGTTATAGGATAGTGGGAAGTATACAAGGTGAGGTGTGAAAAGAAAAAATAAAGTTGGAGAGAAGACGAAAGGTTCTCAATGAGTTAGATTGTGGATCACAGTCACAGTTGTAGATCAAAGCAAAACAATTCAGAGTGGAATTCAACAATTGGTGGATATGGTACTACTTGTCTGGTATTTACATTGCATGATTGCCATTAGTGTACAGACATACATGTACACTTATATCTCGGTTATCCAGACTCCAAAGTTACGGGTATTTCAAGCTACCGGGAAAACTTTGGGCGGGGTTCAGGGAAATGATAGTACTCTTTTGGCGATTTTTGTGGAAATAGTGACGTTTGCCATATTAATGGCCAGTCCCCATCAAAATGTATGTCATTCAGGGTTACGGACATTTCAAAGTTACGGGTAGTGCCCGGATAAACAAGTTATGAGTGTATTTCATATTGTCGGATCATTGTGTCGTTGTACAACGTCCAGGATGTGGTATGAATGCGGCTAGATGTACACATAATATGAAAGAGCAGTGATGTGATCGGAACTGGTTCATGGTACCAGATTTGTGCTTTAGGTCACATTTTGGTGAAGAGAATTGTACGTCGCTGCCTGAATCTGATCCCTCCCGGGTGATTCAGCGGCAATTTTGGAGTTTGTCCTATTGCCACTTTCAAAATGGATGTTTTTGCCTTTTATTCTGCATGTGTAATTAAATATCCGACTCGTAATGCAGGTTCAGTGAAGCCCAGCCTATTCACGCGGCTGCAGATTCGTAGTGCATACTGTAGAACAGGTAATTTTGCGACTAGTTTTATTTTAGCGTTTTCCCATTGTCAACCGGTTAGCGACGTTTTATTTTCGCGATATGCAGCGATTTTACTCGCGGATCACAAGTGCACTACTTGTCTCAACGGATTAAGGACTTGAAACTTAAGCGAAAATGAGTCGATCGCTAAATTGGCGAGGGTTTATACGTCGCTAAAATTACCCGTTCTACAGCACCTCATACGGTGTTACTGTCTAATGATCTGGAGAAATGTTTTTGTCAACTGAATGCACCCAGGGCCAAACCAAGCGGAGCTTAGCATGCACTATGCAAATGGAACGGCACTCACGTCGTCTCCGGCATGTTGATATAAAGTGGCGCTAGAAATAAAATGAGGAGGAAGGCGTGCAGAAGGCTTAGCTTCCGTGCTTCTGTTCTTTGCTCGCGAAACTGGTTTGTGCAGCTAGTGCACCTAAACCCTACGTGAGGGTTCTTGTATGGAAATCCTGTATTCACATCTGGAATGCTCGATGTTCTGTATGCACAGCCTACTATTCACGAGGATGGAGCCTGTGCTGACCTAGCTTGCAGCAATGTAAGATACAATATACTTGTAGCTCGAAATACGTTTCTGTTTTCAGCTCATGCGCCTGAAGTCCACGTGTATACTCCTCCTGAAGTCGTTCCGAGTTTTAGCACTTCGACATACTAACCCTTCATACGTGTAATGGATGGAACATAGTAGTCATTGTTCCGTCTGGACCCGCTCAGATGAAAGATTCTGGTATGATGGCGTCTCTCAAGAATATACCAAGCAATGTGAGTGTGACCGTTTTTGAGATCAATAGACACAACACTCTCGGGAAATTGCCTGCACACATTATAATCGTGAGGAGGCCGTAATTGAACATTTCCGGTTAAGACAGGATTCCACTCGATCGGGTGAAGGTCAGGGAACACATGATTTATCGTACGTTTATTGTACAGTGCAAACACAGAACAGGATTATCCCGGTTGATAACAATCAATGGTACTGTGCTTTACCTCATTCTTGATTTTACAGTCGGCCCCTCCAGCGATCAGCGCTTAACACACCTCGAGGGTATATACCTGGGTTATCCAGACCCCAAAGTTAAGGGCATTTCAGGCTACCGGACACCCTTTGGTTGAGTTTTAGTGGAAATGTTACTTCTCTTTTGGCAATTTTTCTGGAAATAGTGACGACATAGGCCATATTTATGGCCATTCCCCGTCAAAATGTATGTGATTCGGAATTACGGACATTTCGAAGTTACGGGCAGTGCCCGGATAAACAAGTTATGAGTGTATTTCATATTGTCGGATCATTGTGT
>NC_088643.1:16799578-16861578 GCF_964019385.1 Sycon ciliatum | reverse complement strand
CGTTGTACAAATTGGATCAACGCCCATGATGCGGTACGAATGCAGCTAGACGTACACATATGCAAGTGCAGTGATGTGATCGGAACTGGTCCATGGTACCAGTTTTGCGCTTTAAGTCGCATTTTGGTGAAAAGAATTGTATCGCTGCCTTAATCTGATCCCTCCCGGGTGATTCAGCGGCATTTTTGAGTTTGAGCTTCTGACACTTTCAAAAAGGATTTTTTTGCCTTTTATCCTCTATGTATAATTTGATATCGTACTCGTAATGCAGGTTCAGTGAAACCCAGCCTATTGACGCGGCTGCACATTCGTAGTACATACCTCGTACGATGCTACTGTCTTATAAAAAATAAATAAATAAATCCGACGGGGTTCGCGTACCGGGCAGGTCAAGAACAAGGAGTCGTACAACTCCCTGGTCTAGAATCACCTTTCATGTCGGCTGAAGAGGTGCTACAGTCCATCATGGACTCGGACAGTGATGACTGGAGCTGCGATAGTGAAGGCGATGACTCGAATGCGGACGTAGCCGTCCGCGATCGTGACAAATTTCGCAACCAAGTTCGCCGTGGTCAATGTCGTACCTACTGCCGTGGTCGCCTTGGACGGCCCTGAGGATATCGGAGGTGTCGATGTCGAGTTTGAGCAGGGCGCAGCAGCACAAGCTACGCCAGCGCAGGACAACAAGTCGGTTTGAGTTGATACGACTAACT
Organism: Sycon ciliatum; assembly: GCF_964019385.1. NCBI lineage: Eukaryota > Metazoa > Porifera > Calcarea > Leucosolenida > Sycettidae > Sycon > Sycon ciliatum. The sequence continues at coordinate 16,860,865 of NC_088643.1, read as the reverse complement.
ACAAAAAATGGCCCAGCAAACCGCGTGCATCTGGCCTGGCACTGAAAGGGATTTCAAAGGATCAGACAGGAAAGTGAACTGCCTGAAAGGAGATAAAAATGCCAGACCCATCAGTACTCAAATCCGGGACATTGTTTTTCATGAGCAGGGCTCACAAAACACTTCCTTTCACCTCTCGTAGGACGTTCAAGAAAACTGACCGTGGTTGGTCCCACAGGAGAGGGAAAAGACCCAAGCGCCATCAGCATGTGTGGCATGTGTTGTGAGCTGCATTTGGAGTGATACACTTGTCAGCACCTTCTGGGTTCGACCTGGTCCCTCAGCTCACATATTTAGAGAATTTTTTTCTCAACACGACTGTTCACACAGCATGGGGCTGTGTTCCCAAAAATACGTTAAAGAAAATGTACAACACAAATCGAATACAAACAAGAACACGATAAGCAGCAAACTCACAGGAGGGAAGTGAGAAATGGCAACTACTTGTAGTTTCAAGAGATGTTTAGAGCATTGCTCATGACAAGCAAGGTCCCGGGTTTGCGTCCTGATGGGTCTGGCATTTTTTTGGTCGCTGTGTGCAGGTCCTATATGGCATTTGGTACAATATTAGACGGTCGCTAGTCACGCAAGGCAGGTGCAGTTTCCTTGTAGAACTGTCCATGCATGGAAAAATGCTGGTTAAAAGCAGATGGTGGCTAAAAGCAGAGGTCGCTTACACCAGGTTTTACTGTAGAGTGAAATCTGGCCAAGTTCATACGTCCACAGATTTGTAGTACATGTCTAGTATGGTATTACTTATGATTTCCAGAAAAGTCACGTCAACTGAATCAGACTTTGGCCAAAACCAAGCAGAGTTGCCCATGCACCCTGTCAACATGTCGGAGACACATAACGTCTCCGATATGTTGATATAGAGCGGCGCAAGGAACAAAATGAGTAGGGCTGAAACGATCGTGATATTTCCTTAGTGGCTCAGCTGATATCATAACGATCGGCTTATCGGCTTAGCGACATATTTCCACGCACGTAATACATGTAATATTGTCATGGTTACTTGAATTTATTTTTCATATTCCAATAAAGTAATAATTATGTCCTCTGTAACTTTGCGCGCAAGGTCAAGTGAATCTAGCTGGTAGTCCCGCTGCCAAGTGTGTGTGTGTGTGTGTGTGTGTGAGTGTGAGCGCGCATGTGTTTGTGTGTGTGTGTGTGTGTGTTTGTGTGCATTCGTGAGCAAGAGAGTGCGTGTGGGTGATTGGATAAGTGCGGGTGCAAGTATGTGTGCGGTAGGTGTGAGAATGAAAGGATGAGTATTGTGGCCGTGTGTGTGTGTGTGTGTGTGAGAGAGAGAGAGAGACAGAATGTTTGTGTGAGATTTGGAGAATGTGTGTGTGTGTATGTAAGATTTGTGTGAGATTTGGAGAATGTGTGTGTGTGTGTATGTAAGATTTAGAGAATGTGTGTGTGAGATTTGGAGAATGCGTGTGTGTGTGATATAGAGAATGAATGTGTCCGTGCGTGTGCATGTGTGAGATATAGAGAATGAATGTGTGTGTGTGTGTGTGAGAGAGAGAGAGAGAGATTTAGAGAATGTGTGTGCGGACGCGCGTGTGAGTGTATGTGTATGTGAGAAAAGGGAGAGAGTGTGGGTGTATGTTTGTGTTGTTGTGTGGATTTGGCATTTGCCCCCAGCTCTATTCTATATCATTCATGCCGGAACTACTGCTGCATAGCCCCAAGTCTGAAGACTTGGCAACTTCACGCCTGCACCTGACTCTTGCGCTATGATACGCGTCGCCTATGACACCCCTCAGAATTTCCAACCTTGCTCCCCCTTATGTTCTGGCTGCCCGTTTTGGATCCATCAGTTGCCTGATGATCGTAGAGATACGTGAAACTCGGAGTTGTGACAAAGCTTCCAAACTCTCTCTTGTGTAATTATGTCATTATACGTGATATGTTGATTGCAACAGGGATATTTTACTATCCTTTCTAATTTGAAAGTACACAATTCAATACAGGCCGTAACGTTACGCATGCACACACACACAGATCAACCCACTACATAAACACACACACACACACACACACAAACACACATACACACACCTGCACACACACACATGAGCACACTCACACACACACACACACAGACACACAAACACTCACACACACACTCACACACACGCGCACTTCGAAAACTGCAGCAGTTACACTGTTGGCAATGCAGGCTCTGCAGCAAGCTCCTATGCGGATGCCTCAATCAGGTCAGCAGCGACTTCCTCAGCTGCCGACAGCAAACGTGTGGACCGGTGCGAGCTGGGGAGAATCACGTTCTTCCTCAGAAAGATCAAGGCGTCAACATTCAAAGGGTGGAGAGAGCTGCGGGTTTTCGTAACGATGGCACCAGCAGCAGAGAAAACGGATTCGGATGGCACAGACGAGCCAGGAATGGCCAAGAATTTCCTGGCCACGGGTGCCAACAGCGGAAAGCGGTCGCTGTGCACTTTCCACCAGGCAAGTACATCAGTCTCCATGCCTGTTGGCTCCTCGGTAAAGAACACAACAAGCTGTAGCTCAGCCTTTTCCAGGTTATCAACTGGCTCGTCATGCCCATCGTCGACGTTCGCTGTGGTGCTCATCAGTTGAGCAAGGCTGCTCAAACAGGGCTTCTTCGCAGCTGGCTCAGTAACGCTAGAAGCCGGGCATGTGGGCAGCTTCTTGCTGGCCAGTTCAGCAAGATCTTTCTGCACTTGGATGCGCTGTTCAACCTCCAAGAAGTTCAGGTTCCGGAACCGAGGATCCAAGGCGCTAGCCAGGACCCCCGGACTCCGGACATCCAAATTGTCGTGGCGGAACGTCACCTTCAGCCGTGAAAGTAGATTCGTCGCGAACGACCATGCCATGGTGGAGTCTGTTTCGCCAACCAAAATTTGAAGCCGTGTTGCCAGCTTTGTGGTGATGGGGAGCATTATTGAGAGTGTGACGTACGATTACCCGCTGGCAATCTTGGTGGCAAGGTCAAACGGCTTCAGAATTGTGACCAGGTGTTCAGCTGCGGCCCATTGCTGGTCCTTCAGCTGAAGGTCACGGTGTTCCTTCTTTGAAGTGCAGCTGCTATCCGACAGCACAACCGTCAATGCTGTCCTTAGCTGTAGGGGGCGGCTCAACATGAAGAAGGTGGAATTCCACCTTGTAGGCACGTCCTGGACTATGGTTAGTGGCTGCTTGGCGCTGTCGAGCTGCAACTGCTTGAGCCTGAGGTGCTCAGCCGCCACAGACAAATGTTTAAAGTGCCCTACCAGTTTGCGACTGCAAGCCTACAACTTGTCCAGGCCCTTCGTTTTGTCGATGGCGTTCCTGATGACGGTCTGCAGCATGTGGGCCATGCAGACCTGGTTGTCGATATCGTCATCACGCAAAATAGCTGCAGTGGCAACCATGTTTCGGGCCTCATCGTGAGTCACACAGCTCACTTGTTGGTGAGGAATGCCGAAAGCATCCACAACGGATAGCAGATGTGCAGCCAGCTGTACACTGGTATGGCTGCCGTGGAATTGGTTAGTCTGCAGGACACAGCTCACCGGAGACCAATCTCTGTCAATAAAATGTGCAGTGCATGTGACATAGCTCTGCGTCGCCATAGAAGTCCATCCATCGGTGGTGAGGGCTACGCCACACACTCCCTCGTTCTCCAACAGCTTTTTCAGGTCAGCGATCCCTCTGTTAACTTCAAAGTAACAAGTGAAACCCGGCCTATTCACGCAGCTACACATTCGTAGTACATACCTCGTACTGTGTTACTGTATTAAATTAAATATAATGATCTGGAGAAAAATTGCCGTCAACTGAATCCGCCGAGGGCCAAACCAAGCGGAGTTTAGCATGCACTCTGCAAACTGAAGGGCACTTACGGTGTCTCCGACATGTCGATGTACAGTGACGCAAGAAACAAAAATGGGGGAAGACATGCAGAAGTCTTAGCTTCCGTGCTTCTGTTCTCTGATCGCGAAACCAGTTTGTGTAGCTAGTGCACCTAAACCCGACGTGAGGGTTCAGGAAATCCTGAATTCACATCTGAAATGGTCGAGGTCCTGTATGCACAGCCTACTATTCATGAGGATGGAGCCTGCGCTGCACTAGCCTGCTGCAATGTAAGATACAATATACATGTAGCTCGAAATACTTTTCTGTTTCCAGCTCATGCTCCTGAAGTTCACCTGTATACTTCTCTCGAAATCGTTCCGAGTTTTTCTCCTTCGAGATACTAGCCCCTCATACGTGTAATAGATGGAACATAACATTGTCCCGCATGGACCTTGCTCAAGTGAAAGATTCTGGCATGATTGCGTCTCTCAAGAATATACCAAGCAATGGGAGCGTGACCGATTTTGAGAACAATAGACACAACACCCTGGGCCAAAGACCTGCACACATTGATGGGGTGAGTAGGCAGTAGATGAGAATTTTCCGCGTATGACAGGATTCCACTCGGGTAAAGGTCAGGGAACACATGATTGTGCGTACGTTTTTTGTGCAGTGCAAACACAGAACAGGATCATCCTGGTTCATGACACTCGTTGTCACTGTGCTATACCTCATTCTTCATTTCACAGTCGGCCCCTGCAGCGTGCAGCGCTTTACACATCTTGATTCTACCTATCCTGGCGGCATCATGCAATGGAGTGTCGCCAAGCTGGAAGCACAGGCAAGAAAAAACTCCATAGCTGGCTATCGTCTTATCTTGACGGCAGTTCACTCCAGTGCTTAGTTGGCGGGCAGATTTCTTCTCTCCACCCAATCTCTGCAGGGGTGCCCCAGGGCAGTATCTTGGGCCCTTTGCTGTTTTTAACCCTTTGAGGACTACCCAAAACCATCTGGATTCCTACCATTTTCAGGCGAAAAATTGATATTTTCAAAAATTGATCTAGTGTCATAAAATTTGGTTCTAAAGAGACATAGACATCAGTAGGCAACAAAAACCAAAGTTTCTACATCATTTATTCATTATAGAGGTCAGAATGGTCAATTCAAAATAGGTGTATAATGCGAGATTTTCAAAAATTGGATATGGTGTCCTATAGTTTGATTCTAAAGAGACATTGATATCAGTGACATCCTCAGAAAAGTAAAAAGGATCACACTGTTCATCCTCACTATCGCTGCTCATGAAGATAATGCCGAGGGCCTCAGACAAGGAGACACTTGACAGGTTACGTGCCATCGGCAGTCTCAACAAAGTAACAAGTTAGTTTCAAATTCCAAATAATTTGTCGATCGGTGCATTCTCTGAGTATACTCAAATGTGGCCGGTTCTCCACGGGACCGACGCGGATCGACTGCGACATGTCTCACCTTGACGAAGAATCAGATCGTACTCGTCTGAGCAACATATGAGCGACTTCCAGCACCTAAAAATATATCGATATCGCAATTTTCTCAAAAACGGATATACTCGTCTTTAGGAATCCAGCTATACCTTAAAAAAGGGATATATTCGTCCTTCGTCCTCAAAGGAGTAATATACGTGAATGACGCTGCCGATGTTCTTGATGGCAATGCTAAGCTTGAGGCCTACGCGGTCGATACCACACTATACAGTCTAGTATCCTCAGCTCAGTGCCCTCGGGACGCTGCACACACCTTGCAGGTATCTACAAACCGCCTGCATAAGTGGGGTTGCCGGTGGAAAGTGTCTTTCGAGCCCACCAAGTCACAGGCTATGACTGCTACTCTCCGACGCACTGACCTAGACCTACCCCAAATCCAGTTTGGTGGTACCTCTGTACCGGAGGAAACTAGCATATCCCTGCTTGGTGTTCGATTTGACTCCAAATTGTCCTTCGCTAGTCACCTCAGGACCGTGACCATCCGCGCCCAGCAGCGCCTCGGCTTTCTCCGACGAGCGGCCCGCATTCTAACGCCAGCTGGCCGAACGACTGTCTACAAGGCATTTGTGAGGCCCCTGATGGAGTATGCCCCGCTTGTGTGGATGAGCGCGCCAGTCAGCCACATCCAACGTCTGGATAATGTTCAACGCCGCGCGCTGCGCATCATTGGCCCTGGTGCAATTCTCCTCAGTCTGGCTGTCCGCCGGACTGCTGCTACTCTCTCGTGCATGTACAAATTGCATTTCATCACTGGTCCTCCTCAGCTACTTGCTGTATTGCCACCGCATCGCGTTTCTCCAGCAACCCCAGAACCAGGAACGAGCACAATAATGCCACTAGCCATGCCTATCAGCTGTTAGACACGCTCCCTGTCTCAGCTCCATTCGTCGTGAAGCGGTCGTTCCCGTACTGCTGTATAGGCACACTGAACTCCCTTCCGGACAGGCTGCTGTCGCAGCGCCCGCACAAAACACGTTTTCAGTCATTAACCCTTTGGGCTTTTACCCGTCGAATTCGACGGGTATGCACATGACGCACTACTAGAGATCGTAACTTCCGTTCTGTTGCGAGTCTAGCCTTCAAACTTTGGCCCCAGGCCCCTGAGCCATGGGATGACAAGTAGGGAAAGTCCCAGGCATGGCTCACATACAAAAAAAATGAGAACCAAGCGCGCGAAGTGCATGCAGCTACATGACGCACTTCCACACGTTCTTTTCTGCATGACTCTACATTTTAGTAGTGAAAACGGAGAAGAAACGGCCATGGACGCGGCGGGAGCGCTGCGCCTTTTTGAAGACTTGGAGAGGAGTGCCAGTCCTGTTGAAGACAGTGACGATGGCGAAGCATTCGGCAATGACATTGGCAGCGACATTGACATGCTGTCATCCGAAGAGGAAGAGAATTTGGATGCCGAACTAGCAGCTATGAATTCCGATGCCGAAGACGAAATTTATTTTGACAATGCTGAGAACTCCACGTCAAGCGAGTCAGCTGACGGTTCTGACACTGACTCAGGCTCGGAGCTACAAGCTGGACATGCCCGCGGCCGTGGAAGAGGCAGAGGGAGACCTGCAAGACGTGGCCGTGGAGGACGAGGTCGCGGAGTCGCTCCTATCGCTGCGCACCGAAATGCAATTCCTGGACTTGGACGTGGTGCAGCGCACAATCGCGGACGAGGACGCGGACGAGGAGCAGCTCAGAATTATCAGCCAGCGTCAGGATACAATGACATCGATGTTGATGGACCTGGTGAGTTTCCTGTCTTCAACCCTGGCGACGACGTTAGTCTGCAGCTCCCCGAAAATTTTCAAAACCTGTGAACTCGATTTTTTCAAATTGTATTTCACAGAAGACATCGTAGCACGAATCGTTGAGTACACTAACAATTATGCCAGAGAACACATCGGGGAGAAGAGATCATATGCAGTACAGGGAGAATGGGTCGACACAACCAACGAAGAAATTTACTGTCTGTTTGCTCTGCTGTTCCACATGGCGTTCAACCGTCTGCCGGAAATCCGCCAGTTCTGGTCCGAGGAGTCGCTTTTCAGAGGAAACTACGCATGATCCATGGTATCTACATGTGTATCCCCCAGCCACTCTCCATTGCTGATGACAACAAGAGCATGGGGGTGTTGACCTGTTTGATCAACACATTGCGGCTTACCGTACACTGAGGCGATGCAAAAAGTATTGGAAAAGTCTGTTCTTGGACATGTTGGATATTGCAGCCACCAACAGCTATCGCATCTTCGAACTATACCGTGCCGATCATCCGGGTGCAATAGAACGCCGACGACACCACCGTCACACCAGCTTCCGTGCGAACTTGATCCGGCAGCTTGCAAATCTCGACATCGGTGCTCCACCGCCAAAGCGCCGATACTCTGCACCTCCACAGGCACCTACTGCAGCTGAAGTTGCTCTCATGCATGTGCCCAAGCACTCACCAGATCTGAAGCGCAACTGTGTCAACTGCTACGAGTTGGAAAAAGCTGAGCGGCGATGCGTCACCTACTGTGCAGCCTGCGACCGGTTTCTGCATGTCTCTGCTCGCGACTGCTTCTCTCAGTACCACCAGAGACACTTTGCAGTATAAATCAGGTGAGTATGTGTTTGGCTGTTCGAAAATACAGCTCAAACTGGACAGTCAGAAATTTATCGTATATTTTGTCGAACGCTTGACTTCTAACAACCAAATGTGCAACTTTTCAGATATTGTTGGACTTGATGTGTGTGTTTTTGACTTCGGTATTGTCATACCTTTCCGAAAATATATAGGTTTGTATTTACAAATATCAATGGTTCTAAAGTTATGGCGGATGTTCCGCGGCTCACTCAAATACCGGATTAGCTGTGGCAAGTGAAAGCCCAAAGGGTTAAAGACAAAGGTCTACTGACACCTGAGAGACAGCAAATGGTTCTGGGCAACATATTCCCTGTAATGTTTCAAGCTCGTCGCTTGCCGGACCCGCTAATCCGCGTACCTGGCCTTGCTCAGAGTGCTCAGCTGTGTTTTGCATACATGTACATGTACATGGCACATCAGTCCAAACACTGATAATTTACAATCTCTTTTTATCTTGTTTTTATTTTTCTAAACACCTACCGGTACTTTTACCCATTCTACTTCCCCATAGCTAGATCTAGCTTCACTTTACATTTCTGTTTGTTTTCCTGGTGCGTGCTTGTGGCATTGAAGCCGAGACCTTTGGTCGGTGGAGCCGAATTGAAGGTCACTTACACCGTCTCCGACATGTTGATATAAAGTGGGGCAAGAAATAAAAGGAGAAGGAAGGCATGCAGACGTCTTAGCTTCCGTGCTTCTGTTCTTTGCTCGCGAAACCAGTTTGTGCAGCTAGTGCACCTAAACCCTACGTGAGGGTTCTTGTATGGAAATCCTGTATTCACATCTAGAATGATCGAGGTTTTGTATGCACAGCCTACTATTCACGAGGATGGAGCCTGTGCTGACCTAGCCTGCAGCAATGTAAGATACAATATACATCTAGCTCGAAATACTTTTCTATTTTCAGCTCATGCGCCTGAAGTCCACCTGTAGACTCCTCGCGAAGTCGTTCCGAGTTTTAGTACTTCGACATACTAACCCTTCATACGTGTAATGGATGGATCATAGTAATCATTGTTCCGTCTGGACCCGCTCAGGTGAAAGATTCTGGTATGATGGCGTCTCTCAAGAATATAACAAGCAATGGGAGCGTGACCGATTTTGAGAACAATAGACACAACACCCTGGGGCAAAGACCTGCACACATTATAGTCGTGAGGAGGCCGTAAATGAACATTTCCGGTTAAACACGGAACAGGATTATCCTGGTTCATAACACTCAATGTTACTGTGCTTTACCTCATTCTTGATGTTACACTCGGCGCCTCCAGCGATCAGGGCTTGACACACATCCAGGTTACCACCATTGGCGGCACCGTACAGACATACATGTACACTTATACCTCGGTTATCCTCGATCATTCTAGATGTGAATACAAAATTTCCAAAGTTACGAGCATTTCAGGCTACCGGGCAAACTTTGGGAAAGTTTCAGTGGAAATGTTACTACTCTTTTGGCAATTTTTGTGGAAATAGTGGCGACATATGCCATATTTATGGCCATTCCCCGTCAAAATGAATTTGATTCGGGGTAACGGACATTTCGAAGTTACGGGCAGTAAACAAGTTACGGGCAGTAAACAAGTTATGAATTTATTTCATATTGTCGGATCACTGTGTCGTTGTACAAATTGGATCAACCCCCATGATGCGGTATGAATGCGGCTTGACGTACACATATGCAAGTGCAGTGATGTGATCGGAACTGGTCCACTCCGGTCCGTCCGCATCAACAATGAGAGGAATGTCCTTGTTGCGTCTGTCTCCACTTGTATACTTTGTCCACCATTCTTTGTCCTTGAGTGAAGCTATGACGACTACTGGCCTCTTTAGGTTCTAGGGTCACCTTAGGATATGGACGGCTATGGTAACAAAGCGGTGGAAAGCTTGTTTGAGTAGAAGATCGTTCGGGTATTTTCTCCAGGAACGCCAACGCTTGTCTTTTTCCCTCGTAGCAGCTGTACATTTCGGGTCCACCATTTTGGATCACTCGGCCTCGTGGTATGTTCCTTAGATGGGACAAACTTGGCTATTGCACCTCTGATGGTGGTGGTTGCCCGCTCATAGGAGGTGTATGCGTCATCACTCATCAGTTATGATGAGAGTTGTGAAGGAAAGCTTGGAGGCGATGCCAGTCCGCGCTCTTGTAGCGCCAGACAGTTCACGTTGCTGCAGGTCCATCGCAAGGTAATATGCATACAAAGTCGGATAGCATCGGATAGCACCATAACGTGTTGTCAATACTGGAGAGTTGAAGGTAGACATCACGAAATCAAGGGTGTTGTCGCCATGAGTAGGAGTCCGAGCATGCTGCATAAGAAGGTGCACGGCACAAGTGTCCTCAAGGGCTTTGCCCGCCGGTGTGGTATTAGAGATGTTAAGCCAGGCACGGTTGTGAACGTTAAAGTCCCCAGCAAGAATGAGACTAGAGCCGTGTTGACGGGCCAAAGGAAGGATTTCGTCGAGATGATGGATAAGCGAATTGCTGTTGCTCTTACCGCACTCAGCCAGTAAGGCCATTGCTCTGTCTTCTTCACTAGTAGGATCAGAGTGGGCCAGAGACGTGGTGGGGTTAGGCTGCTGTGGGAGGGGGTGGTGGCTCCTCTCTCTGACCCCTCGGCCCAGCTGCTGTCTGGGGACAGAGCTAGAGTTCAATCGGGCTCACCTCACCCTACCGCCGAGGCAGGTTCCGATTCCCCGGAAGCATCCCTTTCCCCATCCGATCCTCCTACAGCAGCTGAATACGAGAACGGTTTGTCTAGCCCCACACCACTATACACCACTAGCACTGGCAAGCTGGCGGTTGGTTGTCGTACCAGAGGGAGAATGTTGGTCCAATAAGCTTATACTTTGCCTTTTGTCCTGCTACTCTTTCCGCATCCGACCCTCCTACAGCAGATGAGTCCTGTTTGTCTGAACCCACGCCACTGGACAGTTGGCGGCTGGCTGTTGGACCCCGACACCATGGATTTCTTTGTACTCCGTGTGTGGGTCAGGCGATTTGGACAGGCCTTTGCCTCATGTCCGCCTTTCTGACATCGAAAACATAACATGTTTGTTCTTCACCTTGGTACCAACCCCCTACCGTGGTCATACTGGAACCTATACGCACAGCAGAATGGATGCTCTTCTTCAGGCTCATTTTGCATGGCAGGTTCCCGTTTCGATTGAAAATCACCATGCTATGCGATTTTTCTTGTTATTCGGCCACAAATATCTTCAAATGCCCCAAAACACTTGCAACTGCTCCATCGCGCAAATGCAATGGGCATCCAAATACTGATACTGTGATTACTTCACTGCTGCTTTCAGTAACAGGTACATCCTTACGGATTATTGACAAGCCGGAGGATACAAGCCGGCCGCGTGCGGCTCCACAGGACAGTGCTACGAGGCACCAGCTAACCTCTCGGGCACTAACAAGCCATAAGGCCCTCCCTGCCATGCACTAACCTATAATTATTATCCACTGGTTTGAGGGAAAGACGCAAACGGGAAAAGTCCGAAGAATAAATTGACTATCACCACCAGGACTCGGATCAAGGACCGTAGCTTGTAGCCAGGGATGCTCTAACCACTGAGGTGTGGTGCAGTTCTCATCCCAGCAGAGACCGTTCAACATCCTCTTCAGACTTCGTCACTCACACTTCCTGTGAATCCACACAGGCGGGTGTGACGCTGCCCTCAATGTAACCCACATACGTCGTGTACAAAACTTGCACGCGGGAATCCCCAAGTCATCAAATATTCACTGGTATGAGGGAAAGACGAAAATGGGAAAAATCTGAAGAAAAAATTGACTGTCACCACCAGGACTCGAGCCAGGCCCCTCATATGTAGCCAGCGATTTCATTATCCAAAATCACTTTTGGATAATAAAATTCTTTTTAAAATTCCTTTAACCCTTAGGTGCCGGTAGGTCGATTTCAGCCTTTGCTGACAGTGCATACTAAAATCGAGCACAGAGCCAGTCACGTACATCGCAGGTGCCTGATTTTTGTACAGAGCCCCTTCAGTAGCTGGCCTGTAGATAGCAATAGAGAAAGTAGGGGGGTTGCATTTGAAAAAGTCGAGTCGTGATCAACGACAGTCGCGCAGATCAGCAGAAGTCAATCGAGCGTGGCAGCCTACGCACGCGTCCCGCAACTTGAACAAAACGTTGCTGTTTCGCTTCGTTTTCGACTAGTACAGTTCATGGCTACTACAGCTGACCTCCGTCATGGATGCTGCAGGAGTGCTTGAGTTGTTTGAAGAGCTGGAGGCCGATGATGCCCCTGTAGAAGAAGAATCAGAAGACGACGATGGTGAATAATCTGACGCTCTTTTCTCTGACGGAAACCTGCCGTCATCAGATGAGGAAGACTGACTCAACGATGATTTGGTTTTCGGTGAATTTCTTGAGAACGGCAACTCTTCAGATGAGGACAAAACTTCCGACGATGAGCTTCAAGAAGCTTTAGGGCGAGGGCAAGCGCAGCCAGTTCGTGGACGTGCTCCGCTCGCGCTGCGCGGAGGAATTGCTCACGGCGCTGGTCGAGCTCAGCCAGCTGATGGAACAGCTGATCGTGGCGTGCGTGGCGCGTGTGGCGGAAGCAATGGCGGAGACCGTGGACGAGGTAGTGGATTTGGCGTGCTGAGTGGTTTTGGCGACCAAGATGTTCATGGACCAGCACAGTACCCTGACCCTATTGTAGATTTTTCTGACTTGAAAATTCAGAAATCGGATTTTGCTGTGTCTTGCCATTCAGAATACATACTTTTGTCGCTACATTATCTAAACGGTTGCGAAGATATAGGCTTTCCAAAAAATTGAGCCAAAAGTACGAAAAATCTAAAATTCAGTCAGGCACCAAAGGGTTAACTCGCTGTTGTCTGGCCATGTCTGCATCAATTATAATTCTTTACACACGCACCCAACGGCCTGGGAGCCTTGGGTGTTGCCAGTAGGTCCCAGCGGATAATGCTAGCATTATATCCAGCATATTTAGCACTTTCTGCAAACTAGCATCGTGCTAGCATAATCTGGCAAGTTTTGAAGAGAACTAGCATATTCCCATTGGATAGGCGGATTTTTTTCGATTCATTTGAGGGACTCAGAAAGTCGACAGCCAACTGTTACATGGCTAAAAATTACAATGTTACTTGTATCAGAGTGTGGATAATGTTGGCTTGGCTGTGTGGTATTGTAGCGAGAAGCAGTGGCCCCTCGTACTGTGCCTTGTTTTAATGTGTATCTCATTTGAATTTTTGACCTTGCCAAAAATAACAGGAACAGAGAATATTTGGATCAAACGTAAATAGTGGGAGAATGAAGTCCTCGGCCCAGGTTATAGAAGCAACCAACTTCGAGAGGAATCGGAAATTCGGCCATGATCGGCTATGATTGGGCGTGACAGACTTTGACTCTTCACCCTTAAGAGTCTTCCCATATATTTACATCAAAGGATAAGCAATACGTCGTACCTTTCTTCGGTCATAACTAGCAGCATTACCATCAGCTGTAAAGCTGCCAGTGCTAGTCTCAGCTGAGCTGGCAATGCGATGTGTTGTAGTGGCTTGGGTGGGTGCACTCAAACAGGTCTGGCTAAGACCAAATGTAGTCTCTGCCGTGGTAGAAGGGCCTGACATTGATGATGGTGATCTATCAGTAGAGGAGCAAGCTAAGGCTGTACCGGGCTGCAGAGTAATAGGTTGTTGTACACCTGCCATAAGTACACAAACACACAGACATGTCCGCATCCACAAATGCGATTTCAGGTTGCTACATTTGTATAAGCGTGCAAACACTCATACATCAAATTGCAAATTGATTTTATTCAAGAATGTTTCCATGGTGAATGGCTGGTGTCATGACACCTCAGTTCATATAGTTGTCGCATCCCTGGCTCACAGCGACCGGACCCCGAAATCACTACGAACGGCGACTGAATATAGACGTGTGGCCTCACGACAAGCCCAACACAACCCAGGGGCCAACCAATATAGCTAGCTTGGTCCAAGTTCAACCCCACACGATCAACAAACAAAGACTGTTAGTTTTACGTCGTGAGTAGTATCAAATCCGAGCTCAAAGTAAACGAAGACAGAGAGCTGAGACCGAGTCTCGACTGCTAGACTAGACTAGACTAGACCAGACTAGACTAGACTAAAAACTGAAGTAAAGGAGAGAATGAGAGCTTCTTTTATAGGGTGCTTCAGAGATATATGGCGTGATCATTGCGAGGTAATTCCAGGAAATAGCAGAACAAGTCAAACCGGAATGTGCGCAGCCAGTCAGCAGAAATGCAGAATATACGTACGGTGATCATTCGAGAAGAAAGAGAAAGAAAGACATCGAGAGAAGAAAGACCAAATTGGGACGTGGGGAGCCCGCTCACCCACGCCAGAGTACAATGTGAGTATATGAGGGTCACGTTGGGGAGCCCGCTCACCCAACGTGCCATAGTTCAGCGGCTTCTTATGGTAAGTTCTGCTGCATTCTTGGTCTTGCTTGCTTGATACTCTGACCTCTCGTGCGGTCACTGCGGTGATGGTTTTGGTTCTTGCACACTTCTCCTGTCTTGCACTTAGCTCTTGTTATACAATGTCATATTAGTCTTGGCTCTTTGCACAAAGCACCGAGGCATCGTGGAAACCTGTAGAACGTCGTAGTGACGTGATTTTGCACAAAGCCTGGAGTCACATTTCCAGGAAGTGAAGCACTTCCAGGAAACGTACAACGCGAGAACCTACCTGACCAGGTTCCGGCCCTGGATCACATGATGTGTCATGCCAATAAGGCATGTCACCTACGTGGGAAAGCGTGTGTCGCTCAACCTACGTGCTAAGCACGTGGGACAAGACACTGGCCAAACCACATTGTACCAAAAGGGTGTGACAGCTCAGCACAGAGCTGCTGACTATGTAGATCCTGCTGTCACAGGACTATCAGGCAGCAGTCGTCACGTTCAGGGACGTGACATAGTCTATTTCTCATTCACCATAAAGCTAACGAGACAGGACGTAGAAAATGTATGGATGGCTGGGGTGACCTGTAGACAGTCTTGCCAGCCGTACAGTATGACATGCAGCAGCTATTGCAATAGCCAACCTAACTCATCGTGAGGCCTAAAGCTCTGGCTCATGATCAGCTGACTCAATGCAAGTCAAAAACTACATGCAGAAATCCAGTCACTTATGCATCAAATGTTGCACCGAAAAGTGTTGGTGGTGCAAAGAGAAACTTGTTGTTTGGAGTGACTGTCTATGCTATCGCATCCAGCAATTTTCAGCTCTACAAATCTTGATGTGTTCCGCATGGAACAGTCCAGCCACATTTACGCTAACGACGAGTCCACAACCGTGACAAGTGACAAAACAATGGACAGTTCTAAAGCTTTCAGATACTGTAATGTTGAATCGAAAAGTCATGCCACTGTTTCAAAAAGCCTGCACTTTTCGTCAATCGAGCACCGTCTGAAATACGCCAAGTGCTAGTTTGCACCAAAAATCCCTATGTGGCAGGTCGCTGGAGTCCAAGCGAGTCAGCATTGAACACCAGTCAGAGCCCTCGCATTACTCTTCTACATTTTGACGACTCTGCTCTCCAGAGATCTGATAATTATATCAGCCCCATGTGCAATAGCTGCTGCTTCATCAGTCGCAAACGCAGCAGTGCTCACTCTTGACAAGCCCGCCCGGCCATTTATTCTGCAGAATACCGAAATTCTCAGCCCAAGACAGAACTCATGAAGGTCGGCCATGGCTGCATCCTCACTCTCACATGGAGTTACGTCGTCGGGGTCACTTGCACCACCTACTATCGGTCGCCAAATCATTTGAAATAGCATTGCCACTATTTGCTTTCACGCACTCCTTTTGACTTACCTCCACACTGTGACGTTGCAGAGGAGGTGTGTCGACCGTCGGGGCCGCATGATGTCATGGTGCCGCATCCAAAATCAATTTTTCAAATGGAAATATCTCAAGAATGCTTTGTCGGAGACATGTGGGACTAACACCCCAAACTCTATGGAAACTGAAATTTAAATATTTACTGGACTTCCATTTTTTAACCCTTTACCGGTCTACCATAAACGTACCGATACTATAGTATCAGTATGTTTGGCCCACATTTCGGGTTTTTTGTTGCTAGGAGACACGGTATGTGTGCGCGTGCGTGGGTGCAAGTAGTATGTGTCGGGCGGGTTCTGGAGTAGGGACATGCCCCAGCCCGAAAAAAATGGGGTACTATTGATACTCCTCTCACATATCTTATTTCCTTTGTTATTGCCGTTTTATGCTGTATAAATGCTAAGTTTTGCCTGTATTTGACTACTGTTCCTCCATTTGGGCTGGCATCAGCACATCGCTCACGAATCGTCTCGAAGTCGCACATCGTCGCTTAATTCGCGCAGTCTTTGCTATTCCCCGTTTGACGCCCTCTCATACTGTCTATGCTATTGCATCCAGCTGCCCTCTCTCTACCAGGCTCAGACTTTCACCATGTAAACTAATTCATAAAATTCGTCTCGGTCTTGCCCCACCTCATGTTTTATCCCAGTTTAACTGGTTTCATCAGTCCTCAGCTACCCGAAACTATCTCTCTCTGCTTCCCTATCTCTCGCACAGCCACTCTTCTGAAGTCCCCTCTATTTTGGTATATACACATTGGTCATTGCTGTCACAGGACTTCAAGACTTGCCAAAGACTTTCCACTTTTGCTACTTTACTTCTCTAACTGGTATTCACTTGTTCTGGGCCACTGTGTAATTCGTATCTCTTGAGTTTTCTTCTTTCTTTTGAATTATCTTCTTTTTTTCTTCTTTCTTATACATGTATGTCTACTACTTTTCTTTTGTTGATTTGGCCGTGGTTGCCTATCACCCCTCTCTCATTCAATATTGGCATTGCTTGCCACGAGATGATGATGCAATAAATAAAATAAATAAATAAAAAATTTCACGGTTCGCGTCAGACTCGGTTTCTCTATATAGAGGCCGATGATGAATGACGAAGACGAGGACGATGATGAATGCAATAAATATAGATACTACCCCATTTTTGGGGTAGTCAGCCTTGAACCCAACAGGGTTAAACCACGTGATGTTGCACTGATGGTTTAATCTGGCCGCCCCTCTCTACAATGAGGCGCTCCACGCCAGTGGATATGAGGAGGAGGTTGAATATAAAAGCGAACAGAAAGAAGGGCGAGGCAAGAAGAGGAGAAACCGCATCCACAAGCGGAATATGTGATTTCAGGGTGCATGCATCTGCATGAGGGTGAAAACACTCATACATCAAATTCCATTGATTAAGAATGCTGACATGATGAATGGCTGGTGCCATGACACCTCAGTACATACCAATTGGGAAATCATTCAAGTCTATTTCTCAATCACCATAAAGCTGATGAAACGGGACGAAGGAACCTGTACGGGTGGCTGGTATGACCTGTAGACGGTCTTACTATCCGTACAGTATGACATGCAGCAGCTATTGCTATAGCCAACCTAACTCATCACGAGGCACCCCTTCGATTGTCAACTAGGCAAAACTCACCTGAATAAGTACAAAGTGCTGGAATAGTTGATTCGGTTTCGGTTGTTCCTAGTTCCAGTGGTTCTAATTGCTGTCCAAGTGGCCATGGATTTGTTGCAGTCGGGCTGAATGGATACACTGCATATCCTGCTGACGCAGCTGCTGCTTTTGTTTCTTCCTTTGTTGGCATGGTCACAGATGGGTCTGTTCTCTCAGCTCTGACCATGACGGGTTCAATGCGCTCAATATCAACACTGGAGAGCATTTCTGGTCATGTGACAAAATGAATACAAAGAACGAAGAAAGAAAACCGCAACAATCATGACAACGTCATTGTAACAGTCCAACTAACTTCAGTAGTCATTCTTGGAATAAGCAATGATCCTTGCCATAATGCATTCTTATATACATGAACAAGCAATGATGGACATAGCACCTAACAGCAGCAGCGTGATAATAGCAGGTGATAAGTGTATCCTATTCCTAGTGTTAGTAGTAACAGTGAATCTGTTACACCATTCCCCCCTCCCAACTGTCAGAACAGTACCAATTCGAAGGAACAGTTATGGTAACTAATGATCATGCATGGATATGTGGAATGCATGGTAGCCGAAAACAACACTGATGAACTCAAGATCCAGTGCATGTCCTCTGCAAATAACGCTTGGCTGGCAGGGAAGCACTATCCTAATCATGCAGAATGCTACATTTCTATTGCAACACGTA
Source organism: Sycon ciliatum (assembly GCF_964019385.1). Classification (NCBI taxonomy): domain Eukaryota; kingdom Metazoa; phylum Porifera; class Calcarea; order Leucosolenida; family Sycettidae; genus Sycon; species Sycon ciliatum. The sequence goes on along the minus strand of NC_088643.1, from coordinate 16,842,601 downwards.
GAAACTAGCAATACAACTGTGGCTGCCAATTAAATAGCAATTTTATGAAAAACGGTTCAGGTAGGTTTTCAGCGGAATAATAGCGTTTCCTGCTTCATCCATCAAGTATTCCTCCGGCTCCCAGGTGGCATCTCGGTAGCCCTTCCATTTCACTAGGTACTGCGTGCGCCGTCCTCTCTTCTTGTGCGACAACACCTTTTCGACAATGTACCGCGTATGGCCATCCGCATCGGTTAGGGGTGGAGGTGCCGGCTGAGTACGGCCCGGTATCTCATTGCCATGGTACAGCTTGAGGGCAGCAATATTGAACACTGGATGGGCCCGAATGATTCTTGGAAGAGCTAATCTGTACGCATTCGGGGCCACTTTCTTCTGCACCTTGAACGGCCCATACCACTTGAGCCTTAATTTGTGTGAAGGCCTGTCTCGTTCCTCGGGCGTCAGCAGGAAGTCCCTGAAGACCAACACCTCATCCCCCTCCTTCAGGGCGTCCTTCACCCGTCCTCGATCCGCATACAATGATTGCCGGGCCTGCGCCGCCACGATGGCATCCTGTGCCTCACGTAGTGCCTCTACGCGGCCATCCAGCCATGACAGCGGACCATTCGTGTCCATGCCAGCTCCAGCTTTCTGCTTCGTCAATAAGCTCGAGGGAGTAACTGGATGGCATCCATGGTTGAGGAAAAATGGCGTGTTACCTGTTGACGCTTGATCGGCATTGTTGATCGCAAACTCACATAGCGATAGGAGTTCATCCCAATTGTTTTGCCTATGGTTGACGAAAGCTCTTAGCGTATCCTCAATGACACGGTTCACACGCTCAGTCATGCCATCTGTCTGCGGGTGGTTGGCCGTGCTCATTTTTAGCTCCACGCCAAGAATACTGAAAACCTCCTTGAAGAACGCCGACGTGAATCGCGGATCTCGATCACAAACTATCGTTTTGCTCAAGCCATGGGCAGCAAACACATGATCCACGTACAATCGGGCTGCCTCCTTAGAGTCAACATGAACAGTCGTCGGGATCAGGTGCACATACTTCGTCAGACGGTCCACAAAGGTAAGAATGGCGCTATGTCCTCGGCAGGTCAGCGGCAGTGCCATGATGAAATTCATGCTGATGTCTGTCCAGGGCTGTTCGGGGACTGGAAGGGACTGCAACAGTCCTGCCTTGGTCTGGCTACCCTTTACGCGTTGGCACCGGTCGCAAGATTTAACGAAGTCCTTCACAGTACTTCTCATGCCTGGCCAATAGAAGTATCTGCTCAGCTTCAGGTAGGTCCTGTCTCTCCCCGGATGGCCGGCCGTCAGGCAATCATGATTCTGTTCGAGCAGTTGCAGCCGCACCGGACCGCGAGGAATGCAGAGGCGAGCATCGCCCGATGTTACTAGGTACAGCCGCCGGTCCACACTGTTCCAGACGTATCGCTCATGCATGGCGTCTTCGCTGCAAGCCATCAAGCGCTTGATTACTGGCGAAAGCTCTGGGTCACTATCATACCCTGCTGAGATCTGATTCGCAATTCCTTGATTCACATCCAGAGAGAACTCGATTCCATTCAGTTCCAAGTCTGGTCGACGTGACAACGGGTCTGCTATGTTACACTTCCCTGGCTTGTGATGTACCGTGTAGTCATAGTCGGCCAGGAATTCAATCCATCGAGCCTCTCTCTTTGTTAAGTTTGGTTTGGTCCTGAGGTAGACAACTCCCATGTTGTCGGTGTAGAGTTGAAAGTGGCGAAATAGGTAGACTCGCCAGCACTGCAGGGCGTACACTACAGCCAAAGTTTCTCGCTCGGCGGCCGTGTAATTCCGTTCGGCAGAAGACAGCTTTCGGCTCACGTAAGCCACAGGATGCCAGGACTGGTCCTCTGCTTGCTGCGTTAAGACTCCTGCCACAGCAAAGTCACTTGCGTCAGTCTCAACGCGGAAATCCTGACTGACGTTTGCTAGTCGCAACACTGGTGCATCCAGCAGAGCAGACTTCAATCGCTCAAATGCCTCCTGTCGAGTCTGATTCCACTCGAAGCGCACATGTTTCCCTGTCAGTTCCTCCAGGGGTTTGGAGATGGCCGAGAAATGGTTAATGAACCTTCGAAAGTAATTAGCGAATCCCAGAAACTGTCTTACGTGCGTGACCGTCGTCGGGACAGGCCAGTTATGCACGGCCTTGATCTTCTCTGGATCTGGAGAAATGCATTGGCCGTCTATCCGGTGCCCAAGAAACAGAACGTCTGTCCGGCCGAATTCACATTTAGACGGTTTGCAATATAGCTCATTCCTCCTGCGGGCGTTTAAGATGGTTCTGACATGATCGAGGTGCTCCCCCCATGATTTGCTGAATATGAGGATATCGTCTAGAAACACCACAACGAATTTACGCAGGTATGGCTGGAGGACACTGTTCATCAAGGTTTGGAATGTTGCCGGGGCGTTTGTTAGGCCGAAACCCATCACTGTGAACTGAAAGTGACCGAATGGGGTATTTGTTGCTGTCTTCGGAATATTTGTTTCTTCTATTCGAATCTCATTGTAACCGGACCTCAGATCTAGCTTGGTGAAATACGCACTGCCTTGGACGGTATCAAAGAGGTCGTCAATATTCGGTAGGCATGCCTTGTTCTTAATGGTTATGCGGTTTAGCTCACGCCAGTCGCATACCATTCGAAGTGTTCCATCCGCCTTCTTTACGAAGAACACAGGGGCTCCGTATGGGGATTTGCTGGGCTGCATGAATCCTCTACGGAGCAGCTCGGTGAGCTGAGCTTGAAGCTCATCCATCTCTGGTTTTGGTAAACGATATGCTGCACGAGATGGCGGTTTAGCTCCTTCTTCCGTTTTTATCTCGTGATCTGCGCCTCTTCTGGGTGGCAGCTTGTTTGGAAGCTCATCGGGAAAGACGTCCCCGAACTCCTTCAGCAGGTCCTTGAAATCCTTCTGATCCTCCCTACCCGGACTATCCACCGTCTGTGGCTCGTCTGGATCTGCTGTCACATACGCTAGGATTCCTTCTGCGCCACCTCTCATTGCATGCCTAGCCTGCTTCCCTGAGATGAGGAACGTCTCGATCGGTGGGTTGGATTTGTCCGTGCCATCACTTTCACTCGGTTGACAGATGATAGATCCACCCTCCAGCTTGATTTCATTGGTACGAAAATTGATCTGTGGGTTCGTCCGGGTCAGCCATGGTTTGCCGAGGATCACGTCATACCGCGTCATAGGGAATACTAGGAACTGTTGGTGCTCGCTAAAGTCGCCGACTACGGTCTTCAAGCTGTCCGTTTTCGTAATAGGCTGTGAGCGGACCGATCCATCAGCAAGTGTGACGTTCAGGACGTCGCTACCGGTTGTTGTGGAGATGTTGTGCTTCTTGACAAGGTCAGTTGAAATGAAGTCGTGGGTTGACCCAGAATCCAGTAGCATGGTAACGCGACGTCCATTTATCTTGCCCTGGACGCGCATTAGGTCGTGTTCGTTGTCGGCGGAAATGCTCCCTGTGCTGGCGGTTACTTCATTAGGCCGGCCAACAGTATGAGGTGACGAATGCTTGACAGGCGAGGCTTGAATTTCGGTCTCCTCGAGGCGTGGTTCCTCATTTGCTAAGGGGCTGAATTTGTTCTGAACTTTGATTCGTGGCCTATTCCTGGGTGCTCTCGTGTTCGCCAGTAGTCGCACTCCCTTCCTTACTGGCGTCCATCGTTTAAAGAAGGCTTGCTTGTGGCGTTCCTCCCTCCTTCTGGACAGAATCTGGCAATATGGCCGGGTTTCCTGCAGGTGAAACACAGCCTTGAACGACCCTCTGGCTCCCTGGTTTCTCTCCCACCGGATGGTGTTGGTTGGCTTGACCAGGGTCCAGGCTGGCGCCTCTGATGCCCTGGTGCGCGCACTGCCTTGGCGTAGCTTGCTTGGGCTAGCCGCATCGATTGGTCTGCTGAGACCGCAGCTCGTATGGCTTGGGCCAAATGTTGCGGATGCTCCCTAAGTACCTCACCGCTTAGGCCCTGAGCCAGCCCACGCGTGAACAAGATAGCTCTGGAGTGGTCATCAAGCTCGGGAACTTGTAAGCTAAGCCGCGAAAATTTGTTGATGTATTCGTCAAGAGTCTCATCTTGGTGAAGAGCGAATAAGTCGATGCGCGCCTGTTCCCTGTCATAAACCGGGCCGTACACTTCTCCCAGCTTGCTCTTCAGGTCTGGCCAGTCGGAAAACAGCGTGTTTGCCTCCTGAGAGGCGATAAACCAAAGACGAGCGTTGCCCTCCAGAAAACTCGCCGCGTAGCTCAAGCGCTCCTCCGCGTTGTCCAGCTGCAGGGACTTCATGGCGAGTTCGATGGCGAAGGCCCACTCCTTGAACTCTCTTGTATCTCCACGAAACACAGGCGGAGACTTAACATGGCGCATGCGTGGCCTCTCTCCGCTGGGAGCTTGAGCACGTCTTGGCGTTTGATCTGATCCATCGCACTGACCGAGTGAGATAAGGTGATTCAGACGCTTCTGAATCTCGAATATACCGTAGGCGACTAATGCGGCCACTGCGCATAGCCCGAACATGACGAAAAGAAAAACCATCCTCTTACTACCAGTGTAACAGTCCAACTAACTTCAGTAGTCATTCTTGGAATAAGCAATGATCCTTGCCATAATGCATTCTTATATACATGAACAAGCAATGATGGACATAACACCTAACAGCAGCAGCGTGATAATAGCAGGTGATAAGTGTATCCTATTCCTAGTGTTAGTAGTAACAGTGAATCTGTTACAGTCATAATACAACGCTCCGGGGCGCCCAGCTGTGGAACACCTTACCCAGCAATATATGTGCCATCTCCACGCTCCGCCAGTTCCACGCCAGCATGATCCCGCACACCCTTAGTACCTAGTGTACCAAACGTCCTGTTTGATGATCAGCTGGCTTAGCTTCTCTCCACCTCTATCCTTATTACATCCCTCCCCAATTTCATTTATTACTGCTTTCTATCTGCATTCGCCACCTTTTCATTGAGCAGATCTGCCCGTTTGGTTAGCGAATTAAAATATACACAACAACCCAAGAGTGGGGTAGTCAAGCTGGTATCAGATGAGAGGCTACAAAGTTTACTCTTCGAATACAATGTACGTGTGAGGATGGATTAACCCATGACCTCTTCCGTGACACACAGTACGAGGTGAAGTTATCGGACGCTCTGATTTACACTAATGGTTCCATAATTATAAGTAAGCAGAGTTACTCTGACCTAAAAATGTTACATGCACACTACCTTCCTCTTCTACATTGCAATGGTGACGACAGGGTTCAAATCATCATAGTCGGCCTCATGACGCGTGCGTTTGGTCTCCGACTCGTCACGAAAGCTGCGATCACGCAATTTGAAGGTGCCATCTGCGGCCACATTGATGGTGTTCATCTCGACGTTGACCTTCGTGATGCTCATGGCCACGGCCTTCAGTTTCATCGGGGGCGACTCCACGAGTTTTATATCCGACAAACGAATGCAAAATTAATGCTGACGTTGATCATGTTGATGATTCTCATAAATTCAGGCACGTCAATTTCTTCTGTTTCTTGAAATACGTTCTGGATGTGTGTTGTAATTCTCTCATCAACATACTGGGTGGCCCGGACGTAATTCTCCTTGGGTTCCAGCATGAGATGCAATAGCACGGAATCATAGGCTTCGCTGCGATCACCGAAGTCGGTTACATCAACATCTTGTGGTAGGAGAATTGGACATTGACCAGCACTAAACTTGCCGTTACTTATTCGAATCAGAAACTCTCCAATGGCGCTTGGTGTCATATCTTGACAACTAGCCAATCCATCGTCAAGAATTTCCTCCAACCCGTGGCTCGGTGTGAAGCACTGTATTTGCCTGATCCCAATCTGCCGCTCTGATGACACACGGAATAAATGGAATACATTCCTGTATTGTGGCTGCTGGGGTTGGTGTGAGGGCAGGTCCTCCTCATCAACCGGTGGGATAAACGGCGTGTCAGTTGTCGACCAACGGATTGGTGTGCTACATCTGGAGCTACTCATACTGGTTGATAAAGGGACTACAGTTGAATGAGTGACTAATCCTCTATGTATTCAGACATAATGTCAATACATTGATGAGGTCTCCGACGGCGAAAACTCACATCATGTGTCTCAGGTACTTTTGTACTACATACAACTGGGGATAGCGTGGGCGCAATCCGAAAATCTGCTATGATTATGCTGATCAGTTGCATACGCGCAGTAAGTTTCTGCCAGGGAGTGCTTTTATTATTACTCCGCTGCTCGTTAGAACCGGGCTGCAAACGAACAACTGGGACACTGCACCACGTGCTGTAAGTTTTTGCTGTCGGCGACACGACGATAAATGTTCTGGGTGAGATGAAAGAAGCAGCAGTGTATTGCCACGCTGAAACTTACCCGTCCTGCCGAGGATCAAGCCGCATTTTCCCACTTTTGTCCACTCTCGGCGAAATGGGCTGTCTGTGAACAAGTCAGTCTGTGAACTGGGTTTTCGTTGGATTGGGTGTCGGTGAATAGTGCATTCTGTGAGACTGGCACTCTGTGAAGTGTCATTCTGTGAGTTGGGAATCTGTGAAACGTCACACGGTGAAATTGGATTCTGTGAACTGTCTCATAACCCAGGAGTTGTGGGGTGATGTTAACCTTTTGAGTCCGGGCCCATTGAAAACCTCTGCCACGCAGTACAAAAATGACAAAATTTTAAATTCACTCTATGTGAGCAAACTTGATTTCAAACGATTCTTTCATGTATCCTGAGCACAGAACTGTTTTTGTTTTGGAAATACAACAAAAATTACAAAAGTTATGACCGTTTTCAGAAAGGTAGTTTTACGCTAATTTGGCGTTATATTTACAATATATACAGTATGTACATGATAACAGTGAACTGCTGTGCTCCTTTGCTCCAGCACCATCAAATTTGGCCATAGTCATACTCGGTGTGGTAGATTCCAAAGCAAGGCACTGAACACAGGCCTGGCTGCCCCGGACATGACATGCAGCACTCGCGGCTCTCCCTGCGCCTGCCTCTCGCCCAGCAAACGACGCACCGCTTCAGCGGCTTTTCCTTCTTGGGTGTTGGTGGGACAAATGCTGGATGGTGACGTCCAGTCAACCTGCTTGGGCTTTGGTGGTGAGTCTGTGTGCGAGTCGGTGCTGCTGCAACAACATCAGGATGGCGTCCTGGGGCAGCTGGGCATACTTGGGCTGGCTCCGCAATCTCTGCCGCTGCTGGTAGCGGTTCAACTACTGCTGCTGCTGTCGCTGCTGCCGGATGAGGTTCCGTTGGCTCAGCTGGAGCTGGTCCGGATGCTGTTGCTGTTGGTACTGCTGCTGGTGCTTCTGCTGCTGCAGGTGCTGCTGCTGCTGCTGCCGCTGTTGGCGCTGCTGCTGCAGGTGCTGCTGCTGCCGCTGTTGGCGCTGCCGCTGTTGGTGCTGCTGCATCTAGATGTCGTCCCTTGACACCTTCGGCCAACAGCTCACTCATCGCAATTCGAATAAAATCATAGTGTTTTCGCTTGCCGCCAGCTTTCTGGTACAAGATGAACGCGTTCAGTAGCCCTTCCTCCAGGATATGTGTGCCGAGCTTTTTGTACCACTTGGTGGATTTGCGTGCAGCAGTGTAGTTTGAGAGCATGGCGTCGTTCCGGTCCACACCACCCATGTACCGGTTGTAGTCATGGACTACCTGTAGCTTCTTGACAGCCTTTCCTTCTCGATCACGCTTGCCAGTTGGCACAGCATTGGCACGGTGCAAAGTGGAGAGGAACATGACTTCCTTTGTGTCCTGAAGCTTTACGACAAGCGCTCCTTGCGAGCTACGGTAAGTGTATTCTGATTTCTTCAGCTGCTTATAGCCAGTCAGTCGCTTCGGCAAACCAACCCGGTTTTTGCGGATGGTGCCGCATACACCGGTCTGGTGCTGACTGAGGTACTTGGCGAGTGGCAGGCTGGAATACCAATTGTCCACATACAGGTGGTGTCCCTGATTCTCAAGTGGAATCATCAGCTTCGCGACGACAGCGCCCGATGCTCCCAGCTGCTTCACCATGTCCGGGCTGAGATTGACATTATCTTTGCCGACGTACACAATGAAGTTATACATATATCCAGAATCCTCGCACAGGGCAAAAATCTTGATACCAAATCGAGCACGCTTAGATGGAATAAATTGGCGAAAGCTCAGTCGGCCCTTCCACGCCACCAATTCCTCGTCGATGCAGATGGTTTTGCGTGGCGTGTACACTGCCTGAAAACGATCGATAAACAGATCTAACAGGCGGCGAATTTTCCGTAGCTTGTCAGCTTCGTCCGGTGCAGCGTTGTCCGAGAAATGCAGAAACATGAGGATACTCATGAATCTGTCCCGCTTCATGGCAGCCGAGAACGATGGCGTGGAAATCAGTGCATCCTTACTCCAGTACTGGTCCAGTGCTGGCTTCCAGAGAATGCCTGTCGTCAGATAGAGCGCCAGGAAGATCTTCATTTCGGACATGGTCACCGGCTTCCAGCTCCGAGCAAGGGCGCGCGGTGCCAGGGTTTCCAGATTAGCGTCTATGTACCGTCGGGCAAAGCGATTGGTCTCGTCAACAAGTAGACTCCACATAGCATCGGTGAAGTACAAGCGCACATACTCGTATGGAGTCGCATCGTCAGGCATTTCCACTTGCATGCCAGGTGTACCAGTGAACTGAGGTAGCAGAGGTGTGTTATCTTCTTTTTTCCAAATACCTACATGTGTGGCACATATGTAAAGAGATACCTAAATATACCATAGTATAGTCTGTAGCCAGTACACGCATTGCACATCAAGTCGTGATAATTTCAAATTTTCAAATTTTCACATTGCAAATATTTATTCTCCAAGTCGTCAAATTTATTCTTACCTTCAGAACCATCGTCATGGGCGCTCAGATTCTCGGTGGCAAGGACATGGCTCTTGCATGAAAGGTCCTCGTCGCTCTCAATCTCCCCGCTCGCGGCACTGGCAGCGCCGTCACCTACGTCGTGTTGATCGCGCTCGTCGCCGTGCGTCACACCAATATCGTCAGGCGAACCAGGTATCGATACGAGATCCGGGAGCGACTCCTCGTCACTCCCGTCGCCAGAATCGAAGCTATCATCCCCTGACCACGGCTCGACATCGCTGTCAGGGTCCATGAAAACCTCCTGGAGGGCCTCTTCCGCGGCAAACCTACGACGAGCCATCTCTACAGATCGGCCAAATTTCAATTTTTTGAAATGTATGCACGCGCATGTAACTCCAGTTCAAACTTACGGAGCGACTCGCAGTTTTTTTTATACTGTACTCGTACATACTAGGAGTCCACTGTGCAGCGGTACAGCTTAGATCGACGCCACGGAAGAACAGCATAATCGATGTAGTACCGTACAGACTCGTGACGTTCTAGAACGTCACGCGTGTCACAGTGGCAGTGGTCATGACGTGTCAGAACGTCACGCGTGCTCAAAGGGTTAATAGCACGAATCGATTCATGAATCGATACGTGAATCGATTTGCGCGCATGATCGAAGAGCTTCTATCAATGAATTAAATAAATATGACAGTCAATTTGTTCTTCAGTCTTTTTTCCGTTTGTGTCTTTCCCTCAAACTAGTCAAGATAAATTTAAATATAAACATATCTGTGTTTAATGTTTGCGCGGAAGGGATTGAGCACTCGACACTCACGTATTTTCAGAGTCATGCACACACATGATGAAGTCTGATGTGATCGATGTATTGGGTAGCTGAATGTTTGTTGAACAGAGCAGCGGCAAACATCTGACAGTTGCTTGTTGACAAGTTGTAAGTGTCCTTAACGAGATGCGAGTCATAGAGGAAATCTACCATCATTGCTGACAAATCCAATCTAATCTGCAGAATGATTCTACAGATTTAGATTGCATTTGTCAGCAATAATCTCCTCTATTGGAGTTTTTTTTATCGGTATTTCGACAGGAAGATCTCATGCTTGAACAAGTCTTGCCTCTACATATGCTAACACCATCGGTGTTCCTTTCCGATGACCACCACCAGTAACTCGTTTGAAAGATAATGAAAGCGTGGAAAGCCATCAAATCCGTCGGTTGATGGTACCATAATAGGAGTTTCACAAATACCAGCCCAGTTGATGGTCTCTTCTCCTACACACCAATTTTTTTTAGAGATTACTTCACAGCAAGGTCAAAGATCATGCCACGATGACCTTTGAGAACACGTTCTGTCTCAAACAAGGTCAAAGGTCACGTCACGAGGAGGTGACGACCTCGGAGAACACGATATGTTTCGAAAGTGGAAAGACGCTCCCGTCATGGTGTGTCTTTTGAGTTCGGGTTTGGAATCTTTCGACTCCGATATCAGATTGACATGTGAATCTCTTTCTTCCATTGAAAGGTCGATGTGATGGAGAATTTTCTTGCTTTCCGCTCATATAATTCTTTCTCTCATAGTACTTGGTTTTTTATATATTTTCAGTGGTGGAAATACGTGCAGCACACAGACCATTGGTGCACACATCATGGAGTGTACATTGACGTCACAGTGAATTGTAGGATGCACAATGTACCACACAAACACACACACACACTGAACTGTACTGTGCTTGCTCACTGCCAATATTGATCACGTGGGTCTCCCCGGTAGAGGGGAGAGAGGAACTCTAAAGGAATCTTGGAAAGAGGACTCAACTGGCTGTTGAACCGCCCAACGGCCGATACCCCTGAAATCCCCAACTATGGGTGGACTTGCAAATGATCCCACTTACGGGCTCACCGCACCTCAGTACAGGCAACCACCATCAAGGGGCACTGTGTGGCCCTTCGACAGTTACAGTCTTGGAAGGGTGTTGTCGCTGATTTGTAGTTGCTGTGAGAATGTGTTTGTTGTTGGCATTGATAATGCTTCGGACGTTTTGCATTCAGCTATAACTGACCTTTACTGTGTTCCTGTTGATTACTTTGTTCAGTGGTGAGCCTTTCGGGAAGTGTTTATCAATGAGACATAGGAATTTTCCCTTCACATTTGTGTGTACGTTTTTGCTGAACGAAGGGTTCAACCACGTGATGTTGCGCTGATGGTTTAATCTGGCCGCCCCTCTCTAAAATGAGGCGCTCCACGCCAGTGGATATGAGGAGGAGGTTGAAAATAGAGGCGAACGGAAAGAAGGGCGGGCAAGAAGAGGAGAAACCGCATCCACAAACGGAATATGTGATTTCAGGGTGCATGCATCTGCATGAGCGTGAAAACACTCATACATCAAATTTCATTGATTAAGAATGCTGACATGATGAATGGCTGGTGCCATGACACCTCAGTGCATACCAATTGGGAAATCATTCAAGTCTATTTCTCATTCACCATAAAGCTGATGAAACGGGACGAAGGAACCTGTACGGGTGGCTGGGGTGACCTGTAGACGGTCTTACTATCCGTACAGCAGGGCACGCACTAAGGATTAAAATGTGCTCTGACACATTGTCCTACCAGTTGCAAAAATGGCCGGACATGCAAATTTTCACATCAAATTACACAATGTTCAGTGTAGAATTAATACCATCGAATTGGTATCCCGACGTGAAAAGAGTCCGACCTTGGCTGCTGCTGCGTCGTCAAGTTTGCACAAGGCTCGAGCTATTGGCGCATAATCTATTGGGTTTCCACTTGACTGCTCCTTGTCAAACAATGCCATGGCATGGCGATGCATTTCAGAAGCAGCATGATCTTTGAAGGCTGGTGTTTTCAGGTTCCTTGAGCCAACGACGAAGGAGCCAGAAACATTCTTGCTGCTGCGAATTTTATCAACAAAACGAGAGCAAATCTCACACTTCAAATGTTCTACAACGCTATGATCTGAGGGACTGCGCTCACACTCATAGCTCAGCCAAACAGAAGTTGAAAGCTCCCTATCACGGTATATAGTGGTCGTCTTCACTCCTCTAGGCTTCTTTCCAAGAGGAGCACCCGCATCAGCGGTGCTTGGCTTTCTCTTGCCAGACGACATCACTAATGACTACTTCCTCCGCGTCATCGAAATTGTCGCAGTTTGACTTTTGATATAAAATGGGGTATTTACTCACCAGCACTCGTACCAGAGGCAAGGAATCGGACATAGGCGATAATCATCAGTATAGGGTGACGGCAAAGTTCAAAGTTCTATTTTCTGTTATTGGAAGCTAGAATTTTTGAACTAGACGCAATTTCTTCCCTGATGTCGCTGCGATGGTAATTTCGACTCGCTGAGATCAGTCAGCTGTTGCAGCCTGCACATTTCTCGTGCTTATGGCCATTCACTCAAGCCTCATCACTGTTTTACCTTAGCTGGGGCTAGAATGACTTCGTGGAACAAGTGGCAGCGCTTGGAGAAACATCGAGGGGTCAGCAAACTAAATGCCTCCAACAGCGATAAAATTTGTCGCTCTGGCTGAGACACTCAGTACATTATTGTACCTGCAAGAGCCGTGTAGACTCTACAAGTAGTGCTAGTGATGCACGCGCAGGTGCCGTACCATGGTATACCAGTGATGGTGAAAAAGACGTTGCGCTGGACGTGATAGTACACTTACCTGCATGAGCTGTTACCACACAGCTAAAATAAATGGGCATGCCACGGCTAAAAAAAGTTCATTTCAAGATCGAGGTGATTCCGCCGACGGTAATCAACCGACCTCGCAACGATCGTGTATTCTTCTTAGGCTTCGTTGGTGGTGAAGTAGAAATCATCCAGAGCTAGCAGACGACAAGCATAGCAGCTCTTGTCCTGTGGAGAAAGTCAAAGCGCTTGAGATGAGGCGCGACCAACTACGTTACTTTCAACCTTCCTTGAAATATTTCGGAACGATATTTTTGCGTCCATTGACATCAGCGACGACGAGGACTTCATCTCTGCATGAAAACTCTCAGTCCAACTGTCCTGGGACGCTACTCTAGTCTTCAGACTATCATACTGTGTAATAAGGTTTGAATGGCTTAGCCTATGGAGTTGTCAGTAACAAGTGACAAGTCACTAGTCAAACTGCGACAATTTCGATGACGCGGAGGAAGTATGAGAAAAAGGATTGACGTGCCTTTTCTTTTTGTTCTTTGCAAAAAAGTGCGCGGACACTTTGTCCGGATGTGTACAAAACATCCAAAAACTGACCGTAAACGGTCGGAAATTGTCCGATGTCCGACCTTTATTTCGCGCCCTGGTACAGTATGACATTAAGCAGCTATTGCTATAGCCAACATAACTCATCCCGAGGCACCCCTTCGAATGTCAACTAGGCAAAACTCACCTAAATAAGTACGAAGTGCTGGCATAGTTGATTTGGCTTCGGGTGTTCCTGGTTCCAGCTTTGTGGCTCTGACTGCTGTGAACTTGACGGGTTCCGTTTGCTCAATATCAATACTGGAGAGCATTTCTGGTCATGTGACAAAATGAATACGAAGAACGAAGAAAGAAAACCGCAACAATCATGACAACGTCATAATACAATGCTTCAGAGAGCTCCCTGGCATCGCCAGGACTCGAAGCAGGGAACCCTACCTTTGCACTAGTGTTTCATGATTTCCTTGATACCAATGGCTGCCCCGATACCAATGTCTTACTTAACCCATACAATTATCTTCATGGTGAGAAAGGAAAGACATAACGGTGTACTTCAACTTTCTAGGTAGCCACCATCACCTGCTACCTGGAGACTTGGATCGCTTGAAAAATATATATCCTGAATTGAACGAGTCTTCTTCAGCGTTCTGTCAAGTGCTATTGGGACTGTGTCTGCTTCAAACTAATGTTCTTTGTAGATTTTTGCACGTTGTCATTGATGAGTGCGAGGGCACAGCGGCCGCTGAAAAAGCGTGCTGGTGCAGAGCGCTGTTCATTTTTTCTTTTCTTGCCCGACAGAAAGTTGCCAGTCTCGGCCAAAAATTTCGATTCTTTTGTAATAATTGTCAGAAACAGAATGGATACCCGGGTCGACGTGGCGGTGCTGCAAGCGCCGTGCAGTTGGCCTCTGGCAGAGGCAGAGGAAGTGGTAGGAGGAGAGGTACCCGTGACTTGTCTGTGTTCGAGTTCCCCAGCTCCGACATAGTTAGTAACACCTCGTCGTAATACGAGACTGCAGTCGAAGAGCAAGTCCCCGCGAAGTTGAAACGCAGGCTCCGGTGTCACCTATAAATAGAATGCAGCATTCCCAGCTCATGGCGGAGAGGGAGCTGCTGGGGATGAAAATCCGGATCCTGAAAAGGAGTGTCGGCGAGCTGACAGCCCGTGGCAGGTCCCTGAAAAGGAAAAGACCAAGGGATTCAGCAGAGTCAGGGTCGTCATCATCATCATCGTCACGATCTCCCTTCTCGGATTCGTCACGATCCCGGTCGAGGTCGCCAAAGCGGAAAGCAAGGTCCCGGCGACGTCGTGAGCTGGAAAGCTGGAAAACGACAAGCTACGCCAAACAATTTGAGCTGAATGCCGAGCTCCTGGATCTGCTGCACGATGTGTGGTCGGCAAAATCCAAGACCAGGAGAAGGATGGTAGCGAAAAATAGGTGAGAGGCTGCTGAAGGAGAGGCAAGAGTGGCTTGTGATTGCAGAGAAGCATGGCCATCAGGTGGCAACGTCCTTCCAGGAAGGCGATCAGCTTATGGCATTAGTTGGGGGAGCCAAAAAGCAGAAACGTTTGCAGGCTGCGATCCAGCCTGAAGGGTCAAAGAAGAAGGTAGCCGGGGTGGTGCAGGGCCCAAACATGCCAAACCAAACCAATTACCATGCAGGGGGCTGTGATGCCGCTTAGCCACCCACCTTTACCTATGCATGCGCCAATGAGCGATTTCTGTTCAGGGGTGTGCCTCCAGTGTGGGCAGCCGTGTCATTATGTCAAGTTCTGTCCCCAGCGGGCTAACACCGCAGGCCAACCAGGTCAGCAAGCCGTGCCACATTGACATGACTGTGGGCTGGGAGGTCTCATGTTGTTAGAATTGCTAGGCAAAAGTATTTGCAGAATTTACTGCGGATTGTTATTTTTCTCTAATTTCATCCACTTTTGGTTTGCTCCTTCTTTTCTTTTTATCTCCTTATACTGTAAATCAACAAATTTTGGCTGATCAGAAACTTTGGCCGATCTCGAAACGAAACTTTTCACCGTCATTAAACTTTGGCCGATTGGAGTTTTGAAAAAGAAAAGAAGGAGCAAACCAAAAGTGGACGAAATTAGAGAAAATAACTATTTTGGAGTCGACGGGATGTCTGTCCTGACGTTTCCTGGGACCGGCGCTGACTCTGCCGATCACGGGCGTTCTGGAGTCGACGGGATCTCTCTTCCGACGTTTCCTGTGACCGGCGCTGAATCGCCCGTTCTCGCTTATTTTGGAGACGACGGGATCTCTTTTCCAAAGTATGTTATTGCTGACGCATCCTATCACCTATTCGGCAACTAACGTCCATTCTAATTTCATTTCCTCCTTGTCTCCCTATTTCTTTCCAAATCTCCCTATACATCAGGGAGTCGTATACATAATACGACGAATATTGTGGCCAGCTGTTTGCGGCCAGCTAGCTGTGTTTGATGGAACCGTACGGGACAGATACGAGAGCCAGCAAATATTGTGGCCAGCTGGTATGTACAGTCCTGCAGAGCCTTTGTAGTCACAGATACGGGACAGATACGGGACAGATACGGGACAGATACGGGGCAGATACGGGACAGATACGGGACAGATACGGGACAGATACGGGACAGATACGGGACAGATACGGGACAGATACGGGACAGATACGGGACATACGGGACAGATACGGGACAGATACGGGACAGATACGGGACAGATACGGGACAGATACGGGACAGATACGGGACAGATACGGGACAGATACGGGACAGATACGGGATAGCTCCAGGCGTGACACAAACACACAAACAAACAAACACACAAATACCGCATTAAAGCTGTGTGGACCCTGGCTAGCGCCAGACGTTACTGAAGTAAAGTCTTCTGCATAGCTACGGGAATAAATATATACTACCCCATTTTTGGGGTAGTCAAGCTTGAACCCAACAGAGTTGAACCATGTGATGTTGCGCTGATGGTTTAATCTGTCCGCCCCTCTCTACAATGAGGCGCTCCACGCCAGTGGATATGAGGAGGAGGTTGAATATAAAAGCGAACGGAAAGAAGGGCGGGGCAAGAAGAGGAGAAACCGCATCCACAAACAGAATAATGTGATTTCAGGGTGCATGCATATGCATGAGCGTGAAAACACTCATACATCAAAATTCCATTGATTAAGAATGCTGACATGATGAATGGCTCGTGCCATGACACCTCAGTGCATACCAATTGGGAAATCATTCAAGTCTACTTCTCATTCACCATAAAGCTGATGAAACGGGATGAAGGAACCTGTACGAGTGGCTGGGGTGACCTGTAGACGGTCTTACTATCCGTACAGTATGACATGCAGCAGCTATTGCTATAGCCAACCTAGCTCATCACGAGGTACCCCTTAGAATGTCAACTAGACAAAACTCACCTGAATAAGTACGAAGTGCTGGCATAGTTGATTCGGTTTCGGTTGTTCCTAGTTCCAGTTGTTCTAACTGCTGTCCAAGTGGCCATGGATTTGTTGCAGTAAGGCTGGATGGAGACACTGCATATCCTGCTGACGCAGCTGCTGCTTTTGTTTCTTCCTTTGTTGGCATGGTCACAGGTGGGTCTGCTCTGACTGCTGTGAACTTGACGGGTTCCGTTTGATCATTATCAACACTGGAGAGCATTTCTGGTCATGTGACAAAATGAATACAAAGAACGAAAAAAGAAAACCGCAACAATCATGACAACGTCATAATACAATGCTTCAGAGAGCTCACTGGCATCGCCAGGACTCGAAGCAGGAAACCCTACCCTTGCACTAGTGTTTCATGATTTCCTTGATACCAATGGCTGCCCCGATACCAATGTCTTACTTAACCCATGCAATTATCATCATGGTGAGAAAGGTATGACATAACGGCGTACTTCAAGTTTCTATGTAACCACCATGACCTGCTACCTGGAGACTTGGATCGCTTGAAAAATAAATATCCTGAATTGAACGAGTCTTCTTCAGCCCCGGCGGAGGCACAACCCTGAGGAAAAACCGGTTAGAATAACCCCATAAGATAAATGAACAAAACGTAGCCTGCAGAACCTATCCCGAAGTGAGAATAAACATGAGGGCGTGTGGGAAACTACAACGAAAAGAGAAAGACCACAATGAAGAGAAAAGTTTGAGAACACTGACAAAAAACCAGCTAACGCAATCCTGGTGCCGTAACTATGATGAAAATGCTGGCAAAAAATACATTTTTCGTTTCATTCGCTACGCTCAGCCAACGAATAATAACACATTATTTTTCTTCTTGCCAGACAGAAAGTTGCCCACCCACCCACCATGCTGTTCTGTTAATGCCATACGTCAAACCGTCATTCCTACAAATGCTACTGCTGCTGATTCTGCGTATAATGATTGTGCTTCATATGCACTGGCAGTATGGCCGCTGTTACGAGTAGAATGCTGTTGCAGGTGTGGCTGACCCTGGCTAGCTGTGGCACATGCTTTAGTTGCTTATGGGTCCATAGGGATGCTGCTGCTGGTTGTTCTTTGCTTGCTGTTGCGAAAGCCAGTTGTCTGATGCCGTTGCTGTTCCGAGTTTTCACAAACCGTTTTCTTTGGCAAGAAGACCTTGTGCAGTAAGCCTGCACACTGCATTTCCTTGATACCAATGTCTGCCCCAATACCAATGTCTTCTCTAACCCATACAATTATCTTCATGGTGAGAAAGGAAAGACGTGACAGCATACCTCAAGTTGCTAGGTAGCCACAATCACCTGCTACCTGGAGACTTGGATCGCTTGAAAAATAAATATCCTCAATTGAACGAGTCTTCTTCAGCCTTTTGTCAAGTGCTATTGGGAGTGAGTCTGCTTCAAACTCTGACGAAGATGCCGACCTCAGCTGCAGGAGCAGTGCAGGAAGAGGCCACATTTCAAGCAATTGTGAATGCCTTGTACCATACTGTCACGTTCAACAGGGTCATTGTGGAGACTGCCATTGAGGTACTCGGCAAGAAAGCCGCACCACCTATATGTGTACAAAAGGTTCGCAACGCGTTCGATTGGGGACCCGTTTGTCGCAGCTTCTTCGGACCAAGACCATTTGACTCGGCGTTACAAACACTACGTTCCCTGTAATTTTCAGCTCGACAAATCTTGATGTGTTCCGCATGGAATAGTCGAGCCTTATTTATGCTACGACGATGCGTCCACAACCGTGACAAGTGATAAAACAGCGAACAGTTCCCGGACCTAAAGCTTTCAGATGCCGTAATGTTGTGAGCCTTGAATAGAAAAGTCATGCCAGTGGTTCAAAAAGCCTGCACTGTTCGTCAATCGAGCACAGTCCGAAATACGCCAAGTGCTAGTTTGCACCAAAAATCGCTATGCGGCAGGCCGCTGGAGTCCAAGCGAGTCAGCATTGAACACCATTCAGAGCCCTCGCATTACTCTTCTACATTTTGACGACTCTGCTCTCCAGAGATCTGATAATAATATTATATCAGCCCCATCTGCAATAGCTGAAGCTTCATCAATCGCAAACGCGGCAGTTCTCACTCTTGACAGGCCCGCGCGGCCATTTATTCTGCAGAATACTGAAATTCTCAGCCCCAGGCCGAACTCATGAAGGTCGGCCATGGCTGCATCCTCACTCTCACATGGAGTTACGTAGTCAGGGTCGCTTGCACCACCTACTATCGGTCACCAAATCGTTTGAAATAGCATTGCCACTATTGCTTTCACGCACTTCTTTTGACTTAGCCCCACTCTATGACGTTGCAGAGGGGGTGTATCGACTGTCGGGGCCGCATGATGTCATGATGCCGCACCCGAAACTCAATTTTTCAAACGGAAATATCTCAAGAATGCTTTGTCAGAGACATGTGGGACTAACACCCCAATTTCTATGGACACTGAAATTTAAACACCGTAAAGTTTTGTTTTAAAGGGCGCACTTGAATAGAAGCCGCCCTCGAATAGAAGCCGCAATTTTGGGCCCATCAAATCACACATAAGCCTGTTTATAGTGTTGACATACATAGAAATACCTGTCTTGTATAGAAGCCTGCCTCATATAGAAGCCATTCAAAATTTCACCAAGAAAGTCATAGAAGCCGCGGCTTTTATTCAAGACTTTACAGTATTCACCAAACTTCCCCTTTTAAACCCTTTACCGGTCTACCATGAACGTACCGATACTATAGTATCGGTATGTTTGGCCCCCATTTTGGGTTTTTTGTTGTTAGGAGACAAGGTGTGTGTGTGTGCGTACGGGCGGGCGTGTGTGTGTGGGGGGGGGGGGGGTGTGTGTGGGTGTGGGTGTGTGTGTGTCAGCCAGTTCAGCTGTTGTGTGCACTTATTCCAAAATAAGGTATTGGTATACGCATCATGATCAGCACCTGGCTATTGTGGAATTATCCACCACCAGACGAGCTCAAGGATATAAGTTAGACTATATTACTTCCTCCGTTAAAAGCAAAACTTTGTTGCATTTTTACAGTTCAGACCAAATCATTCTATGGCTACGAACACGCCTTGCAAAGTGGAAACAAGGCAGGATATGAAAGATAGTTATTTTCAGATGTCACACACCTTGTTTCAAAGCAGTCCAGCTTCACTCTTTGTCTGAATCTGATGACGACTCACTCCCTGATGACATCGAGTCTGCATCCTCGCTGACTGTCGCCGCCAGCGCTGCCAGCTTTTGTTCCGCCGTCTTTACAAGTTTCCAAGACACGATTATTTTGATCATGGAGATCGCCAAGGTCTTCGCTCGAACTGTGAGCTTGACGACCTCCACAGTGGCGCTGGTAGTTGTGGCGACTCTCCGGAACGCCATGGAAGGAGCCATACAGACCCAAACAAATGCTCTCCATCTTCGCAGCGGTGTAGTCGTTCCAGCACGTTTCCACACCCTGCAGAAGCTCCTTTCTGGTTTCCTTCGCCACGAGTGGCACGTCTGTCTACAGGCTGTGGAAGAACGCCAAGTCGTCGACGCTGAGATCAGGATTTGCGCCGACAGAACAACAACCTGAATATCGAACGCTTTTGATTTCACCTGCGCTGCAAACACAAGTGCATGGATTTTAACTGTGTGCGGATGTGCACCAACGACTCGTGCTAGTACAGCAGTGCCTGAGCGCTGGCCGGCTCCTGGACACTTCTTCAAGCCACGCGGTCTTTCAAACTGGTTATAATTTTCGCACTTTGGTGTCATGCTTGCGAGCCTAGGGTTGTGTTCTGGTGACATCCTGTCGAGAAACAGTTCTGCTTCGCCGATTTTTTCAAAGGACTCCACGCTTTTCGGAGGTTCAAAAGCCTGTCAGAACAATGGACGACAACTCAACAACACTATATAGGGGAAAGATCACTGACATGTATGTCTAATGCCGACAGAAATATCATGACAAGAACACTAAAAACGCAATGAAGTTTTGCTTAGCGGAGGAAGTAATTTAATTCCAAAATGCACAAGAAGTTTACAGAAGAAAAGAACATGACCTCGACCAGGCCAGAAGCAAGAAGAACAGAACTACAAGATGTTGAAAAACCCTTCTCCTCAAAAGCTGCTTCATGTACAACGCAAAACACCTGGCTGCACCAGCTCGTGCACCAGCGCTGCACCAGCGATTGCACCAGCGTGTGCACCAGCGCAATCAGTATCCAAAGTACATATAAATCATAACATTACGTACAACATACGCAAGAGGGTTACTCTACTTCACCTCTCCCCCTGGTGGTATGCCAAACAAAATACTAAATAGCGCAACAAAGCAAAACTAACGAAAGCGCTGAGGGGGTGCAAGCGAACCATGCTGACGAAGGCCATATGGGCAAAACTGATACGGAAAAGGATCATCTGCAGGGGCTAGAAGCGGCACATCATTAGGATCACGGGGATCAAACCGAGACCCAGCATCAGGGACAGTACCCGCAGCAGGCACATCAGCAACAGCATCTGCAGCAGGCACATCAGCAACAGCATCTGCAGCAGGCACATCAGCAACAGCATCTGCAGCAGGCACATCAGCAACAGCATCTGCAGCAGGCACATCAGCAACAGCATCTGCAGCAGGCCCATCAGCAAACACCTCAGCACCAACATCAGGCTTCAGCAGTTCAACACTCACCACTTTCTCACCACCAGCAGCCTCATTGCGAATTACCACAGTAGAGGGGACACAATGTGATCTACCACCCACTCACGGTCATATGGCGCCTCACATTTCTGGCGACGATGGCAACGACGTAGAAGAACGGGATCACCAACGGCGAACAGACAGTTATCAGCTTCAGAATCAACAAAGTTCTTGGAGGACAGCTCAGCTTCCACAAAATCACGGATCCGGGCAGCCTGGCGCTCAAGATGAGAATAATGATGGAGTCAGGCCTAGCCCAGGAGTAGCCGAGAAGAGCACACCAGTGTACTCCCAGCAAAG
The DNA here is from genome assembly GCF_964019385.1 of Sycon ciliatum. NCBI lineage: Eukaryota > Metazoa > Porifera > Calcarea > Leucosolenida > Sycettidae > Sycon > Sycon ciliatum. The sequence goes on along the minus strand of NC_088643.1, from coordinate 16,821,072 downwards.
CATCGTACGCATAGGAGAAATCTTGAGGACAGAGTGAGGACGAATGCGGTAGAAGTACAGTAACACGTCCTGTTCAGGTCGCCAATCATCAGCCTCATCCAACACCTTCCGAGTTAAGGTGAGGAGAGTGCGGTTAAATCGCAGATCCCTGCGATTGGGGATGACGCACGGCACCGTTTAGCACTGTCACATCAAACAGCGATGACATCACGGCCCAACCGCGTACACAGGCCGACAAATGCCTCGGCCACTGATGCCGCATCATGCTGACGGAGCGGAACCACCTCCACCCACTTGGTGACAGTATCCATGCAGACTAGAACACAATGGTACTCTCCACTCTGATCGACGCCCAGTTCCAGAGTATCAATTACCACAACACTCCATGGGCCGTCAGCCGCCACAGGGCGACTGGCCTCCGCCGAGACGCCCTTGGTTGGGATGGCAGCAGCACACGGCGGACAGTGGCGCACAAACTGCTGACATTGGGCAGCCATGTTCGGGAAATAGCACTTCGAGCGGAGGAAGCGCCATGTACCCTCCCAAGACGCATGACCACAGTTCACATGAGCAGCACAAATGACATCGGACTCGAGTGAACTAGGAATAACAGGAATGACGACTGCATCATTGGGCGGCAACTTCACACTTCGACACGGCATACCATCATGGACTACAAGCTGTGACTTGACCTTGAAAAATGCAGGATCAGTAACTGGGTCACCATCGATGACTTGCTGGCGAGTCGAAGCAATCCGAGGATCTGCATTCTGAACAGCAGATACTCTGTCCAATAAGAATGGACCTACGGTCACCACCGCAGCGGTGACGGACGGTGCAGTCCGAGCAAGGAGCGTCTTGCCACATCGCATCCAGCTGCTGGGAACACGGGTCAATATGATCCGCCTTGTTCTGCTGACTGCTGATCCACTGGACCCTGACAGCCAGCAGCCATCCTCCACAATCATACCATCGGCCTGAATGACAGCACCATGTGCGATGTCCGAAGCATCACACCACAACGACCACTGTGCGTCTTCAGGAACTGAGCACACACCTTGCGCAGGGTCCTCGGTCTGCAGCCGGAGAATGACTTCTGCACAACAAGCGACGACTTCATGAGACACTGGATCGTCCCATCCAGGCTGAAGGCTAGACAGACGCTTCAGATAACTGCACGCTGGGCGCAGCCAGGAGCCGACGGGATAGTGGCTGGTCAGCTTGCCACACCACTTGTGTGATGGCATCGGGCTGACAGGTCGGCATGACGTCACCACGACCCTTCCACCTCACTTGGCAATCTGCAGACTCTGACAGCTGCAGACCGAGTACCCTAGCCGAGACGACTGGCTCCGCTGGCTTGGTAGGCAACCCGTACTGCGACAACTAATCGGTGACAGCACGCAGACGAGGCTTCGGAACATACACATCGTCGACATAGTTGTCCACATCAGCAGAAGCACGGAGGACCCACTTGAAGATTATATCCATGAAGTTGGGCGCAATCGATAGACCGAAGCCCATCCTCTCCATTGCGAACAGCTGGCCCTTCCAGACGACCATTTGGAACTTGGCGAGAGCTGGCCGGACGCGGATGTTGAGGTAAGCCTTGCTGATGTCCAGCAACACTCGGCTTACGGCGTTGGCAATAAACCTCCACTGACGCAACTTCTCTTGGCAAACAGGCACGTCCAAACCTGGATACGACACAATCAACTTGTTGAGTTGCCGGTAGTCCAAACACGGGCGCACAGGGGTAGACTCATTGGGCGTCTGGGCCACAGCCAACAAGGGCAACACAGCCAGGCTCACCATGGAGTCACTGCTTGTTCATGGGGTACCAGCCATCCATTGCGGATCCATATGTCCACTTCCTCGCAGAACTGTGACTCCTGGTCTGTTGACAGGCTACGCCAGGAATATTCACCAATGCCTGACCCGACTGGATGCGTGGGGGATTTGTCTTTCCATGCCCATGTAAGCTCCCGGTAGCCAACATCCGCTCTCCAACTGTTACAGACACTTTGCACATGACTTCACAATTATTGTATTTGGTCGTTCGAATTTATTTGTATTTTGTTTCTCTCACCTTTCACTGTTCCCTAGTTGATCACGTACCTGCGTGCTCCACTCTGCTGCAGTTAGAGGCAGCTACTCTACATGCAGTCGAGACGATTCGATTGTGTATCTGCATGTCTTCTTGACAATATCTGTCCAGCTCTAAATAATTAGAATTAAATTCCGCTCTAGCTCTCTTCTCTCTTCTTCTCTTCGATTTACTGTATAGCAGGAAATTTTCGGACGGAATTTATTTTCGTACGATTTCGTACACAGCCTCTTTTGTACTAAAATTAATTCCGTATTAAAATTTGCTGTTATGTACACTATACATGTACATGTGTGCCGCATGCAAATACGTGCATTTAGCATGAAGCACTGTACGAAAATAAAATCCGTACGAAAGGTCGAAAATCGGCTTTGTCCGAAAATATTTCCGTCCGAAAATTTCCTGCTATACAGTATTTATTTTCGCTCCTCTCAGTTATTTTTGTTTTGTTTCTATTTTGTACTAGTTTCGGTACACTATCGCTCTATCTGCATGATGCGATGCAGTTTATGGATGTCGTCACTTCTTGGGGCGCCGTGCTTGCGCCTTTGGGGCGCAGTGCACCGGATGCGCAGTGACCTCTACGATGTACGCCAGAGCTAGGCATCTTTTTTGGCTTCATGTTTCCTTTTGCGTTGCCAGCTTTTCTGCTTGAAGCTACTTGTACACGTGTCGCTCTTTGCTTTTCAGAACTCTTTGAGATTCAGTTTTATTCCACTTTGTAAAGAACAAGAACAATGGTTCAAAGAAAATCTTGTCTACCATGGCTAGAGGGCCGCAACATGGTCCTTCGAGCCGGATAGGCAGATCTAAAGAAATATACAGTCTTCAGATTACAGAAACACAGCAATGTTGCTACGAAATCGTAGGGGTAAGGGCGAAACGGATGTGGCCGATGTCGTCGAGCAGGCTGCTGAGATGGAGTTGCCAGCATCCCCTGCCTCACTCGCATCATCAATGAGATCGTCCTCCACAGGAAAACGGCAAAAAGCAGAGGCCAATTTGGAAATGGCACGGCGTTTGATGGCAATTGAGCAGGCGGATGCCCAAGAAAGACTGGATAGGCAGAGGCGTTTGCTTCAATTGGAGTTGGAGGCGTGCCACGCCCAAATCGAAAACACCTCGTCCGCTTGTTCGCGACGATCGTCTCGTCCTGCATTCAGTACACCGACTCAGCATTTGAGGCTGTTGTTGGCATCCTCAACAACCCTATGAGCAGTGTCGTTGACCAGCTTTGGCCAGGAGAATATAGTAGAAGTAAGCTGATCTCAGCCATGATAAGAAACAGTCTGTAAACTTCCGGGAAAGTCCGCCTTGACAGCTACTAGGCATTGGGTAGAGACCCAGAAACCTGGCACTGCACACACCACACTTGCGGCAGAGACAACAGCAACAAAGCCAGCTCAGAAGAGTCCTGCGGCTGGAAGCCTGCACCCAGCGCAAGCAACAAGCGGCATGCAGAAATTCCTGATCCGACAGACGGTTGGTCGTGACTTGCCGGCGTTCTCTGGCGACTCGGAGGAGTGACCCATATTCACTTTACCTATATACATATTCACCTTGCGCATACGCAACGTCGGATGAGCGCATCGACACGACCGAAGTGAAGAAAGAGTTCGTTGCGGCGACAATATCCCCGCCAAGGCCCCATCAATTTGCCGAATCGCTGCCTGACGTCAACCGTTTCTCGTTCTGGAAACGTCTCATCTGCGCAACCGCGTATGTTGCCAGGTTCATTGCAAACACGTGGGCCAGAGTTTGCGGACAAACTGTCAAATCAATCGCAGCCATCTCAGCCAAGGAAATAGATGCGGCCTAACAGCTCTGAATGAAATCTGTGCAGGCAGAGTGTTTTGCCATAGAAGTGGCATTGTTGAGCGATGGCCAGCCTGTCAGCACCAGCAGTCGTCGACGACAGCTAGCACCAACCATTGGTGAGGAGGGATCCTGCGGGTTCAGGGTCGCCTCACACATGGCGTACAGTGCAAAACACCCGGCTATCCTGTGCCCGAAGCATAGGTACACACAGCTCCTAGTCCATGAATACCACCTGCGTTCTGGCCATCATGGACACGAGAGGACATTGAATGAGCTTCGCCAGCAGTACTGGGTGATGACAGGTCGAGCAGCTGTGAAGCGAGTATGATCTGAGTGTCAATACTGCAAGAACCAACGAGCCAATCCCAAGCCACCTGTAATGGGAAATCTACCTGTCCAGCCCTTGACCCCGTTCCTGTGACCATTCACATTCACCGGGCTGTACTATTTCAGACTGTTGCACATCAAGATCGGGAGGTGCCGCGAACTATGCTACGGTGCGTTGTTAACATGTCTGAGTACTCGCGCTGTACAATTGGAAGTGGCTCACTCTCTGAACACTGATAGTGCCATCATGGCAATCAGGCGAATGTGCGCCCGGCGAGGTTGCCCCCAAGAAATCCACTCAGATAATGGAACCAATTTCCGAGGAGCTGACAGGGAGCTGAAGGCAGCATTGGAAGATTTCCGCCAAGACCGACTAGCTTCTGCGTGTTCCAGTAGGGGCATCTCATGGCACTTCAACCCGTCACTTGCTCCCCACATGGGTGGAAGCTGGGAGCGCCTCGTCAGAGCAGTGAAGATCGCTATGAAATCCGTCATAAAGGAGCGTGTCGTGACAGAAGAAGTCCTGGCCACGGTCTTCGCTGAAGCCGAGCAACTCGTGAATAGTCGGCCGCTGACTCACGTCTCAATACATCCTGATGATCACGAGTCCCTCACACCCACCCACTTCCTCATTGGGTCCAGTAGTGCGACTAGTCGGCCAGGCGTGTTTGTAGATGCTGATCTGTGCCTGAGGAAGGACTGGCGGATTGCACAGAAGATCACCGACGAACTCTGGAAGAGGTGGATCTTGGAATACTGGCCAGACCTCACCAGGCGGAGGAAATTGCAGGACGGGACACCGTCACTGGCTGTAGGTGATGTCGTGGTGGTCGTCGACAGCAACCAGCCACAAGGGCAGTGGCCGCGGGGCCGACTGGAGGCTGTACACCCGGGCAGTGATGGCGTTGTGCGAGTAGCAGATGTCCCCACCAAGTCTGGATTGTACTGGCGCCCAGTCGTCAAGCTTGCCAAGCTGGGCGTGCTGCGCTGAGTTTGTTTGTGACTTGTAATAGGTCATCGGTACCCTGTTACCAGGGGGGAGAATGTTACAGACACTTGCACATGAATTCACAATTATTGTATTTGCTCGTTCGAATTTATTTGTATTTTGTTTCTCTCACCTTTCACTATTCCCGAGTGGATCACGTACCTGCGTGCTCCACTCTGCTGCAGTTAGAGGCAGCTACTCTACATGCAGTCGAGTCGATTCTATTGTGTATCTGCATGTCTCCTTGAAAATATCTGTCCAGCTCTAAATAATTAGAATTATATTCCTTCTCTCTTCTCTCTTTCTTCTTCCCTTCGATTTTTTTGCTTCTCTCAGGTATTTTTGTTTTGGTTGTACTTTGTACACTATTGCTGTATCTGATGATGCGATGCAGTTTATGGATGTCGTCACTCCTTGGGGCGCAGTGCACTGGATGCGCAGTGACCGCCAGAGCTAGGCATCTTTTTGGCTGCATGTTTCCTTTTGCGCTGCCAGCGTTTCTGCTTGAAGCTACTTGTACACGTGTCGCTCTTTGCTTTTCAGAACTCTTTGAGATTCAGTTTTATTCCACTTTGTAAAGAACAAGAACAAGTAATGGTTCAAAGGAAATCTTGTCTACCATGGTCAGAGGGCCGCAACAGACAGTGTTATGTAGTAGGAAGGTTTCCGTCCTGAGATTTTTTGAATTTGTTTGCTTGACGTTCGAACCAAAGCGCACATTAATTTGTAATAAGTAGGACCAAGTATCTCCTTTTTATACCCACTCCCATTCGGGGCAATGATCAGGTACAACCACTGGGGTACAATCATGATGTCATACCCCTTCACAACCTTTCTATTACCCGAAAAATAGTTTTTACGTAAAAACCTGGCATCCGGTTTTTACCCCCAAAATGGGGTACTATCAATAGTACCCCATTTTTTAGGACTAGACCATGTACCTCACCCAGAACCGGCCCGACACATCCTACTCACTTGTACTTGTACTTGTTGCTCACTGCCAAACATGGGTCTCCCCTGGAGAGGGGAGAGAGACTCAAAAGGAATCTTGGAAAGATGACTCAATTGATTATTGAACCGCCCAACGGCCGACACCCCTGAAATCCCCAAAAACTGTGGGTGAACTTGAAAATGATGCCACTTATGGGCTCACCACACCTCAGTAAGTGGGTGAGGATAAGGTGCAGAAAAAGTGTTGACCACATCAGGGTATCCGTCCAGGGACCCAGCTGCAGTTACCCCTGCCCCCAGTGAAGGTAGTACTTGCTTCTAGTGTGGGTGGCTAAATCAGACTGGATCTGATATAAGCTTCATTAGCACCATTGATTACACAAGAGTTAATCTAGCCGTTCGGAGCAGACACTTTCTTCATTAGAGAGGTTTCGTTTCACGTTGTTCTGCACTAATAATAATAATGACAGTTCGCATTTCACTCATTGCATGAGGTCAACGCATCTGTTAACAATTTCGAGCCAAGCAGCTCTATCAGAAGCAGATTGCACAGCATCCAGAAGCGACAGATTAATGCATTGTAAGTCTTTCTTGACAACGTCGATCCATCTCAGACGTGGCCGTCCTCGGGGTCGTCGTATGTCTGTTGTGTTGATCGACATTAGGAGGGCTTGGAAAGAGGACGATTCTTCGCCTTCCCTCACTACATGACCGAACCACAGCAGTCTCCGTTGCCTGCAGACTTGGGATAGTGGGGTCTGCTCAGTTCTGGCATACAGCGCTGTGTTCGAGATTCATTGTGGGTACGTGATACCAATGATGGTACGTAGTTTCTTCCGGTGCCATACATTGACGACGTCGGTTAATGTTTGCGATAAGGTCCAAAGCGCACAATTATACAGCAAGACAGGCAATATCAGGCAGGAAAACATACACAGCCTGGAATTCAGGTTGTGGCGTTTCCATGGAATGCCTGCAAATGCCCGATTTGCAGCAGACACTCTGGCTGCTATGTCTTCTGCTGTGCCTAGCATACTCCCCAGCAGCTTCACCGATTTCCAGGAATCATCTTCCTTGGTCACAGTGAAATATTGAGTTTTTGCCACGTTCAGCTTCAGATTGTCATCCGAGAAAACGGGTTCACACACACGGACGGTTTCTTCCACAGATGATCGCTCGTTCTGATGGGCAGTGGTGTCGTCTGCGTATTGTGTGAAAGTTGTTGGTAGGTCTGACGCGGGTAGAGCTTGCTCTCGGATCCTACGCATGGAACCTTTGGCGTAAGTTATAAACATTATTGGTGACATTGGGTCACCCTGGACGACGCCGATGTTTGTTGGAAATGGTTTGCTTAGTTGTTTACCAAGCTTCGTGCGGGCTGTTGTGTTTGATACTAGGACTACAGTGGTGGACGTTGGTGCGCCAGCAGTGGCTAACCTCTCCAGAGCAACCTGACGAATGACAGTGTCAAACGCACCGCTGAAGTCCAATAGTGCCGATGAATATGACCAGTCGCCAAGTAGTGCGCGCTCACACATCGTCCTGGCGTAAAAGACACCATTCGTGGTCGATCTGCCAGGGCGGAAACCAGCTTGGCTCTCTACCACATATGACTGCACATGGAGTGTGTGTCGTCGAGTGAGTATTGACGTCAAGATCTTACGGACGACGGAAAGGAGCATAATGGGGCGGTAGCTTTTTGGATGTCCTAGAGGCTTGCCGGCTTTGTAGATTGGAACGATGAGGCCGCAGCGCATGTCGTCAGGACAGTACTCTGTAGCTTGAACAGCGTTGAAGAAATTCGTCAGCCAGGGTGCGAAAAGGTTTTTAGCTGACTTCAAAGCATCAGCACTGATACCATCAGGACCGACAGCACCACCAGACTTCTGCTTGATAATTGCAGACCGTACTTCTTCGATTGTGAATGGATCTTCCTCATTCGATTGCTGCCTGAGGTCGAGTGGCTGGCCATCAGTGTAAAATACCGATTCATAATATTCATTAAAGGCATTAAGATTCCATGAGATGTCTGCCATGATTCTGCCGTCTGCGTCAGCAAGACGCACAGGCGCAGCCTTCTTCCCAGAGCGTAGTTGGCGTAAGTTGTTGATGGCGTTGAAGTAGGACCGTGGGTCAGGGCGTAAAGCATCTACTTCAACAGCCTTACGTTGCCAATATTGCTCGCCCTCCTTCTGTAGTATCCTTTGAATCTCGTGGAGTTTTGCAGATCTTTCAATCTTTAAAGCTTTACGTTGCTCTGGATCAGGTTCAGCGTTTATGCGGCAGTGCAGATTCTTCTGTTCAGTGGATAAGGATGCAACGCGAGGGTTCGTGCTTGCTTTCGGAGCAGAACCGCACTACACCGTGAAATTTCACGTCGGTGTGGCAAATTTTGGCGTCGAAACTCCCGTTCAAGACATGAGCTGAGGTCAACTCACGTTCGACGTGAACGCGAGTTTTGCAAATTTAGCCTTGCTATCAGGTTGGGATTATGGACTCGATTTTGTCGATTTTGCCTTAACTAGCTATAAATAATATTTGTGTGACTTTGGCCTCACCAGAAAATCACTTTTTCACTTTTAGTTTTTGCTCCCAGTTTTCGCTCCTGTCGCCAGCGAAACGACGTGCTTCACGAGCAACGTGAAGCAAAAGCTCTTTTTGAGCTCGCGTCAACGCAAAAAAATTGACGTTCACGTAAGAGCACAAATCACGCGGGTCGAAACCTCTCTATTCTTATACTACAGGCAATAATTATTATGAACTCACCGTTGGAAATGCAAGTCCGGATTGCTGTGAGGAAATTCTGGTCTTTCCGGTGTGACCTCATAATGACTGCCAGCACAAGCTGGAAGTCCTTACTGCAATTATTTAGCTGGTCGTATTCCTGCTGCGAGATGTGGGGCTGAGCAGCAGCAGCTACGTCAGTGCGCCTCGAAAACTCCAGCTCATTGTCATAGCTCTGTGGCAGAACTTCAACATCATCCTCATCCTCATCATCCTCATTGTCCTCTGACAGCACTCCATCATCCTCTGTCAACTCGTCCAAGGCCACAGTGGAGCTGCTAGAGTTGCCTAAAAGTCAAACAACAAGAAGTTCATAACGTTACTTCATGTCAAGATCATAGACAAGGTAATTGTAACTCATGCAAGAAGGCAAAGGTGGACTCGCAGGAGTGTTCAGAAAAGACTAGGGCTTGATAATTGAAAGTGCTACATCATAGAAAGCCAGGAGCCAAAACATAGAGGTGACGTTGGATTTACTTGCCGGGTCCATTTTTTTGGCATGTGGCCATACACGTTTTAAGTGGTTTTCCAACACAGCATAGTGCCACATCCATTGGTAATGACTGCACTGGGCCCTCCATGTCACTTCTTGTACGAAACAAGTTTACGCCTACACGCGGACACAAGGCGTTTGTTTTGTTTGTTTGTATAAAAGCTATATTTTACTTTCCCATGGGTCCATCTACTAAATCAGATTCTTTCCCGTAGGTGGAGTGGGTCCAATTTTTGTTGCTAGATTTTGACTGCTAACGACTTCTGACGTCATCGATTTCAAGCCCCACTGAACTTGATACGAGCACAGACAGTGGAAGGCTGTCAAAAACACAGTTTCTTTGCCTAGCGCAGCTGTGGTACAACTTTGGGACCGATTTACTTGGCTCTGAAGCTGGTTTACAACTCCGTGAAGACTTCGACTTTACCTCAACGTTTTCCTTGGTGAAAACCTTTCCAGGAAGTCAAGATAATGACATATGAGCCGAGCCAAGCAAAAAGGTGGCTTAGGCATGATTTTTGGAAATTTCTTTTTCATGCCAAAGTGATGTCTACCTATCCAGCTTCCATCAAGGAAATTTTGGTGCCCATCTGAAATGTATATGTGCCATAAACAAGCAAACATTGCGCACATGTCCCAGCATGCCTGGTATCAATGAAACTAAGATAATAATCATTATAAAGACCTGCCCCCCCCCCCCCTCCAGAAAACATGGGACACCAAGTGGAGACAAAGCTTAGCAGGTGTGGAAGCAATACAAGAAGAACGAGCACTTGAGTTGTGATTAGAAGATCCAAGAAAGAAGTAACGAGAGAGCTTGGAAGGTCAGGGCCCTACGCTATGCTTTTTTGCCTTGATGACCTAGACAAAAAAAAGCATAGGGATGTTATAAATTCTTTAAAAAATCCTCTTTTTTTAAGACATAACCTGGGATTCGAACCCGCACTATCGCGCGCCCTGCATGCATCCCCCGATACACTTCGCATACATACTAATTCTTCCAAGTTGTTTCACATTGTGATCTGACGGCAAAAAAGAATAGGATGTTATAAAAATTTTAATTCTCCTATTTTTTTCAGGCATGTCCTGGGATTCGAACCCGCACTATCGCCCTACATGCATTCCCCCATACACTTCGCATTCATACCCATTCTTCCAAGTTGTTTCACATTGCGATGTTGCATTTGAAAGCCCTATTTGAATATGCATTGTGGCCAGCCGTCTTTGATGGCACGGTACGGTAGGGGATTGGTACGGGACAGGTACGATCGAGGGTAATACGACACCGTCTCCCGTACCGTACCGTACCATCAAACACAGCTGGCCACATGCAGCTGCCCGCAATATTCAAATAGGGCTTTCAAACGCAAGATAATAACGTGAAGTAACTTGGAAGAATGGGTATGAATGCGAAGTGTATGGGGGAATGCATGTAGGGAGATAGTGCGGGTTCGAATCCCAGGATATGCCTTAAAAAAATAGGAGAATTGAAAAATTTATAACATCCTATGCTTTTTTGCCGTCAGATACGGATAGCGCCAGGCGTGACACAAACAAACAAACAAACAAACACACACACAAATACCAAATTAAAGCTGTGTGGACCCTGGCTAGCGCCAGACGTTACTGAAGTAACGTCTTCTGCATAGCTACGGGAATAATTGATCTATGCATCTCATGTCATTTCATCACGCAACACGAATTTTCATATCCTTCAATGATTTTGTGAGTCTGTGACTATATTTTCGCTGGGCTGGGAAATGTCGCATCTTACCAAGACAGTCCGTCATCCTCTCTCCAATCACCTACGCCATGATGAATTAATCCTTTCCTGTAGCTCGTAGTGTTGTGCCAGAGATCGAGCTCCATTGGTCTCTTGCACGTAGGTCCAGCAGATTGCACATCGCTAAAAAGTGGCACTGATTCTTTGTCCGTCCTAGTCCATGTCATTCTCCTTCCCTGGTGTAGGTAGTGGAGAAGCACCACGGGACGATATGCTAGCAGGTAGAGTCAATGCATCGCTTTGTCGTGTAGCACTATTGTAGTATTGTAGTATTGTAGTATTGGCTTTGAAATGAGGAAAATCTGGAGTACAGTACGCCACGTCATGAACATTTTGAAGGTACCCGAAACAAAGTGATACATCACAGCAAGATCCAACTCACTAGGGAGCTTGTCAGAGTGATAGTCGGACGGCTTGTAGACGTCGCCACATAGGTATACCTGCCGCTCTAGTCGTGGCCACGATGAGAACCACAGCCACTATGAATGAGCGAGTTTTCCTCGTCAACTAGGGTTGGGCGCACACGGAGACAGAGTGTCATCCTGCTCGCCTCCACATTCTCCAGAACGCTCCATTACGATCTCTGGCAGCGCCGAGAAATCCCCACGATCATGAAAGAGGGAACACTGAAGGAGTGTTGTTCAAAAATAAAAGGCCTCTTTCTTCTTCTCCACTTGCAAAATATTTACTTGAAAGGATGCTCGAAAGTGAATAATTTTCGCGACTGCGCTCGAGTAGAATTTTGCTGACTGTGACGTTTTTGGTGATTTTCTCGATTTGTTGGCAAAACAATAAGCCACTTTTTAGCTTGGCGCGCTCATATGACGAATCATTGGGGTGCTAGAGTAACCAGTCGGGGAGATGTCCTATCTAGGACATCGCACTCTGAATGAGTCTGATTGGTTACCTGTCCCAGAGTTGTCATGGAAGCGTCGGTCGCGCACACGCGATGAAAAGAAGTGCTGCGTGAGCATTTCTGAATGTATGTGGAGGATGCACGATCGTAATGGCGATGGATTTCTTTCCGAATTGGTCAAGTTTGAAGGGATAGGCGGAGAATATCAGACATCGGCGGGGATTGAGGTAGTGTATATTCGATTCGCCATCGAACACCCGACCGAATGGCCGTTTTCGTTTGGGGATTTCATGTGGGGTTTCTCGTAGCCACGCGGCGCTTCTTCGGAAACGATTGGTTCTAATTATTTGAATGTTTTGCTTTTGCCTTTGGAATGTTTCTTCACGCCCCGTGCGTTCATTTCGCCCCAAACCTGGCCATGCAGAGGAGGAAGACGAGGCAGCAGGCGCTAGGCGCGTAAATCACTACCTGGAAGATATTATTTGGCCAAAGCTTGCTGTTGGCGTTTTTGATTTCTTGGATACGACAGCTCTTGGCTAAAACTGGACCTTGGACGGTCTTTCTTGGATATCAACCCAGGACGTGGTGGTCATGGACGTATCGCCATCGCTTTCAGCCAGATCCTTCTGCTGCCTGAAACCAATGGCGAAAGTAAAAACTTTATCGCAGCAGCAGCTACTGCTCTGCTGAAAGTGCGAACACAAATTGCTTCGCCAATCCTCTTGTGCACTTGCAATTTTCAATGCGACCAAAACGATTCGCTTGCCAGTTCCTTTGTCCAGGCGTCGTACTCCACAACGAGGAAAATAAAATTCGTGAAGGCAAGAGGCAAGATACGAATCTCGACTCGCTTGAGGCAAGCCGCCAGGAGAACGACAACTACTTGTTGCTTTTGAGACGAAAGGCCTTCGTTGCGCTTGTTTTGAGTGCGACATGTTCATCTTCCTCGGCCGCGACACAAAGTTTTGAGTCACGTGTCACGATTACCATGGGAACAGCATAGTATGTATGCTGGGGCATGCTGGGTTCCGTGATGTCCTATCTAGGACATCTCCAGGACTGGTAACGGACTTTCTAGAGGTGTTGTTGTTTTCAGTAAAAGTGACCCTTTTTGTTGCTGAACCTTAGTGGATAGGTGGCAATACCCTACCGCAGTGAAATGGATATCCTAGCATAGAGAAGTTCATCGGTGGTAGTACATGTAAAGTATAATACACTTCATTGAAAGTATATACAGCATGTAACCAACACAGATGACAGACACTCGATTACAGTTTGAAGGTGCCAGGCAAACCAGAGTCAGGACCACTCTGCCTTTCGGATGCATTTGGATCCACGTTGTGTTTAACCCATACTTGCCCTACCCACAAGATACCCAACTTGACTATGATCAGAGTGGATCCAATTTTGCCCAGAAGTTGGTATTTTCAAAAGATTTCTGATGCCATTACTATTAAAGGGGAAGTTAAGGCAAAAATTAAAATTTCACCAGTTGTAGTCTTCGGGGTGCTGAGTCGAATCATCTTGGTCCGAGAAAGCTGAGACGCTCCCTTCCTACTTGAATCCCAATCGAACTCGCGCACTTCCACCGAAACTGGGTGACTGCGCCCTACTAGATGGGGATTTGTATGCAAAATGTCACTAAAAGCGCCATTTCGTTCTTATAAAAGCACGGATGACCGCGATTGGCCCATATGTTGTAGTCTTTTGGACGCTGAGTCGACTGGTTTTGGTCCGAAAAGGCTGCGATGCAGCGTTCCTCCTTTATTCCCAATCGAACATGGTTGAACAAGTGGTCACGTGCTCCTGGGTGCCCAAATCACCTGGTCACCACGCCAGCAGGCGACAACTTTCACACCAAGGTACAACTCGAGTTCAACTCGAGTGACAGGATTGCACCCAAAAAAGGTCAAACAGGCTAGTAAGTTGTACCCTGCACTCAGGCTGCAGGCACAGTGACCAGGTGACTGGTGTACGCAGGAGCACGTGACCGCTTGTTCAACCATGTTCGATTGGGAATAAAGGAGGAACGCTGCATCGCAGCCTTTTCGGACCAAAACCAGTTGACTCAGCGTCCAAAAGACTACAACATATGGGCCAATCGCGGTCATCCGGGCTTTTATAAGAACGAAATGGCGCTTTTAGTGACATTTTGCATACAAATCCCCATCTAGTAGGGCGCAGTCACCCAGTTTCGGTGGAAGTGCGCGAGTTTGATTGGGATTCAAGTAGGAAGGGAGCGTCTCAGCTGTCTCGGACCACGACCATTCGACTCAGCACCCCGAAGATTACAACTGGTGAAATTTTAATTTTAGCCTTAACTTCCCCTTTAAGCTCTTCATGCCATTAGTTGCCCCACTTCTATGGTAACATACCCAACAACTATAGGAATTATCTTCATACATAAACGAAACTCCTCATAGTAGACACGCACACATATACACATTATACGGGAACACACAACGACACTCACGGGCACACACAGGCACACACACACATGTGCACATACACCTGTCCTGTTCTGTCACAAGGGTAACGTGGTCCCCGGATGGGCAACGGAGAGAGAATAGGAGAACATCATCCCTCCGCGTCCAGGACACAAACACAAAAGTTCGCCAGGATTCGGGTTAGAGCTGAAATGATCATTCAATAACTCCTAACGATCGACCAATATCATTAATGATCGATATAATGGTTTTATCGATTCTTGTCGGCTCTAGCCGTGTACTTCGAACACCAGTCTATGAAGAAATTCCACGATACCTTTTGCTACGGTACAAATTTGTGGCTCCGCACTGTTGACATCTGGCTGGTTTATCAGCATGAACTAGAAAATTTCATGTTGCTTCTAGAGCGAAGAATCTTGCCACCACTCGCTGGCAACTGCTCTTATCTCCGACCTCTCCCACAAATGAACCGAAAATACAAAGTCTCCTCTCCCGATCTCTTTCAAAGCCACAAATCAATTTTACCGCACTTAGAAATACATGATTGTACAGTCTGTATCGGCTATAGAGTGACTGGATATAAGAATATATCAGCTACAGTGATATTGGTACGAAATATCAAATGCAAAACGTATTTTATCCAGTACAAATATCACTATAACCAATATTATCGGATGTAATGATATATCGGATATTATGATGGCAACAAAGAATCAAAACATGCATAACACACTATAAAAATAATATAATATATAATAATTAATGAGCCAGAGCACGCG
The DNA here is from genome assembly GCF_964019385.1 of Sycon ciliatum. Lineage (NCBI taxonomy): Eukaryota > Metazoa > Porifera > Calcarea > Leucosolenida > Sycettidae > Sycon > Sycon ciliatum. Next base: position 16,805,739 of record NC_088643.1, on the reverse strand, counting down.
AAAAGGGCCCTTATGGTGATTTTCAACAAAATTCAGCTGATGGCATTTTCAGGTAGCCAGTGATTGTAGAAATCGAATAAAAAAATTTGACTCAATTTGGCCAACTCTAATCAAAGTTACGGCTCCTGCTGTGGGCTCGTTTTTTACGGAAAATGCGGACATGTAGATAAGGGGGTAAGAAACTCCTAGACATTCAGCCAGAGGAGACTGGTTGCAATAGCCATGGAGAATATCTCAGCCAAAGTACAGCATTTGTACACAGTTACAGTCAAAAGACAAAATTGAAAAACAACCTGTTTAAATCTTTGTTATGTACACAGTAACTAGGGAGTCATCCACCATGGAGTACTTCGCAAGAAGCGGACCCAGAATGTGGCTTTTGGCAAATAGTTGCAACGGAAGTTACAGTAACAGCAACAAACATTGTTCCCCAAGCACCAGGTGACCAGGTTCATATGCACTCTCTTCTCAGTTTCAAGGCGAGAGCTGGCTAGAAGCAGCGGGGGCAGGGCAGAGAGTGTCTTGGTGCTCCACAGCAACAAACGGCCGTATCTCCTTGTGCAAATACTCCTGGCGTGCTTGCGACAAGCCACCAGCAGGCAGAGTTGCGGGAATACCAGCAGCCTTTACCTCCTCAGCAGTCACTTTCAAGATAGGTACAGCCACAGCATCACTGTCGACAAACCTTTTGGTCTCCACCATTCCTGGCATCTCCGCAGTAAACACGAAATGGTGACTTTTACTGATAGACGGTATGGGCTTGAACAGCTTAGCGAAGTATGTATCCCATTCATACCACGTGACAGTGGATCCTGGAAGGAGCTGAGGGATGTTGGACACAGCACTTTCACTCACGACAGTAGCAAGCTGTTGGAGACTGTGGCAATCCGAGCGCCTGTACTTTCGCTTCAGAAGGCCGAACATACCGTCCACAAGGCAGCGGGTGTGACCCGTGATCATAAACGAGAGGGTAATTTTTTTGTGTAGCCCGACAATGCAGCGCCATGCAAGGTAAGATACAACAGTTCTGTTCTTGTTCTGACCGGCGCAATTGTCAGCAAATAAATAACACTCTTTCTCTTCTAATGCATGATTGGCAAAATAATGATGCAATAGGCTAACCACAGTGTTAGGATTGTGGCTTTTCTTGCCGTCTTGTCCAATTGTGTCTGCCTCGTCGATCAAATAATTTATCTGCTTTGGAATAGATTCACAGCAGACCCCGAACAATTGTACTTTTCGGGGGGTCTTGAAATAAATAGGGCCAATCTGCCGAGCTGTGTGGGGAAGGCTAACATTTTGCGCAAAGTCAAATGTGTACTTCTGCTTCGTTAGCGGGCTTACTTCAACAGATCCAGCAGCTACATAATCATCATACTCCGTTTTAGCATCCACTGCCCTCTTCTTGTACAGTTCCCTCTCCTTCTGGGCTTCCGTTATGTGCTCTTCCAAATTGCGACAGGCGGTCAGTTTATCGGCTTCACCCGCAGCAGAAACAACTTTGCGCCGGAGGTCCTCACAAACTGCACAAACATCCATTCGCGGCGTCATGAAGCAGATGTGTGGTAGACACTGATGCCAAATGCTGCGGAAAGTAGACTCCGCTATAGCTCTCCATCCCTCTGACTTACACAGTGCCACAAATTCTGCATGGACTTCTTTGTATGTCTGGTGGGCTGGCAAGAAAACAGGAGGTACATCATCACGGCCGCGGAGAGGGGCTGGGTGTGGGATACCATAGACATCAGCGTGTCGCTTGATGAAGTCAAGGCAATTCTTGACATCAGCAAATTCCAGTGCATTGGGCGGCCTTCGCCCACTGTTACCATGTACTCTTGCTGTGACACCATGCTCATGGAGGTGCTTTCTCAAGTTCTTTAGCCGCTTCTCACTGATGTCGTACAAAGTCCTGAACGCAGCAACACAAATTTCCACTCCCTGGAACGAATAGCGAAAGCGCTGTCGCTGTCTCTTCTCTCCTGGCTTGTGGGACAAAGCAGTTTCGTGTCGACCTGACTCGAGCAGTCCCAGTATAATCAGGTCACTCTCAGGTCGCTCGAGCTCCTTCATGTTCAGCACATTCACTTCAACATCTGCCTCGTCAAACTTCCTAAAACAATTCAGGCTGCATTCACACGAATAATTGCGATTGTGTTCAGCCGCTTCACCAGTCTGCGTGGCTTCAGAGGGGCTACTGCTACTAGAAGTTGCCTGTGGAGCGGCGTGCGAGCTGTCCAAAGACATGAAGTCCATTGCTGCACTAGCTGTGTCGATTGTCGCAGCAAGGAAATGTTCTCGTTCGTCATCGCTGCAGTCAGAACTATCTTCACTTTCGCTCCCTGCGCCATCACTCGCACTCTCGTCATCGCCATAAAACTCAGCTTCATCTTCTCTGAGAAGAAGATCCAGCGCAGCGTCAACAGTGAAGCAGGTTCTCCGGCTCATGTTCAACTCGAGCATCCACTGATCCAGCTAGTGCAAGAAGAGCTAGAGAAGGGAACGGCAAGTGAAGCGCAACAAGAAAGAAGTACATGTACTTTGCCGTGCCAGCAGCCAGCTGCCCACGCGCGCGCGTGCGAACCCACGAAATCAAAATCGCTGAAACTTTGGCTTCCGTAGCTCAATTTCATCGCGGTAACTTGCAAATGAAAGCTGGAAACCCCTAGATCATTTTGGAATAACACCTATTTCATCAGTCAAACCGTGGAAATAGTGCAGAATCGATCACGGTGGCCTGTCAAAATCCTACGGTAAATTTGACCCACTGCACTTCAAACGCGATTTTCTCAGTTCGCACGTGCATCCCATAAGGGCCCTTTTCGCGTGCCGATGTCGATGCACACCAGGAAACTTGTACTAGACCTGTTAGTATCACACTCACGACTACAAGTTTCCTGGTGTGCATCGACATCGGCATCAGTGGGGCCTCCCGCTGTCGATCCTGTTGACGGGCGGACAGGTCGGTGTGAATCCTGAACGGCAACCGAGCCTGTCGCGTTGGGGGATCTCGGCGGTGAGTCTCGCCTCGCCTGCATACATGGACATTGCAACATCATAATAATACACAACATACATGTACTTTCCATTGGCATCAGTATTCCGAGTAAGATTTTCGTCGCTTGTGTGGTGTGTTTCTCCACCAATGAGCGCGTACTATGATTATTTATCGCTGTTCTCACACTTTAACATTTTAGCAGCTTGCATATGCCATTGATATATGTGGAAAGCGCGCACTTGCGCCATTTCTGGTGTATAAGAATGATCATTCCTCCATTATCATCATTATCATCCTCCACTGATGAGCTCCGACAGGGTGCGAAACAGCTGTCTAGAGGCGTGGAGCAATATTATCTCTCAACGGAAGTGTCCTTGCTGGTGTCTGTATGGTTCGGCTGAAGAGCGCGTGTTTGTGATGAGTTGGGAATGCAATGAATTGAAAATATGGCCGAAAGCTCTGTCGCAATATTTAGTTCTGAAGGCTATAGTGATAACTTAAAAATACATGTAGAAATAATATCAAAGGCCCTATTTTTTTACTTTCTTCACGTTGCCTATTTTTATAGTGATACATGTACAATGTACATAACAGATTTTTTTATGGAAATGCGGGCACTGTCAACTATGCAGCATGCATGCTCATTTGTCAAAACGCCATGCTGGAAGTATTTCCTTGCCTTTCATGTGCCGACCCTATTGTACAATTGCTGTACGTGGGGATCAACAAAGGCAGTCAGTGACAAGCTGGACGTGTTCCACAGGCAACAGCTTCGCTCGCTACTGGGCATACATTACCCCAATCGTATCACAAACATCGAGTTATACCGGAGATGTCAGAGCCAGCCCATCTCCGAGGAAGTCCACAGACGAAGAATGACCATGCTGGGACATGTCCTACGCCTACCCGAAGACACACCACCGCAACAAGCCATGGCACTCTACTTCAATCCACCGAACACAGCCAAGCCAGGAAGACCTCTGACTACTTTAGCCACCCAGATCCAGCAAGACTGCGTCCACAGACAAACGCCACTCAAGAGGAGCCCGCATCTGCAGAGCCTCCGGCAGAAGGCATCCGACAGGCAAGTGTGGAAGGCCTTCGTAAAAAACGCACAGTGAACACTGACGAAACAGAAGTTGCCCATCCTTCTCAGTGCTATTTGCTTATTGTCGATTTGTAAACCATACCTTGCAGTCCATGTCTTCCCTTGTCATCATCATAATAGTATAGTTTTGTCTCTCTCCTTCTATTGCTCAGGAACACAGAGGCGGAAAGAGGCTGGTCCTCAAGTACGCGAAACTGTTCATAATAATAATTTCATGTGCCGATCGAAAAAAGAAAAAAAATCGATCGTATCGCATTATAGTGATGCATCGGTTATAGTGATAAAATCACGGAAATCAAAAGGGTACGCTATAGCCGATACAGACTGTACTCGTATTCACTATCGGATGGAGTGCAATGGCTAGAATACTGTCACTGATTTGCATGCATAAAAATCGTTAGCACTCGTTTTGAACACTAACCATTATCGATTGCACTCTTAACAATCGATATGCGAGTTATCGCTATAATTGTTTCAGCCCTAATTCGGGTCATCTGCAACTGTTACCACGAGACCGACATATGGCAGGGGGCAACCTTAGCTGTGGTATCTATTCCTGACCTGGACCGAACAGATGCAGTTGTCGCAGGACGCACAGTGCGCACCACAACACTGCTCTACTGTGGCTGCACTGAGTCATACACTTGCGACGGGCAAGGTCGTCACGTCTTAAAAAGGTGGCTCATACCCAAATCGGAAAATAGAAACTGCCGGATGGATTTTATTCCAAATTGCACAGCTCTTTAATCCTACCAGAATATTGTCAGTCCCGAAAAATGGGAAGGATTTAAAAAAACAGTTAGCCAGCTAATTGTCGAACGTCAATATCGTCGGTCGGTGTCGTGCAATGTTATCGCATGAGCTGATTGTTAAGTAACTGGTGGTGTTAGTGGACATTATTGCATAACTTGTAGTTCCTCACTTTTTCATAGTTAAAACCCGATATAGAATTTCTGGCATTTGGAGCATTTTGCATAAAAGCACATCCCAGCATTTTGCCTCTACTGTTGTATTGTTCGGACTAAATGTTGTAGTTTTCTTTTCAGGTGTCTGAGTGGTGATTTCTGCAGTGAAGCCAAGCCAAATAGGGTGACTGGGCTTTCCTTTCAGGGTTCTTGGCTGCCCACACTAACAATCTCATTCGGTTTGGAACGCAAATATCGGGACTCCGCGGGGTACTTCCCGAAATTGGCCTGATAAATTTTCTTCATTTCTTTAAGAAGTATTGCCAGCTATGTGCTTCATGTGCTGAACATTAGATAGTTGACATTGAATCAATGTGAAGTACCTAGGAGCATGGCTTACTGAATACAATACTGGCTGATGTGTGCGGTGGACCAAAACACTATTGTCAAACACAATTGCCCAATAGATTTCATTCAAATTATGCAGAGGTATTTTTTTTACTATGTTCACATAACCAGCTCGAAAAGAATGAGGAAAGACAATGGTACAGAGACTAGGACAAACGTGACAACTAATGAGCAGGCGCTGCACTGAGACGCAGCAGTGATGGTGGGGCATTGATGACTCTGCCGACCTGAGGTCTCGGCGTCACGGCCAAAAACACGCACCAAAAACAATGAAAAAAAAGAAGAAGATAGAGCTGTACAGGTAAGAAAGATGCAAAATCCCAAGGCTTAACACGAGCGATTGAGGGGGAGAAACTGTCTTAGCGTCATACTATTCATAGGGAATCGACTGCCCAGAGCCAGTTTGTGCTGCGAAGATGGCGGTATACATTCGTTTTGAATGATTGCATTCTCTTGCTGTGGGGAGGCTGGGATAAGAGAGCGGCAGGGAGGGAGTTCCAATCGCTGATGCTGCAGTGTGGGAACGAGCGCTTCAGTGCCAGCGGGGCAGACGCAGGCAGCTGGTGTTGGAGCAGGTGGTCATGGCCACTGACAGCACCGTGCTCGCTGCGAGTTCTGGGGTTGGTAGAGATGATGTGGCGCGGTGGCAACACAGAGAGCAGCTGCGGAGGACCAGGCAAGTAGTGCAGCTTGTACAGGCAGGCAAGCAAGGCAACAGTGCGGCGGATGGCCAGGCTGGGTAGGT
>NC_088643.1:16795878-16799378 GCF_964019385.1 Sycon ciliatum | reverse complement strand
GCTCTACGAATCATGGAAAGGTCCCAGTCATGTCTGTTTTCGGCTAAGACAAAGACATCAGGGACAGTGATGTTGGTTTTCTTCAGTTCTTGCTTTCTAATAATAATGTCGATCCATCTGGTTGGTGGACCCGTACCGTGGATTAGCTACTGAGTACTGTGCTGTACATTATCATTGTATGGAACGTGAACATGGTGAGTCGCTTTGCTGTGCCGTGACTTCGCACATGGCAAAGCATCTCGACTCAAGTTCTCAACTGATCATGCAGGGTTCTACTTCTAGCCAAAAGGGATACTAGTAGGCCGGGACGCCCGGCGGCGCGGCCCCGCCCGACCTGATGACATGGTTCCTACTCTGATGCCGCACCTCCTACTTGTCTTTGCCTTACTCTGATGGACAATACTGATAGCCCTAACGGCCTAAGCCCACCAACCTGTGGTTACATTAGGGACCGGCGGATTCTGCTCAAAAAGCAGTGAAATTGGCAGAACCATACAAACCTTGTGGCGGGCAACACCTCGAATTCTGCTCCATTTTTTATCCACATACCAAACATGCATGAAACTTACCAGAAAAAGTACGGAGTTCTGCCAATTTTTCTGCCGGCAGAATCCGCCCGACCCTAGGTTACATGCACTACAGAGTACAGTCCATTCATTGGAAACTGACACCCTAACATTTTTGGTGTCTCCCTCACATGTACATGTGCATGACTGTAGTTGTAGATATCGTGAAAACAACAGTACATCCTGCAATGTGAGACCAGTGCAATTACTCCTTGCCACATAATTCGAGGCCAGAAAAGTCCAAGAACAGGGAAATAGAAATTTAGCCAGGGTTTACAAAATTAGGACAGGTATGCCATGGCAAAATGTGTGGAGAAGTAGATCCCAAAACCCAGATTTTTGAAATTTAAAGTGGGTTTTTGATTCTCAATTCAGCCCTAATCAGATTTTCAAAACCAGCGGGATTGTTACCGATGAATGGACTGTAACTTTTCTACTTTTGCGATTGTTTGATATTCACACATACATGTGATTCTATTGTGAAATCATGGTTCAACACCCATATCACAAGTTCAGATGGTCCCAAGACTCCCAACGGACCGACCGGGGCTCTACCAACCGTGGATGGTTGTAGTAAGGTCACTGTTTCCGAACACGGTGTCTTCCACCTTGTTTATGCTGTCAAACCAGCAATACGTACATGTATTATCAAGTTTGTTTTGTTTTGTTTTGTTTTACAGTGGTCCCTGTATAGGCCAGCACCATTTGTGCTAAAGAAGTCCTGCTGGATTAGGGAAGGTGCTGGATTAACGACAAATACAGTCAACCCCAGCACCCCCTTAGAACTAGCATGATTTTCAGTAGCCAAAGTGTCCTCTTCATGCACATTGCAGCAGTAAATCAGATTTCTCAGCACCATACGAGTAGATTTAGCGGCAATTCTTATGTTGTAGCGTTGTTCTCTTATTTAGTCTCCTCTCGATTTGGTTATTTCTCTCTTTCTTATTTAGCCGCTGACCGCTTGAACTCAGTTCCTGCATCCGTCCGCCTTGCTGCTTCACCAAGTCAATTTCGTATCGCAATCCTAGATTGGCTAGGGTACCCCGTAAGGAGACCATAGGTCTGTGGGGACCCCCCTAGAGAAATATGAATAAATACTATACTAATACAGTCAAGACAATCGGCTGGTACTTTTGCTCACCTCACAAAGATTCACCTAGGGTTCCCTGTAATAAGGCCATGCCTGTTGGGACTCCCCTAGTCAAATAATAAAACTACTACTAAAACTATACTAATAATACTATACATGAGATGATGAGTTGACAAGTTTCGAGAAGAAGGCTTCATGCATTGTACACAGGTTTCACTGTAGTACTAGTAGTAGTACTGTTGTCACTCAATGACTCATGCTGGAACGCGACTAGATGGTTCCAGGTGACAGCGTTGCGAGACGCGAGACGGCCAATGCCAATGACCCTCCCTGGCCTGGTCTCAGCGTTTGTTCTAAACCAGCTCCAACACTCAGTCCAAGTGTGAAATGGACTCACCTGACTGCTAGGCGAGGTGTTTGTCGCGCTGAAAACAGAGCATCATTGCAAGTAATAATAATATTATTATTATTGGTAGCACCAGTGATGTATGGCCATTACTGGCATTATGCTCGGAGCGCACTACAACATGCAATGATGTCGGTAGCCTACTCAACTCTCAAGCTTAGCTGGTGAGGGTGCCCGAAACACTGTGTAGGCTTCCAGTGGAACTGGAAGGTGCAACACTAACATGCTTCGAATGCTCCATGATCTATGCGGTACATGAGACATGTATACACAGTCGTGAGTGGGCGACCTGTCAATTAGTCGGCAGGAAGCTGAGCGCATGACTCCAGCTACGAGAGACACTACTCCTTGTCCCCTGTCTATCACGCTCACTGATGTCGTGACGTATGTCTGCTGGGATTAGTGGGAAGCGTGATTAGTTCTTGCCCAGATCCTTTTGGCGTGTAGAACGCGAGATTGAGAAGCAGCTGAGATACATGTAACATGACTTGTTGTACACATGCACGCCATGTACGTACCGTGGTGACGAGGTCTCAAGCATTCTATACAGCCAAAGCTAGCATACACTGATGCAGGATGTTTTCCGCTTCTTGACTGTCGGCAATCTGTCGCCCACTGGATGCTCATCTATCATTAATTTTCTTTGGGACCATGGCTAAGTAGTACTGTAAAAGCCATATTTAGATATAACGAAGTGCTAACTCTAACGAGTTAATTAACGAGGAGAAATCTGTTGTTAAAATAGAAATCGTTATACAGAAATCGATACATATACTGTCCTATTGAGCGTTGAGAATGAGTGAGAAATCGTTACCTTTGGTACACGTAAACCAGTCAATTTTGGGAAATCGATATGCGCCTCGTTAGTTAGAATAATGGCTTTTACAGTACATATGCTTGAGATGGTTTGTTCGATTACCAGCCACTACACGTTCAGAGTTCACACATTTCTTCTTGAGCAGGTAGTCAACATAGCTGGGCTCCTTGACTTGCAGCAGAAGCATGACACGATGATGTAGTTCTTAGTGTTCATTACTTAATGGTAGTACAGTGTAATACTAATAGTATAAGTAAGGAGAAAACAGTTCTGAACACTTCTTCTCTTCACGTGTACATTTCACGTTCACATGTCTCTCGCATGTAACCATGGTAACTGTTTGTTACTTTCAGGTTTGCCGAGTGGACGGTCCGATGGTCTTCCTGTGTGCTCTGGATGGCAGGCGTGAGTCAGTCAAGTGAGAATGCAAGTCGGTAGGAAAACCGCGAGCTCCCATGTAGGGAGCAACACACTCTTCCCCTACTATCGCCGAAGTCGCACCAACCTCTTCTTCACATTATTTGTTACTATTGTCATAAAGCATGGTTACCGCACAGTGAGTTAGTGCTCTTGATCGTCAATACTATAAGTATAAATATAATCATAAGCCAACCATATCAT
>NC_088643.1:16783378-16790878 GCF_964019385.1 Sycon ciliatum | reverse complement strand
CCTCTATAAATTTTAATTAAGTTAACCAGCAACCTCTATTTACCAGCACCCTCTATAGACCAGCACCATGTACAATGTCTAAACCAGCACCCTTTATAAACCATGCAGCATGATTTTCAGTAGCCAAAGTGTTCTCTTCATGCACCTTGCGCACTACAGTCCTTAGGTTTCCGTAATCGAGCACCCTCCCGAATCCAGGAGAACTTTTAGCACAAATGGTGCCTGACTATACAGGGACCGCTGTACATAAATTAATATACCATATTGTACATTGGATCAACTGAGCCACCATTTAAGAAACGACACTATAACCACAAATCGGACATGAACATCGAGTCAAGGAGGAACAACACGGAGCTGTCCAAGCATGTATGGCGGCTAAAAGAGACGAACGCACCGGTCACCATCAAGTGGAGGATTGCTGAGCAAGCTAAAGGGTACAGCAACGTAAGCAAACGGTGCAGCCTATGCGTGACGGAGAAATTCCGCATCATCACCGCCGACAGGAGCACCCGCCTGAATAAGAGGAGCGAGTTAATCTCCAAATGTCGTCATGCCAACAAGTTTCAACTCAGCAGGGTAACGTGATGAACGACAAAATACATGAGCCACGCCAGGCTGGGGGTGGCTGTTTTGCCCGTCGGGGCCGGGGAGGTGGCGGTCGGGGCTGGGTTCCGCGGGGCGCGGGAATGGTGAGCACTCCCCAGGGCTCTTGGCTCACGCGCTTTGGCGGATCTTGGCTTCTGTCGCCGGTTTTCCGATGCCTTGGCGGGTGTGGGAGTCACCCCCTTGCCTGGCGTGAGTGATTCCCACAACACAATCCCCATCACCTTTTTTTACCACCCTAGGTCACAATTTGATGTGTAACAATGCAGCACAAATCTGTACTGATGTGTTGCCAGAAAATCGCGCTGTTTCTGTACCCTGGCTATGCCCTATACTCTCAACATCTTTTTCCTCTTATAATCACGCTGATTTTGTCATCCCCTTTCCTCGCGCTATTGAAATGTGCCTCCATCACCTTTGCCCCCTTCTCCCCTTCTCCGTATATATATTCTAGTGATTGTTAGTCTTGGTTATATGCTGTCTGATGAAGTGTTCTGACACGAAACTCGGAGCAACAGCGGAATGAGACTTGTTTGATTCATTGCTGTGTAATATTTGTATACCATATTTATATACAGTCGTCCCTCTCTAATCCGGCACCTTTTGCTACGGCGTTTTCTGCTGGATTAACGAGGGTGCTGGATTAAGAAATCCTGCCCTCTGACCCGGCCCTACCCAATTGCATGCATGTGTCATACGTCAAAACGCAGGGTTTTTCCGTGTCGATCCAAGTATTTGATGCACAACTTTATATTTTCAACTGTTCTCCAAGAATATACACAGTGACGAAGTGATAAAGTAAAACAGAGAACATGTTCACATGTACTCTTGCACACACACGCACACACACACACAGGCCTGAAAATTGGCAAGACACTACTCCTTGCTAAAATAAGAAAGTATGGTTGACTGCTTAGCAGTTGTCTCCTGGACAACATTGACCCTCTTGAGAAGGCCACGCAAGCAGTCGACATCATGCAGGTCGAACGACGGATGTCCTTCGAAGCAAACAATTGCATCAGCAAGTGCGCGGGATGCTTGTGCCAGAGTTGGAAGGCTGTTGGAGTGCGCATCCAAGATGTGCTAGAGCTGTTAGCCAGTTAGTTGTAGAACGTCAGTACCGTCGGTCAGTGTCGTGCATCGTCGCTGATTGTTTTGTAACTGGTGGTGTTAGTGGACAGTATAGCGTAACTTGTAGTTCCTTGGTCTTTCTCTTTGTATAAATTGAGTTCGGGTTCGGAAAAGTCCTAACAACCAACCGAACTGAACTCTCCCGCGCGAGGTCGAGTACAGTTGTCAACTGAATTCGATCGATAACTGAACGCGATTTACAACTGCCGGATTATGAAATCAAACTACGTGCAGTTTGAGCGATTCGTTTCAAAAAGTCACTGCCGGAGGCGGAATTCAAGTGCCGGATTACGATGTAGGAATTGAACGAAAAAAATCGGTTTCATCAGAAAGTGCGCCGGTTGGCAAGGGTTCCGGATTAACAAGTGCCGGATTAGAGAGGGACGACTGTAATATTATACACCTGAAGTGTATCTTCAGTAACTGAATGTGTGCAGAACTTCCAGTTCCACTCCATACTCAAAATATTATTAGTGCACCTTATAAATCCACTATATTTTCATGTTTGTTTTTGTTTTGTTTGTTTTATTGGAATTGGCAGCACTAAAGAAGCAGACGTCCGTGATCAATAACAAGAATAGATAGTGGATTGTGGAGGGGACGTGAAACAATGGGTGGTGAGATAAAGGAAAGTAGAAGCATGAGTCTGGGAGAAGCAGCACAGACAGTTGAGTCCAAAACAATAACACCGCATGACACAGGAGTTGACAAGTTTCGAGAAGAAGGCTTCATGCATTGTACACAGGCTTCACTGCAGTTAGTACTGTTGTCACTCAATGACTCATGCTGGAACGCGACTAGATGGTTCTAGGTGGCAGCGTTGCGAGACGGCCAATGCCAATGGCCCTCCCTGGTCTAAGCGTTTGTTCTAAATCAGCTCCAAAACTCAGTCCAAGTGTGACATGGTCTCACCTGGCTGCTATCGCTAGGCGAGCTGTTTGTCGCGCTGGAAACAGAGCATCATTGCAAGTAATTAGTTGGTAGCACCAGTGATGTTTAGGGCCATTAGCCATTAGGCTCGGAGACCACTACATACATGCAATGCCTACCATATTGTTTTTTTTATTTTATTTCGGCCAGTCTGCTACTATCATTAATTTTCGTCTTGGGGGTTAGACAAGGGGAAGTAGCCATGTAGGGGCGTTAGCCCGCCTTTCGGCACCGGGAGTTGAAGCTCGCTCGACTTGACTCTACTGAATGCAGAGGACCCACACCTTGATCTGGTGAGCTGCGTCGTGGGGATTTTGCAGTCAGATGTGCGACTATTATTGATCACTCTAGCCCTCCCCTAGCTCTCTTCGACCACCCTGTCACCCCTGATACTCGCTTGACTCCTCTGTCAGATACTTCTTCTTTCGTAATTATTATTTTCTAATTCCTATCCTCTCTTTTCTAAATGCCGCTTATCCATTCGCCTTTATATCATTGCCATTGGGCCTAGTTCCCGTTTATTGAGCGAAATAAAATAAACCAACCAACCAACTGTGTGTTATACCGCCATGCATCTTTTTTCAATATCCTTCCACCCTATTACATGTTGTTGTTGTTGTTGTGTTTATTTTAATTCGCAAACCAAACGGGCAGATCTGCCCAATGAAAAGGTGGCGAATGCAGATAGAAAGCAGTAATAAATGAAATTGGGGACTGATGTAATTAGGATACAGGTAGAGAAAAACTAAGCCAGCTGATCATCAAACAGGACGTTTGGTACTCTAGGTACTAAGGGTGTGCGGGATCATGCTGGCGCGGAACTGGCGGAGCGTGGAGATGGCACGTATGTCGCTGGGTAAGGTGTTCCACAGCTGGGCGCCCCGGAACGCGAGGCAACCCTTGCCGAACCTGGTGGAAACTGGCGGTTGGCGCAGACCCATGGTGGAGTGCAACCTAGTTGGGCCAGCTAACGAAGGAACTAGGAGGGCTTGCAGATCAGAACTTGCGTGCCCATTCCGAGACCTCCAGACAAGAACGATGAACTTCTGCCTGAATATCTCGGATACTCTGTAGGTGTCCAATTGCAGCAGGAGGGTACGCGCGGAGGTGTGATGCGAGAGTCCGAAAACAGCCCTTGCCGCCCGATTCTGCATGACTTGTAGCCGATCCAATTGGTTGGCAGTAAGAAGCGGGGAAAACGCATTGGATCCGTACATCAGGTCAGACATGATGATCGCTTTAAAGTAGAGAACTCGGCTCTGATGAGTCAAGCAGCGACGCAACCTCCATAGTGCTCCGATCCTCTGGGCCAGTCGAGCGGTGCAGCGATCAACATGGGGCGTCCATGACAGATCCGAGTCGAGGAGCACTCCAAGATACCTGGCCGCAGTAACGACAGGAATCGGCGTTTCGTGACAGTTTACATTGATCGTATGCTGGGGCTGCTGAGGCTGCCTGTTGGGGTATACAGGGATCACGTGGCTCTTGGCTGCATTCAAAATGAGACCACGGGTCTGCAACCAGTCAGCAAGTGCAGAAACCGAGGCCGATAGCGTAGCAGATACCGTGTTCAGGGATGTGCTGCTGCTGATCAGCGCGATGTCATCCTCACATGTACATATACATGTCATGTACATGAAGTATGACTGTGCTCTGATTGTTGCAGGAATCACAGGCTTTCGCCATGATGGATACTCGCTCGATATACAATGACAGTGTAGAAGCCATAAAATACAAAAAGCAATTGTGTGTTATAGTACATGCTCAGCTGCCTGGAGCCCACAAATAACCCAAAACGTGAGTTCTCAGATCTCTCTCTGTTATCCAATCGCCCCTCCTAGGCTCTGTGGAGGACCATTCTGCACAGTGCAAGTGGCGATGACGAAAAGAAACGACGCTCGAGCGCGGTGACCATGACCCATAATGACCTCGGGAGCCAGTCACATCAGCATCGTGATGGGAGAAGTACAAGATTGCATGCTCACACAGCATGACGACGGGGGAGTGGTTTTGACCAGTACATTCATGTTATGCCGCTATCACTCTCAGCATCTAAGACGAGTGGCGCCCAGCGTAGACCGACTGAGTGCCCACTTGTACGATTGCCAGCGAAGTGCAAGTGTCTAGCCCTGCCAAAGACAAAGAACAGACCCTTTCCCATGCTCCTACCATAGGTTACGTGGCTAGAACTGTAGTGGAAGTAACTACACGTAGTTCTGTACAAGAAGAGGACAGATTACGAGCACTGCATCAGTCTTGCAGTAGCGCAGTTGTAAGTCGTTTTCGATTTTTCTCTCAAGCCGTCGCGTTGCCACTCAGAACAGGTTGGATGTACACTATGGAGTTCTCTCGTCCCTCTTCCGTAATGTTGCTACATGTAATAGCGCTGATTGCTGTGGTGATCGTATCGGGTAACACAGCTTTTGGCCTGCAGGAAGAGACATTGTGCATAAATGGAGAATTGTACAAGGGACAGCTGAGGGTAGAGGGTGCTGCTTGTGGACCGTGCAGGTTTGGCTCCAAACTAATTCCGGAGGGGAAGGTGGTTATCTCGCGGCGATGCTGCCGGGTCATGGACGGGCCGGTAGGTCCGCATCCTGTGTGCGAAAAGAAGCTGAAAGGGTCGAGGACAAAGCTGATGTGTGCCTGCGCATGTGTTGATGCTAGAATGCAAACCTATGCATTTCGACCAGCCGAGTACCGCACTAGCAGCGGAGGCCTCAAGAGTTGCAAAGCCATGAAGGCCGTGGCCCGAAGAAGTGTAGGCGCGTATTGACAATGGACCTCTCTGACGTTTCTGAGTCCAAATGTCGGATTAACTACTTTGTGCTCTATTCGAAGTAGTGTCCATAAAACAGCCATCACATCGTCAATATCTTCTCCTACAGCAGCGAACGCAGTCAGAGGGTCAGTCGCTTCCATGATAATATTTGTACTAATCTTTCCCATATCTTTGTACTAATATTGTACAGACATTTTGTGTTGCCAGTACGTGTACAATACAGTACGTGTACATGACGGATTGTATTCGTATTACTGTACCTTGGTTTCCCTTCGTACCTCCTGCATGTCACCTCAGTTCACTAACTTTTAATTGTGCCCCTCTGCTCGTTTGCTATTGGAAATAGAAGAGAACAAAAGACAGACAATCGAACTTCTTTCTGTGTGTGTGTGTGCGTGGGTGCGTGCGTGCGTGCGTAGTAGTAGTAGTAGTAGTGGTAGTAGTAGTAGTAGTAATCGTAGTAGTAGAATTTAATATTTTAATAGGGAAGGCCCTACAGACGTTGCCGTCTTGTTACAGGGAACCCTAAGTGCTCTTTACAGAGCGAAATAAAAACGGATAGATGCGTGCGTGCGTGCGTGTGTGCGTGCGTGCGTGTGGGCGTGCGTGCGTGTGTGTGTGTGTGTGTGCACAAGTTGCTATGTCTAACATAGCTGTTCGCTATCATCGCTTCCGCGATGGGCATGTCTGAGGTCTGAGGTGTATGTGTGCGTGTGTGTTTGTGCATATAATTATGTGTGTGGTGTGTGTGGTGTGTGTGTGTGTGTGTGTGTAGTGTATTTATGCCTGTGCGTTAGGCCTGGGCGGATAATGTTAGCATTATAAGTAGCATTTTAGTGTGCGATTTGCAACGAGCATTATGCTAGCATTATAATTATAATGCAATGATGAATAGTTTCCTCTGAGACAAAAATGCGATAATACTCATAAAAAGGACACACTTCAGGCTCATTACAAACATCTTGAAAGTTTTCGTCTTCACAAGTATACTTTCAAGCCTTCTCATCAGGTGAAATACAGGCAAGGGAAAAGGAACAGGAACAGTGGATTAAATACAGTAAGAAGGTGGTAAAACAGCGCAAAAAGAAAGAAAGAAAGAAAGAAGATAGCTAAAGTAAACAGCGAAAATTGCAATAATGACACAAAGGTGCAAATGCTCCGTTCCGCGAAATGATCCGCTTGGTAACGTCAGGTGTGGAGTTTTCCTTTGATGGTGTCATGTATCGACAGATTGATGGTGTTGCTATGGGTTCGCCCCTTGGTCCTGTTTTGGCAAATATATTTGTTGGTTATTACGAATGTCAGATTCCGGTTAGTTTGATGCCCCCATTGTATGTGAGATTTGTCGATGATTCTTTCTCGTATTTTCAGTCTGAGGCTCAGTGCCTCCAATTTCGTGATCTGCTGAGGAAGGTTGTTGATGGTATGTTGGATTTCACGTGTGAATTTGAGGAGTCAGATCGTCTACCTTTTCTTGATGTGCTCGTTGAGAAGTCAATTGATGGTGGTGTTGTCACGTCGGTCTATCGCAAGCCTACGTTCACTGGCTTGTACATTGTTTGGGATTCGTTTTGCGCGACACTGTATAAGATCAATTTGTTGCGTAATTTGGTGGATCGTGCACGTCGCCTTTGTTCGTCTTCAAGGTTGGAGCAGGAGTTGGAGAAGTTACGTGCGCTTTTTCGTCTCAATGGATACCCCGAGTCTGTTATTGTGAAGTATGTAACTGAGACCAGTCCAAAGAAGAATGCTGAGGTTTCCACTAATCCAGTATACCTATGTTTACCGTGGAAGGGCGAGTCAGTATCACGTATGGTTCAGCGTCGGGTTAAGTCTGCCGTGGAGTCTAATTACCATAATGTTCATATTCGCTTCATCTACTCCACGGTGCGTGCGTTCACGGTGAGGAAGGACGTCCTACCTACAGGCCAATTATCCAAGTTGATTTATCACTTCGAGTGTCGGCAATGTGAGAGCCGATATGTAGGTAGGACTCTTCAACATCTGGACGCACGCATCCGACAACACGCACCGCTACACCTTATTCCACA
>NC_088643.1:16695878-16778378 GCF_964019385.1 Sycon ciliatum | reverse complement strand
AGGGATTTTTGGATTTCAAGAGCAGGAATAGACTGCAAACACAAACATCAACTGTACAAGGATGCGTCATTTGAATGATTGCACGAGAAAAATGCAATGCAGGGAAGATAGATGATTGTACACCTTAGACCCTGTATGTACTAAGCGATGTTGACTGTGCATGACAGTACAGTCAAAATCCCTTAGTACGTAGTAATGTATTCTGCGCGAAGCCCACAGGAACATGGGAACATTGAAGGGGCTTTGATGCTGCCTCTCGACGATATTATAGGGCTTGCAAGTGATGACGTCAAAACGGCCTGGGAGTAGTAAGTTGACATCAGATTTCTATTTTGGATCCACTAAGGTGTCACTTCGCTATTGCCTCAGCATGTGGGTGCATAGCAACCCCACTTATGTCGTATGCAGGTGCGACTTTTACTTCGCCACCAGTTGTCACCCCGTCCCCACTAGCCAAATCAGTCAGTTTCACTGGCTACATCACCTTGCTGTGAGTAAGACCGCTGGAAATGTGCTTGGATCCATACAAAAACTGGATCCAGGTGGATCCAGTTTTTGAATTTTTCAAATTGTTGCTATGCCATTGCTATGCTGTGACGTAGCACTTTCAAGCACTATTGTGAGAAAAAGAGCCGTTGATAACTGGTCCAGTTTCCATGGGATAATCAAATGATGGAATTATTACTTGAACACAAGAATACCACTGGTTGATCGAACACGGAAGGAGTAGATCTACGCCACTATAGGAAAGCAGCATGCTGGTACAGGCAAAGAAACTGGTGTTGAGAATTTAATGATACTAGTGACAAATAGGGAAAAACAACAACTGTGATACTGGTCAATCTTAGCTTCATTGGCCAGCCATGTTCCCTGGGTGTCAGTTTAGGTACAACAATTTAAACACACCCTGTGCTACTGGAGTATACGAGAATATGAGAGCATTGCAGGGATCAGAGCTGTGGTGAATTCAATAGGAAGATCATGTGAGTATCCTGCAGGCTGCCATACTAATGAGCATTTGGAATGAAACGGTGGACAATGTGATCTGGTAAAATGGGACCACAGGCTGTGTCATCCAGGCACAAATACATAAACACAGACACGCGGACTCACACAGATGCACACAGACACACTATGCACCACACACACACACACACACACACACACACACACACACACACACACACACACACACACGCACACATACCATAATGTATACAAAAACACACACACAACACAAGAATACTCTTTTTGATCAAAGCAGAGCTTGGTCCAGGATTACAGCACCTCCATTTACAGTTGCTCCATGGAGCAGGATGCACCAATCTCAGCCATGTAGAATAAGAAGCCAGTGCCACGCATGATAATACTTGTTTTACTGTTGATCAGACACATTCTGACATGGGTAGACCAGTGGGTCAGGGCCCATCTATCCCATCTATTGGTTCACTCACTTTTTGCTGCTGACTTCGCTGCCACAAACGCTGCAGTGAGAATGGCGGCGCTTTTGTCGGCCAGCTTGACTCTGCGTAGTGTCATACTGGAGAAGGGTGGTTGAAACGTGACTTCGTACAGCACTTGCAGAGGGTCAGTCTCCTCGATGCATTCCCACAGCCAGTCGAAGAAGTCCTGTGCGAAATTCAGGCACACAGAGCTACTCCAATAATCACTGCACATATCAGGTAGGTCTGCAGTTTTGTAATTCTTGACTCTGTGCACAATACCGTCGTCATTTCGGAACCCCACCAGAAGGCTTGGTGCTCCGATGCAGTAGCACTGGGCCCATGTCTCCAGCAGTTTTTGGCGATGGAACGTTTGCCTGTGACGCGGCGTGTACAGTTCTCTCTGAGTTTTCATCTCCACATAATTGGTGGGTGGTGATTGGCCTGGTCTATCAAGCTCACCATCCACCTCCGCAGACAATATGAACGAATGATCAGCCAGTTGCGTGTAGACCACCGTGTCAAATCCAGCGGTATCATTCGGCCTGCTGTTCTGTTCAACTTCTGGATTGACGGGGGCTGTGCAGTAGGATTCAAATCTGAAACCCCAGTGTGTCGCCTGTTGCTCACGGGGGCTTTTTTCGGAAAAGCTTTCCCACTTTGGAAACTGCCCATCCGTGCACATGTAAATGACGTTCCTAAATCGGCACACTTTGACACGCCATTCCTTGGGGTATCTGGCTTCCCACTCGTACGGTGCAGTTAGGACATGTTTCAAGACTCCCCGTTTGAAGACAAAATTCGTGTCCGGAAGCTCCTTCAGAACGGCATTGTTCTCTGTCATCCATTCCAGAAGCGGCTTGATTCCCTCTGCTTTGATATTCTCCTCGTCTCTCCATTGAAAGTCTGCAGATCCTTCGTTCAAATCCCACGATAGTGATCTCAAGCCGCCATCTGGAATTTCCACGCAGCGACGAGCCTCTCGTCTGTCCATGAATATGGCACGCTTGTCATCCATGGAGAAACACCCAATCTCAACTGGGGCACGCAGAGACAGGTCGGATTTGTCAGCTCTGCGTCTAATGACCAGCTGTGGCTTTTCATCGCCACTCCCTGGCGCGTTCGTCGCAGCGCTCATACTTAGCCAGGCACGGTAATCGGTATGCTCAACAGCCCGCAGTGCAGTTAGTTACTATCGAGTGGGCACTGCGTAGGATCACTCACTGCCACACACCACCAAACTAAACTCAGTCACTGAGTGGCCTTTACCCTTGCTTGGTAGACAACGTGCGGCTGCTTCTTTTGCCTTTGTTACCTTCAACACCATCATGACCGGCCATCATGACCACCTCAAGCCCTACCGACCGGCCGTAAAACAAATTATGTAAATCTGATCAATCATCATTGAGTTTCCACTACCGGTATACCAGGTATACTAGGAGTAGGAGTCTAGGTGCGATGCAGCCTGTACAGGCCAGTACGGGCCATCAGATGCGAAAACCGATCTAATGAACACTGCACAGTTCAGAAAAATGCAGTTGATAATTGGCGAGTTTACGCTCTGGTGCGCCTGGCCAACCAAGCTACAAACCTTCGTGTTTCAGTCAAGTGTCAGTCTTTCGGGACAATCCAAGTACATGTATGTGTGTAAATCGAAGAGAAAACTCCAAGGAATCCAAGCGCGATCGCGGCACGATGCTGCGTTCCCCAGATACCATGCCCATGGATACGAAGCCTGCAAGAAACGTCGTCACCATGCCATGGTCACGGCACTAAGTCTTTGCATTTCTACGAGTCCAGATCTGGTGGTTTCCCCCTTTTCAAGTGATCTACGATCTCAGCAACAGGCTCAGACCATACATGTACGTCTTGGAAGCTCTCGCTGCATCGTCACGAAAAATTGGGCATCCCAGTGGGATAATGGAGATGGAAATGGCGAGCGATGTTCACGTGACGGCGCAAGTCCAGCGCTGAAGAGACGTCTGCAGCTTATGCGCTGGTGCTGTGCTTTATTTGCTATCGGATTTGGGCCCAACGGGTTGCTCGTCGCCAGAGCTTTCCAGAAAAGCCCAAGTGTGTGGAAATCGGTCAGAGGAAACAGAAAATATTCTCCAAACTCGACCAATGTACAGTGTACATGTAGCTGAAACAATTGTTGGTATTGCACCAAAACTTTAGGTGAAATTTGTAATGGTCTCCTATTGTAAAGGGTATAATTTTACTTCCCCTGGTCCAAATCAACTCTAGTATTCTGCATACGACTCCTGACATGATGCTCCTGGCATTCAGATAGTAGATGTCCACCTCGAACACAAAAAGAATGTGATTTTTTTGCCATAAGGTCGGTTTTCGCATCTTACGGCTCGTAGTCATAATGATATGCGTGTACCATACATCATACATGTATCGCACTAGTATTGCAATGACTATGTACTAACTACCGGTATAGGGCTTGAAAGTGCTACGTCACACCATAGCAACAATTTCAAAAATTCAAAAATTGGATCCACTTGGATACAGGTTTTGTATGGATCCAAGCACATTTCAAGCCGTCTTACTCACAGCAAGGCGATGTAATCGTAGATTCCGCTAGGACCCGCAGGGTCCGACGTGGAATCGGGGTTACACGAGGAGTGAAGGCGAAGAATGTGACAGTGTGTTTGGCCTCAAATCGCTCCAGTTTTCCATAAATTCTTAGCGGTTTTTAAAGACAAAATGCAAAATGCAAATGCACCCCTTGATAGCCCCTTGCACCTCTTGCTTTCTTTGGCCTTTTCTGAGCGACCAAGGAATAGTGCAGAGATCGAGTAGTGACAGTGAGGGGTGGGTGACACCAGCACAAGGGCGGGAACACACTGTCACATTCTTCGCCTTCACTCCTCGTGTAACCCCGATTCCACGTCGGACCCTGCGGGTCCTAGCGGAATCTACGATTACACTTCGGAGCTTCGGCTTCGAATGTGACAGTGTGACTTTCAAAGTGATCCACCAACACGACCAAGGGCAGAACCAAGCCATATTCGGCTAAACATGTGGAGGGAACACAACCAAAGGTATAACCAAGCCAGAGTCGGCTAAGCAAGTGGAGTGAAGGAACTGGCCGCGCGCGGAGGGCCAGAAATAAACTTGGAATAAGTGGGATTCAGGGAGTGCCGGGAATACACAGATGCAGAGAGTGCCGGGAAGAAGCAAACACGCGGAATAATTGGACACGCGGAATAATCGGGACACGCTGAGCGCGGGGAATACCCGGAATAATTGGAACATACGAGAATACGCGGAATAAGCAAGCGTATCCTTTAGCCACCGTGCGATCGTACCGGACGACGCCGGACAGATAGGCGGGCGCAATGTCAGGAGCAGCTGCTGTAAAACTGCATTGCGGTCGGACTGTGTCTGCGGAAGGTACTCGGCGAGACAGGAATTCGGACAAAGGAGTGTGTCCTGCGCAAACCGGGGAACCAGGAAGGTCGTAGGGCCAGAACCCTGGACCTGGGTTTTACTGACGGAGGCCAGTTGGAACACAGTGCCATCTGGAGTCGAACGAAGGTGAGTGACCGACAGTCTGCAAAGCTCAGAGGAGCGGGGAGCCTCAGTCAAAGCCATGAGCATAGTAACTTTCTGCGTCAGACGCTTCCGGAAAAGGCTGCTGCGGACGAGAGAAGTGCCGTTGTGGCCGGAACGGGGTAAGTTCCCGTTGCAGATCTTTAATTGCTTTGGTCTGTTTCGCACGTGTAGACACGACGTCAGTGAACGCCTTCCCGAAGAGGTGACGGCCCGTCTGGGGCAACTCTTCTTTGGTCAGCTTAACCATTTCACTGCTGCCTGGCTCAAGAACAACTTGACGGCGAAGCTGCGTCATGCGACCATTGGCATGGCCCATGAGCACGATTGTGCGCTGCAGGATCTCTGCCACGTCACCCACCGCAATGGTTGTCATGCCTGGGTCCTCCGCGATGGCAGCAAGCGCACAAGCCGCGGGCCCAACAGCCGAGTGGATAGCCATTTGGACTGAAGAAAGCTTCGTATCCATGGACCTGGGATATTTCTGGCCCAGCCACTGCAGGACATGTTCATCGGCCTTGGGGGCATACATGGCATCTGTGTCGGGACGAGGATGACTAGACTCCATGTCCCGCCGTTCGTCGTCAGTCAAGACACGTCGAAAGTGTGTCTCCACATAATCATTGACTGCCTTTGGTGCTTGAAAGGTGAATTTTTGTGAAGGCCCGACAGTGGTGGGATCGAACATGTGTCCTTGAGACTCTCCCACATTAGCTAGAGATGGCCGAACGGCACTCTGGTCATCAAACAAAGCACTCGGTGAGGCCTGCAGGCCCACCAGACCATCATCGTCCAGGGATGTGGACGGATAGTGAACGTGGTGCAAGGCACGCGACGGGGCCTGCCCACCATGATGAACGCCACCATGACCACGACCCATCGACGTGGGCGGGTAGGAAGAGAAACTTAGTGGCGAGGCACGCGATAGGGCCTGCTCACTAGTAGTGTGAAGAAAGCCGCCGGGAACATCAGCCACCGACGTGGCCGAGGGTGGGGGCCGGCAACTAGGCGCAGAGATTGGCACACTCGATAGAGCCTGCTCTTCACTAACGCCGCCCTGATCTAACAGGGGAGGATTCACAGAAGCTGGATTAGCGAAATGGCTACGTGGATGCACCATCGTAGCTGCGCCAACGACGTTGGACGTGGCTGAAATTTCCATATCGGCACCAACTGCAGCACGCATGGACTGAGCACGGACGGTACTTGAACCACGATCCGGGTCGGAAATCGTAGGCCGGGGACTACGGGCCCCGGAGTCACCACTGGACACTACCAAATCAGCAGTGGAGGACATAGTGAAAGTTCGGAAAGTGTCTAGGACAGACAAGGAAAAAAAGATAACCTATACGCTAAGGAGCGAAAGAAAAGGCCGAAGAAAGCAAGAGGTGCAAGGGGCTATCAAGGGGTGCATTTGCATTTTGCATTTTGTCTTTAAAAACCGCTAAGAATTTATGGAAAACTGGAGCGATTTGAGGCCAAACACACTGTCACATTCGAAGCCGAAGCTCCGAAGTGTAACCAGTGAAACTGACTGATTTGGCTACTGGGGGCGGGGTTACAACTGGTGGCGAAGTAAAAGTCACCCCTGAATACGACATGAGTGGGTTGCTATGCACCCACATACTGAGGCAATAGCAAAGTCACACCTTAGTGGATCCAAAATAGAAATCTGATGTCAATTTAGTACTCCCTGGCCGTTTTTGACGTCATCACTTTCAAGCCCTATTAGTATTAGTAATATTTCTCTGTTGGTATAGCGACGGGCCTCGGAACTTACTTTCCGAGTTGTTTCACACGTCCGTGTTACTGACTTTTACTGGTCAGTACAGTAGCCAAGGCCTGAATCGTTTGCACTACTGCCACGGCGCTAGGAGCAGAGTACGATCGAGTAGCGTAGGACTGTGACCATGGTGATCATGCCAATGCCTACTTTGCCTAGTGACTGTCTGTGACTGATCTCAGACTGAGCCAACACAGAATGCAGTGTAGGCCTTGGCGGATAATGCCGGCAGAAAAATTGGCAGAATTCGGTACTTTTTCTGGTAAGTTTCATGCATGTTTGGTATGGTATGGTATTGATTGATTTGAATTCGGTATCTCAACAGTACATTGTACAACTTGGGAAGATCCGAATGACATAGATACATAAACATAAAAGTGGAGTAGCTGGTATGTGGATAAAGAAATGGAGCAGAATTCGAGGAATTGCCCGCCATAAGGTTTGTATGGTTCTGCCAATTTCGGTGCAAAAAAAGCAGAATCTGCCACCTTTTCGAGCATTATCCGCCAAGGCCTAATGCAGTGCCGTGTGGGAGAGCTAGGCTGCCCAAGTTGCCAACTCCAGCAGCACCACCGTCGCCCTTGCCACCACCAGAACCGCCACCGGCTCTTCTTGTGGCGGGGGCTGGGGTGGACCCACCTACACTCGCGCTGGTATCACCAACTCTCACACGGATTGCCACGCCGCCCACATTAATCCAGAGACCTCGGAGGGCAACAGCAAACTACTCCACAGAGATCTATGCTAGAAACGGCCAAGGACCACGCGTTGTGAACAGTACCAACAGGAGGAGGGTCGAGCAGTATCATGAGTCTGTGAGTGAAGCGGATCTGGAGGAACAACTCCGCTCACGGGACGAGCAGCTAGCAAATGGGAGACAAGTGGTCTGTACGGAAACGGAGGATGAGACGGATGATCAGGGATGGAAGAGGAATTGGATGACGAAACGGTTGGTGAGGAGACAGAGGACGAGGCAGATGATGGTGGTGATGATGATCGTGGGGATGACGAGCGGAACGAAGAAGAGGGCGATGAGATGGACGAGGAGGAGTCGGGTGGGAAGGAGCGAGATGAGGCGGATGAATGTGTTGATCGTAAGAAGTCAGCTGTGTATCTACACTTGTTATCTCGTCCTGACTGTCTTGGTGTGTATGATGACTCTCATTTTTCTGTACTGTGTCGTGCGCGTTATGTCCAACAGTTGAAAGTCCTAGAGGCAGTTTGTATACGTATTCATAAGCCTGTTTTGTGTAAGCAGAAAGAGCACGTTGTTGCACTGAAGTTGTATTCGTAGGTTGACACTTCGTTCAGTGCCTTCTCGCCTTTGGTTATGTAATCTTGTTACCTTTTTGCGTTTTCTTTAGTGGTTTTATTGTACTTGTATCTTGTTGTTATTTCTAACACCTTTCTATTTAAAGACAATAATGCTGATTGTAATTCTTCAACAAGGGGTATAATGCTCTTGCTTCGGGTCACACATTCAATCTGCGTGCGGTTGGAGCCACGGCTACTGTTCCCGCCATCCCCAGCCATTTAGCACTATAGGACATAAACGATTCTCCAGTGGCCGCTCTTCATTGCAACTTTTATGCAGGGCTATGGCCATAGGCACCGGCGGATTATGCCGCCATAATTATTGGCATAATTTGGTGGTTGAAAATTTGGAGCATAATTTGGCATCCCCTCGGAGGTAGGAGCATAACTACACGATTATACCACAGTTCTAGTATGTAGGCTATACAATTGTGTACAATGCACCTGATCAGTGCTGGTAGTCTGCATAGTAAAGGGTTCGGAGGTCATGCAGATAGTGTTTTCAATGAAAAGCAGGGTAGAAATCATGGCAATACACTATTGTATACTCGAACTCGTCTTCTTCAAAGTAACGTTCTTTCTCACACTAGCTGATACAGTACATGTAACAGAAGATGCGAGTGAATCAGCCTTTATCAGTTATGGGGCAGACGAGATAGTGAGGATAGTGACGGGTAGCAAAACGTCGCGTACATGTAGAGTCTACATTATCATGCGGCATGTTACGAAGTCAGATGACCTCTCGATTTTGGCAGCCATGACTGTGCAGGCCGCAGTATGGAATGATTGCTCTAATAAAAAAAATTGAGGCATAGTTGATGTTCGGTCATGTTGGAAGGAGTGGAGTGGTGGAGCTACGGGAGAGATGAGCTGATTACTCGCAGGGTGAGGGTAACATCGGTTGGACGAGTATGACGCTTACGTAGACAGTTCCTGAACATGATAATTTTCAAAGGTAACTCAAACTAATTTGGCAATGAAAACATCTTTTTACGAAAGAAGTCAACTAATGAATAGAAGAAGTCATGTTTTCTCTTTTCCATGTTGATCTCTAGCATGCATGGATACCTTGGTATGGGGATACTCATGTATTGCGTTGTACTTGTGGCCACTTGCAAGTACGAAAAAGGCACCATTTTCCGAACTTTGAGGCTCCATAAGTACAACAAAGTGAATATGTATCCCCGCGTGCCAAAGCATAATATGCGGATTTTGCGAGCATAATGCGAGAATCCATGAAAGCATAATTCCATGATCTCGCGAGCATAATCCGCCCCAGCCTAGCTATGGCTGAATAGTGGGTTTATCAAAATTTTATATCATTTCCTGACATTATCCAGAGAGTGAGAGGTGTAAACCATGTTAGGAATCATTGGAATGGAGTTTATCATGGCAACTGGTCGTCTTTCTTGCAGACAAGCTGTCACTGCGTTGGCTCCGTGAATAATCTCTTCATACAAAACAGGAGACATTAGGCAAGTTCCTGCAAGCAGATCTCGGATGGAGATCCCTTCCACTTGCAGTAAGCCTCAAGACATGTGGCTAGAGTATTTTGTTGCTCTACTCCCTTCGGGAACGGATACGATAATTTACTTTTTTTTTTTACTCCCTTTGCTTTTGCATTATCCTCTGCACCCTAGTGCGAGGCCGTAGTCGACTCGGGTGCCTGGGTTCGAGTCTCGTTTCAGGCCGCAATTTGAGCTCGCTCTGTACGAATCAGGGGCAGTTGATTTGTTATCTCATACGAGTCCTTTCTTTTGATTTCAGTTAAATAAATGACGAGCGGCGTGGAGATTTATTCAAAAAGAGTTCGATTTGAGAAGAGGGAAGCTTCAAATACATGTAACTTGAAGTTCAAATCCTTGCTCTTGTTTCTTTTGCTGGGGGCACTGGCTGATAATGCTCGAACAATTGGCAGGTTCTGCTCAGACTGCTCAAAAAGAAGAGAATTTAATTGGCAGAACCATAAAATCCTTATGGCAGGCACTTCCATGAGTTTTGCTCCAGTTCTTCATCCACACACCAAACATGCATGAAACAAACCACACAAACGTGACAAAGTACCAAAACTCGGCCAGTTTTTCTGCCGCCATTGTCCGCCACCAGCTAGTGCAGGGCTAGGGGCGCAGACGGTGCACGGTCATTCACCTGCCACACAGCTCGGTTATACATTATCAATGCAGATCTTACTAACAATGTACGTGACACATGATTGTACAGTTACATAGCCTATAGCTAGCATAGGCGAAGACCAAGCCGCGTAACAGGCCGGCTCCATCACTATCAGTATCACCGAGTCTATCGGTACTAGTACTACTACTACTAGTACTGTTATCAAGACTCCGCTGTGCTGTTATGAGTTACTAGCAGCACCCCAGGCCAGCGTTGCCTGGCCGAATGTGGCATGCGGGTGAAGCAAGTACATGAACAGCACACTTGCTCAGCACGTGGTGGTGGCCAGACCGCTGAAGTCCTGGTGAGGAAGGTTCTTCATGGTTGGAAGGAGAAGGAGGGACGTCTGTTACGCCTTCGGGAGGCTGGTCAGGGTTGTCCAACACCTGGTGGCGGATGAAGCGGCTCAAAAAATTCATAAACTTACGAACAAAAGTGCGATGCGCTCTTCACTGCAGACCAGATGCAGAGTGCAGTCAGTGCAGATCTTTTGTGTCCTTTTGTTGCAGATGTTTCTATTTGCAGAGAACGATTCACGTGGTCCGCAGCGCTTGTGCGGCTGCTAGTGCTACCTATGGCCTAGGCTAGGTGGCTACATGATTCGCACGCTTCGCGTGCTCAGTGCTTCTGCGCGCGGCTGCTACTGCTACTCGTACTGATCGTGTCTGCTAAAAGCGCTACCATGGTACCACCTACACTGTTCGCACGCTTCGCGTGCTCAGCACGTGGTGGTGGCTACACGATTCGAACGCTTCGCGTGCTCAGTGCTTCTGTGGCTGCTTCCGCTAGCTACACGATTCGCACGCTTCGCGTGCTCAGTGCTTCTGCGGCCGCGCTAGCTACACTGTGCTACACTGTTCGCACGCTTCGCGTGCTCAGGGCAGCGCTGCTCCGCAGCGCTTCAGCGTGACACAAAAACACACGTCACAGGTGCCTCTTCTTTATAAGGAGCGTGACACACACACACACACACAGACACACGTCACAGGTGCCTCTCTTTTATAAGTAAAGATGTAGTGTGCACGACATGGCTGCACATGTACGTCATTGCTGTTATACGTCTAAGGGGCGATCAAAGAATGCACGACGGACGTCAGGAGTAGTCTCCTACCACCCTAGCATAATGAGGGTCAGAACCGGGTGCGACACCCATATGGTTCAAATGGTCCCGCAGGGACCGGGGCTCTGCCAACCGCGGAAGGTTGTAGTAAGGTCACTGTTTCCGAACACAGTGTCCTCCACCTTGTTTCATGCTGTCAATCTAACAACCACCAACGCATATGGCCGATTGGTTTGCAGGCCTGCCTGCGAATCATGAGGTCCCGAGTTCGAGACCCGCGCTGGTAGCAGGGAGCGTGTAAAGACTTTTTACGTGAGTAAAGACTTTTTATGCGTGGTGAACTGCGCCGACACCCACGGTCAACTGGGTACTCACAGCTCGGAGTGAGGGTAACAAGGATGCAGTTTACAGGGTTATGGGCCGTTACACGCCCGATTGGTTGAGAGACTCACCTACTCTCCCCTGACTCACTTGTGAGGTCTGCATTCGCCACTAAGGTGTGCAAGGCATAGGCATAGTGGTGGCCTGCGGAAGCGAAGGCTAGTTTGTGTGTTTCTGAACATTCAAGCGATGCCAACGCGAATCCCGCGAATTATTATTATTATTATTAATCTAACAATAAGTAGAAGACGAGCAGCTGCGTAGATCAACGTGCAGACCACGCAACACTACCACGACTACCCCTAGCCCTACGGGTGAAGGACGTGAACAGACTGACGAATTATAATACAAAATGTGTCTGGGGCATGCGCAACAGGGGTTGGGGCTCCCTGTGTAATAGTTAAAGGGGAAGTGCATCGATTTTTCGAGTATGGTCCAGAAGAAAGACAATTTGATATCGGTTCGAATGGCATATCTCTCGCTTCCATACGATAAGCCAAACTTGCCAAATCGCCAATTGTATGCTCACGTTGCCATAGCGACCAGCGCAGTGATGACGTACGAAAGGCTTAGCTCCACCACAGAGAAGGTCGATCACTGCAGAATTCGGTCATTTTCAATTGGTTTATTGTATTCACGAAGTGAAAGAAGGGCTGTGTTCAATGCTGTTAGTGCAGTGAACTGTTTGTTAGTAGTCCTCTCGATTGTGTACTGGGACGTGACACCGATAGGAGAAAGCTGGAGTGCGGAGACACCAGCAGACAAGCGAAAATAGTGACGAACAAAATGCTGAAATCTTGGTTGGGACAAATCAGACGTTCAGCATTTCCCCCAACCAAGGACCATGCCGTTTGCTCTTTCCACTTCCTGAAGATGAATGTGATGCTTCCTGGCGACTCTCCTATCTCTCGTAACATCTTCTGAAGCCAGGTGAGACGACGGGTGGTGGAGATTGACGAATGAAATAATGTCGTAGGTTTGAAAGTTTGCTGAAAATGTCTCAGGAGAGATGGCGAATTCCAAGCATCTTGTCCTGGAGGAAACCATTTCCTAGGCACAGTCAGCCTAGGAAAATGCATGAGAAGGGCGATAAACAGTTCACGGCACTAACAGCATTGAACACAGCACTTCTTTCACATCGTGAATACAATAAGACAATTGAAAATGACCAATTTCTGCAGTGATCGACCTTCTCTGTGGAGGAGCTAAGCCTTTCGTACGTCATCACTGCGCTGGTCGCTATGGCAACGTGAGCATACAATTGGCGATTTGGCAAGTTTGGCTTATCGTATGGAAGCGAGAGATATGCCATTCGAACCGATATCAAATTGTCTTTCTTCTGGACCCTACTCGAAAAATCGATGCACTTCCCCTTTAATACTTTAGAAGTCTTTATGCGTGCAGTGTGTTGGTCCAGAGAGGGCTGCGTTCCACCAGCCTATGAGCATGACAATTATAATTGTGATGAAGAAAGGAAAAGGACAAAATGTTACGAGTTATGACAAACTGTCCAGTGTCCACCAACGTAACCAGATCTTATACAGTCAGCGAGTGCGACAAAATGGCGGTTACGTTGGTGGACAGTTTGTAATAACTCGTTACATTTTGTCCTTTTCCTTTCTGCAACATGACTATATTGGCTCTCCATCCGAGTTCAACAATATAATTGTTATACATTATATTGTACAGTGCAGTGTCACCGCCATGAGTTTCGAAATCTGAAGAAAATGTTGAAAGATCTCTGCTGGGATGACAGCTACACTACACATTGTACAATGTAGCTGAGTGGCATCGCTTGCCTCAACTTGCTCAAACAAAGCCAAATTAATTGGAGTCCTGGTGACGACAGTCAATGGTTTCCTCATACTTTTCCCTTTTCAAATCCCTCTCAAGTATGTATCTAGAGGGGTCACTAGTACTTCCTCCGTGTACAAAAACCTCGTGGATTTTTTTGAAAGCTGCGCACAGCTCTGGAATTGTTCCGTTTGACTCGGAATAACACTTGTGGCATTGTCTTACCTGTTTACAAGCTATACACAAAGAAAAAAGCAACTCAGACGAATGAGATTGAGTTATTTCATAGTCTTCGTCGCTCATGTCATTGTCACCTGACGCCGCCGACTCCGCATCGCCAACAGTCGCTGCTTCCGCCCGCATTTCGTTCAGATTCGTGTCACCTGCAGTGATGATCCGACGCTGGACTTTGGCTACGTCCTCTTCATCTCTAGAGCTGTGTACGAATCGGTGTCGACTATATTCAGTTATTCCAACCCGCGACCTCCATTATGCCGTGAAACGAGTCGTACAAGCACATCCACACGCTTCGCATTTTCTCGCCAGGAAAATCCTCCCAATGCATTCTACAATGGCTTCGAGGAGGCCCCTCCGATTCCCCTTGGCGACAAAGGAGACGTCTGACTTGAGAGAGGCGAAGAACGCCAGGCCATCGACATTCTGATCCTGAGTCTGCACGACGACTGAAATGTTTCATCTTGCCGTGGGAGCGAAACAAATCTATGTTCTCACGCTGCGTAGATCTATGCCGCGCGACGCAAGTACAACTAATTTACTTACAAGTACGAGCCTGGCCAGTTTCAGGGCAGCGAGTGCCGCGTGACTCCGTGTTCCAGCCACGAGCTACACTTCGTCACTGTGTCAGTTTCGAGCAAGTAAGTGTTAGTTTTTTTCATTTGACTCTTGAGTTTCTGTCGGCAACGTCCTCACACGCATGGCGTCCGTGGAGAATCTGTTCGGGATCAACCAAACTAACCTCGACATGGGCGTGGGTTGTCGATGACAGCCTTTGGCACCGTTCGTTGAGCAGGTTCTTGCTCAAAAACACCGTTCAAAAAAGTCACGAAGTTTTTGTATACGGAGAAAGTAGTAGTGTTAGGAAGAATTACGTCACAACGTAGACTACTCAGTGGAACTAACGACCAAGATAATGGATAGTGAGCATGGGCGAGCGCCCCCATGGGGATTCTCCATTGAGTTCAGAATGTTTCATGAACTCCCTCTTGCCTACAGCGTCTGCACAAAGAGAGGGCACGAAACTGAAAGAGTATCAGTGTCGCTACGACGCGGTAACAGAGTGTTGCATGATTGTGATTTTCTGTGTTAGCACTCAATCTGTTCGTGCCGTGAAGATTGAAAAATAGCTTGAAGGAAGGTCGATCATGGCGTTTTCGGGTAGTTGCAGAGCTATTGCGCTGATTGCCGTAGTGGCTGCGATGTGCCACCTATCTTCAGGAACTCCGTTACCTGTAAAAGCTGAACAGAGAGAAGTATGCAGCGAAGGCCAGCTTTATATAGGATCCCGGCGAACGAACAAGCCATGCGGAGGACTATGCCGCTGGGGGAGGAAGCTTTTTCTCGAGGGGAAAGTGATATTGTCTGCAGCTCGTGACTGCTGTCGCGCCAAGCCCAGAATCAGCTTAAAGGAGCCTCCCTATATTTGCGAGAAGACTCTGAACAAGAGGAAGAAGTGCGCATGTGTGTGCAGCATGGGCCGATTTCGAAGCTACCCGTTCCCAACCGACGGATATCGTACTGCCGATGGTGGCTTGAAGCCGTGTAAAGAGGTCAAGGCTGTGCTGCGGAGGATGATTTCCTAATCGATTTCGCCCTAGTTTTGGCCAAGATATTAGTTTAGCTGAGCTGCAAGTACATATTCAAACAAACGGACACGAGGACTGTTGCCTAGTACCTCATGAGACTGATGACTTGTTGCCAAAAAGCTCACTGTATCTTCATCATTCTGCATACTTACATGATCGTGTAATGATCCTATCTAAGAGATCTATTTCCGCATGAAGAACAAACTTCCTTGCTGTGGTGTTGTGAACGTGGGCAAATAGCGCAGTGTGGAGAGGTAGACAGTTCAAATTGTTCGCTGATTTTTGCTTTTTGCATGTCTTGCGGGACGCTACTCTCTTACATGTAGTGGAGAACATTGTATCTATGATATCAGATCATTCAGCTTGTTCCACAAGAGAAGTTCACTGAATCAGGAACACTATATTTCTTATAATCCACAGACAGAAGAGCTGGCAGTAGACATGGGCGGGTAATGCTAGCATTATGGCTGGCATTATAATCCCTTTTTTCCAGGTGGGATAATGCTGGCATTATAACACCATTTCGCATGCAAAATTGGCATTACATGCATAATAGCCGGTCGACAACGGTGTCATGCATGAAGCTGGCTAGGTCCAGTTCCGAAAATCGTGCATCTGAACCCGTCCGGCTTCGTCCGAAGACTTGGCGTTGCAAACCAACCATCTCAGTGGATTGTCAGTGGAAGCTTCCTCACTGCTGCTTAAGTTTTTTTCTTTTACGCTTTGGCCCTGATCCAAGACGGCCTTCTTAAATCGACTTTTCCAACTTTCAAACTGGCATTATGGAGTAGTGTGAGCATTATAAGTGGCATTATATCCTCATATTACGAGTATTACCTTGAGCATTATCGCAGCAAATAACTAGCATTACCCGCGCGTGCCTAGCTGGCAGTTGCTTTTTGTAACTCTGAGTTTCACGAACTGTATCGATCATCAGTTGTGTGAGTTTGCTGAGTCGTCCTTCTGACAACTGTATGCATACCAACCCACATCAGAATTGCCACTTGCATGCAACGACATCAGAACTTGGCATTACGATTATTGGGATAGCAAGAGCCGGAGTAGATTGAAAGCACAACCCTGGGTTGTACAAGGATGCGTCATTTGAATCGTGGCACGAGAAAAATGCAATGCTAGGAAGATACAATCATGATTGTACAACTTAGACCCTGTATGTACTAAGCGGTGTTGACTGTACAAAACAGCACAGTCAGACCTCGCTTATTCAGTCCTCTTTTATCCCGGATCTCTCGCCATCCGGAAGAAAATTGTTCGTTACCGATTTACAGCACACGTCATGCATCAATACAGCATTATGTGTTTTAAGCTAGGTCTGACAGTACAGTCAAAACCGCTTACTATCTAGTAATGTATTCTGCCCGAAGCCCACAGGAACACGTGAACATTGAAGGGGCTTTGATGCTGCCTCCCGACAATAGGGCTTGAAAGTGATGACGTCAAAAACGGCCTGGGAGTAGAAAGTTGACATCAGACTTCTATTTTGGATCCACTACGGTGTGACTTTGCTATGGGGCTGTTAAGACTAGTGATGACGTCACAGTTCCTTCGATACGCATAGCAACGATCCCACTGGGGACAAACAAAAGTAGCGTCGTCTCCACCGAACCAGTTGTCAGTGGCAACATATAGGAATCGTGTACATTTCTTCGTTTCTTCTTTGCTGTTTTCAGTGAGTGTTTTGTTTTCTCTTTGTCCTTGATCTCGACGGTGTTGTCGTGCTCATTACCTTACTAAGACGTCTCTTGTGACTGTAGCCAGTGTCACGGAGAAGTTTATTGGCGTGACGAGGTAGATCGCCGAGATCGAGCGTGAAAAACGCTCTGCATTAGCAGCTCCTGTAGAATGTCTTCTGGGATGGCGTATCCATGGTCAACAAAGCCAAGGTGCAAGACAGCATAAGAGATCGTGTAAACGATGTGAACTCCAAAAGGTAAGCTCCTGAACGAGTGGAAAGATATGTGTATTTACAAACTCTCTCTTCATCCATCGATTGCCGCTATGCATTGCATTTTGTCTTCACAGATAATCTGGACAAATAAAATTTAGAGAGTGCAATCGTGCTTGGGACCCATCCCAATGTCATCACATGGCTGTGGTGACTAGTGTATACCTGTACCTGGGAGAGTTTTTCCTCAACTGAGACGGAGTGTAGGTGGATGGATTATGAGAAATGCGAAGATGTGGAGTAAGTTGTGTCGAAGAAATGTGTAATAAAATATAATTTACTTTACGCTCAAACATACACTGTACATGTACATGTAACATGATAATGATTCCATCTTCATATCTCCGCAACAGGTACGCCATACGCACCGAATACATGGTGTGTGTGCAAGCGCGCGCGCGTACATGCACACACTCTCATGCGTGGCCGAGTTGGCCGGATGAACAGACCACGCATTTGCACGAGGTGTCCGTCATGTCATTGGAATGCTGTATTTTATGACTTTATTCCAAAATAGTATGTCTTGCCCTGTCAAATGGAGTTTGTGTCTATGCTCAGCGGGTATCGGGCCACGACGCCATACTGCAAGTCAGCGCTGGAATTAAAATAGCACTTCATGGATTATTTTAACTAATTTCCTTTGCGTTTACATGTACAGGCAGGCATAGTGGGATGGTCTAAGACCATGATTGAGAAACAGAGGGTACCAGGTTCAAGTCCTGCTTGGAAGCGGAAGGATTTTTTCCAGCCGTGCTGCGACCCACAGTTAATTGGGAACTCGTGGCCTGGCACGAGGGAAACATGGATGCAGTGAATGGGATTTCGGTCTTTGACCACTTTGTGGTGGGTCTGATCTACTCACCTCCCACCGTTTAGGAGCTGCATCTGCGCCTTGATCCAAGAGGGTGGTGGCGTTCCTGCGGATGCGGAAAACTGGGCCTTTGGCCGAGTCTCACGCGAACCGTGAAATTTTTTTTTTTTTTTTTTTTACATGTACTTTGTTGAGCCCGTGGTTTCATTTCTGTGTTCTGTTATGATTGGCCTCTGGAAATAATCGGAGTGGATGTCATTTTTGTCATATGTGTGTGCCTTGTGCAACAGGTTCAAGGCTAGATGCACTTCACATTCGGCGTGCAATCTCGGTGTCTGGGACCTGATAACGTCTTGGTTGGATGGGTAATCAAGGATGATACTACTCGGCACACCAATGTACATGTCAATGTAATTTTTACTTTTTCAGAGCTGCACTATTTACGGACGAATGTGTCTGTTAGAGAGGAAATAAATAGTATTCACAAACAAGTCCCACTTATTGTTTCTGTTCGTAAAAGGAAATTGCAATTTTTGGTCATATTGTTCGTTCCGGCTGTTTGTCATTGACTGTTCTTCAGGGTTGTGTTGCTGGAGGTCGTGGCCGAGGCAGGCCCAGAATGTCATGGCTTGATAATATTATTTCATGGACTGCACTGGACGTGCAGTCCCTGCTCGCTGCTGCACGCGATCGATTTTTATGGCGGTCGCTTGTTCATACTTGCTCTGGGACGCCTCGACGGCTTTAGGGCTTGTGATGATGACTATTTACGTCTTGATGCTTACTTCGGTGCTAGCGTGTTTCCCCCGGATTATTTCTATCATCATGCGTGTTCTTGGGCTGAGCGAGCACATGCACGAGTGTGCATCTATAACCCCGTGTATCTTTGGTTACACTTTGTTCTGCAATGCATGTACCTTGTAACAGTATGTGCTTGCACTGCTTTGTGTGATCTGCGTATTTCAGGACTATTCAGTGCATTAGACCCAGGTTGGTTTGGTTGCCGAATGATCTCTTGTTGCGTCGCTCTGTGTTTTGTATTCATCAATTTTTGGGCTTGAGAATTGAGCTGGTGTGTGATTCCCAATATCAAAACATCATGCTGGTGCTCTGTGTTTCGATTATCGACTGTCCGAGCAGTCACGATTCATTACCAGAACAACCAATACTGTAGTCTCTTGACGTGTTTGTCTTTTTGTGTTTTCGCCGGGGGAATTAGCGGTGACGTTGCACAAAGAACGGCAGTGTTGCATCACTGGACGACCCTGCCTCTGCATCTTTTTTTTTTTTTTTTTTTTTTTTACTACAAAGCACTGGCCAGCAACATAAAAGGGGAGGTAGACAAAAGTGGACAAGCGAACTTTGACAACACAGAGGAGCGTGGCATGCGTGCCGATGAGGTAGGTCAACCTCCCCCGACCTAGTGGTCTCGGGTTCAACAGTTGGTCTACGCATCAGGAAGGGGAAATGGACAGAGAAAGGGAGAATGAGCATGAGGAGCTTCCCAGGAGAGGAAGAGTGAGTGAGAGAGAGAGAGAGAGAGAGAGAGAGAGAGAGAGAGAGAGAGAGAGAGAGAGAGAGAGAGAGAGAGAGAGAGAGAGAGAGAGAGAGAGAGAGAGAGAGAGAGAGAGATAATAATAGAGACAACCGGTTATTCTCAGTGCTGGTGGACTTCAGTGGCCCATAGCCAATTGGTCTGGCGGAGGTGATGGTAGGCCTTGGTCTTGAATGTCGGCAATTTCTTGAGAGTTGGGCGTTCGGCGAGGATTGGGGCAGGCAGTGTGTTCCAGCTCTCCAGGACAAAGTATGGGAAGGAGCGGCGGATGAACTCTGGACTGGAGGCTGGCAGAGGAGTTGCGAGTTGGAAAGAGTGGCCACCGAGGGACTGGCGTTGCCGGCGCGTCCGGGGTGCAGCGTTAACTCTTGCTGGGGGAAGGTACCATGTTGGTAAGCAGAGCTGGACCTGGTATGCATTGCAGCTTATACAGGTAGCACAGCCCGTAAACATGCCTTCGGATTGCCAGGCTGGGGAGCAATGAGGGGCCAATAACCTTCATGGCTCGACGCTGGACCAGGTCCAGCTGATGGAGGTGACAATGTGCAGCACTTGCCCAGACGAGAGGGGCGTACTCCATTATAGGCCGTACAAATCCTTTGTACACAGTTAGGCGCCCTGCACTGTCCAGGATCCGAGATGCCTTTCGGAGCAGGCCGAGTCGCTGGTTGGCTCTAACGGCAAGGGAACGGATGTGGGCCCGGAAGGAGAGAGTACTGTCAAATAACACTCCTAGCAGCTTGAGCTGAGGGCTCTCAGGCACCTGCATGCCATCAAATGTGAGCTGTGGGACATCCAGGGATGGTCTGTGGCGGTCAAGGAGTATTGCCTGAGATTTTGATGGCTCGAACTTTATCTTCCATTGGGCACCCCAAGTCTGCAGGCGGTCAATAGATGTTTGGAGGCTATTGCAAGCAGCAGCGATGGTATCTGGGTTTCTGATTAGGGCATAGAGTGTTGTATCGTCCGCATAGACAGCTAGACTGGAGCCTGGGGCTAAACACTGTTCTGCATCGTTTACATATAACAGGAAAAGAGTGGGACCTAGGAGGCTACCCTGGGGCACTCCAGCCTTGATCGGGAACAGTGGGGAGGACTGACCGCCAACAACTACAGTCAGTTTTCGGTCATGGAGATACGACCTTAGCCAAGCCAGGAGTTGGCCGTGGATGCCACATTGCTGTGCCTTCGCAAGGACACCTGGGTGGGAAACCTTGTCGAATGCCCCGGCAATATCAACTGCCAGGGCATGCACAAGACCGCCGCCAGCCAGGGTAGTGGCCCAGGAATGCTGGAGAGCCGTCAGTAGGTCACTTGTGCCCAGTCCACGTCGGAAGCCAAACTGGGACGAGGAGAAGAGTTGATGGGTTTCCAGGTGGTTCACAAGCTGCCGATTGATGATACCTTCCATGATCTTAGAGATGATCGTCAGGAGAGATATAGGCCGGTAGTTCTTCATCATGGATTTGGGTCCTTTCTTGTGCACTGGAACGACACGGGCAATTTTCCATGATTGGGGCTGGACTCCATTTGCAAAACACAGGCGAAACAATCTAGCCAGCGGATGTGCTAGTTCAGCTGCACACTCCTTGAGTACTCGTCCTGGGATCTCATCTGGACCAGTGGATTTGGATGTGTTGAGACGCTTCAGGCACTGTTGGACTTCAGAGACGCGGAAGCGGATGCGCTGCAGACCCGGAGTGGTAGTGCGGGGTGTTGCTGGTAACTCAGCATTGTCGATGTCATTATTCCCAAGGCTACATTTTTCAGCAAAGAATCTAGCAAGGCACTCGCTCTTGGCTTTCGATGTACTGTGCTCGTGCCCGTCAGCATCAGTGAGTGTTGGCATGTCTGTAGTCCTACCCAGACCGGCGGCGCGCTTGACATTCCTCCACCAGTCCTTGTCTCTCATGGAACCACGTGTGAGACGCTCTCGGACTGTCTGCTCTTCAGCTTGTTGTGCACGATGTTGGGTTGTAATAGATTGAGTGACAGTTGTCATGAACGACTGCTTCAGGCATTCGCTGGGCCCCTGGTGACGCCAGGCCTTCCACGCTTTCTCTTTGGCACGTTGAGCCTCAGTGCATTCTGGTGTCCACCAGCTCGGATCGGACGGCCTTGTTTCCAGCATCTTGTGGGGAATAAACTGCAGCATCCCAGACACGATGTGCCTAGTAACAAGGCTGCATGCTTCCTCTGGGTCCTCCGGAAACTCAGCTGCCCAGGCAATGCGACGGTAGTGGGCACGCAGTCTGTTCCAGTCGGCTTGGCCATATCGCCACACACGCCTCCGTGTGCTGGGCTCATTTTCTAGCGGGGCTTGAGCGAGCACAGCGTGGACAACACAATGGTCTGACCTTCCTATCGGCGGCGAGATACCGGTGGTCACAGTACCAGTGAAGTCAGAGAGCACTAAGTCCAGGGTGTTGAGACCTCGGGTTGGTTCTTGGACATGCTGCATGAGGCTGTGGGCAGCGCTTAGTTCCTCCATGTACTCCCCTGCACGGGTGGTCTTAGAGCTGCCGAGCCAAGCCGTGTTGTGGACATTGAAGTCTCCGACCAGCATGGTGTGGGTGCCGTGTTTTCTGACGCTATCCAGGATGCCATCGAGGCATCTGACTTCATGTCCCCAGGATCTGGTGCAGATACACCAGACAGTCACTTCCTGTAAACACGCAAACAGCAAAAGAAGAGATCCCGCAAATCAGGAAAAACCATTGTGGAAAATATCGAGTAGATCATACACCATTCAATAATCTGGAGTAACTACTGTGAGACAAACACTTCAGTGCTCTTCCAAAATACCCTGTAACAATTCCCTAGAATTATTTTATTTTTATATTCTCAGGACATCATTCTGAACATAATAACTTCTTCCATGGGTCTTCAATCACCACGGAAGGCGAGAATATATCTAAGTCATGCAGTTTACGGGAGGTGCGAGCTGTCATGGATATAGAGGCTGGTATTACTGTGCCAGCGTGAGGGCGGAGACAGAAAGAAGACACTGATTTCTTGAACAACTCACCTACATATAATCGAATCCACAGGGAGCGCTCGTATTTTGATCAATCAGGACGCCAAGAATCTTCAAAGCACTCTCAAACACGGAGTTTTACAGTGGGCAGCCAATTTCACAGCCATTATGAAGGCCCTCGACGACTACAGGAGATTTGTAGAGGAAAGAACAAGGAGTAAAGAGCGACAACAAACGCTTGAAGAAAAAGCAAAGAAAAACTGCTCTCTCTCCAGTCATTTAGATGCTGTTGCCTTTGACAACTGGTTCCATCCAGAGGACGCGACTTTTGTTTGTCCCCAGTGCTCTCCGTTGCTATGCGTATCGAAGGGGCCGTGACGTCACACTTAACAGCCCCATTGCCTCAGTATGTGTATGTGGGTGTATAGCAACCCACTCATGTCGCATGCAGGTGCGACTTTTACTTCGCCACCAGTTGTCTGCCCGCTCCCATTAGCCAAATCAGTCAGTTTCACTGGCTACATCACCTTGCTGTGAGTAAGACCGCTTGAAATGTGCTTGGATCCATACACAAACTGGATCCAGGTGGATCCAGTTTTTGAATTTTTCAAATTGTTGCTATGCCATTGCTATGCTGTGACGTAGCACTTTCAGGCACTATTGTGAGAAAAAGAGCCGTTGATAACTGGTCCAGTTTCCATGGGATAATCAAATGATGGAATTATTACTTGAACACAAGAATACCACTGGTTGATCGAACACGGAAGGAGTACGCCACTATAGGAAAGCAGCATGCTTGTACAGGCAAAGAAACTGGCGTTGAGAATTTAACGATACGAGTGACAAATAGGGAAAAACAACAACAGTGATTGTAGTGAACCTTAGCTTCATTGCCCAGCCATGTTCCCTGGGTGTCAGTTTAGGTACAACAATTTAAACACACCCTGTGCTACTAGAGTATACGAGAATATGAGAGCATTGCATGGATCAGAGCTGTGGTGAATTCAATAGGAACATCATGTGAGTATCCTGCAGGCTCCCATAGAAATGAGCATTTGGAATGAAATGGTGGACAACGTGATCTGGTAAAATGGGACCGCAGGCTGTGTCATCCAGGCACAAATACAGAAACACAGACACGCGGACTCACACAGATGCACACAGACACACTATGCACCACACACACACACACACACACACACACACACACACACACACACACACACACACACACACGTGCGCGCACACACCATAATGTATACAAAAACACACACACACAACACAAGAATACTCTTTTTGATCAAAGCAGAGCTTGGTCCAGGATTACGGCACCTCTATCACAGTTGCTCCATGGAGCAGGATGCACCAATGTCAGCCATGTAGAATGAGAAGCCAGTTCCACGCATGATAATACTTGTTTTACTGTTGATCAGACACATTCTGACATGGGTAGACCAGTGGGTCAGGGCCCATCTATTGGTTCACTCACTTTCTGCTACTGACTTCGCTGCCACAAACGCTGGAGTGAGAATGGCGGCGCTTTTGTCGTCCAGCTTGACTCTGCGTAGTGTCATACTGGAGAAGGGTGGTTGAAACGTGACTTCGTACTGCACTTGCAGAGGGTCTGTCTCCTCGATGCATTCCCACAGCCAGTCGAAGAAGTCCTGTGCGAAATTCAGGCACACAGAGCTACTCCAATAATCACTGCACATATCAGGTAGGTCTGCAGTTTTGTAATTCTTGACTCTGTGCACAATACCGTCGTCATTTCGGAACCCCACCAGAAGGCTTGGTGCTCCGATGCAGTAGCACTGGGCCCATGTCTCCAGCAGTTTTTGGCGATGGAACGTTTCCCTGTGATGCGGTGTGTACAGTTCTCTCTGAGTTTTCATCTCCACATAATTGGTGGGTGGTGATTGGCCTGGTCTATCAAGCTCACCATCCACCTCCGCAGACAATATGAACGAATGATCAGCCAGTTGCGTGTAGACCACCGTGTCAAATCCAGCGGTATTATTCGGCCTGCTGTTCTGTTCAGCTTCTGGATTGATGGGGGCTGTGCAGTAGGATTCAAATCTGAAACCCCAATGTGTCGCCTGTTGCTCACGGGGGCT
Source organism: Sycon ciliatum (assembly GCF_964019385.1). Taxonomy (NCBI): domain Eukaryota; kingdom Metazoa; phylum Porifera; class Calcarea; order Leucosolenida; family Sycettidae; genus Sycon; species Sycon ciliatum. The sequence continues at coordinate 16,753,622 of NC_088643.1, read as the reverse complement.
TAGATCGGAAAAGCCGTTCCACTTTGGAAACTGCTGATCCATGCACATGTAAATAACGTTCCTAAATCGGCACACTTTGACACGCCATTCCTTGGGGTATCTGGCGTTCCAGTTGTACGGTGCAGTTAGAACTTGTTTCAAGACTCCCCGTTTGAAGACAAAATTCGTGTCAGGAACCTCCTTGTTCTCCATGATCCATTCCAGAAGCGGCTTGATTCCCTCTGCTTTGATGTTATCCTCGTCTCTCCATTGAAAGTCTGCAAATCCTTCGTTCAAATCCCACTCTACTGATCTCAAGCCGCCATCTGGAATTTCCACGCAGCGACGAGCCTCTCGTCTGTTCATGAATATGGCACGCTTGTCATCCATGGAGAAACACCCGATCTCAACTGGGGCACGCAGAGACACGTTGGATTTGTGAGCTCTGTGTCTAATAACCAGCTGTGGTTTTTCATCGCCACTCCCCGGCGCGTTAGTCGCAGCGCTCATTCTCACCCAGGCACGGTACCTTCAACAGCCCGCAGTCCAGTTGGTTGCTATCCAGTGCGAACTGGGTAGGAGGACTGCCACACACCAAACTAGACTAAACCGCCCTTACCCTTGCTCGGTAAGACAACGTACTGCTGCTTCTTTTGCCTACCTTCGTTATCTTAGCTTTGTCTTAGCTTTGTTACCTTCAACACCATCATGATCATGATGATCACCTCTACGGCTCTAGTCTAGACCGGCCATAAAACAAAATAATTACTTCGAAGTATGAATTATGACATAATTAATTTTGTTTTATGAACATCGTTGCGTTTCCACTAGGCGCACTACACAATACAATGCCAATGGAGTACAAATTCAATGACTGTACGGCACTAGTACGGACGCTGCCAACACTCAACAGCCAACACGCTACACGTAGACGTAGAACTAACTACTAAAATAACATAGCTAGTTACCATGGTTACTATTACTCAATGATGCAGACAGCCAGACTGTTTCGGCCAATAGGGCTTGAAAGTGCTACGTCACTCCATAGCAATGGCATATCAACAATTTGAAAAATTCGAAAACTGGATCCACCTGGATCCAGTTTTTGTATGGATCCAAGCACATTTCAAGCGGTCTCACTCACAGCAAGGTGATGTTGCCAGTGAAACTGACTGATTTGGCTAGTGGGGGCGGGGTTACAATTGGTGGCGAAGTAAAAGTTGCACCTGCATACGACATGAGTGGGTTGCTATGCACCCACATACTGAGGCAATAGCAAAGTCACACCTTAGGCCTCGGTCACACTACGGCAAAATGCTGCGTCAGCGTCAGAATCATGAGCTTTTCCATGGCAACTGACGCAGCGCGGGAAGTTTGAGCGTCAGACGCTGCTGCGTCAAACGTGGGGAAATCGGCTGCGTTGCCGCTGATGGGAGTGACGCTTGGCGGAAAAACAGTGTCTTTCAAGTAAAATTAGTTTCAAGACACTTTGCTTGAGTTGAGCAGTTATTCGACATTCGTCTGTTCAAGGTTTGTTTTGTTCCCTCTTTTTGTTCGAGATGAGTCCGTGGACCTACGAGGCCGAGGCTGCTCTGCTCCGAACCTGGCGGAAGAGCGAGGCGTTTTCTGAGAAGAAAATGATGTCGAGAAAGGACCAGTTGTTTGAGTGGGTCATCGGCCAACTGGAGCCTGTTGACTTGTGAGTGTTGTGTTGTCGTCAAGAGCCCCAAAAAAGGACAACCAGTATGACGAAGTCAGGAGAAACACAGCTGCGATGCGGACTTTTCTTGCCTGATCAATGACACTACAACTGAAAATGGCTTCAAATTCGGAAAGAAACAACAACGATCGTGCACGCGTGGACCTAGTATCTTTCGTCTTCTTGTAATCAAAAATCAATGAAAAATTCGAAAACTTAGTCCGACAATTTTTTTGTATAATAAGCAAAAGGCCGGTTTCCGTGGGAATCCGTGTCGTCATTGAGTTTTCCTGGTGGTTTTGTGACGTAGACAAATGCGTCAAGCCGCGGCAGTCATGAGTAGGGATGTCCAGATTCTGTTTTCAATTTTTTTTGCATTTTGGGGTAAATCTACCCCACTTTTGCATTTTCGAATTTTGCCTGTTTCTGCACGGTTTCGACCCAGAAAAGGTCGGTTTTCCTGGCTAATCCCCACTGGCACACATCAATCCAAGCCAAATTTTGGTTGTGGCCGGTTCCCGCCTCCCTCCTCCTCAGAGTACTCACCATCAGAATCGGCTGTTTCAACTACGGTGGCAAGATTGGAAGCCATAGCGGTATATCATCAGACAACAACAGCAGCTGGTATAGGAGAGCAAATGAAAGAAGACTTCTAAACGTTATACTCTTCAAAAAAATTCGTCGCCATTTTGTTGTCATGGTAACGAACCCATTTTTTCCGCGGTTTGGCTAAAAAAATTGAATTTTTTAGAAAATTTTAGAAAAGCATAAAAAAGACGATATGCATTTTGATAAGATTTGGCCGCATTTTGCATTTCAATTTTTCCACAAAAAAACGCGCAGAATCGGGCCAACCCTAGACTCATGAGCTGCAAAAAAAACAAAACACTGTGTGACCCCGCGTCTCCGTCAAGTGCTGCGGCTTGACGCTGCGTCCAGCTTCAAACTGCCGTAGTGTGACCGAGGCCTTAGTGGATCCAAAATAGAAATCTGATGTCAATTTACTACTCCCAGGCCGTTTTTGACGTCATCACTTTCAAGCCCTATGTATGAGGCCTCATCAGTGCAACTCCGAGCTTAAAAAAGGATTGAACTGTCACTAGTACTACTACTAGTAGTACTAGTAGTAGTAGGGACGTTTAGCAATGCGAAAATTCGAACTTTTGGTGGTGGCGATATTTCGCGAAAATCTATTTCGAAAAAGAAAACTTGTGAGGTTTAGCAATGCGAAACGACTTTTTCTCGAAGCTATTTGAATCTTATAGTACCGTACCGTATATGCAGCTCAGTCTCCAGCAGGGGGCTGTAAAATTACTACTCCCTGTAGTGAAATGCGTACCGAGAAAAGAGAAAGTTACTTTCGCAAATCACTGCAACTTCGCGTCCAAGTTTTCGAAGTTTCGACCTTTGTTTCTGTACTCATTCCCAGACTCGAATTTTCTTTCGAACTTTCGCGTTGCTAAACGTCCTTAGTAGTACCGGTACTACTACTACTAGTAGTACAGTAGTAGTAGTCTGTAGCTTGAAGGTAGCAATGGGCTTCGTAACTAACTTTCCGAGTTGTTTCACACGTCCTTGTTGCTGCCATTTAGTGGTCAGTAGCCAAGGCTTGAATCGTGTGCACTACTAGTACTAGCAAGAGTAGATAAACAAGAGTGTGCAACTGCCTGCACAACCTCTATGCTGTGCTGCGACGGCAGAACTTCACATCACGTGACATGGTTCAAAAGGTTATGCTGGCAAACAGTGCAAAGTGACCACAAGAGAGTTGTACCCAAAGCTGGGCTGCGTACAACCCAGTATCTATCATGCACTAGAGTGCACGGGTTCATCACGTGATGTGAAGTTCTGCCGTCGCAGACCCCATAGCTGGAGTTGCACACTCTTGTTTATCTACTCTTGGTACTAGTAGTAGTACTGCCACGGCGCTAAGACTCGAGTAGAGACTAGAGTAGAGTAGAGACTACATTAAATTTTGTAGTAGAGGCATCTGAGCAGAGTATTTCAACTGTGTAGCACTGTGAGCATGTCCATTGTGACCCTGGGGATTGTGAGTCTGATCTCAGTGTACGTAATAACATAGTCCGTGATAGAAAGACAGTCTCACAGATTTAGCATCTCTTCTAAAAAGAAGTACGAGTTAGAAGTCCAGCGGATAATGCTCCAAAACTGCACCATAATGCTGATTATAATGCTTCAACAAGGGCTATAATGCTCTTGCTTCGGGTCAAAAAGGAAGAACGGCTGCACATATTCAATCTGGATTCGGCTGGAGCCGCCGCTACGGTTCTCACCAGCCCAAGAACCATTTAAAATACATAAACGATTCTCCACAGGACCAGTGACTGCTCTCCATTGCAACTTTGCAACTTTGATGCCTGGCTATGACTGAATGGTGGGTGTATCAAAACTAATCATTTCCTGGCATTATCCAGAGAGTGAGAGGTGTAAACCATGTTAGGGATCATTGGGATGAAGTTAATCATGGTAACTGGTAGTCCTTCCTGCAGACAAGCTGTCACTGCGTTGGCTCTGTGGATAATCTCTTCACACCAAACAGGAGACATAAGGGAAGTTCATGCAAGCAGATCTCGGATCGAGATCCCTTCCACTTGCAGTAAGCCTGAAGACATGTCACATGTGCCTAGTGCGAGGCCGGAGTCGACTCGGGTGCCTGGGTTCGAGTCTCGTTTCGGGCCGCAATTTGAGCTCGCTCTGTACGAATCAGGGGCAGTTGATTCGTTATCTCATACGAGTCCGTTCTTTTGATTTCAGTTAAATAAATGACGAGCGGCGTGAAGATTTATTCAAAAAGAGTTCGATTTGAGAAGAGGGAAGCTTCAAATAACTTGAAGTTCAAATCCTTACTCTTGTTTCATTTGCTGGTGGCACTGGCGGACAGTGATTTTGCTCGAACAATTGGCAGATTCTGCTCAGACTGCTCGAAAAGAAGAGAATTTATTTGGCAGAATAGTTCAAACCGTATGGCAGGCACTACCTTGCGTTCTGCTCCATGGTTCAGCTCTTTATCCACAAATGAAACGTGCATGAAACATACCACAAAAGTGCTAAAATTCGGTCAGTTTTCCTGCCGGCATGCCATTATCCGCTAAGGGCTAGAACTGGCGCAGTTTTAACAGAGGACGCGCGGGCAGTCACCCGTGACACAGTTCAGATACATGTTCCTGTACCGGTATATACATGATACTAGTACATACATGTACATGATTATACAATACATGTGGCTCTTACCTAAAGTAAAAATATTACAGTCAACTTCGCAAATACATGTATATAATAACGACTGCGGATATAACGACCATTCGCGAATAACGACAGAATTTCCATGCCCAGAGCAGAGCAAAGTCCATTCTACCTGCACACATGTACATACATGTATTAGGAATGAGACTTCGGGTATAAGGACACTTCGCGAATATAATAAGGACACTTTTCTGATGCCCCGCCGAGTGTCGTTATACAATCATGTAGTTATACTCAAAGTTGACTGTAGTCTGTAGCAACATGTACATGTACATAGGCGAAGACCAAGCGTAACAGACTGTCAGTACTCAGTAGTCAGTAACACTACTAAGTACTATACACACAGGCTCTATCACTAGATCGGTACCATGGCAAGAGTGGTGTCACCATGGCTACGCTGTGCATGTAGTGTACAGAACTGTCAGTGTTGGCATTGGATTCTTGTTAGTGTTGGCACTGCATATGCATGCATGCAGTACAATTGTACATGACTGCATCCATTCTACCACTAACAGTCAGTGCTACCACAACAATCATTGTCTGTATGATGTACAGCCAGGTTGGGCATCCGTGCAAGAGGTTTCTGGTCTCAATAGCAGGATGCATTTTCAAAAAATAATTTGATGTTAGCGTGACTCACCCATTACCATCCGTGTTGTCGAGGGGGCAACTACATGAATTAGTTACTTCTTGCGCAGATGTCTAGGAATGAAAGCCGGAAGAAGAAGAGAGAATATCTACGGCGTGTAGTGAATTTTAAGAGGTGCGTTTATCATGATTATTATTTATTCACACCTTTGGTCTTCAGTACCAATGGCCTCTGTGGGCGTGAATGTCTGCGGGCTTTAAAGAATTTGATCGGCTTGATTATTATGCATCATTCTGTCTTACAATATTCATTGGCCATGAACCATTCAAGTAATTAGTTGCAAGATCTCTTTCGTTTTGGTCAGGTGGTTCGTTACCTGTTTCCGTGGTTGCCGGGCTTCGTATTTGCGTAGGCGATCCGGGGCTTTGTCATTTCTGGACGATTGCCGTGTACGATCTTTGTAGACGCACGTTCCGATTAATATTGACCTACTTTACAAGTAGGGATAGTCTGGAATTTTAGGCGGCTTACTATGTTCTATGGCAAATAATGATCTGCTTTGATAGTAGTGACTGCTAATAATTGCCTGGGTTGACTTTGGATTTTCTTCAATCATCTTTCCGATCACATTATCATGGATTTTATGATGGACAGTGTACATGTTGTTGTTGTTGTTGTTGTTTTATATTTATATTTATTACAACATCTCAAGACTCGGTGGAAACACCGGCCAATGTGAAGAGAGTGGGTGATTGCCAACCACGGCGATAAATAAAAGTATGGGGAGGGAAAAAGAAAGAGTAGCAAAATGAACAGCAACAACAACTCCGTAAAGAAAGATAATGTCTAATAAAAACAGTGAAAAACACAGAGACGCAAAGGACATGTGGAGAATGAGCTATTTATGTCGTAGTAAATAAGGGGCGGCACGGATCTTAAACAGGCGGAGTGAGGTCAGATCCTTAACTTCTCTGGGTAGAGTGAGCCAAACAGAATAAGCAATAAAGAGAGGGGAGCGCAAAAGAGTGGATGAGTTACACTTAGGGAGTAAGAGCGAGTTTCTAGTTCTTAGAGAAGAGAACCAATTAAAACACATGAGATGAGGTGGGCACAACTCAAGCTTAATAGAATGGACAAGAGAAGCCAGGTGCTCACTGCGTCCATGTGATAACGGGGTTGTGTGAGCGATTTTATAAAGGGCGGATGATGAGAGCATGTGGGGTTGACGGAGGAGAATTTTCTAAAAGGATTTTCTTGTGGTGTATTTCAAGCTTTGCAGCAACGGAAGAGGATAATCCAACCCAAGACGTATCGGCATAATCAAATATTGGGCGAAGGTAGGCTAAATAAAAATGAAGCTTGCAAGAAAGTGGGCGGTAGGAGCAGTGGGGGGGGGGGAGAATTCCTAAGGATTTACTTGATGTTTTACAGATATATTCGATGTGGGGTACCCAAGAGAGTGCAGAGTCAATCACAATACCAAGGTGTTTGTGAGAAGACACTATGTCAATTGGATTTGGAAAGTTGGCATGGATGAGGGTTGTGAACTCTGGCTGGGGCGGGAAGAGCATGATCTTTGTTTTTGATAGATTTGGGGACAATCTCCAGGACGACATCCAGGGAAGACCTTCCTGAATGCCAGCACGCAAGTTACTGTTCAGGCCAGTGAGGGAAGCTGATGAGGTGAGAAGGGTTGTGTCGTCAGCAAACAGAGACGTTCCAGGGAAGACTGCAGGTAAATCGTTAACGTAAATTATAAATAGTAGAATTAATGCTTGAGGAACGCCTGACAATACTGCCTCTGCAGCCGAGGATGTGCCAAGCACAGTTACGTGTTGTTGTTGGTGGTGTTGTTGTTGTTGTTGTTGTTGTTGTTGTTATTGTTGTTGTTGTTGTTGTTGTTGTTGTTGTTGTTGTTTTCTTTATTTGAATTCGCTCAAACCAAAAGGACAGAACTGTCCAGTGACAAGCGAGAAAATGACGAGCGTCATAGACACTATGCATCAAAACATCTCGGGGCAAAAAGAGACAGACTAGAAGGAGGGTTTGCACAACACTAGTAGATCTACATAGAAGATAGAAGGCAGTACGAGAACAAAGGCGCGGCAGAAGTCTACTTGAAGCAAGAAAGCAATCAACGCCAGAGATGATTTTGTGCATCAAAACAGAGAGAGAGAGAGAGAGAGAGAGAGAGAGAGAGAGAGAGAGAGAGAGAGAGAGAGAGAGAGAGAGAGAGAGAGAGAGAGAGAGAGAGAGAGAGAGAGAGAGAGAGAGAGAGAGAGAGAGAGAGAGAGAGAGAGAGCGAGAGAGAAAGAGAGAGAGAGAGAGAGAGAGAGAGAGAGAGAGAGAGAGAGAGAGAGAGAGAGAGAGAGAGAGAGAGAGAGAGAGAGAGAGAGAGAGAGAGAGAGAGAGAGAGAGAGAGAGAGAGAGAGAGAGAGAGAGAGAGAGAGAGAGAGAGAGAGAGAGAGAGAGAGAGAGAGAGAGAGAGAGAGAGAGAGAGAGAGAGAGAGAGAGAGAGAGAGAGAGAGAGAGAGAGAGAGAGAGAGAGAGAGAGAGAGAGAGAGAGAGAGAGAGAGAGAGAGAGAGAGAGAGAGAGAGAGAGAGAGAGAGAGAGAGAGAGAGAGAGAGAGAGAGAGAGAGAGAGAGAGAGAGAGAGAGAGAGAGAGAGAGAGAGAGAGAGAGAGAGAGAGAGAGAGAGAGAGAGAGAGAGTTACACTTATAAGTCTAACAACTGAGGGCTGAGACCTCTAGAACACTGAGAGCCCCGCAGTCGCACATCTGACTGCAAAATCCCCACGACGCAGCTCACCAGATCAAAGTGCGGGTCCTCTGCACTCAGTAAAGTGAAGTCGAGCGAGCTGCAACTCCCGGTGCCTAAAGGCGGGCTCCCGCCCCTACATGGCTAGTTCCCCTTGTCTAACCCCCAAGCCGAAAATGATACTAGCCAACTGGCTGAAATTAGAAAATTATAAATAAACCCAGGTTTTTACGCCTGAAACCATGCGCACAAATTAACAAGCAGGTTGTCAGAGAAACAGGGAGAGAGACAGGCAGGCAGGCCAACAGACATGCATAATAAAATAATGAAAATATGGCGAGAGTGATCCGTCTGACCTCAAACTCAAAGGTCCATGCTGTGTGGAACGCATTCCAGAGCATAGCGCCTTGGAACGCGAGACTACCCTTTCCCAGCTCAGTGCGGGTTTTACTTGGGCCCTTGGCCTCAACGTGGCTGGTTTGGTTATTAATTTTGGCCTCAGCGACGAGGCTGGCTTCTGTGTAGTGACTGACGGGACTACACTGGCGTCCGTCTAGTGTATAGCCACGTAGGCCTACGAACATAGCATGCAGATCACGCAACACTACGCCTACGCCTACGGCTCTGCACTGTACGTTTGAAAGACTCTGAAAAACTGAAGAAATACTACGGTAGTTCAAACTGTGTCTAGGGTAGCAGGGGTTGGGGCTCCCCGCGTACTAGCACCACTAGTTCACATGGTTCATGCGTGCAATGACATGATTGTGTTAGTACAGAAACTGAGAAAGGGCTAGCTGCGTTCCACCAGCCGATGACCGTCATATTCTTATCTTCATGAATTCAGCAGTTCAGCACCTAGTCCATGAGACTGGCATGAGCGACACCGACTCACGCTGCTATCTGATATCTGGTACATGGTGTCCACGAAGTGTTTGTCGCGTTGGAAACGGAGCGTCTCTATAAGTAAAGTAAACAAACTACTTAGTTTGTAGTCCTGGTGATGTTTGTGCCTGGAGAGCACTATAATAATACGTGGTGCTCTTCAGGCACAATCGTCCTCAGCCTACTCAAGCTCAACTTCCTGAGGGGTGAATTCCCATGAAACACTGTGTATTGTCTATTGAGCAGGGAGTGGTGATTTCTTGCAGGTGTGCCGATAGAATGGCTCGACGGACTTTTCGTGTGCTCTGGATGGCAGTCGTGAGTCAGTCAAGTGAGAATTCAAGTCGGCAGGAGTAGCGCAAGCCCCTACGTAGTAGGGAGCAACACACATTTTCCCAATTATCGCCGAAGTCGCAACAACCTCTTCTTATTATCAATACAGTCAAACCTCTTTAGGACGAACACTAAGGGACCGGTGGTATTTGTTCGTAATAACGGGAGTTCTTCTTATCCATATTTTATACCCAGTGAATACACAGTATTTTATCCAATAAAGTATGAACACTAGTTCTTCTGAAGCGAAAGTTTGTCTTATCAGTGTTCTTATTAGCGAGGTTTCAGTGTACATTGTACTGGCACAGGAAGTAAGAGTTTCGAAACTTGAAATCAAGAAGATATTTTTGAAAGGTCTCCGCTGGGATGACAGCTACACTAAACGATACCATGCAACTGAATGGCATCGCTGGCCTCAAGCAAAGGTCCCTGATTGGAGTCCTGGTGATGAGTCAATGGTTTCTTCATACTTTCTCCCTTTCAACTAACGACGTTTTCCTTCATCAACTGAGTTTTTATCTAGGGGAGTAGCGAAGGAAGAAGGCCAGTCAAGCGTTACAACGTACTCAGTGGAACTAATGGCCAAGATAATGGATAGTGGGCATGGGCGAGCGCCTCCATGGGGATGCTCTATTTAGTTCAGAATGTATCATGAACTCCCTCATGCCTACAGCGTCTGCATAAAGAGAAGACGCGAACCTACGAGAGTATCAGTCTCGCTGCGACGCGGTAACAGAGAGTTGCGTGTGATTTTTTGTGTAAGCCCTGAATCTGTTCGTGCCGTGAAGATTGAAGAATAGGTTGAAGGAAGGCCGATCATGGCGTTTTCGTGTAGTTGCAGAGCTATCGTGCTGATTGTTGTAGTGGCTGCGGTGTGCCACCTATCTTCTGGAACTCCGTTACCTGTAAAAGCTGAACCGACAGCAGTATGCAACAACGGCGAGCTATTTGTAGGATCCAGGCCAATGAACAAGCCATGCGGACCATGCCGCCGGGGAAGGAAGCTTTTTCCCGAGGGGAAGGTGATGTTGTCTGGAGCTCGTCACTGCTGTCGCGCCAAGCCCAGAATCGACTTGAAGAAGCCTCCCCATATCTGCGAGAAGACTCTGAACAAGAAGAAGAAGTGCGCATGTGTGTGCAGCATGGGCCGATTTCGAAGCTACCCGTTCCCAACCGACAGATATCGTACTGCCGATGGTGGCTTGAAGTCGTGTAAAGACGTGAAGGCTATGCTGCCGAGGATTATTTCCGAATCGATGTGGCCCGCATTTTGGCCAAGATATTAATCTAACTGAGCTGCAAGTGTAAGCAAGCAAAAGGATTTAGAATCCTGTAGGACACGTCACGCAGCGTCATTAGTAAAATGTGCAAACGCAAAAGGAGTTTTGTAAGTTGGTAGTTGTCTACTAACCTCTAGATTCAACTAAGTTCCTTCAAGAGAACAATCCTCTGGCCTTCTCTGTACATACACATGTACATGTATACTCGGTGAGAAATTTCGACTCTCTGAACCAGGGGGTGGAGATTTACTGACTGCTCGCAACTGTGTGACTCTCAACTAACTTGTGGTCTTGATCATGGTGATAACTCTGCTGTGTGCATGCATGATGTGTGCGATAAGATCACGATCCAATGACTGCGCTGGCGACACATTGCCTGCTGTTCATGATTTTTGTTATCAATAGAATCTCCATTCCCCGTGTCATTCGTGCTGTTTGAGCGAAGAAATGATGCATTTTCATTTTTCACCGCATTCGTGTTTATCTACTACTATACTATAGTACTAATATCACACCTGTATGTACCAAAACTTGTACTTCAACATGCATTTACGCCAGTAATATGTCGCTAAGAACTACGGTGCTGGCAACTGAAATCCGACCACTACGAAATAGAGACTGCTGGAATGTGAACGCAGCATCGCTCATAGCAGGGGTCGGATTTCAGTTGCCAGTACTGTACATAACGTTGCACATGGCTCAATAAGGATTTGAACAGACATACATGTATTATGTACATTGCACATATATCTTCATCTGCGTACTTTCCTGTATGAGGAAAAATAATTGTGTAATGATAGATCGGAGAGATCTCTTTCTGCCTGAAGAACGAGCTTACTTCCTGGCTACGGTGTTGTGAATGTGGGCAAAGAGCGCAGTGTGGAGAGGTAGACAGTTCAACCTGTTCGCTGATTTTTGCTTTTTTGCATGTCTTGCGGGACGCTACCCTCTCACATGTACCGGAGTACATTTACCTATGGTATCAGATCATTCAGCTTGTTCCAAAAGAGAAGGTCAGAAACACTATAATTATATTTCTTATAATCCACAGACAGAAGAAGGAGCAGTTGCTTTTCGTAACTCTGAGTTTCACGAACTGAATCGATCAACAAAATAAGTATTAATAAAACGTACCTACTACCTACCGGTAAGCCTTGTTTTGTTGAAAGCATGTACAGTATGTAGTTGGTTGACAACATGTAACAAGGCGGCAGACGCACTGTGTTCGGAAACATTTCCCCTTACTACAACCTCCACTTTCTTACACAAATCCTAGAACAAGCGAGAAATACACACGACTGTGCTAGTATTATAACAAAAACCGGAAGGCTCAACCAACTCTCTTGTATAATGAGGGTCAGAACCAGGGCTAACACCCATACGGTTCAAATGGTCGCAGGACCAGGGTGCTGCCAACCGTGGAGGTTGTAGTAGAGGGGTGGGGGGGGGCACTGTTTCCGAGCACAGTGCGTCCAGGGACCGCCTAATAACATGCTGTTAACCAATAACAATAATTATTACCGTTAATGGACATGTTTTTAAAGTGTACCTCCGGGGTACCTTTTAGCTGAGGCGCTCAACACGTGACGACCGGAAAGCGTAATGCATGTTATTGTTAGTCTTTTTCTTTCTTCCGTAAGGTTCCCTGTTTTTTCTGTTTTCCTTGGTCTCTTCTCCCTGCCTTGACCCTTGCGGGTGGTGGCGTTCCTGAGGATGCGGAAACTGCAGTCACTATTTCATGCAAACCGTGAAATATTTGCTGCTTTCAATGATAACCCAGGTACATTGTAATTGCAAACACAGTAGCACCGGTTACTGTAAATATACAAATTTTCGGCAGCTATTTAATTTCGGCTATATTCGGCACCGACCCAAAACGCCTAAATTAAATCGCCGGTGAAATTTTTCACAGCATCTGTCGCACTATGCCGGTATACCATGCCCTCTATAGCTGATCTACCCCACGCCGAAAATAAATCGCCACCGAAATGTCAAAAATCGTGAAGTGCCGAAATTTTGCAGCGCCGAAATTTTGTATATTTACAGTACATTGTTCGAGTACAGTCAGACCTCGCATAACCGCACACATCCGTTTTCCACAAAAATACCCGGATAGGCTAGGGAACCGGATAATCGAACACGCATACTGTATGTATGCATGGCATATGCTGTAAATCGGATAAAAGAGGACCGGATAAGCGAGGTTTGACTGTAATTTATTATTGCCTGCTGCTTGTTACTGGAAATATCTGAGAGCATGGAGTACTCTAACCATACACTATCGTTGACACGATTGCGGCGCAGCAAGTGGGAGTGGGCCACAGACAGGCTATGATCTCTGCCAACACACCAGCCTAATTATACTGACCGCACTCCAGCTCCCTTCTACCCCTCTTTGATCCCCTTCGCTCAGCCTTAAAATCCGATTATCAGTTCACTCCATCTTCCTACGGTGCACTGCTTTTACTATTGTTTTGTCCTGTCCCAATCTCAAATTCTCCCCATTATCGTTTGCAAAGCCGCGTTTAAGGGGGCAGCCTACCCATAGATTTCATATGGCATTCAATTGACCGCAACTTTGGTGTTTCTCAATGGATTTGAGTGAAATTTTGACCACACACTCCTGCCACTATGCTGGCCCTCAGGACATGATTTACAAGTTCTTGCGCCTCACTGACAGGCTTTCCAGGCCGGAAAAACTCAAATTTCCGGCATAGTGCCACGGTGTGCGACCCAACCAGGAGCCAAACAAATGCATTTACAATTTTTTCACATTTTCGTGCTCATTCTGTTCGTGCGCGGGACTCAAACCTAGAACAAGTCCAGAAGCAGCCATGGAAGATGGGGTAGGGCCCCTCAACGAGGCCCTGGAATCTGTCACAACGGAACGAGTGGGCGTTCTCTCACACACTCCCACAGACCCAAGTCAATTTTTGAATTTTTTTAGGTTTAGCACGTGCTACGAGGTCGTACCTTTGATACAACATCCAGTGCAGGGACCTCCACAGCAAGCCATTTCCACAGCGCTGCACACCAAATCCAGGATACCCTCAGAAACCGGCAAAGACTACCACTCACGTTTCACTACTGCCTAGTACTACCTGACTTCTTGACACGACTCAAACTCGCCAAAGTCACTAAATCAACGTCAACTACAATAATCAAGCCACATATCTGCAACGTCACGAGGGTGCTGGCAAAAGTCCTGCTGCACGGCGGCGGGCTTCGCCCGCCGCCGTGCAGCCCAATACGTGGCTCAAAAACCTGATTTTTTGGACTTGGAGCAAAATTCTGCACACTTTCACGTGTTTCCATGATACGACAAGATGCGCACGGTCTGCTCACATTCAAATACAGTGCTGCCAACAAATGACAGCGTGCAACAAAAAAATCTTTCCTTGCAAGGGCACATTTTCGGCCATAACTCTTGAACGGCCGGTCAGATCGGGACACAATTTTCAGAGAATTTGCAGCTATTCATGCTCTTTCAACTGACGTAGCACTCAATATGAATTTACAAATTCGATTTTTCAGCGAATTTTTGGGTAGTCTGCCACCTTAGGGGGGCAGCCTACCCATAAATTTCATATGGCATTCAATTGACCGTAACTTTGGTGTTTCTCAATGGATTTGAGTGAAATTTTGACCACACACTCCTGCCACTATGCTGGCCCTCAGGACATGATTTACAAGTTCTTGCGCCTCACTGACAGGCTTTCCAGGCCGGAAAAACTCAAATTTCCGGCATAGTGCCACGGTGTGCGAGCCACCCAGGAGCCAAACAAATGCATTTACAATTTTTCACATTTTCGTGCTCATTCTGTTCGTGCGCGGGACTCAAACCTAGAACAAGTCCAGAAGCAGCCATGGAAGATGGGGTAGGGCCCCTCAACGAGGCCCTGGAATCTGTCACAACGGAACGAGTGGGCGTTCTCTCACACACTCCCACAGACCCAAGTCAATTTTTGAATTTTTTTAGGTTTAGCACGTGCTACGAGGTCGTACCTTTGATACAACATCCAGTGCAGGGACCTCCACAGCAAGCCATTTCCACAGCGCTGCACACCAAATCCAGGATACCCTCAGAAACCGGCAAAGACTACCACTCACGTTTCACTACTGCCTAGTACTACCTGACTTCTTGACACGACTCAAACTCGCCAAAGTCACTAAATCAACGTCAACTACAATAATCAAGCCACATATCTGCAACGTCACGAGGGTGCTGGCAAAAGTCCTGCTGCACGGCGGCGGGCTTCGCCCGCCGCCGTGCAGCCCAATACGTGGCTCAAAAACCTGATTTTTTGGACTTGGAGCAAAATTCTGCACACTTTCACGTGTTTCCATGATACGACAAGATGCGCACGGTCTGCTCACATTCAAATACAGTGCTGCCAACAAATGACAGCGTGCAACAAAAAAATCTTTCCTTGCAAGGGCACATTTTCGGCCATAACTCTTGAACGGCCGGTCAGATCGGGACACAATTTTCAGAGAATTTGCAGCTATTCATGCTCTTTCAACTGACGTAGCACTCAATATGAATTTACAAATTCGATTTTTCAGCGAATTTTTGGGTAGTCTGCCACCTTAAGGGGGCAGCCTACCCATAAATTTCATATGGCATTCAATTGACCGTAACTTTGGTGTTTCTCAATGGATTTGAGTGAAATTTTGACCACACACTCCTGCCACTATGCTGGCCCTCAGGACATGATTTACAAGTTCTTGCGCCTCACTGACAGGCTTTCCAGGCCGGAAAAACTCAAATTTCCGGCATAGTGCCACGGTGTGCGAGCCACCCAGGAGCCAAACAAATGCATTTACAATTTTTCACATTTTCGTGCTCATTCTGTTCGTGCGCGGGACTCAAACCTAGAACAAGTCCAGAAGCAGCCATGGAAGATGGGGTAGGGCCCCTCAACGAGGCCCTGGAATCTGTCACAACGGAACGAGTGGGCGTTCTCTCACACACTCCCACAGACCCAAGTCAATTTTTGAATTTTTTTAGGTTTAGCACGTGCTACGAGGTCGTACCTTTGATACAACATCCAGTGCAGGGACCTCCACAGCAAGCCATTTCCACAGCGCTGCACACCAAATCCAGGATACCCTCAGAAACCGGCAAAGACTACCACTCACGTTTCACTACTGCCTAGTACTACCTGACTTCTTGACACGACTCAAACTCGCCAAAGTCACTAAATCAACGTCAACTACAATAATCAAGCCACATATCTGCAACGTCACGAGGGTGCTGGCAAAAGTCCTGCTGCACGGCGGCGGGCTTCGCCCGCCGCCGTGCAGCCCAATACGTGGCTCAAAAACCTGATTTTTTGGACTTGGAGCAAAATTCTGCACACTTTCACGTGTTTCCATGATACGACAAGTTGCGCACGGTCTGCTCACATTCAAATACAGTGCTGCCAACAAATGACAGCGTGCAACAAAAAAATCTTTCCTTGCAAGGGCACATTTTCGGCCATAACTCTTCAACGGCCGGTCAGATCGGGACACAATTTTCAGAGAATTTGCAGCTATTAATGCTCTTTCAACTGACGTAGCACTCAATATGAATTTACAAATTCGATTTTCAGCGAATTTTTGGGTAGTCTGCCACCTTAAGGGGGCAGCCTACCCATAAATTTCATATGGCATTCAATTGACCGTAACTTTGGTGTTTCTCAATGGATTTGAGTGAAATTTTGACCACACACTCCTGCCACTATGCTGGCCCTCAGGACATGATTTACAAGTTCTTGCGCCTCACTGACAGGCTTTCCAGGCCGGAAAAACTCAAATTTCCGGCATAGTGCCACGGTGTGCGAGCCACCCAGGAGCCAAACAAATGCATTTACAATTTTTCACATTTTCGTGCTCATTCTGTTCGTGAGCGGGACTCAAACCTAGTACAAGTCCAGAAGCAGCCATGGGTGATGGGGTAGGGCCCCTCAACGAGGCCCTGGAATCTGTCACAACGGAGCGAGTGGGCGTTCTCTCACACACTCCCACAGACCCAAGTCAATTTTTGAATTTTTTTAGGTTTAGGGTGTGCTACGAGGTCGTACCTTTGATACAACATCCAGTGCTGAGACCTCCACAGCAAGCCATTTCCACAGCGCTGCACACCAAATCCAGGATACCCTCAGAAACCGGCAAAGACTTCCACTCACGTTTCACGACTGCCTAGTACTGAATCCTACCTGACTTCTTGACACGACTCAAACTTGCCAAAGTCACTAAATCAACGTCAACTACAATAATCAAGCCACATATCTGCAACGTCACGAGGGTGCTGGCAAAAGTCCTGCTGCACGGCGGCGGGCTTCGCCCGCCGCCGTGCAGCCCAATACGTGGCTCAAAAACCTGATTTTTTGGACTTGGAGCAAAATTCTGCACACTTTCACGTGTTTCCATGATACGACAAGTTGCGCACGGTCTGCTCACATTCAAATACAGTGCTGCCAACAAATGACAGCGTGCAACAAAAAAATCTTTCCTTGCAAGGGCACATTTTCGGCCATAACTCTTCAACGGCCGGTCAGATCGGGACACAATTTTCAGAGAATTTGCAGCTATTCATGCTCTTTCAACTGACGTAGCACTCAATATGAATTTACAAATTCGATTTTTCAGCGAATTTTTGGGTAGTCTGCCACCTTAAGGGGGCAGCCTACCCATAAATTTCATATGGCATTCAATTGACCGTAACTTTGGTGTTTCTCAATGGATTTGAGTGAAATTTTGACCACACACTCCTGCCACTATGCTGGCCCTCAGGACATGATTTACAAGTTCTTGCGCCTCACTGACAGGCTTTCCAGGCCGGAAAAACTCAAATTTCCGGCATAGTGCCACGGTGTGCGAGCCACCCAGGAGCCAAACAAATGCATTTACAATTTTTCACATTTTCGTGCTCATTCTGTTCGTGCGCGGGACTCAAACCTAGAACAAGTCCAGAAGCAGCCATGGAAGATGGGGTAGGGCCCCTCAACGAGGCCCTGGAATCTGTCACAACGGAACGAGTGGGCGTTCTCTCACACACTCCCACAGACCCAAGTCAATTTTTGAATTTTTTTAGGTTTAGCACGTGCTACGAGGTCGTACCTTTGATACAACATCCAGTGCAGGGACCTCCACAGCAAGCCATTTCCACAGCGCTGCACACCAAATCCAGGATACCCTCAGAAACCGGCAAAGACTACCACTCACGTTTCACTACTGCCTAGTACTACCTGACTTCTTGACACGACTCAAACTCGCCAAAGTCACTAAATCAACGTCAACTACAATAATCAAGCCACATATCTGCAACGTCACGAGGGTGCTGGCAAAAGTCCTGCTGCACGGCGGCGGGCTTCGCCCGCCGCCGTGCAGCCCAATACGTGGCTCAAAAACCTGATTTTTTGGACTTGGAGCAAAATTCTGCACACTTTCACGTGTTTCCATGATACGACAAGTTGCGCACGGTCTGCTCACATTCAAATACAGTGCTGCCAACAAATGACAGCGTGCAACAAAAAAATCTTTCCTTGCAAGGGCACATTTTCGGCCATAACTCTTCAACGGCCGGTCAGATCGGGACACAATTTTCAGAGAATTTGCAGCTATTCATGCTCTTTCAACTGACGTAGCACTCAATATGAATTTACAAATTCGATTTTTCAGCGAATTTTTGGGTAGTCTGCCACCTTAAGGGGGCAGCCTACCCATAAATTTCATATGGCATTCAATTGACCGTAACTTTGGTGTTTCTCAATGGATTTGAGTGAAATTTTGACCACACACTCCTGCCACTATGCTGGCCCTCAGGACATGATTTACAAGTTCTTGCGCCTCACTGACAGGCTTTCCAGGCCGGAAAAACTCAAATTTCCGGCATAGTGCCACGGTGTGCGAGCCACCCAGGAGCCAAACAAATGCATTTACAATTTTTCACATTTTCGTGCTCATTCTGTTCGTGCGCGGGACTCAAACCTAGAACAAGTCCAGAAGCAGCCATGGAAGATGGGGTAGGGCCCCTCAACGAGGCCCTGGAATCTGTCACAACGGAACGAGTGGGCGTTCTCTCACACACTCCCACAGACCCAAGTCAATTTTTGAATTTTTTTAGGTTTAGCACGTGCTACGAGGTCGTACCTTTGATACAACATCCAGTGCAGGGACCTCCACAGCAAGCCATTTCCACAGCGCTGCACACCAAATCCAGGATACCCTCAGAAACCGGCAAAGACTACCACTCACGTTTCACTACTGCCTAGTACTACCTGACTTCTTGACACGACTCAAACTCGCCAAAGTCACTAAATCAACGTCAACTACAATAATCAAGCCACATATCTGCAACGTCACGAGGGTGCTGGCAAAAGTCCTGCTGCACGGCGGCGGGCTTCGCCCGCCGCCGTGCAGCCCAATACGTGGCTCAAAAACCTGATTTTTTGGACTTGGAGCAAAATTCTGCACACTTTCACGTGTTTCCATGATACGACAAGTTGCGCACGGTCTGCTCACATTCAAATACAGTGCTGCCAACAAATGACAGCGTGCAACAAAAAAATCTTTCCTTGCAAGGGCACATTTTCGGCCATAACTCTTCAACGGCCGGTCAGATCGGGACACAATTTTCAGAGAATTTGCAGCTATTAATGCTCTTTCAACTGACGTAGCACTCAATATGAATTTACAAATTCGATTTTCAGCGAATTTTTGGGTAGTCTGCCACCTTAAGGGGGCAGCCTACCCATAAATTTCATATGGCATTCAATTGACCGTAACTTTGGTGTTTCTCAATGGATTTGAGTGAAATTTTGACCACACACTCCTGCCACTATGCTGGCCCTCAGGACATGATTTACAAGTTCTTGCGCCTCACTGACAGGCTTTCCAGGCCGGAAAAACTCAAATTTCCGGCATAGTGCCACGGTGTGCGAGCCACCCAGGAGCCAAACAAATGCATTTACAATTTTTCACATTTTCGTGCTCATTCTGTTCGTGAGCGGGACTCAAACCTAGTACAAGTCCAGAAGCAGCCATGGGTGATGGGGTAGGGCCCCTCAACGAGGCCCTGGAATCTGTCACAACGGAGCGAGTGGGCGTTCTCTCACACACTCCCACAGACCCAAGTCAATTTTTGAATTTTTTTAGGTTTAGGGTGTGCTACGAGGTCGTACCTTTGATACAACATCCAGTGCTGAGACCTCCACAGCAAGCCATTTCCACAGCGCTGCACACCAAATCCAGGATACCCTCAGAAACCGGCAAAGACTTCCACTCACGTTTCACGACTGCCTAGTACTGAATCCTACCTGACTTCTTGACACGACTCAAACTTGCCAAAGTCACTAAATCAACGTCAACTACAATAATCAAGCCACATATCTGCAACGTCACGAGGGTGCTGGCAAAAGTCCTGCTGCACGGCGGCGGGCTTCGCCCGCCGCCGTGCAGCCCAATACGTGGCTCAAAAACCTGATTTTTTGGACTTGGAGCAAAATTCTGCACACTTTCACGTGTTTCCATGATACGACAAGTTGCGCACGGTCTGCTCACATTCAAATACAGTGCTGCCAACAAATGACAGCGTGCAACAAAAAAATCTTTCCTTGCAAGGGCACATTTTCGGCCATAACTCTTGAACGGCCGGTCAGATCGGGACACAATTTTCAGAGAATTTGCAGCTATTCATGCTCTTTCAACTGACGTAGCACTCAATATGAATTTACAAATTCGATTTTTCAGCGAATTTTTGGGTAGTCTGCCACCTTAAGGGGGCAGCCTACCCATAAATTTCATATGGCATTCAATTGACCGTAACTTTGGTGTTTCTCAATGGATTTGAGTGAAATTTTGACCACACACTCCTGCCACTATGCTGGCCCTCAGGACATGATTTACAAGTTCTTGCGCCTCACTGACAGGCTTTCCAGGCCGGAAAAACTCAAATTTCCGGCATAGTGCCACGGTGTGCGAGCCACCCAGGAGCCAAACAAATGCATTTACAATTTTTCACATTTTCGTGCTCATTCTGTTCGTGAGCGGGACTCAAACCTAGTACAAGTCCAGAAGCAGCCATGGGTGATGGGGTAGGGCCCCTCAACGAGGCCCTGGAATCTGTCACAACGGAGCGAGTGGGCGTTCTCTCACACACTCCCACAGACCCAAGTCAATTTTTGAATTTTTTTAGGTTTAGGGTGTGCTACGAGGTCGTACCTTTGATACAACATCCAGTGCTGAGACCTCCACAGCAAGCCATTTCCACAGCGCTGCACACCAAATCCAGGATACCCTCAGAAACCGGCAAAGACTTCCACTCACGTTTCACGACTGCCTAGTACTGAATCCTACCTGACTTCTTGACACGACTCAAACTTGCCAAAGTCACTAAATCAACGTCAACTACAATAATCAAGCCACATATCTGCAACGTCACGAGGGTGCTGGCAAAAGTCCTGCTGCACGGCGGCGGGCTTCGCCCGCCGCCGTGCAGCCCAATACGTGGCTCAAAAACCTGATTTTTTGGACTTGGAGCAAAATTCTGCACACTTTCACGTGTTTCCATGATACGACAAGTTGCGCACGGTCTGCTCACATTCAAATACAGTGCTGCCAACAAATGACAGCGTGCAACAAAAAAATCTTTCCTTGCAAGGGCACATTTTCGGCCATAACTCTTGAACGGCCGGTCAGATCGGGACACAATTTTCAGAGAATTTGCAGCTATTCATGCTCTTTCAACTGACGTAGCACTCAATATGAATTTACAAATTCGATTTTTCAGCGAATTTTTGGGTAGTCTGCCACCTTAAGGGGGCAGCCTACCCATAAATTTCATATGGCATTCAATTGACCGTAACTTTGGTGTTTCTCAATGGATTTGAGTGAAATTTTGACCACACACTCCTGCCACTATGCTGGCCCTCAGGACATGATTTACAAGTTCTTGCGCCTCACTGACAGGCTTTCCAGGCCGGAAAAACTCAAATTTCCGGCATAGTGCCACGGTGTGCGAGCCACCCAGGAGCCAAACAAATGCATTTACAATTTTTCACATTTTCGTGCTCATTCTGTTCGTGCGCGGGACTCAAACCTAGAACAAGTCCAGAAGCAGCCATGGAAGATGGGGTAGGGCCCCTCAACGAGGCCCTGGAATCTGTCACAACGGAACGAGTGGGCGTTCTCTCACACACTCCCACAGACCCAAGTCAATTTTTGAATTTTTTTAGGTTTAGCACGTGCTACGAGGTCGTACCTTTGATACAACATCCAGTGCAGGGACCTCCACAGCAAGCCATTTCCACAGCGCTGCACACCAAATCCAGGATACCCTCAGAAACCGGCAAAGACTACCACTCACGTTTCACTACTGCCTAGTACTACCTGACTTCTTGACACGACTCAAACTCGCCAAAGTCACTAAATCAACGTCAACTACAATAATCAAGCCACATATCTGCAACGTCACGAGGGTGCTGGCAAAAGTCCTGCTGCACGGCGGCGGGCTTCGCCCGCCGCCGTGCAGCCCAATACGTGGCTCAAAAACCTGATTTTTTGGACTTGGAGCAAAATTCTGCACACTTTCACGTGTTTCCATGATACGACAAGTTGCGCACGGTCTGCTCACATTCAAATACAGTGCTGCCAACAAATGACAGCGTGCAACAAAAAAATCTTTCCTTGCAAGGGCACATTTTCGGCCATAACTCTTCAACGGCCGGTCAGATCGGGACACAATTTTCAGAGAATTTGCAGCTATTAATGCTCTTTCAACTGACGTAGCACTCAATATGAATTTACAAATTCGATTTTCAGCGAATTTTTGGGTAGTCTGCCACCTTAAGGGGGCAGCCTACCCATAAATTTCATATGGCATTCAATTGACCGTAACTTTGGTGTTTCTCAATGGATTTGAGTGAAATTTTGACCACACACTCCTGCCACTATGCTGGCCCTCAGGACATGATTTACAAGTTCTTGCGCCTCACTGACAGGCTTTCCAGGCCGGAAAAACTCAAATTTCCGGCATAGTGCCACGGTGTGCGAGCCACCCAGGAGCCAAACAAATGCATTTACAATTTTTCACATTTTCGTGCTCATTCTGTTCGTGAGCGGGACTCAAACCTAGTACAAGTCCAGAAGCAGCCATGGGTGATGGGGTAGGGCCCCTCAACGAGGCCCTGGAATCTGTCACAACGGAGCGAGTGGGCGTTCTCTCACACACTCCCACAGACCCAAGTCAATTTTTGAATTTTTTTAGGTTTAGGGTGTGCTACGAGGTCGTACCTTTGATACAACATCCAGTGCTGAGACCTCCACAGCAAGCCATTTCCACAGCGCTGCACACCAAATCCAGGATACCCTCAGAAACCGGCAAAGACTTCCACTCACGTTTCACGACTGCCTAGTACTGAATCCTACCTGACTTCTTGACACGACTCAAACTTGCCAAAGTCACTAAATCAACGTCAACTACAATAATCAAGCCACATATCTGCAACGTCACGAGGGTGCTGGCAAAAGTCCTGCTGCACGGCGGCGGGCTTCGCCCGCCGCCGTGCAGCCCAATACGTGGCTCAAAAACCTGATTTTTTGGACTTGGAGCAAAATTCTGCACACTTTCACGTGTTTCCATGATACGACAAGTTGCGCACGGTCTGCTCACATTCAAATACAGTGCTGCCAACAAATGACAGCGTGCAACAAAAAAATCTTTCCTTGCAAGGGCACATTTTCGGCCATAACTCTTGAACGGCCGGTCAGATCGGGACACAATTTTCAGAGAATTTGCAGCTATTCATGCTCTTTCAACTGACGTAGCACTCAATATGAATTTACAAATTCGATTTTTCAGCGAATTTTTGGGTAGTCTGCCACCTTAAGGGGGCAGCCTACCCATAAATTTCATATGGCATTCAATTGACCGTAACTTTGGTGTTTCTCAATGGATTTGAGTGAAATTTTGACCACACACTCCTGCCACTATGCTGGCCCTCAGGACATGATTTACAAGTTCTTGCGCCTCACTGACAGGCTTTCCAGGCCGGAAAAACTCAAATTTCCGGCATAGTGCCACGGTGTGCGAGCCACCCAGGAGCCAAACAAATGCATTTACAATTTTTCACATTTTCGTGCTCATTCTGTTCGTGAGCGGGACTCAAACCTAGTACAAGTCCAGAAGCAGCCATGGGTGATGGGGTAGGGCCCCTCAACGAGGCCCTGGAATCTGTCACAACGGAGCGAGTGGGCGTTCTCTCACACACTCCCACAGACCCAAGTCAATTTTTGAATTTTTTTAGGTTTAGGGTGTGCTACGAGGTCGTACCTTTGATACAACATCCAGTGCTGAGACCTCCACAGCAAGCCATTTCCACAGCGCTGCACACCAAATCCAGGATACCCTCAGAAACCGGCAAAGACTTCCACTCACGTTTCACGACTGCCTAGTACTGAATCCTACCTGACTTCTTGACACGACTCAAACTTGCCAAAGTCACTAAATCAACGTCAACTACAATAATCAAGCCACATATCTGCAACGTCACGAGGGTGCTGGCAAAAGTCCTGCTGCACGGCGGCGGGCTTCGCCCGCCGCCGTGCAGCCCAATACGTGGCTCAAAAACCTGATTTTTTGGACTTGGAGCAAAATTCTGCACACTTTCACGTGTTTCCATGATACGACAAGTTGCGCACGGTCTGCTCACATTCAAATACAGTGCTGCCAACAAATGACAGCGTGCAACAAAAAAATCTTTCCTTGCAAGGGCACATTTTCGGCCATAACTCTTGAACGGCCGGTCAGATCGGGACACAATTTTCAGAGAATTTGCAGCTATTCATGCTCTTTCAACTGACGTAGCACTCAATATGAATTTACAAATTCGATTTTTCAGCGAATTTTTGGGTAGTCTGCCACCTTAAGGGGGCAGCCTACCCATAAATTTCATATGGCATTCAATTGACCGTAACTTTGGTGTTTCTCAATGGATTTGAGTGAAATTTTGACCACACACTCCTGCCACTATGCTGGCCCTCAGGACATGATTTACAAGTTCTTGCGCCTCACTGACAGGCTTTCCAGGCCGGAAAAACTCAAATTTCCGGCATAGTGCCACGGTGTGCGAGCCACCCAGGAGCCAAACAAATGCATTTACAATTTTTCACATTTTCGTGCTCATTCTGTTCGTGCGCGGGACTCAAACCTAGAACAAGTCCAGAAGCAGCCATGGAAGATGGGGTAGGGCCCCTCAACGAGGCCCTGGAATCTGTCACAACGGAACGAGTGGGCGTTCTCTCACACACTCCCACAGACCCAAGTCAATTTTTGAATTTTTTTAGGTTTAGCACGTGCTACGAGGTCGTACCTTTGATACAACATCCAGTGCAGGGACCTCCACAGCAAGCCATTTCCACAGCGCTGCACACCAAATCCAGGATACCCTCAGAAACCGGCAAAGACTACCACTCACGTTTCACTACTGCCTAGTACTACCTGACTTCTTGACACGACTCAAACTCGCCAAAGTCACTAAATCAACGTCAACTACAATAATCAAGCCACATATCTGCAACGTCACGAGGGTGCTGGCAAAAGTCCTGCTGCACGGCGGCGGGCTTCGCCCGCCGCCGTGCAGCCCAATACGTGGCTCAAAAACCTGATTTTTTGGACTTGGAGCAAAATTCTGCACACTTTCACGTGTTTCCATGATACGACAAGTTGCGCACGGTCTGCTCACATTCAAATACAGTGCTGCCAACAAATGACAGCGTGCAACAAAAAAATCTTTCCTTGCAAGGGCACATTTTCGGCCATAACTCTTCAACGGCCGGTCAGATCGGGACACAATTTTCAGAGAATTTGCAGCTATTAATGCTCTTTCAACTGACGTAGCACTCAATATGAATTTACAAATTCGATTTTCAGCGAATTTTTGGGTAGTCTGCCACCTTAAGGGGGCAGCCTACCCATAAATTTCATATGGCATTCAATTGACCGTAACTTTGGTGTTTCTCAATGGATTTGAGTGAAATTTTGACCACACACTCCTGCCACTATGCTGGCCCTCAGGACATGATTTACAAGTTCTTGCGCCTCACTGACAGGCTTTCCAGGCCGGAAAAACTCAAATTTCCGGCATAGTGCCACGGTGTGCGAGCCACCCAGGAGCCAAACAAATGCATTTACAATTTTTCACATTTTCGTGCTCATTCTGTTCGTGAGCGGGACTCAAACCTAGTACAAGTCCAGAAGCAGCCATGGGTGATGGGGTAGGGCCCCTCAACGAGGCCCTGGAATCTGTCACAACGGAGCGAGTGGGCGTTCTCTCACACACTCCCACAGACCCAAGTCAATTTTTGAATTTTTTTAGGTTTAGGGTGTGCTACGAGGTCGTACCTTTGATACAACATCCAGTGCTGAGACCTCCACAGCAAGCCATTTCCACAGCGCTGCACACCAAATCCAGGATACCCTCAGAAACCGGCAAAGACTTCCACTCACGTTTCACGACTGCCTAGTACTGAATCCTACCTGACTTCTTGACACGACTCAAACTTGCCAAAGTCACTAAATCAACGTCAACTACAATAATCAAGCCACATATCTGCAACGTCACGAGGGTGCTGGCAAAAGTCCTGCTGCACGGCGGCGGGCTTCGCCCGCCGCCGTGCAGCCCAATACGTGGCTCAAAAACCTGATTTTTTGGACTTGGAGCAAAATTCTGCACACTTTCACGTGTTTCCATGATACGACAAGTTGCGCACGGTCTGCTCACATTCAAATACAGTGCTGCCAACAAATGACAGCGTGCAACAAAAAAATCTTTCCTTGCAAGGGCACATTTTCGGCCATAACTCTTGAACGGCCGGTCAGATCGGGACACAATTTTCAGAGAATTTGCAGCTATTCATGCTCTTTCAACTGACGTAGCACTCAATATGAATTTACAAATTCGATTTTTCAGCGAATTTTTGGGTAGTCTGCCACCTTAAGGGGGCAGCCTACCCATAAATTTCATATGGCATTCAATTGACCGTAACTTTGGTGTTTCTCAATGGATTTGAGTGAAATTTTGACCACACACTCCTGCCACTATGCTGGCCCTCAGGACATGATTTACAAGTTCTTGCGCCTCACTGACAGGCTTTCCAGGCCGGAAAAACTCAAATTTCCGGCATAGTGCCACGGTGTGCGAGCCACCCAGGAGCCAAACAAATGCATTTACAATTTTTCACATTTTCGTGCTCATTCTGTTCGTGAGCGGGACTCAAACCTAGTACAAGTCCAGAAGCAGCCATGGGTGATGGGGTAGGGCCCCTCAACGAGGCCCTGGAATCTGTCACAACGGAGCGAGTGGGCGTTCTCTCACACACTCCCACAGACCCAAGTCAATTTTTGAATTTTTTTAGGTTTAGGGTGTGCTACGAGGTCGTACCTTTGATACAACATCCAGTGCTGAGACCTCCACAGCAAGCCATTTCCACAGCGCTGCACACCAAATCCAGGATACCCTCAGAAACCGGCAAAGACTTCCACTCACGTTTCACGACTGCCTAGTACTGAATCCTACCTGACTTCTTGACACGACTCAAACTTGCCAAAGTCACTAAATCAACGTCAACTACAATAATCAAGCCACATATCTGCAACGTCACGAGGGTGCTGGCAAAAGTCCTGCTGCACGGCGGCGGGCTTCGCCCGCCGCCGTGCAGCCCAATACGTGGCTCAAAAACCTGATTTTTTGGACTTGGAGCAAAATTCTGCACACTTTCACGTGTTTCCATGATACGACAAGTTGCGCACGGTCTGCTCACATTCAAATACAGTGCTGCCAACAAATGACAGCGTGCAACAAAAAAATCTTTCCTTGCAAGGGCACATTTTCGGCCATAACTCTTGAACGGCCGGTCAGATCGGGACACAATTTTCAGAGAATTTGCAGCTATTCATGCTCTTTCAACTGACGTAGCACTCAATATGAATTTACAAATTCGATTTTTCAGCGAATTTTTGGGTAGTCTGCCACCTTAAGGGGGCAGCCTACCCATAAATTTCATATGGCATTCAATTGACCGTAACTTTGGTGTTTCTCAATGGATTTGAGTGAAATTTTGACCACACACTCCTGCCACTATGCTGGCCCTCAGGACATGATTTACAAGTTCTTGCGCCTCACTGACAGGCTTTCCAGGCCGGAAAAACTCAAATTTCCGGCATAGTGCCACGGTGTGCGAGCCACCCAGGAGCCAAACAAATGCATTTACAATTTTTCACATTTTCGTGCTCATTCTGTTCGTGCGCGGGACTCAAACCTAGAACAAGTCCAGAAGCAGCCATGGAAGATGGGGTAGGGCCCCTCAACGAGGCCCTGGAATCTGTCACAACGGAACGAGTGGGCGTTCTCTCACACACTCCCACAGACCCAAGTCAATTTTTGAATTTTTTTAGGTTTAGCACGTGCTACGAGGTCGTACCTTTGATACAACATCCAGTGCAGGGACCTCCACAGCAAGCCATTTCCACAGCGCTGCACACCAAATCCAGGATACCCTCAGAAACCGGCAAAGACTACCACTCACGTTTCACTACTGCCTAGTACTACCTGACTTCTTGACACGACTCAAACTCGCCAAAGTCACTAAATCAACGTCAACTACAATAATCAAGCCACATATCTGCAACGTCACGAGGGTGCTGGCAAAAGTCCTGCTGCACGGCGGCGGGCTTCGCCCGCCGCCGTGCAGCCCAATACGTGGCTCAAAAACCTGATTTTTTGGACTTGGAGCAAAATTCTGCACACTTTCACGTGTTTCCATGATACGACAAGTTGCGCACGGTCTGCTCACATTCAAATACAGTGCTGCCAACAAATGACAGCGTGCAACAAAAAAATCTTTCCTTGCAAGGGCACATTTTCGGCCATAACTCTTCAACGGCCGGTCAGATCGGGACACAATTTTCAGAGAATTTGCAGCTATTAATGCTCTTTCAACTGACGTAGCACTCAATATGAATTTACAAATTCGATTTTCAGCGAATTTTTGGGTAGTCTGCCACCTTAAGGGGGCAGCCTACCCATAAATTTCATATGGCATTCAATTGACCGTAACTTTGGTGTTTCTCAATGGATTTGAGTGAAATTTTGACCACACACTCCTGCCACTATGCTGGCCCTCAGGACATGATTTACAAGTTCTTGCGCCTCACTGACAGGCTTTCCAGGCCGGAAAAACTCAAATTTCCGGCATAGTGCCACGGTGTGCGAGCCACCCAGGAGCCAAACAAATGCATTTACAATTTTTCACATTTTCGTGCTCATTCTGTTCGTGAGCGGGACTCAAACCTAGTACAAGTCCAGAAGCAGCCATGGGTGATGGGGTAGGGCCCCTCAACGAGGCCCTGGAATCTGTCACAACGGAGCGAGTGGGCGTTCTCTCACACACTCCCACAGACCCAAGTCAATTTTTGAATTTTTTTAGGTTTAGGGTGTGCTACGAGGTCGTACCTTTGATACAACATCCAGTGCTGAGACCTCCACAGCAAGCCATTTCCACAGCGCTGCACACCAAATCCAGGATACCCTCAGAAACCGGCAAAGACTTCCACTCACGTTTCACGACTGCCTAGTACTGAATCCTACCTGACTTCTTGACACGACTCAAACTTGCCAAAGTCACTAAATCAACGTCAACTACAATAATCAAGCCACATATCTGCAACGTCACGAGGGTGCTGGCAAAAGTCCTGCTGCACGGCGGCGGGCTTCGCCCGCCGCCGTGCAGCCCAATACGTGGCTCAAAAACCTGATTTTTTGGACTTGGAGCAAAATTCTGCACACTTTCACGTGTTTCCATGATACGACAAGTTGCGCACGGTCTGCTCACATTCAAATACAGTGCTGCCAACAAATGACAGCGTGCAACAAAAAAATCTTTCCTTGCAAGGGCACATTTTCGGCCATAACTCTTGAACGGCCGGTCAGATCGGGACACAATTTTCAGAGAATTTGCAGCTATTCATGCTCTTTCAACTGACGTAGCACTCAATATGAATTTACAAATTCGATTTTTCAGCGAATTTTTGGGTAGTCTGCCACCTTAAGGGGGCAGCCTACCCATAAATTTCATATGGCATTCAATTGACCGTAACTTTGGTGTTTCTCAATGGATTTGAGTGAAATTTTGACCACACACTCCTGCCACTATGCTGGCCCTCAGGACATGATTTACAAGTTCTTGCGCCTCACTGACAGGCTTTCCAGGCCGGAAAAACTCAAATTTCCGGCATAGTGCCACGGTGTGCGAGCCACCCAGGAGCCAAACAAATGCATTTACAATTTTTCACATTTTCGTGCTCATTCTGTTCGTGAGCGGGACTCAAACCTAGTACAAGTCCAGAAGCAGCCATGGGTGATGGGGTAGGGCCCCTCAACGAGGCCCTGGAATCTGTCACAACGGAGCGAGTGGGCGTTCTCTCACACACTCCCACAGACCCAAGTCAATTTTTGAATTTTTTTAGGTTTAGGGTGTGCTACGAGGTCGTACCTTTGATACAACATCCAGTGCTGAGACCTCCACAGCAAGCCATTTCCACAGCGCTGCACACCAAATCCAGGATACCCTCAGAAACCGGCAAAGACTTCCACTCACGTTTCACGACTGCCTAGTACTGAATCCTACCTGACTTCTTGACACGACTCAAACTTGCCAAAGTCACTAAATCAACGTCAACTACAATAATCAAGCCACATATCTGCAACGTCACGAGGGTGCTGGCAAAAGTCCTGCTGCACGGCGGCGGGCTTCGCCCGCCGCCGTGCAGCCCAATACGTGGCTCAAAAACCTGATTTTTTGGACTTGGAGCAAAATTCTGCACACTTTCACGTGTTTCCATGATACGACAAGTTGCGCACGGTCTGCTCACATTCAAATACAGTGCTGCCAACAAATGACAGCGTGCAACAAAAAAATCTTTCCTTGCAAGGGCACATTTTCGGCCATAACTCTTGAACGGCCGGTCAGATCGGGACACAATTTTCAGAGAATTTGCAGCTATTCATGCTCTTTCAACTGACGTAGCACTCAATATGAATTTACAAATTCGATTTTTCAGCGAATTTTTGGGTAGTCTGCCACCTTAAGGGGGCAGCCTACCCATAAATTTCATATGGCATTCAATTGACCGTAACTTTGGTGTTTCTCAATGGATTTGAGTGAAATTTTGACCACACACTCCTGCCACTATGCTGGCCCTCAGGACATGATTTACAAGTTCTTGCGCCTCACTGACAGGCTTTCCAGGCCGGAAAAACTCAAATTTCCGGCATAGTGCCACGGTGTGCGAGCCACCCAGGAGCCAAACAAATGCATTTACAATTTTTCACATTTTCGTGCTCATTCTGTTCGTGCGCGGGACTCAAACCTAGAACAAGTCCAGAAGCAGCCAGGAAGATGGGGTAGGGCCCCTCAACGAGGCCCTGGAATCTGTCACAACGGAACGAGTGGGCGTTCTCTCACACACTCCCACAGACCCAAGTCAATTTTTGAATTTTTTTAGGTTTAGCACGTGCTACGAGGTCGTACCTTTGATACAACATCCAGTGCAGGGACCTCCACAGCAAGCCATTTCACAGCGCTGCACACCAAATTCCAGGATACCCTCAGAAACCGGCAAAGACTACCACTCACGTTTCACTACTGCCTAGTACTACCTGACTTCTTGACACGACTCAAACTCGCCAAAGTCACTAAATCAACGTCAACTACAATAATCAAGCCACATATCTGCAACGTCACGAGGGTGCTGGCAAAAGTCCTGCTGCACGGCGGCGGGCTTCGCCCGCCGCCGTGCAGCCCAATACGTGGCTCAAAAACCTGATTTTTTGGACTTGGAGCAAAATTCTGCACACTTTCACGTGTTTCCATGATACGACAAGTTGCGCACGGTCTGCTCACATTCAAATACAGTGCTGCCAACAAATGACAGCGTGCAACAAAAAAATCTTTCCTTGCAAGGGCACATTTTCGGCCATAACTCTTCAACGGCCGGTCAGATCGGGACACAATTTTCAGAGAATTTGCAGCTATTAATGCTCTTTCAACTGACGTAGCACTCAATATGAATTTACAAATTCGATTTTCAGCGAATTTTTGGGTAGTCTGCCACCTTAAGGGGGCAGCCTACCCATAAATTTCATATGGCATTCAATTGACCGTAACTTTGGTGTTTCTCAATGGATTTGAGTGAAATTTTGACCACACACTCCTGCCACTATGCTGGCCCTCAGGACATGATTTACAAGTTCTTGCGCCTCACTGACAGGCTTTCCAGGCCGGAAAAACTCAAATTTCCGGCATAGTGCCACGGTGTGCGAGCCACCCAGGAGCCAAACAAATGCATTTACAATTTTTCACATTTTCGTGCTCATTCTGTTCGTGAGCGGGACTCAAACCTAGTACAAGTCCAGAAGCAGCCATGGGTGATGGGGTAGGGCCCCTCAACGAGGCCCTGGAATCTGTCACAACGGAGCGAGTGGGCGTTCTCTCACACACTCCCACAGACCCAAGTCAATTTTTGAATTTTTTTAGGTTTAGGGTGTGCTACGAGGTCGTACCTTTGATACAACATCCAGTGCTGAGACCTCCACAGCAAGCCATTTCCACAGCGCTGCACACCAAATCCAGGATACCCTCAGAAACCGGCAAAGACTACCACTCACGTTTCACTACTGCCTAGTACTACCTGACTTCTTGACACGACTCAAACTCGCCAAAGTCACTAAATCAACGTCAACTACAATAATCAAGCCACATATCTGCAACGTCACGAGGGTGCTGGCAAAAGTCCTGCTGCACGGCGGCGGGCTTCGCCCGCCGCCGTGCAGCCCAATACGTGGCTCAAAAACCTGATTTTTTGGACTTGGAGCAAAATTCTGCACACTTTCACGTGTTTCCATGATACGACAAGTTGCGCACGGTCTGCTCACATTCAAATACAGTGCTGCCAACAAATGACAGCGTGCAACAAAAAAATCTTTCCTTGCAAGGGCACATTTTCGGCCATAACTCTTCAACGGCCGGTCAGATCGGGACACAATTTTCAGAGAATTTGCAGCTATTAATGCTCTTTCAACTGACGTAGCACTCAATATGAATTTACAAATTCGATTTTCAGCGAATTTTTGGGTAGTCTGCCACCTTAAGGGGGCAGCCTACCCATAAATTTCATATGGCATTCAATTGACCGTAACTTTGGTGTTTCTCAATGGATTTGAGTGAAATTTTGACCACACACTCCTGCCACTATGCTGGCCCTCAGGACATGATTTACAAGTTCTTGCGCCTCACTGACAGGCTTTCCAGGCCGGAAAAACTCAAATTTCCGGCATAGTGCCACGGTGTGCGAGCCACCCAGGAGCCAAACAAATGCATTTACAATTTTTCACATTTTCGTGCTCATTCTGTTCGTGAGCGGGACTCAAACCTAGTACAAGTCCAGAAGCAGCCATGGGTGATGGGGTAGGGCCCCTCAACGAGGCCCTGGAATCTGTCACAACGGAGCGAGTGGGCGTTCTCTCACACACTCCCACAGACCCAAGTCAATTTTTGAATTTTTTTAGGTTTAGGGTGTGCTACGAGGTCGTACCTTTGATACAACATCCAGTGCTGAGACCTCCACAGCAAGCCATTTCCACAGCGCTGCACACCAAATCCAGGATACCCTCAGAAACCGGCAAAGACTACCACTCACGTTTCACTACTGCCTAGTACTACCTGACTTCTTGACACGACTCAAACTCGCCAAAGTCACTAAATCAACGTCAACTACAATAATCAAGCCACATATCTGCAACGTCACGAGGGTGCTGGCAAAAGTCCTGCTGCACGGCGGCGGGCTTCGCCCGCCGCCGTGCAGCCCAATACGTGGCTCAAAAACCTGATTTTTTGGACTTGGAGCAAAATTCTGCACACTTTCACGTGTTTCCATGATACGACAAGTTGCGCACGGTCTGCTCACATTCAAATACAGTGCTGCCAACAAATGACAGCGTGCAACAAAAAAATCTTTCCTTGCAAGGGCACATTTTCGGCCATAACTCTTCAACGGCCGGTCAGATCGGGACACAATTTTCAGAGAATTTGCAGCTATTAATGCTCTTTCAACTGACGTAGCACTCAATATGAATTTACAAATTCGATTTTCAGCGAATTTTTGGGTAGTCTGCCACCTTAAGGGGGCAGCCTACCCATAAATTTCATATGGCATTCAATTGACCGTAACTTTGGTGTTTCTCAATGGATTTGAGTGAAATTTTGACCACACACTCCTGCCACTATGCTGGCCCTCAGGACATGATTTACAAGTTCTTGCGCCTCACTGACAGGCTTTCCAGGCCGGAAAAACTCAAATTTCCGGCATAGTGCCACGGTGTGCGAGCCACCCAGGAGCCAAACAAATGCATTTACAATTTTTCACATTTTCGTGCTCATTCTGTTCGTGAGCGGGACTCAAACCTAGTACAAGTCCAGAAGCAGCCATGGGTGATGGGGTAGGGCCCCTCAACGAGGCCCTGGAATCTGTCACAACGGAGCGAGTGGGCGTTCTCTCACACACTCCCACAGACCCAAGTCAATTTTTGAATTTTTTTAGGTTTAGGGTGTGCTACGAGGTCGTACCTTTGATACAACATCCAGTGCTGAGACCTCCACAGCAAGCCATTTCCACAGCGCTGCACACCAAATCCAGGATACCCTCAGAAACCGGCAAAGACTACCACTCACGTTTCACTACTGCCTAGTACTACCTGACTTCTTGACACGACTCAAACTCGCCAAAGTCACTAAATCAACGTCAACTACAATAATCAAGCCACATATCTGCAACGTCACGAGGGTGCTGGCAAAAGTCCTGCTGCACGGCGGCGGGCTTCGCCCGCCGCCGTGCAGCCCAATACGTGGCTCAAAAACCTGATTTTTTGGACTTGGAGCAAAATTCTGCACACTTTCACGTGTTTCCATGATACGACAAGTTGCGCACGGTCTGCTCACATTCAAATACAGTGCTGCCAACAAATGACAGCGTGCAACAAAAAAATCTTTCCTTGCAAGGGCACATTTTCGGCCATAACTCTTCAACGGCCGGTCAGATCGGGACACAATTTTCAGAGAATTTGCAGCTATTAATGCTCTTTCAACTGACGTAGCACTCAATATGAATTTACAAATTCGATTTTCAGCGAATTTTTGGGTAGTCTGCCACCTTAAGGGGGCAGCCTACCCATAAATTTCATATGGCATTCAATTGACCGTAACTTTGGTGTTTCTCAATGGATTTGAGTGAAATTTTGACCACACACTCCTGCCACTATGCTGGCCCTCAGGACATGATTTACAAGTTCTTGCGCCTCACTGACAGGCTTTCCAGGCCGGAAAAACTCAAATTTCCGGCATAGTGCCACGGTGTGCGAGCCACCCAGGAGCCAAACAAATGCATTTACAATTTTTCACATTTTCGTGCTCATTCTGTTCGTGAGCGGGACTCAAACCTAGTACAAGTCCAGAAGCAGCCATGGGTGATGGGGTAGGGCCCCTCAACGAGGCCCTGGAATCTGTCACAACGGAGCGAGTGGGCGTTCTCTCACACACTCCCACAGACCCAAGTCAATTTTTGAATTTTTTTAGGTTTAGGGTGTGCTACGAGGTCGTACCTTTGATACAACATCCAGTGCTGAGACCTCCACAGCAAGCCATTTCCACAGCGCTGCACACCAAATCCAGGATACCCTCAGAAACCGGCAAAGACTACCACTCACGTTTCACTACTGCCTAGTACTACCTGACTTCTTGACACGACTCAAACTCGCCAAAGTCACTAAATCAACGTCAACTACAATAATCAAGCCACATATCTGCAACGTCACGAGGGTGCTGGCAAAAGTCCTGCTGCACGGCGGCGGGCTTCGCCCGCCGCCGTGCAGCCCAATACGTGGCTCAAAAACCTGATTTTTTGGACTTGGAGCAAAATTCTGCACACTTTCACGTGTTTCCATGATACGACAAGTTGCGCACGGTCTGCTCACATTCAAATACAGTGCTGCCAACAAATGACAGCGTGCAACAAAAAAATCTTTCCTTGCAAGGGCACATTTTCGGCCATAACTCTTCAACGGCCGGTCAGATCGGGACACAATTTTCAGAGAATTTGCAGCTATTAATGCTCTTTCAACTGACGTAGCACTCAATATGAATTTACAAATTCGATTTTCAGCGAATTTTTGGGTAGTCTGCCACCTTAAGGGGGCAGCCTACCCATAAATTTCATATGGCATTCAATTGACCGTAACTTTGGTGTTTCTCAATGGATTTGAGTGAAATTTTGACCACACACTCCTGCCACTATGCTGGCCCTCAGGACATGATTTACAAGTTCTTGCGCCTCACTGACAGGCTTTCCAGGCCGGAAAAACTCAAATTTCCGGCATAGTGCCACGGTGTGCGAGCCACCCAGGAGCCAAACAAATGCATTTACAATTTTTCACATTTTCGTGCTCATTCTGTTCGTGAGCGGGACTCAAACCTAGTACAAGTCCAGAAGCAGCCATGGGTGATGGGGTAGGGCCCCTCAACGAGGCCCTGGAATCTGTCACAACGGAGCGAGTGGGCGTTCTCTCACACACTCCCACAGACCCAAGTCAATTTTTGAATTTTTTTAGGTTTAGGGTGTGCTACGAGGTCGTACCTTTGATACAACATCCAGTGCTGAGACCTCCACAGCAAGCCATTTCCACAGCGCTGCACACCAAATCCAGGATACCCTCAGAAACCGGCAAAGACTTCCACTCACGTTTCACGACTGCCTAGTACTGAATCCTACCTGACTTCTTGACACGACTCAAACTTGCCAAAGTCACTAAATCAACGTCAACTACAATAATCAAGCCACATATCTGCAACGTCACGAGGGTGCTGGCAAAAGTCCTGCTGCACGGCGGCGGGCTTCGCCCGCCGCCGTGCAGCCCAATACGTGGCTCAAAAACCTGATTTTTTGGACTTGGAGCAAAATTCTGCACACTTTCACGTGTTTCCATGATACGACAAGTTGCGCACGGTCTGCTCACATTCAAATACAGTGCTGCCAACAAATGACAGCGTGCAACAAAAAAATCTTTCCTTGCAAGGGCACATTTTCGGCCATAACTCTTCAACGGCCGGTCAGATCGGGACACAATTTTCAGAGAATTTGCAGCTATTCATGCTCTTTCAACTGACGTAGCACTCAATATGAATTTACAAATTCGATTTTCAGCGAATTTTTGGGTAGTCTGCCACCTTAAGCCGATGCTCCCCTCTTGGATGCACATGTTTCATTTCTCCTATGTATCGGCGCACAGGAGTAACAATGATTCCGAGACCTTTGGTCGGAGGAGTTACTTTAGCCCCGCCCCCACTTCCATCCAATATGCCACCGCCCCCGCTGTGCAGCATCTGATGGTACTGTGGTGGTATTCAGTAAAAAAAAAAAAAAAAAAAAAAAAAAAAAAAAAAAAACAGCAAACTAAAATACTAACATATTGCCGCAGACTACGTGTGTGTGTGTGTGTGTGTGTGTGTGTGTGTGTGTGTGTGTGTGTGTGTGTGTGTGGGTGGGTGCATGCGCGCGTGTGTGTGCGTGTGTGTGCGTGTGTGCGTGCATCATGTGAGTTCATGTAATTGTTGCAATCATCTTTACAAGCCTGTTGAAAATTGATCTAAAGCGCTATGGAAGATTCTTGATTACACTGGTGTCTTGACAGCGGTCTGTCTGGACGCCGGATTGCCTGCTCCTATGGTGGACACTGGTCGGCCGTAATACTCAGTGCAGCCAGACCCACGTCAATGGCAGCTGCTTCAGGAAGCACTGGAACGCCAACTGCTGGAGGTGTTGGCATGGGGATTCCACACACCAGCGGCTCGCCCAGAGTACAGACCTGCATGGATAAAGACAAACCGGTGTTAAAGGTACTGGTGCGTGATACGCTCCTGTGGATTATGCCAGCATAAATTTCGACATGAACTGCATAATTCTATGATTTCACGAGTATAATCTGCCGGAGGCTTGTACGTTATCGTAGAAAAGAAGCTTTCAAAAACCAAACCATGTTTGTTTGTTTGGTCGTTTGTTTGCTCTATTTTACTTCACCAGATACACAGGCATTCTGCCTTCCCTGCAATGGTGCAGACGCTAGCACTAGCGCCGAGACCAGAGGTCAGCGTTGTAGTCACTGCCTCCAAAGCACAGGCTCCGCCATGGAAGTCCCTACTCTCTCACACACACTCCGCCATGGAAGTCCCTACTCTCTCACACACACACTCACACGCATACACCACACACACACACACACACACACACACACACACACACACACACACACACACACACCACACACACACACACACACACACACACACACACACACACACACACACACACACACACACACACTAAATCTTGTTCACTTGCACTGGTACACCTTTGATGTGCAATCATTGATTTACATCATACATGCTTGTTCTTTTCTTTTCTCTTACTTTCTTTCCTTGTGTTTCTTATTATTCCTTTTTAAAACCAACATTTCACACTCAATTTGCGCACTTTCTCTCGCATCCTTAACTATGTTACTAGTACATGCACAAATAGAAGATCCCCCAGATAGGCGTTAGCCTTTGGGTAATCCTGAAATAAAGATTATTATTACTTACATACTAACTATTAAACTTACACGCACACATACTTACTTACGGTGCATACTCACACGCGCACACACACACACACAGATGAGCATAGACAGAGGACCCAGCTCTTGGTCCGTCAGTCTCCCCTAGAACTATACGTATGATATGAATGTACACAAGTGATAACAATAGGGCCTTGGCCCAGGCTTGGGAGGTTCTGCAAACGAAAGGTCCTGTGGATTTAGGGGTACTGTCTGAAAGCACGAAACTTTACGTAAATTTATATTTTCTCACTGGCACGAGAAAACCTACCATATGTAGTAACACAGTCGTCCCTCTCTAATCCTGCACTTTATAGACCAGCACCCTCGATAAACCAGCACAATTTTCAGTGGCCAGAGTGTCCTCTTCATCCACATTGCAGCAGTAAATCCGATTTGTTAATCCAGCACCCTCCCTAATCCAGCAGATTTTCCGTGGCACAGATGGCGCAGGATTATAGAGGGACCACTGTAGTATAGTACATTGTGGGTGCGTTTCGCGTACAGTCGACTTCGCTAAGAACGACTACGGATAGAACGACAATTCGCGAATACCGACAGAATTTCCGTGCCCAGAGCAAAGTCCCATCTAACTGTAATACAGTCATGTACATTATAATGAGGCTTCGGGCATAATGAGACTTTGCGAATAAGGACACTTTTCTGATGCCCTGCCGAGTTGTCGGTATAATGCAAAGCTCACTGTACTTGAAGAAAGTAAGTTGTTGTTGTTGAAATTTTATTTTGTATCGCAGACCAAACGGGCAATGGTGCCCAGTATTATTATGGCGATAAAGTAACGGCCAAAAGCCAAGGATACAATTATTGTTTACTACTGTACGTATATAGTGCACAGTCACCTGTGCCGTGTGGTGATCGACTGCACTCAAGTAGCCTGGATATCTGTCTAACATCACCCGCAATGCATTAGTTCTACCCGTACCCCCGTCACCACGTAGGGACCGGCGGATTCTGCTCGAAAGGGTGACAGATTCTGCTCGAAAAGCAGTGAAATTGGCAGAACCATACAAACCTCATGGCGGGCAATTCCTCGAATTCTGCTCCATTTCTTTCTCCACATACTACAGTCAACTTCGCTTATAACGACACTCGGCGGGGCATCAGAAAAGTGTCCTTATTCGCGAAGTGTCGTTATACCCGAAGTCTCATTCTATGTATTTCAGTTGGATGGTACTTTGCTCTGGGCATGGAAATTCTGTCGTTATTCGCGAATTGTCGTTATATCCGCAGTCGTTATTAGCGAAGTTGACTGTAGTACCAAACATGCATGAAACTTACCAGAAAAGTACCGAATTCTGCCAATTTTTCTGCCGGCATAATCCGCCCGTGCCTACCCCCGTGCCTCTACGTCTTTCTACCAAGCTATGGTCCAATCTGCCTTCTCGTATCAAATCTTGCACTTCTCTCAATGCGTATATCAACCAGATTCTCCCTCATGGACACAAGCAACTGCTTCACTGCTGTAAAAGTCTCTAAAATGCAGTTTTTTTGTTCTTTCTCTTTCTTTTCTGTCTGTCCTCCCTAGCCCTCTCTGTGTAATCTATTCTGCCATGGTTAGCTATGTTGTCTAAATAAAATAAATCTGCGGAATAGCAAGCTGCCAGGAACGTTTCCGAGTGAGCACTTTTGTTCTGCTGGACCTGTCTCACAGGACGCATCGTCTGACACAAGTTAGCAGTGGAACTAAGCTGAATTAGCTGTAACTCGGGCATTGAGCACTTTTCCACTGAAGGGTTTACCAACACAGCTTGGACTAGTCTTATAGTGTGACATTTGGGACTTACCTCACGCGACAGAGTCAGGTCGAACACTTCGCCCTCAGCTGTGCGGAAACGCGGCACCGGTGGATCAACAGCATTGCCATCTGCATCAATGTTAAAGTCCAGCTGCAGTGTGCCGAACGAAGCGGGGAGATTGTTGAAGACGAATGCTACGGACAGATCCCTGAACTCAATTGGACCAGGATTCAAGTTTAGTTGCCGACCGTCTGTCGCTACAAGCTCCACTTCAAAGCCCAGTTCACGGGATAGGATACGCACCGGTGATCCGTCAATTGCACTCAATTCCGCAACGCAATTCTGGTTACTAGCAAGGCCACCGGCAGCCACAGCGTTTGCTTGCTCCACAAGAGTCCTGGTGGACTCGACGATAGTGGCAAACCTAGCCGGAGTAACGCTACCCACCAACAGACTGCTAATCAAGGCGAAGGCCATGGGTTGTGTGCTGGCCAGGACGTTGTTGTCCACCGCGCAGGTCTGCGTCAGGAAACATTCCTCCTGCGAGGCGGAATCAGAGTCGGATTCGGAGCTTTGGCTGTCATCGCTTTCCACACTCTCGGACTGCTGGGAAGCGCTGTCCGACGATTGCTCTGATGCACTATCACTGCTATCGCTGCTGTCGCTGCTGTCGCTGCTGTCGCTGCTGTCGCTGTCGGATCGTGCAACCCGACTTCGGCTGAGCCAGGCAGCAGAGCATGTATCGCTGATTCCCAGAAGAATCAGACCGGTGCTCACAAGCAGTAGGCTGAGGAGAAGCTTGTTCATGGCTGCTACACAGGTTGCTCCAATCGCTTTCCTTCGTCTTCCAACTATCCTCCGACCCGAGAATTTGGCGCAGTTGTTTATTTTATAGTTCCGTGCTCTGTTTTGTGTGGTAACTCACTTTTTATTCCCCCTCCCCCCCCCCCCCCCCCCACACACACACACAAGTACCGCGGATCCGGTGCTTGCGTACCAACTGCATGGCGTGCCTGAGAAGCTGCTCTGAACGGATGATAAGGCATTAGGCATGATAATTCCTGAGTGCGTGCAGCTCGATTGCCTTGCTCAGCAAAGGCCACGCCCGAGAGTTGGGAACGCGCTGGGATTCAGGCGCATGCCAGTGTCCATGGTCACCTTAAACGCCCTCTCGACACGTTCAAGTGATCATAGGCACTGGACCTCAAGTACATGTACATAACTAGTGTACGTAATATCAGTACTGGCTTGGTTCGCATTCTAGGATAGCAGCTTGTGCCTTCGCTGCTGCGCCACGGACAGTATGCCACTGAATGCAAGCACAGGGCATACACTAGGTGGGTGGAGTATTTAAAATATTGCGTGTCGCGACATAACTTTCTAACTCCACTAGGATACCAAGGAGGGCCTAGGATCTCTTCAGATCCAAGTGACCTTTGCATTATGAAAGGATAATGCATGGTGCAGTGCG
This sequence comes from Sycon ciliatum, assembly GCF_964019385.1. Lineage (NCBI taxonomy): Eukaryota > Metazoa > Porifera > Calcarea > Leucosolenida > Sycettidae > Sycon > Sycon ciliatum. The sequence continues at coordinate 16,711,867 of NC_088643.1, read as the reverse complement.
AAACATCACAATCGTCATGTTTTCATCATACATGTATCATACAAAAACATGATGTGCCTAGCATGCCAGCACCTTGGCGATATGACGTTGTGGTGTGCACTCAATCTGTGGATAGAACTGTTTCATCCTTTGTGAACTGTTCCAATCCTACTACTCCCTCATTGCCACGGATGTGGACAGAAGTTGTGTCACGCGTGGTCAGGTCAGCCAGCTGCTCAGAGTGCCGTTCCTACCTGGTCCCTCAGGCCGTAGCTCTATCGCCTTTGTTGGCAGTACCACATGGAACTCTCTCCCTGCTGATATTCGCGCTTGCGACGTACGCCACACGTTTCAAGCATTGCTGTCTGGCTATGACCTCATCTCCCTCGTCAACTAGCTCTCCGATGTTGTGCCTACTATGTCTTCTTCACAGATTCTGCCTGAACAGATGCTCATCAATTATGTTCTTGTCCTCTATCCTAGTCCAAATCCTGCCTTGCCCATGCATGACTCTCATGAAATGCCCGTACTAAATAGTCTATAGAACAAGAATATTGTATATCATACTTCTCTCATCAACTATGATAATACCCATTTCATACCCCCCCCCTTCATAAAATTAATACCTACTGTTTTCTTTCCTTTCATTTCATCTTCTTTTCCGTTCCTTTCTTCTTCATACACATTTTAAACATTTTCATCATATTGTGAGAGCCGTGGGCCAACAGCCCCGGTGAGAAGGCAGTCTTGCCTGTTCATATGGTGAAGTAAAATAAAGAAACAACAACAACTCATCAGTAGATGTGTGCGGATAATGCTCGAAAAGGTGGCAGATACTGCTCGAAAAGCAGTGAAATTGGCAGAACCATACAAACCTTATGGCGGGCAATTCCTCGAATTCTGCTCCATTTCTTTATCCACATACCAAACATGCATGAAACTTACCAGAAAAAGTACCGAATTCTGCCAATTTTTCTGCCGGCATTATCCGCATATGCCTACTCATCAGCGCAGCACAGAGAAAACGAGGCCGAACCTGATAGCAATGAAAAAATATTTTCCAGAGCCCCATTTAAACCAGGCCCGAACGCACCATGCCAGAGTGCTCAAACTGACAAGTCAGTGAGCTCTGCATAACGCAAACAGCAAAGGCACTACCCCACACAAGAGTGTCCAACTGCTACAAGAGCAGGAGCGAAATACTCATTAGACATGTAGTGAGTGCACATTGAAACTCTGAGTAACGACGAAACTGCCCTATTTTACTTCCTTTTGTGTACCTTTTGCGTACTACGCTCTGCCCATTCCGGGCATTTGAGCACTATTGCAGGTTAAGGCGCACTACCTTTGTGTAGTGTAAATTGTACGGTACATGTATTTATGGCCTGCGTCACGTTTTTTAATTGGAAAATCGATGTTACAGAATGAGTTTGATGGATACTGTCGTTGCCTATTGCATAGGTTATGACGTTTATAAACCTCTTTTAAAGGACAAACATCAGCTCAGGGGCGGAACCGGTGATATAATTTTGGTCACAATAACGGAAGTTCTTCTTAGCCATAGTTATACCAAGTCAATATACCATTCATTTTTCTTCGAATCATTCTACCTCCACTGAGGAGCTCACCATGAGGGAAAAGAGCTGTCTGGAGCTAGGATAAGCAACGTCTACCCAAGAACGAATTTCCTCACAAAGGGTGTTGTATATGTAGGCCAAGAGCCAAGTGTGGAGTGGTGGAGTGGTGGAGTGTTGGAGTGGTGGAGTGGTGGAGTGTTGGAGTGTTGGAGTGGTGGAGTGGTGGAGTGGTGGAGTGGTGGAGTGGTGGAGTGGTGGAGTGGTGGAGTGTTCAACGGCCAACTTCGTCGCAGCTTCTATTGAATACTAGTACACAGCTTCCAATCTCTCCTGTATTGAATACACAGTAATGTATATAATAGAGTTGTGAATACCAGTTCTTATGAAGCGAAACTTTGTCTAGAGAGAGAGAGAGAGAGCGAAAGAGAGAGAGAGAGAGAGAGAGAGAGAGAGAGAGAGAGAGAGAGAGAGAGAGAGAGAGAGAGAGAGAGAGAGAGAGAGAGAGAGAGAGAGAGAGAGAGAGAGAGAGAGAGAGAGAGAGAGAGAGAGAGAGAGAGAGAGAGAGAGAGAGAGAGAGAGAGAGAGAGAGAGAGAGTAGGCCTCGGCGGGTAATGCTAGTTATTTCAGCTCAAAATGCTTTTAGCATTGCTAGTTATTCGGTCATATAATGCTCGTTAGAATGCTAAACTGATTGGACTTGTAATGCTAGTTGAAAAGGCAATGTGAACCACTCATTTGGCATAGTGTCATAACGTAAGTCACACTGCACGAAATACTGCTATTGGAAGTACCTAGTACTTTGAAAGTAGATTATAATTATGGTGATGCTATTTCAAAATGATGTGGAACTGAAGTTGCTATCATGAGCTAGCAGTGAATAACAGTAAATCAGAACCCTACGTCGACAGTCTTCAAAGTACTTTGAGGGTGCATACGGAATGCTATTTTGGAAATTTAGTATATTGTGTGGTATGAAAAAGTACAATATAAGTGATCTAACCCTCGATATGCTTGCTCCTTTGGTTTTGGGCAGTCGTGCGCATGCCTCACCGGGCTCATCCTCCACCTCTGCCTCGTTCTCGTCTTCCTTATTATCCTCCTCTGTCTCGTACTCCTCTTCCTCACTCTCTTCCTCCGAAGAATCAGAGACTTCCAACACATTTCCATTTGATGTACTCATGGTGCAAGCAAGCCAGCACTGCATGGCTCTGTGAATAGGAAAGACAAGGTTTCTTTCCGTTTCCCATGATGGCATCAACGTGGTACGTCTATACCTAGCAGCTGCCACTAAGATTCGCAACAAGAGACGCATGTTGCGAAGTCGCAGGCCAACGTTTAAGCAAAACTGCCAAAAGCTGCTGGTACAAAGTACAGTGTGTACGTTACATTGTAGAGCTCCTGTTTTATTCAGTAAGGCCACCCTTTGTTAATTCATTGTTTAACGTCCTTTTTTTCGCGAAAAGGTACGCGGGAGGGCGGAAAAAAACAAAAGCCCATTCCAAAAACTGGAAACCCCAATCAAACATTTTGACCAGTAAAGCATGTGATGAAGTTGGTTGCTCCAACGAGGAGCACACGCTTCTTGCCGAACTTGACACTTGACTGACTCACGACTGCCATCCGGAGCACACCAGGAGCACGTCGCACCTTCCGCTCGGCAAACCTGAAAGAAAGCACCACTCCCTGCTCAATACACAGTGTTTCGGGGAATTCACCCCTCATCAGTTGAGCTTGAGTAGGCTGAGGAAGATTGTGCCTGAAAAGCACCACTTATATACTGCTCTCCAGGCCAAACCATCACCAGGGATACAAACTTACAGAGACGCTTTGTTTCCAGCGCGACAAACACCTCGTGAAGCCCCAGGTAGCAGCGTGAGTCAGAGTCGCTCATGGAGTTGTGCTAAACAGACGTTGAGAGCCAGTATAGCTATTCACAACGCTGTCACCTCCAACAACTAGTCGCACGTCCGCGTGAGGGACACACACGACAACAGCAAGAAAGCATGTGATATATACAATATTTCTGGGTCTAACGGCACTTGCAGGCATAGAACAACACTCTTTGATGGTACATTGGAGCACATGCCTGATGAATCCAACAAAACAGGTACATAGCATGGAGTTAGCATGTCATGAATTCATTACATCTGGATTTTTACTAGGACACACACCGTATACGCGTACGATATTTAAAAGCCAACAAAAAAAAGAAAAAGAACACAAGACAAAGGCATGCCCGGGAGACAAGATTATAAGTTTAAGGTCATGATCGGCACACGTACACTGTGAAACTACACAATCATGTATTTACAACTTCGCATATTTACTACTACTTTCTTGTTTTTTTTCCGGTCGGAGGCAAAAAGGTACGCGGGCGCGGACGTTAAACAACGAAAAAAGAAAGGGTGGCCTAATGCACACTCATGAAGTGAGAAAATGACACTTTTGGGCGCTAATGCTTGTTTTGGCTCCAAATCCGGGTACAATGCTGGAGCATTGCTAGTTCTCAAAACGATGCTCGTAATGCCAGTTACAATGCTAGCATTACCCGCCGAGGCCTAAGAGAGAGAGATAGACAGACAGAGAGAGACAGAGAGAGACAGAGAGAGAGAGAGACAGAGACAGAGAGAGACAGAGAGAGAGACAGAGAGAGAGACAGAGACAGAGAGGGAGAGAGAGAGAGACAGAGAGAGACAGAGAGAGAGACAGAGAGAGAGAGAGACAGAGAGAGAGACAGAGACAGAGACGGAGTGAGAGACAGGGAGAGTTTGTTTTTCGTAACGACGAGGCTTCGCTGTAAAGTATGTCATGTACTAGTACAGTCGTGGCCAAAGAAATCCGACCCGCGAGTCGACAGCAACGCCGCTTTTTCCATTTCAAATAATTATCACCATGGTAGGTCCAAAAACCCGTGCGAGAGCCGCAGGGCCTAGGGGCGCATGACTCCATGAGCCTTGATGCTGCTTTCGGCTCGCGGGTCGGATTGCTTTCGTCACGACTGTACTGTACATGCATATCATGCCGTCAAGATGTAGAGTAATACGCCCCCTAGCCTTCTCTTGGCGTCTGCCACAGTCTCAGCACTATTTCTGCTATGCCACAAAGTGATCTGTCTTCGTGGAATGCTGGGTAGGTTCCTGGCTAAAAATTAATAATCTGACTTGATGCTTCGCGCTATTAACGATGTAGCCAAAGAAGTTCGAACAAGCTAGCCGCTCGGAGATCCCCCTCCCCCCCCCCCCCCCACACACACACACATAAAATTTAATACTGATACTGATGCACCAGATGGAACTGCTATCACAGATGTAACAGCACGCCTTAGCGCATCCTGAAAGTGGGTGTACTAGTAATTATCAGCCATGCAGTAGACAAAATTGCAAGAATGCGTTCTACTGTATTACATTATGAACATGACATTGTGTACATGTATGCGTGCGTGCACGCGCGTGTGTGTGTGTTGTTGGGAATACAATCATGTACAAAATTTTAACTAATGTAGTAATGGACCATGTCCATGGTCAGAATCCTGGAGTAGTACTGAGTGATCCTCAAGTAGGAAACAGAAATGAACCTCTCCAGTCCGACAGAATACGGCAGCTTGCACTGGAAAGAGGTTGAATGAACTCTTGTAGCCTTGCTTAATTAATGGAACCCTTCTCCACTAGGGCCTTCATTTGAGAGAGTGTGCGGAGCATCGACACTGAATCCTGCTGGTTCGGCTGCAGTTTGCGTCTGGGCACTTTTTGAACCAGGCCAAGTGCATCCACGGTGAAGTCGATATACACCGAGCCATCCATCAGCGTTGGAAGCTCGCGTGGAATGTGCCGTACGTATAAGTTGCGGAATTCAATTGCCGGAGGACTGGCGGTCATCCCCGGTGATGGAACAGCTGAGTGAAGGGACATGTCATCCGAAGGTATGAGATCGACGGTGAAGTTGAAATCTTGGGACTGCAGGCGAATGCCTCCACTGGGACCAGGGATTCGTGCTACCTGAGGTCGAGGACGAGCAGCTGCAGAAGATACACCTAAGTATCCTACCAGAGAACCTATTGATGTTGCACTCGGTCTGTTAACCTGATTGAGAAGAGCGCGAGTATTGGGTACAACAGCGGCCAGGTCTGCCACAGCCACCTTGACGGCAGCGATCATCAACTGCTCTGTGTGGAGTCTCTGCGCTTCCAGCTCGGACACGGGTTCCCCCGTGCTATCGCTGTCGCTCTCGGCGCTGTCGCTACTGTCCTCCAGGGTGTCTGAGTTGGAGTCACTTGAACTTCGAATGCGCCTAGTAGCGACGCTGTCGACAACGTGGCCATTTCCAACACTGCCATCGCCAACGTCATTAAATTTTATGCGCAGGTATTCTGCAGGGCGAGCTGCTGGCCGCCCGGAGCAAGGCCCCACTAGGCTCATCGCTACGGCCAGCACAATCATACATCCCACGCTTGCTGTGCGGTGCCTGGGTACCATCATTCCTCACCTTTTTTCTCCCACTGACACACCAGACAATGGCACTGAAGTAGGCAAATCCAAGCCTTTAAACGCAGGACAAAGATGACGTCCGACTTTAGACTCAGCCACCCAGTTTGGTGGAATAAAACGCAGACCGAACGCCGACAAAGTTGTCCTGATCCTGGCTCGCGAAATCCCGACGCATGTCTCGTTTTTATAAGCAGACGAGACAGCAAAAGCTCCAGTGCTCTTTCAGTTGAGCGACCTTGCAATAGCGACATGTACTTGCCCGTCAGCGGCGAGCAAAGATGGGGTTTGCTTGGGCCGGGAGATGGTTCTGACACGCACGCTAACTATCACTTCTGCCTTGTTCACACGAATAGTTCGTGTTGAGTAGGGATCTATTCCTGGGGACGAAACTGTTACGTTCGCCGGCGCGAGTGTGAACAGTCGCAGTTCTGTAGCCTTCCGCAAATCAAGTGTGTCACATTACAATGCTTGTTCACTGGTTAAGATATGCCAACAGTACCGGGGTAATGCGCCCTATTGGTCAATGAATACACTAACCCGGTATGTGTTCAAGTAGGGACTATGTGCTCCACCGCTCGATGAATACCCGCCGTGGTACATCATTTGCCTTGAAAGGCAGAGCTTTCCATCTAGCGCTGCAGGGAGAGAGAGAGAGAGAGGTGTGTGTGGTGGGGGAAGGGGGGGGGGGCAGCTGTGTTGCAATTCGGGGTTTCACGCGCGTTGCGTTTCACACCCATTCACCATGATCGTGAAACTCGCTTCCTTGTTCACTGTTTCTGTCAGTGGTAGGTAAAGTGAGCAAAACAAACCCCCTTTGCCACCGGTGAACGTGACACATGGAAAACAAAGTCACGTGTAGGCATCGGCGGCTAATGCTCCTTTATTTTACTAATAATGCTTTCGGCGCTGTTCGTTATTTCAGCAAATGCTCGTAACCGAAGTGAGAATTGTGGGTAAAAGGGATCGTAAAGAACGTCATAAATTCAAATTCAGCTGCAGCACATGACAGTCAGACAAATATAAAAGTACTTGCATACATTCATTTCGGCGTTACAATATCTCTTGAATGACTGTAAAAGTGTGAATGCACATGTGTTGGGGTAAACAAAATCAAGACTACGAGTACTGACATTGTGTTCTGCCTCTCGCTGTGCAGTATGGACCTCAGTTGTAAAGCTGGTATGACATTGCCGACTCCAGAAGAAGAATACTCATTCAGGCGCTGCAGATGAGGGTGGGATGGTGAGCATGATCTTCACAGCCTTCTGCCAATTGAGGTCATCTCGATCTTTCCACCGTGCTAGTTGATCAATACTATTGTAAACATCAGCTGCAGCAAACTTGTAAGCGGCTTTGTGAGGCTTCTACCGTCTATATAATTATGTTCAGAATCCCTCTGCTGCGTCCATCAGACTGATCAAGTCGATTGATGGATCTTAGCTTTCACCTTCTGCTGCTTACTGCGGCAATGTCGCTCCGAAGCATTTCAAAAGGCGTTTTGCCTTTTTGGCAAAAAACTGATAAACTTCACAAAACTTCACAAAACAACTCTCCAGTAGAGATAGTCAGAAACACTTGAGGGAACCCTCTCTCCGTATTTCTGCCCCCCCCCTCTCTCCCCCTCTCTCTCATTCCCTCCGCCGTCCACATGTATCAAAGGAGCCGAAACCACCTGTTTGTGGTGCGACGTTAAATAAACTTCTACAACAACAACAACTCCGTAACTCTAGCGGCAGGGCTGATACGCACAACCTTCGTAGATTGTCCTTGACTCACGCTTGTCCTGGTTTGCGTTGGCTTTCAGGTCCGCTCAAATGATCTTGAGCGCAATATTCAAGCTCCTTTCGATTTTTGCAAATGTTCTGGTTCAGTTTCATCCGACTGTTCTGACTCTGACACATTTTCAACCATTTCATATGAATTGTCGCCATCAGAACTACCTCCGCAATCATCCATATTAAGTACTAGTCCGGAACCGTAAGCTTCACCGCACATACATGTACATGTATGGTTATTTTGAGAAAAAGTGATATTACTTATTAGTCACCTTAGTCGATCTTCCTTCCACTTTAGTTCTAGTGTCCATGATTTAGCGGGAGCGGCGAAGTAGAGTGTAGGAGTGCTGGATATACAATGTAGCTAGCTAGCTGGGATTAGATGGGGACCATGATTCAGATGACGATGGAGACACCACGCCTCAGATGGCTGCGGACTGCGCGTGTGACCACTTTTCGCTTGTGTGCTACACGTAGTTCAGTAGTTGGCATCAAACGCACCCATAAATTTTAGGCATTGGCAGATTCTGTTCGAAAAGCAGTGAAATTGGCAGAACCATACAAACCTTATGGCGGGCAATTCCTCGAATTCTGCTCCATTTCTTTATCCACATACCAAACATGCATGAAACGTACCAGAAAAAGTACCGAATTCTGCCAATTTTTCTGCCGGCATTATCCGCATATGCCTACCCATAATGCCAGTTTGCTGCGATAATGCCACTTTTTAAAGTAAAATGCTCGGCAGTGCTAGTTTACTAAAACAAGCTTATAATGCTACTTATAATGCTAGCATTAGCCGCCGATGCCTAGTCACGTGTCGCTCCCATGGTGATGAATCCGGGGGGGGGGGGGGGGTTCTTCTGGAGTAAGGACTGGCGGATAATGCTCCGCAGAAGAAGCTTTTCAGTCTGCTCACTGCTCGAAGACATGGGGTTCTGCTGATTTTTCTGCTCAAAAAGTGATCATCCGGTTGCATATCATAAAAAATTTATGATAGGCAACTTTATTAAATAAATTTTAATAAAATAGATCGAGGAACCGCCATCTTCAATGCGTGGTACATCGCGTGAGCGCTGAAACAGACATTGCATTTGTCTTTGACTTCTTATTCTGTACTGAAGTACAGCACAAAGTCAAGCGCCAGCGCCTGCCACTTGTACTGTGGCTTGCGGACTGGATGATGTAAAGCTGGGTCTAGACGTCTCGGCTATACATTACGGAGGATTAGCAAGACGAAATTCGCGTTCGCGTTCGCAAACATTTTTCAGTTCGCGAACTGGATTGCGAACTTTCGCATTTTTCGTTCGGAAAAGTAGTCGGAACACGAATCGTGGATTCGTGTCAGGGCAGTCATAAATTTACCACGCTGTACTGCCTGCGTCGTGTCAACATCATGCATGTGCGAATTCTGTTTGCTAATCCTTCTCATAACGCGAATTCCGTCACTGAGTTCGACTTTCTTTGGAGAGCGAACGCGAACGCGAATTTCGTCTTGCTAATCCTCCGTATTATACATTTACGACTCCCCGCGCCAAGCACAAGCAATACAAGTGCTTGAACGGCAGTGCTAAAAAAGCACCCAGGATTGCTGAGAGCAAGGGACAACCTTGAAGTTAGGAGTCTTAGGACTCGGGGATATTCTGCTTTTTCAAGCGTCGGTCCTGCTCTCTTGTCTGTGATGCCGTTTCTGCCGAATTTTCTGCCGGCATTATCCACCAGTCCCTATTCCGGAGAGATGACCGAGTAACGAAGTTAAAAGCACGGGGGTCACCAGGTCACTAGCTGCTGTACCGAATATCCTGGTCATGTGGCCACAACTCTGCAAGGGAGATTGGTCGAAGTACAATGGTATCGGTATGTAGACGTTCGCTTTTTATTTACGGTACTATTTCGAAAGTATTTGTGAATGGCCAATGGCCCTCAGCGTTTGTTCAGCACCTCCACGAGCGACACTGACTCACGCTGCTATCTGGTGTTCACGAGGTGTTTGTCGAGCTGGAAACAGAGCGTCTCTGTAAGTTTGTATCCCTGGTGATGTTTGTGCCTGGAGAGAACTATAATTATAAGTGGTGCTCTTCGGGCACAATCTTCCTCAGCCTACTCAAGCTCAACTGATGAGGGATGAATTCCCCGAAACACTGTGTATTGAGCAGGCAGTGGTGCTTTCTTGCGGGTTTGCCGAGTGGAAGGTTCGATGGACTTCTCGTGTGCTCTGGTTGGCAGTCGTGAGTCAGTCAAGTGAGAATTCAAGTCGACAGGAATAACGCAAGCTCCCACGTAGGGAGCAACATACAAATTGACAATTCCGAAAGTATTTCGACGATACAATGTCATCACAGCCGGGAAAGCTTTGCACGCACAGTATGCAGGTAGGAGCAGGAGTAGATACAATGTCAAGGCTAGCCCTTTCCTAAAGATGCCATAATTTTTCGCAACTTATGTTTTTCGCAACCGTGCCAAAACAAGTGGAAGTTGCTGAAATTGCATCCATATTTTCAGAAAAAAGCTCAAAAGTTGCCAACATAGCAACTACGTTACTTGAAAGGAGAGAGTTCTTGTGCCTGCAATGATGCCAAAACATTGAAAACAACTAAAGAAATAAAAATTAAAAAGGAGCGGAAACAGCAGAAGTGCAGAGACACAGGACAGTAAAACTCTTTACCCCTTCTTGCTGTGAACTGCAGCTTAGACAGTGCATGCAATTAGCCTGCTGCACGCATCCTCCATCATTAAAGGGGAAGATAGGCATAAATCAAAATTTCACCAGTTGTAGTCTTCCGGGTGCTGAGTCGAATGGTCGTACGATCGTGGTCCGAGGAAACTGAGACGCTCCCTTCCTACTTTAATCCCAATCGAACTTGCGCACTTCCACCGAAACTGGGTGACTGCGCCATACGAGATGGGGATTTGTATGCAAAATGTCACTAAAAGCGCCACTTCGTTCTTATAAAAGCACGGATGACCGCGATTGGCCCATCTGTTGTAGTCTTTTGGACGCTGAGTCGACTGGTTTTGGTCCGAAAAGGCTGGTGGTCACTCGAGTTGAACCTTGGTGTGAAAGTTGTCGCCTGCTGGCGTGGACCAGGTGATTTGGGCACCCAGGAGCACGTGACATTTTAGTGACATTTGCATACAAATCCCCATCTACATGTATATTTGTAGTAGGGCGCAGTCACCCAGTTTCGGTGGAAGTGCGCGAGTTCGATTGGGATTCAAGTTGGAAGGGAGCGTCTCAGCTTTCTCGGACCAAGACCATTCGACTCAGCACCCCGAAGACTACAACTGGTGAAATTTTGATTTTTGCTTTAACTTCCCCTTTAAAGGGGAAGTTAAGTCTAAAATCAATTTTTCACCAGTTGTAGTCTTCGGAATGCTGAGTCGAATGGTCTTGGTCCGAGGAAGCTGAGACGCTCCATTCCTCCTTTATTCCCAATCGAACTTACGCACTTCCACCTGGGTGACTGCGCCCTACTAGATGGGGATTTGTATGCAAAATGTCACTAAAAGCGCCATTTTGTTCTTATAAAAGCACGGATGACCGCGATTGGCCCATATGTTGTAGTCTTTTGGACGCTGAGTCCACTGGTTTTGGTCCGAGAATGCTGCGATGCAGCGTTCCTCCTTTATTCCTTTACTCCTTTATTCCCAATCGAACATGATTGAACAAGCGGTCACACGCTCCTGCGTGCCAAAGTCACCTGGTCACCGTTGATCCACTGTTTCTCTGAAATGAGTGTAACAAGATAATAAGCAGTCAGAAAGTGCGATAACAGGGCACGAAACTGATACTGTTGATGGTGTGGTCACTAATGAGTGTGGGTATTTATCAAAGGTCAACATAATACACTCATATACTCATGCCCATGCACCAGACAGTAAACAGTAAACAGCCAGCCAGGGAGACACATCACTGCGGCGTAACGCGATCAAGTTTTTCTCAGTTGAAAGACATTGCAGACTCCAGGTTTACTGTCAATACTGAATAATATTATGCTAGAAATGAAGTTAAAAATCAAAGCAGATCAAAAATGAATTTCCAGCCATATGTCCTCTGTGAATGTCCTCTAAGGGCAGTGCATGTACTAATGTATACATGCACATAATATTCTTATAAGAAAGGCGAGCCACTAGTGCCATGACCAGCACAGAATCAAGTGAAACTCTTATCTACACTCAGTGACTGTTGCATTAGCACCAGTACTACTAATAATAATAATAATAAACAGCCGAGGAAATCAACTCGCGTAGGACAGCGTCATCATCAGCATCATTGACAAGAACAACAACAACAACAACAACAACAACAACAACAACAACAACAACAACAACAACAACAACAACAACAACAACAACAACAACAACAACAACAACAACAACAACAACAACAACAGGAACAATAGTACGTTACCCAGCATTATCTTGGGATGATTGCATCCTAGCAGGCGTTAACATGCACAAAGTTCAAGCGATAAAAATCAATCAGTTGCAAGGGGTGGATCTAGATATATGAGAGAGTACACGGAAATACATAGGCCGCCAGATATGCATATGCACATATATACACACACACACACACACACACACACACACACACACACACACACACACACACACACACACACAGATGGCATCGCAGCGAATAGAACATTCGCCCGGTACACAAATGGGCTGCCAATGACAACATGCACCTCCATGTTGTCTCGCGTTGTTACAGCACCCCCAAATGTCCACATTGGCACGTGTGTGTTGTCACTGTCACTCTCAAGGCAGCACGGATGCAGCAAGAATGGAAGGACTACTAGAGCAATCATACTTACATCAACACAGCCGACGCGGCTAAGAAAAGCGCGTTGACACACCGCAGTCCTCCATCACAGGAAGCAAATCTTGATCAACCTTGATGTGCGGGAATTCAGCGCTGAACTTGCCGAGCTTCGCCGATGTCAACACAACGTCCACAATCAACTCGCTACCATCATCTGAACACACCGTCGATGACACGCCAGCATTCTTGTGCAGCCAGCTGAGGAAAAGCAAGACATGGCAACGAGCGACGTTAGGAGAATTCCTAAAAGAGTGCTCTGTCAAAGTCTTGCACTCCTGCGGGGGGGGGGGGGGGGGGGGGCTGGCAGTCTTGCAAACAGAACGATGAGTGGCTGCGGCCAACACGGCTTCGCGGGGAAAACCCGGTGGTGATCTGACATACATCCAATCACTCTTTCAAAATGAAACCAGTGTACATAGGTATCAGCCTCAAGCAGTTAGTGCCCCCCCCCCCCCCCCTCGCCAGCACTATTTTCCCAAAGCCCATCACAGACAGGGCACTATTCAAGAGATGCACTTCTTTTTTTAAATGCAGCACCCCCCCCCCCCCCCACACACACACACACGCGCACAGTGGACACATTGACAGCTCACCTCAACTCCTTGCCAGTACTGGGTATGGTGAGCTGCAGACAGTGGCGCTTGGAGCTCTCCAGCATCTTCTCCTCGATGATCTTCTTGAGTTCCTCCATGCCCTGGCCGGTCTTGGCCGACACTTCCACGCTGCTCTTCACCTCAGGTAAGTCATGGGTAAACTGTCCCGGCAGCAGACTCTGCTGCCACTCGGACCTGAGCAGGAAGAACAGTGCCGGGGATGGCAAGGCAGAGCCCAGGACCGTTGTGCATAGTGATTGACGCAGCATTGTCTCTCTCTGCACTCTCTCTCTCTCTCTCTCTCTCTCTCTCTCTCTCTCTCTCTCTCTCTCTCTCTCTCTCTCTCTCTCTCTCTCTTTCTCTTTTTTTCTCTCTCTCTCTCATCTGTATCATAATAAGCGCATGCTCAATGCAAATAAACTGTTCATTGCTGTGGCCACATCTAGAATCACAACACAAAGCTTGTTGTATTCATCGCAGTTAGAGCATTCTGACTTTGATGCTTTAAGCCAGTTTAAAGATATGCTTTTTGTTCATTAGACTTCATTACGATCGGCTCTGACTGAAGTCTGACTTCCGCTGATGAGATCTAAGAAGATTGAAACAGCCACCCGTCCAGAGATTGAGCAGTAAGCCCATTGCACATTGCCAAATATGGATTGCATGAGCAATGCATGCGAGTACGCTGGGATCAGCAATGCACTGTTCAACACCCCACAAAATCATGCCCAGGTGGCTGTGTAAAGCATTGCGGGCGCAAATTACGTCATTGTGCAAAGGGATGCACAACAAACACGCTATGGTCAGAGAAACCCGGCATGTACGCATTACTTACAAATCACCCGCCAAGTCGATCTTGTTGTTCACTTCCACCATGTCCTCGACGCGATCATCGCTGAAGCCAATGTCCAGTAGCGTACGCATCACGTTGACTCGCTGGCCCTCCGTGTTAGGATGTGTGGCGTCACGAATGTGCAGAACCACATCCTGCGCATGAACACACACACGCACACGCAAAAAAAGACACACACACACCAATTCCAGTATTAAAACTCTTTTGACTTAGATCAGAAGAACTGCCATTATTGCGAACAAATACCGTCGATTCCTTGGGGATTTTGACAAATTCACCCCCACAGGGTACTCACCGCTTCCAAGGAATCAGCCAGAGTGGACTCAAACGTAGCCATGAGCGTAGGCGGCAGCTCACTAATGAAGCCGATAGTGTCACTGACAACAACCTGACCCAGAACGAAAGAAGACACACAAGAGGAAAATGAAGACGGAGATAGGGTTGGAGAGAGAGAGAAAGAAAAAGAGGGAGAAAAAGAGGGAGAAAAAGAGAGAGAAATAGAAAAAGAGAGAGATTTCTCCATTAGAGATGCTACATATGTTGCAATGGAATGTCTACAGGCCCAGAGAACACTCCAGAGAGCCGAGTATCGTACATTGTAATTACACCTGCTCCGAGCTCCAACACAGTGTGCCCATGAAAACTGGCAATTGAGTGCAGTAGTCTACTTATAAATGTGCTCAGTCAATACAGGCCCATGATGAGGATGTCACCACACTGCCCCTATTAGTATTGCACAACCCAGAGGTTCCAACGATGGGTCTGCACTGCGCCGTATGTGACGCTAGCAAACATGCGAAGCCGAATTTCGTTGAACAGCAGCACGCGTGGCATCTAGTACTCAGCTGCGAGCCACGCAGAGGCAGAGAACACGGCTGCGGTGCGATGTTCGATGACAGCCCGTGACAATACTGCAGTGTTCATGGCAATATACAACAAACAGGGCGTGCTCACAGGACCCGATCAGCACACATCAGCAGAGAAACCTTACCTCGAGTCCGGATGGCAAACGCAGCCTGTGCACAGTCGAGTCCAGCGTGGCAAACACCCTGCTCTCTCCTTCCACATTGCTGCCACACAGCGCCTTCACCAGACTTGTCTTGCCCGCATTCGTGTAGCCGACAAGGGCGACCAGCGGTACCTCCTTCCGACGACGACTTTCCCGCGCGATCTCGCGATGCACCTGCAGACAACCAGCCAAGGGAAGTCAGCGTAATTATCGTTATCGGATACACGGACAGAATGAGGAGCATCCGCGACACAGAAGCCAAATCAGGTGGTGAATCGCAATTTTGTGCCTGGTAAATGCTGAAGTTCAAGTCAGTTAAGCAGGATTGTACAGCACATGACTAGATCAGTGAGGGTTTGTGCATCGCTGTAAACCACCTAATACTCTACAGCCCACATGGTACTCAGTCTCCTGATGATCGTGTAGAGCAGGAGACTTGGAGTAGAGCAGAATTCCACTGGACATTGTGTATGCTCACATGGCAATCAACGGCTCACATGGATTTGTCTTTAAAACACGCTGTGCAAGAAGCAGAGGCATTTTACCGTCAAACAATCCTTTAGTTAGTCCATACGTACACACACACACACACACACACACACACACACACACACACACCATGTACACACCATGTACGCACGCACACACACACACACACACACAGACGCACCCCCCCCCCCCCCCCACCACACACACACCTTGGACCTGTCTAGCTTCTTGTTGACTTGCTTGATCATGTTGTCCATGTGGTCCTTGCGCTTCTGACTCCTCAGGTCATGATCGCCATCAGAATTGCTGTAGTAGCCCGGCGTTAGCTCAGAGTGGTGCAGTTTGTTCTTGTCCTCCGTTTGCTTCATCAGGCGTTGCTCGTTCTCGAGCTCTGCTAGACGG
>NC_088643.1:16650878-16690878 GCF_964019385.1 Sycon ciliatum | reverse complement strand
ATCCACACAGTCAAGTAAAGCCAATTTAGTATCCGAACGTTTTCGTTCCCTTCCTACCATAACCGAATATTTTTGTTCCCTCCCGACCATAACCGAACGTTTTCGTTCCCTTCTCACCTTGGGAAGGGAAGGAAAACGTTCGGATACTAAATTGGCTTTACTTGACTGTGTGGATTGCGTCGGTGCTGACACCTTTTCTTTCGAAAGTTGGCCCGGATACGCCCGATTTTTTCCCCGGCTCCATTTCTAGTTCTGGTTGTTTTTAGTTCATAGCCTGCCGTCTTGGGCGGCCTGGGGTTACCAAGGTTACCCCAGCCGTCCAGGCACTACTACAACTGAGGTAGAGGTTGCGACAGGAGACTTGGGAGAAGAGTAGAGAGGAAACTGTCTGTGCATACGGTTGTTGTTGAGAAAAAATGCAGAGGATCAGTGGAGTTGAAAAATTCACGGTCCTGCCTCTGGAATCTGCTTCTGTTCATACATGCAGATGCAGTTGCTTCTGCATCCCTGTTCCAATCCATCAGCAGAGATCCATGTACATGTACATGTACATTGTACTTAAAAAAGTTCTTGGTACGATTCAATGCCGGATTTAGTGCCCTCGCGCAGTCAGCATAACCATCAGCAGCGTCAACAGCGGGAGCCTGCGTTTGGCACGGTTCACCAAACAACCCATCGTATTGCAATGCACGCAGCTGCTGAATGCTTATCCGGCACAGTGCCGCTGACTGCTAGTGTGGGTGGTCGGCCTTGTACTGGCAAAACCATACTCCTTGGCAATCAGCATTAGATTTAGAGCAGCCATCCATTATCACCTCATCCGGCCTCAGACAGGGCCCAACTGGGACCTAAAATGACATCCTGCTGTTGGCTGCGTCTGCCTCCTGGCCCCCTCCCTGGCGGTGATAAATTGTTTGGCACTTGCCACTTGGCAAACACTATTCAGCGTAGGAGCAGCACGACACACAGGGCTTGCTTTGTACTTCCAGCACTGCCATGTACATAATATGGTGGTACATAGCCATTATGCGATCGTGGCATGTCATGATACCATGATGGTTCACTGACTCCTCCTGTTATGTATTGTTTGTACACTACAGTGGCCAATGATATCAAAACCTGTCCACAAGAAGCTGCCACATGGCCTCATGTCATCATCATAGCAAACAATAGATCACATGACCAAATCACTTACAACTTTTAACTGATCACTGCATGGATGCCTAGTGGTAGCCTCTCAGGACGAACTCCTAGTATAGTATAGCTGAGGAATATCCAGAGCCGCAAACGTCCTTCCCAATTCAGCTGGCCAAGCATACTGCTGGCTGCCCGTGCTGGAGTGGAGGACTGTCTGTATATCTCTGTTGACAGTTTCTATCACATGCGCACCACTAGCGTATAGACGGTAGTACATGGTAGTACATGGTAGTACACTGTACTAGTACTAGTACATGTATGGCACTTGACTTGGCGGAGCGGATCTCGAGGCTTGCTCGGTAGATCTACGTATGGTCGGTACGACGGTAGGCTAGCCGGCTAGCCTCGCTTTGCAGCGCTTGCACGTGGAGCAGTCAACCATTCAACACCGCGTAGCCGTGGCCCGTGGCCCATGGCATGTGCGAGTCGAGTGATTGTATGTTGTCATCAAGATCACACATAATGAGGTCACAACACGTTCCACGTTGCAATCACTCAGCACTGGACAGTCGTCATTGCATAGTGCGTCTGTTGGACGTCGCCAACTACCAAAAACAACAGACTCGTCAGCGTCTTGCTCATCCCAAGGTTGTGGATAGTTACTTCATCTCTCGTGAATAGCTTCCATATGCCATCTACCTAGCTGCAGGATTCGCCATGGCAGAATCAAAACAATCCAGTCACTCACCGTGGCTTTTGCGTGACATTTTGCAAAAGCACTTCATTCAACTGCTTGAGCTGGAGGCTGGCCCAAAACCAGATCTGAGAGATGCAAAGAAACCTGAGGCGGAACTTTCTAGCGCCAACCAGTCGGTGCTGGTCGCAGTTGCCGCCTTGCTGGAAGTCGAAAACTTGAGGAAAGTGGCCAATCGGGTCTTCACTCCATTTTCCGGACGTGACCAATATGGAAATGATTCATTTTTGTCCTGCCTGCACGCTGTGCGCGAATTACCAGCGGGTTACAACAGAGGCTACCCACGACCCCAGACGACCTCTATTCTCGAAGAAGCGCTGGAAAAGCTGGAGATAG
This sequence comes from Sycon ciliatum, assembly GCF_964019385.1. NCBI lineage: Eukaryota > Metazoa > Porifera > Calcarea > Leucosolenida > Sycettidae > Sycon > Sycon ciliatum. The sequence continues at coordinate 16,688,651 of NC_088643.1, read as the reverse complement.
AAAAACACGGCGTGGCCCTCTTGGTCTGGCGGCAATTATCAGCAGCAACATCGCGATTGCCACCACCGGCTCTGGATGCGCACCCAGCTCTTCAGGTATGGCTCGTTGTGCCCGTAAACTATGGCGTTTCTGATTGTTTTCTTACCGTGTAAATTATGTATTAGCATGAGCATGACAGAGCAAGGGCACCGTAAACAAACATGTTTTGCCACTACATTTTCGTGACTGTCAGTGTCACGATGGATGAACGTTTTTCTAGTTCCACATAGTGTGTGGACGCGACTGAGCGTTAGCTTGGAATTATTTGTAGTAAATTACGACATAGCGTAATGTTGGTGATACCGATCGTTTTCAAGCGACTTTCGCGCGCACTACATAGTCATTTTGTCTCATGATCAGAACCATGTCATTGATGTTAGCATGTTGTATCGTGTAATACAAGTCATTGGACTATGGTTACTCGAAATGTGTCAGTGTTTGAAATTTTAGGTACTACTGCTAGTATTAGAATGAAAGACGGATGCATCAAAAGTACCGAAAATATAAATACATGTACATGATTGTACACCGACACTGATTTGTGAAATCACAGTACACATGGTACATGTATATAGTTGTCAGTGCTACACACTGCACTGACAGTCTGTAGTACTAGTACACAGCAAGGAGTTGTGATACAAGCGCTGCTGCGCTGGGACCGGCATACACAATGTCCCAAACGCTTGAAATCGCCGGTACTACTAGACAGCTGCACGGTGCAGCACTGGTTGGATGAGTGACTGCGCTATTGAAGTGTACTTTGAAGTACAGCCGTGTACTTCTTTTCTGCGAAATAAAGAACTTCAGCTTTTAGGACATGCACTGCACATGCACGCAAACACACACACACACACACGTGCATCATTTGAACTGAGGGAAACAGCAAACTTCGTTCTCACTGCAAGACTGAGAAATTGGTTGCTTTTAGTTTTACAGAGACCGCGGCCATTTCGTGCCTTCGCATCAGCGCAGCTACCGTCTCACAGTGATTGTCTGCATGTAAAAGTAGTACTTCAAGTATAAAGTTAGCACTCTTTGGAATTGGAAGTAACCCACACCACTATCAACCTGTCTGAGATGCAGTAGAAGGCTCAAACCTCCCTGACTCCAGTGCCAGTGGTACCGGTATCATGAGTCAAGGTCCCATAATATGGCACCCGTGTTTCTCCCGGAAAATGCCAGCCATGCCACCCAATCAGTCAGCGAGCAGTGCACGTGCCTGGATGGCAGTTCCAGTATTGCATCATGTACTGACAGCACTGCTGTCCTGCTGACTGCTGCTGGTACATGGGCATGGAATGCTGACTGCACCATACTGGGCGATGGGCATGGGGATACCTGGAGTACGGGGGATACCTGGAGTACGAGTGCTGACCACTGATATGATGATTGTGGAGTGCTGACTGGGGATGTGCGTAGTGCTGACTGGGGTCATGTGGAGTGCTGACTGGGGATATTGACTATTGTGGAGTGCTGACTGGGGTCATGTGGAGTCCTAGCTGGGGGTACCTGGAGTGCTGACTGGGGTCATGTGGAGTCCTACTGAGCTGGGGGTACCTGGAGCCTACGGTGTTCACTGGGGGTGTGTGGAATGCTGCCAAAATATTATTGGCAAAATGCTGTCTGTTGCAGTGTTGGTATATTATTTGTGGAGTGCTGGTGCCAAGTGCTGGTACATGGAGAAGAGTGGCATGTGTGACTGAATCATGGTGATGACAGCTGGGGGAAACCCCTACAAGTTAGGCAGCATGCACGTGCTGGGCTCCTATCAAACACTGTAGCAGTGAGAACACTGTCTTGGTAGAAAATAATTTGGTGATCTAAGTTCAGCTCGGTCCGAATCCATTTTTTAAACGAAATGATTACTTGGCATCCCAGCCTCATAGTGGTAATACTTAACATGGAGTGCTCTCCGTTTTAGGTACAGCCTCAGTGTACGTGTCTTGTTCTTTACTGAAAATGCCGAATTATTTAACGCTCAACCGAAAATACCATCATCACATAGTACTGTACGTGTATTAGCTGGTCTTGCACTTGCAGCCTGGCGGGCCAGGCACACGCAGGTGACCAGTACCAACTTTCGTGCGTGCTCAAACTGATTGATGTAAGCACAGCTGTACACTGCCCTGGGCTAGAGTACCATGCACTGGGCCAAGGGACTGCAAGGTCGACATAAACAAAAACAGTTGCGGCTTACAGCCAAGTGTGTTTTTGCGGCTCCACTTTCCTAGAGAGGCTTAGTTGTGCCATTGCTGTGTCCAGTACAAAGTGCCTGATCTGTCACCGTGGACGTTGAGTACTCCACGCAGCCCGAGGATACTGAGACCATAAATACGTATTTGTAAAGGAACATTCTTTGCAAAACACCACAGTGTTCTATATTTGTCAGTACTGGCTAGTCTTATTGCTAAATGCAGCCCTGCAACGCCATGGGGCTGTGACAGTGCATAGCACCCTAGGGGCGGGCAACAACTCTAGCTGACAGCCCCATGGCATTGCCCACTACTGCTCTGTGTTGGTTGTCCTAGGCTTAGACTTGAAGCAGGGTACATGGGGCTAGTGGTCACTTTTGGCTTCTTGAGTCCCAGAGCCCCGACCTAATGCGTGGTGCTGTCCTCTGCTTTCTTTTGCTGCTGTTTCAGAGTGTGGAGAGAAACTATACGGATCTGGGCACTGACCTAAAGGCAGCCTTGGCTTCCCTGGTCAGTTAGCTGCCATGGGTGACGCACTTGGGGGGAAACCCATTGGCATCCCTGCTGCCGCTGTAATTCTAGTCTGGCTGTCTGGTGTGCTGCCACTCGCTGGCGGGGATTGCCGTGTGCGTGCATGCATTTGCCGTCGCGCATGGTGTGATCACGCTCAATTGCCGCTCAGTGTGCCGCTACTGCTGTATTGCTAGGCGGGTGAGGTAAGGCTCTTGTCCACACCCTGCACTGGCCACCTGTCTCATTGTGGCAATGTCCCTGCCAGTTGGCGGACGGGTGGTCATGGAATGCAAGGAGACCCCGCAGCTTTTGCAATCCCTTGCTCAGCCTGAGGCGGTGCAGGTTTTGATCTCCTTAGCCCTGGGTTATTTAAAAATCCATGCAGTTTGTCTGCTGCCCAGATTCAAGTATATAGCAACATCTGACCGTTGGCTCAGCATTCCAATTAATTACTTATACCCTGGTCAAGCTGCAACACGAATGCAGCGTGTCTTCACGCGCACGGCCCACTTCAATATAGCGTTCTGTGGTGTGTACCTCAGTGACCTATAGTAACAGCTTGCACTGTCTTGGACGAGTATAGGAGGCACCTGTGCTCACTCCTCTAGTTCTACAGCTCCGGTGGTGGCTCTGACTCATGGTGTGTGCCAGTGTACACGGCGGTGCACTTGGCCCTCGCATACCTGTGACTTTGTGACTACTGTGCTTTGCGTTGCTTTGTTGCTGACAGTGTGCCGTTGACGATGAAACAGGATCCGAGCCAGAACTCCCGATGGATACCGGCAGGGAGTACAACTTGCCTGTTGCGCCGGTGAGTACTGCAGACTGCATAAGGGTGTATTGCGCAAAGTAGATGATAGGCTACGGAATCGAGCAAGATTGCTGATGTACGGAATTTCAAAGTAGGATTTAGGAGTCATTTTGCAGCGCCCGTGCATGGCGTGTGAAACTGAAGACACTGGAACTTCCTCTGAGCATGAAGTAAAGTACTTCAGTGTGTTTCTCACCATGCAACGTGTGCATCCATGCTGAAGTAGCAGGCATATCCCAGGATGCAAGCTTAACCATCCCTGCACCATCGAAGTCTGGCCCTTTCTTAGGTCGAAGCATGCCGGGCGGGAAGTCATATACACCTGTGAGCAAGTCACAAACTGTGTTGTAAATGCCCTAGTACTTATGTGATTTATCTTTCATATATTTATTGCAACATTTCAAGACTTTTTAAGACTCAGTGGGAACACTGGCCATTGTGAAGAAAGTGGGTGTTAGCCAAACACGGCAGATAAAGAGAGGTTGTGAGGAAAATAAGTAAAGAAAAGTAACAATAGGGATATGTCGTAGAGTTAGTCACTTTGTGGAGGTATCCTGGTACAGTCCTTGTTCTGGGCTTACTCTATAGGGCTTGAAAGTGCTACATCACAGCATAGCAACAATTTCAAAAATTCAAAAATTGGATCCACTTGGATCCAGTTTTTGTATGGATCCAAGCACATTTCAAGCGGTCTTACCCACAGCAAGGTGATGTAGCCAGTGAAACTGACTGATTTGGCTACTGGGGGCGGGGTTACAACCGGTGGCGAAGTAAGGCCTCGTTTACACGACAACGATTGAAAAACGTTTTTGTCAAAAACGTTTTCAAAAGAATACGCTTCCACAGATTTTGATAAGAGCGTTTACACGACAATGCTGAAAAACGTTTCAAAAACGTTTCAAACAAAAAGCGGCTTCAAAGTGTTTTTCAATCGTTTTCGTTCCGTTTCGTTCTCGTGTAAACGGCAAAAACGTTTTACTAGTACGAGCCTTGTACTCAAAACATGCCGCCGCCAGCCTGCGCCAGGCCAACTTATTGCACGTGACCATTGCGCGCCGAAAAACATGTTGCAGTGTACACGATTATCATTTTCGTGTAAACAGCAAAAACGTTTCGAAAACGATTGAAAAACGTTTTTCAATCGTTGTCGTGTAAATGAGGCCTAAAAGTCACCCCTGCATACGACAGGAGTGGGTTGCTATGCACCCACATACTGAGGCAATAGCAAAGTCACACCTTAGTGGATCCAAAATAGAAATCTGTTGTCAACTTAGTACTCCCTGGCCGTTTTTGACGTCATCACTTTCAAGCCCTATTCTCTAGCGTGTAGCTGCGATTTGATGAAGAAACGATGCTTTGTGCCAGAAAGAGGCGCTGGAGTCTGTAGTGACAATACTAGTGTGCTTGTGTGCTCTGGGTGTGTGTGTGTGTGTGTGTGTGTGCGTGCGAGCGTGGTGTGGCGTGTGCATGTGTGTGTGTTCGTCTGTATGCGTGTGCTTGCATATACATGCAAACTCCTACAGGCACATGCAATTTCCCCGCCTGACAGTGGAGACGAACACGTCCCCTATAAGCACAACATACCCGGAGCAGATGTTGAAGAACCGGAAGAGGAAGAGAAGGAGGAGGAAGGCAGTGATGAAGAGCCCCACGAACCAGATATCGCTCTCCGTGACGAAGCAGCGTTGCCAGTTGTGCATGCCGTGTTGGCTCAGGTGAGGTTGCTATTAAACTAGTCATGCCCAAGATATTCATACACCATGCCGTATGAACAGAAATATACGTCCGGTATTTTTTTCATCTTTTTTTAAATGTCGGACTAATGTCGATTTAGATGGTGAGCCAAGGAAAAAATTGTAGCATGGAAATTGTGGGCACAGGTTATGCGTCTGGCTGTTCAAAATCTGGCTTAGTTGGTGGACTCGATCCCATAACCTGTGTCCGCAATTTCCATGTTACAAATAATGTCGATTTGTCCAGGTTTTCAATACGATTTATCATGTTTTGGTCCATGGACTAAATTTTCAACTGGACAAATTCCCTCTCTTTTGGAGTTGGACCGAATTTGTCACCGGCTAAATTTGCTGCCTGCACAGTAGTTTGATTTAGCTCTCCTTTCCTTGTCTGACTGTCCTTCATGTCGTTGTTTGAGCAGGTGCAGTTGGACGATGATGAGATGGCAGTAACAACCACCGCTGAGGTTTGCTCCGAGGACATTCCAGACGACGATGCTGTACTTTTGTACTGCCTGGTAAGCTGGAGAAAAGTCATGCACAGCACCCACAGCACCCGGCGTAGCTGAAAGATCGGAGCCATCCTCTAGGGGCTCTGTACTCCAGAAGTTAGTTTTACAGGCATCATCTTGTGCAAACCGGGTGTATGGCTGTATGTGTACAAATGGAAGCGGCTGGATTGCTACTTTGAATAATGTTTTCTGAACTCCCGTCGCCCATGCATGCAGCCGTCACCATCCGTCTCAGCCGAAGCTCGAGAGGATTTCATGGACCCGTTCGATGACCCAGAGTTCCAGCTATACGGCCGGCACGAGCTGACTGAAGCAGTGCTGAATCCGGTGTTGCCACCACCAGGTGGTCGACCCAGAGGACAGTCCGCACCAGCAGCACTATCGCGCCCTGTCCAGATCTCCAGGGGCGAGAAAGTACGAGCATGATTGTGTGTGTGTGTGTGTGTGTGTGTGTGTGTGTGTGTGTGTGTGTTTGTTTGTGTGGTGTGTACATGACGACATGGTGTATGTGTGCACGTGCGTGCTTGTCATTAGACACCCTTTGCAAACAACGTTATGTTGTAACGGTATTACCGTAAGGGGGAAAATATTGTGATTTGGACTCGACCTTTAGCAAGATGCACGCTATTTTAGTACGCTGTTGCCACGAGAATAGCTTTTACTTCGCGCGGTACAACTATTTATGTCACCATATACGCGATACAAGGTGAAATGCGTACGGACTCTGCAATATTCGGCCAAAAATCGTACCGTTGGTCACAACGATAAATCAGCCCCCATTAGGGCCTGTCCACACTAGGTAATAAAAACGGCGTGCCGTTTTAGAGTACGTGACGTACACGCGGTGCGCTGTCCACACTTCGCTCTGTCACCTGTACCACTACGTGTACCTGTTCATTTTTGTCCGTGGATGCACTACTGGCAGACACACAAGTGACTTGTAGTTGTTGTAGCGTGTTGTAGACCAGGCAAGCACTCCCTGGCTTGGTCTAGACCTATCCAGCTAGCTACAAAAACGAGTGGCGGCCCAGAGATGGCAGTACTGACGCCGAGCGCAAGGAACATCACCCTGATGAGGCTGAACTCTGTTCCAGGTACGGAAATTTGGCCACACTCTCGCGGCAGCGCAGCGTCACGGTCGAGGCCCGCTATAGCATCGCTTGATGAACTAATGGTTGCGGCCGCCGTGTATTTCCAGTAAAAGTCCCTGGCTTTGGCCTTCAGGTCGTCAAATTTCGTTTTCGTTCATCACAACTGAACAGGGTTCTACTTCCTATCCAAACAGTTTCACATACTCGCTCGTCAGTGAGTTATCTCTCTCTCTCTCTCTACACCACCTTCCTCTTCACCAGACCCCGGGATTTCTCTGCATGTCCAGCCACGACTGTATCCATGTCGCCTCAGAGTCGTAGCTGAAACGGACGTGTGGCATTATGAAAACGGCAAAGCAAAAACAAGCTGCAGCAGCTGGAAACAGCAAGAAAAAATGCGATCCGAAAACTCCACCGATCGACTCTCACACAACAAACACAGCGAAAACGGCACGTAGATGAGAAACGTGCTTTGTACAGGGGTCCTCGACTCACGTTCCGCGTGAATCCCACGTTCCCCGTTATCGGCCATTTTTCGTCACTCACCTTGGCAACAAGCATGTTTACGGCGTGTTTACGTGGTTTTCTACCTAGTCTGGACAGGCCCTAACGTTTTTACGCTGCAGCTTCAACTCTATTTGGGTGATCAAGGTACGAGTACCGTAAAAAAATAGCGTTACCGTTGTGTGCTAAGGGTGTCTAATGTCTGGTTAATTAAAAACTATGTGTAAGTGTGTATGCCTGACCCCTGGTACTGTATAGCAGGACATTTTCGGACGGAAATATTTTCGGACAAAGCCGAATTTCGACATTTCGTACGGATTTTATTTTCGTACAGTGGTGCATGCAAAATAAAAGCACTTGTTTGCTTGCGGTACGCATGTATAGTGTACATAACTTCACAGGAACAAATTTTAGTACGGAATTAATTTTAGTACAAAAGAGGGCGTGTACGAAATCGTACGAAAATAAATTCCGTCCGAAAATGTCCTGCTATACAGTATATCGATTGATGACTGCTGCCTTCTCACTTACCTCCCCTGCTCTGCCCCCGCCTCACCTCAGGGTGCGTGTGGCATTCGGGGTAACAGCCGTTAATATTGGCTGCAAAGTCCACTACACATTACCTGCATCTCGAACTCACTGTTCCTCGCTGTGTCTGTGTTTCTCTTCCTGCATGTCCTATGCATTCCTTGCAAAATTTGGGTTTGTGACCTCGTAAAAAAAGTTTTAGTGATTTTGCACCCTCGATGCATCTGATAGTATTGATATTTATTTCAAATTCAAATTTGGGCGGCCCTGGAGTTTGTTGACCTACACACACTGTGTTCATTCCCTAGACAGAGCGAGAGCTCTTAGATTCCAGGGCTTGGGCAAAGGAACAAAGGCCTTGGGTGGTGACCTAATATCTCGCAAACATTTCAAATTTTATATGAATTCAGTGCTGAAGTTGCCACAAATATACAGACACGCACACACGTGCACGCACACACACCATGTGACACACACAAACACTCCCTCCCTCTCTCATCTTGGGACGGTGTGAATGTGTGCTTGCGTGTCCGTAGGATGCCGAACACCGGGCGCTGATGCAGTTCAATGACTTCTCTTACCCGATGCCGAGCTTCTGGCAAACGGAGGAGCGATGCAAGAACAGACGGCGTGCAGGAACGCACCCGGCCTCGCGACGTGAGATGCGTGATCGGTGGGCAGCAGCAAGGCGCAGGGTAAGTCTCGCCTAGCCATCGCCATAGAAATCTCCACTGTCATTGTGAGACCGCGCACTTTTGCACGCTAAACTTCCCTTTTTCCCCAACCTGCTCCTGATCCGCTGATTTCTCTTAGTTCTCTAACCAGGCTAAATGAGCTGACTAGAAAGGACTGTAGACGTATGACCCATATCATTCTGAACTCGCAATGTTATCGCACGTACCGACCGCTTATTATCTTGTTACATTCGTCGATAGTTGCTTCATACTCAAGTACCTCGTTTCCATGTGTTTTCTTCTGCTATTAATTATTTTTACATATAATTCTGAAGATTTTAAAATGTTTTTTTCTCTCCTTTGTATTCTGTTGTTCGTCTGTGCCTCGCAGGGTTGCTGTGATTACAGTAGCTACTATTTCCGACGTGGAATCATCAAGGACGGTGGCGGCATTTCATCCTCAGCATCTGCCGCCGCGAGGCAGCCACCAGCAGCAGCGTGCCGCCAGATGGAGCGCAACAAAGAGGCGCACGACGTCATCTCGCGGCGTCGTGCTCGTTCACTCGGGCAGCAGCCGTTAGACTGTGCAAGTCCACTTCACTTGGATGTCCGCTCGGATCAGCGAGCCTTGTCGCCAAAGCCAGAGGAAAGCGAGGAGTTTGAGGAAGACGACTGCAGCGAGGAAGAGCTTGTGCAGGAACTAGGCACGGTTGGTTTCGCTCTGGGGCAGAGGGCGGCTGAGCCCCGGGAGCAGGTGCTGGATGGAGCGCTGCGACACAAGACTATCGCACTGGTCGGTGTGAGTAACGCAGAGGCTAGCACCATGCCTGTACCACCGACACCAGATGCTGCTATGTACTCATCGGCGTCAGAACCGCCTCTGCCCGTCACAATTACCGCTTCACCTCCACCTCCATCTGAAGCAGCGGTGCCTGCGCCTTCATCTGCCATGGCGGCATCGGCGCCCCCATCTGCAATGACGATGTCTGCACCTCCATCTGCCGAGGCGTTGCCTGTACTTCCATCTGCTGAGGCGTTGCCTGTACCTCCATCTGCTGAGGCGTTGCTTGCATCTCCATCTGCAGCCGTGGTGCCTGTACCTCCATCTGAGACGGCGGCGCCTGCCCCTCTTCCCGTAACATCCAGTGCTACCGTGTGCGACCCCTCTAGCCATGCTTCTACTCATGCTGTCCTAACTAGTGAAAAGGCGAAAAGTGCAACCAGTGGAGAAAATGCTGGTACGGGCGGGCCTGCACTGGCACCAGAAAGCCCAGTGGGCGAGAAACCCACGACTACTGAACCAACGTCTCACACCATCTCACCGTCGCTCGGTGTGGATGTGGATGCTACAGCTCCGGCGGCGGCAGCGGTGGCAACTGCCGCAGCAGCAGAAGACAGTGGAGGGGAGGTGAGAACGAGCTCTTTTGCATCCCTGCTGGGCCTCGTAGGATGCATATTGTGCTGGGATTCCGGCGTTCTATCGTAGCTAGGTTTTTACTTGTCGACACTGATGTCTAGTGATAATTGTGCTCTACTTCAGCAGGTTGATAAGTGATCGCCAATCAAAGCAACTTGATTCTTGTGATTCTGCAACTCATCGCGTAGTACAAAAATGCTCACACAAATGGGAGCAGAATGTAACTCGGATGGTGAGCCAATTAAATTATCGTGAAAAGAAGAAGGACAAAATGTTCGCTGACTGTATAAGATCTGGTTACGTTGGTGGACAGTTAGTCATAACTCGTAACATTTTGTCCTTCTTCTTTTCACAATAGATGGGAGCAGATACATCTATCCCATGTGGGCAATGCAGAGCAAAAACCTGCTCTTATACTGTCTAGAAGTAACTCAACTGCCATTGAAACATAGTGTTCTAAATACGTGTGCGTGTGTGTGTATGTGTGTGTGTGTTGTGTGTGTGTGTGTGTGTCTGTGTGTGCACGCATGTCTGCATACCATCTGTAATGCTCACAGGGGAGCCGCTACATCTCTCGCCTCGGCTCATTCCATAACATTGACCCCGGTGACTGCGAGACCATTCCCAATATCCAGGGTAAGCAAGGCAAAGACTTCCTTCGCCCGGAGATGAAGGCAGAGCAGAAGAATGAAAGAGAAGACGCCAAGAAAGAGGAAAAGGAACGCAAGCCGAAGAAGAGAGAGGAGGAAGAGAGGCACGGATGGCGGCGAAAACGCAAGAAAGGCTAGGCCGGGTTAGGGCATGTCGAACAAGTGACCGCACCGCAACGTGGATGCACAAGCACATTGTCTGTCGTTGTCGCAAGTTTACGTTTCCGCTGTATAGCGTCTCGGTATAGATGGTAGTCAAGCTGAGCAATGGCCATGCATGGTGTTGCGGACATACGTAATTATAAGAAAAAATACGTTCCTGTTGAACTGCGTCACTGAGCGTGTTTTGATCGGATTCTCTATATCTATTTTGTAGATTGCGTCAAGCTTGGGAACACGAGTAGTTGATAGTTTTTAAATTTTCGATTTTCCTGTGTACAACACCCATGGCAATTTATAGAAAATGAAAGGACCCATGGCAATGTGACCTTTTTCTACTAGCGCTATTGCCTACATGGTAATAGGAAAGTGACATAGGGAAATAATATATAATTTATCATATTAGGACATCGAGAATCTGTACTGTAGACCTTTGGCTAATTTAATAATAACTTTAGAGATATGGAAAATAGGATATTGTGCACCAGCTAGAAAAAGAACTTCCAGTCTGGTACTTGGACTTTAATGTACTTATGTCCTTCTCTGCTCAACATGGATATTATATGCGTTTCGATAAAATTCAAAGCATCGTATTCTGTGTGTGAGCGCAGCTGAGTGCGTGTCTGAGTTGCCCGCCTAGTCTTGGCAAGGCCAAGATAGCCTGCTGTAGTGATAGTGAGCTCATGCTTCTTGCAGTACAGCTGCACTGGGTGAGATCTGCCCCCGAAGCGCACTGCACCAGTTCCGAATACATCACTGTATGTGTAGGTCCCGGCAGCCGCATTCGTGCCACTTCCAGGGCGTCAAGGGCCGTGCTAGCTGAGGGCGCTAAATACGTCGCACTGCCTCAGATTTCACAGAGTGCAACTGCACATGAACCATGCCCTGGTCAGCATCCAGGCCAGTGAGGAAAAAGGGCTGCTACGCGAGTGCTGCATGTGTGTGCACTATCAAAAACAACTGCAGCAGCCTAAGGCGGATGCCTGCCTGCATTCGTTACCATGGTCACTTCCGTCAGAGAAGCACAATAATTATTAATACTTCAAAGTAGATATCAACAATCTAGAAGAGGAATAATTCAACACCCTCAATGCCCTCAACTGATGAATAGAGGATGAAATTAAAATAATTAAACAATATAATTCACACAACAAGCAAGCTCAGGACCAGCCCTGCTGCTCGGCTAGAATCAATAAAAAAAAGACTGCTCGTAGAAGTCAAGCATCCGACAATGCTGTGGGCTATTAGCAGTCTAGGTCATAAAAATACCTCCAGTAGCCACTACATAAGTACATATTCTGCCAAAAAGCAGCCAGCAGCATGATCCACATGCGCAGCATCTTGCAGCAGAATATCCTGCACTTGTACACGTACTACAGTACTATTTATTTCCTTTGCTCTGAAGTATAGGGAGGTGAGGAGCCTAGCCACGGACGGCTCCAATACTTAGGCTATATCAAATCCAAGCTCCTGGAATAGGACTCGAGATGTGCTGCATTGTGCGGACGTTTCTTCGCGTGTTCGCTACATTCGCTTGGCAAGCATGCAGACTGATGATGATGCCATGGCTGGTTGCACGACTGCGTACTCCGTGGGACAGCGGAAGAGACTGGATCCAGCCAGGCGACCACTGTAAGCGCTATACACTTGAGGTGGAATGCCAGTAGTATCGTGGAGAGAATCGGTTATGATCCCATCATGTTGGTGACGATGATGAAGCACTAGCTGCTGCTAGCAACGCTCAAGAAGCCAGGCAGCTAGGACATGTGACATGCTGATTGGGCTGATGGAGCTGGCCAGTATCCATTGCAGACACACGGTGGGTGATGTACTAAGTTGCAGTGCCGTGCATCACTCCAGCCCATGCACCCTGGTGCACTGACTACAGAGTAGCACTAAAGTCATTGAAACACTCCACTACATGTACTGCTATTGGAGTCTCAGACTGTTTGCCATGACCTCATCATGATGTCATTTGGGATTGGCATACATCCACTATGACATCATGGTGATGGCAGCTGCATCGTTGGCGCTGACCGCTGACTGCAATGCTGCTGAGTGCAGGCTATGTGTGTTCACCGCTTGGCCAGAACAGGGATGCGATGGCGTGACAAGCTTGACGTTCAAACGTACCCTCCGCATACTGGTCGGCAAGCTGTCGCCAGTCGCCATCGCGAAGCGGCATGCCTGCGAAAGCAGACAAGCAAACATCATGACTACTGAAACAGTGAAATAACTTGCCAGTTTTCTCGCCTGCAGGATATTATAGTAAAGTGGCGGGAGCTACTCCTTCATGTGACTAAATTAGTAGAAACTGTGATCGTGGTATGTGAACAGGAGACCCCAACAATTGAACAAGGCCGACACTATGTGACCCTTAGGTGCAAGGCGGTTGAGTGGAATTGGAACCAACATGGCTGTCCCGTACGGTCATGTGATAGATGCACCACAGCTCTGTACAACAGGTCTGTACTAGGCCCAGACAGATTCTGCTCCGCTCGCCTCGATATTTGCCGCAAAATGTTGCTGCGAAATCTTCGATATTTTGCCGAGCCTGATACAAGAAACTCGATATTTTGCTCCATTTTGCTCCGAAAAACGTGTCTTTTATCCACTTCCCGTACAATCCCGTACAACGTTTCATAAAAATCGCGGGGTCGGTTTCTCAACACAGGTTTCCACGCACGTGTCCCTGAGTTCTTCCAAAATCATGTCGATCCACAGTGAATCCCAGTGATATTTCGGTGACATGATCTCGTCCTGGGCAGTTTGTCCTGCTGAAAGAGTAAGAAACAAGGAAATCCAAGTATCAGGCATCGATTTTACCCAACATCTCGATATTTTGCTCCGATTTTGCCAGCAATTTCCGCTCTTTCAATTCTTCGATATTTTGCCGAAAGAATTGCCGGCAGGATCTGTCTGGGCCTAGTCTGTACAACAGGTCTGTCTGTCGGGCAGAGCGTAGAGATAACGCAAGTGTGGAACACACCGACAGGTTCACAGCGAGCATGGCCGAAAGAAAGCAGCTCATTAGAAAACAATCAAACCCCGACTGACCTTGGAGCGTGCTTTCCAACTCCGTGTCAGCGCCGGGTCCAGAGCTGGTCAACGTGATCTTCTTGATGCGGCAATGCTCCACTTCCAAGTCGAGGATCTGCAACACGCATCACAGCCACAATAACACAGAAATCACAGATTATCACAATGCCAACGGTGTCCGGCCGTTTCCAGAAGTGTCAGGACAAGGTGTCAGAGCAATTTCGAAATATTTAAGTGTTCCCTGCAACCCCATTTGCTTTCAAGTGACAAAATGCACACTTTCTGCACGTAGGAGCCTGAAACAAAAAAGGGAGAATGAAACAAAACTGGGCTCGCTGGTCCTCGTGTTACCAACATATGTGACAGCAAGGTTAGCACATGGACATGTTGATAGTCTTGCAAGGAACCGAGCTGGGCAACAAACCAAAAGATCATCAAGACATGCATGCAAGCATAGGTACGGTCTTACCGCCGCGTCGCCACCAATGGTCACCTCGTGATGCACGTGGAAACGCGGTGTCTTCCCAAACGTCCACTCCCAAGTCTGCACGAGCACGCAGGCACACGAGTGTAGAACAGATCACGTCATGCTGTAAATATACAACATTTCGGCTATATTCACTATCGGCACCGACCCAAAACGCCGAAGTTAGAACGCTGATGATATTTTTTCACATCGGCTTTGGTAATGTACTAGTAATAACCCCTTGCCGAAAATAAATCTCTTCCGAAATGTCGAAAATCATGAAAATTAATGACGAAATTTTTGCAGCGCCAAAATTTTGTATATTTACAGTATTTTCAAGTTACAACACACACCGGCACAGACAGCCAGCCAGACAGCCAGACAGACACAGACAGACACACACACACACACACACACACACACACACACACACACACACACACATCGGGAGAAGACAGACAGACAGACACCTTGAACTCCATGCAAACAGTTTCAGAACACGGGCTATTCAACAGTACCCGCAGCAGCACCCACCTCATACTCATCGTACAGCTTGTCCACTTCTCGCCAGGAGCCAGACAAAGACGTGGGTGGCGAGATGGATAGTACGGAGGATGTCTGAGATACAGCAGCACAAGAATGGATGAACAAATGCATGTAAACACATGTACACACACATGCACATATAAAACGGACAGAGAGACAGACAGGCAGACAGACAGACACACACATATTATAATGTTGCCAAGTACTTTTCCACTCTTGCGTACCTACTTGGTCCGCCCAGTTACACTTGGCGCTTATCTTCACACTTGTCTCAGGAAGGAAATACGAATATTTGAAGCAAGCCACGATCACAAAGCACTATGTACATGATTATTTACATGTCAGCAAGCAACTCAGTCGAAAATTCAAGCAAGTTACACATCCTCCTCGCCACTGTCGTCGCTGGAGGAAGAGCTCAAAAACGTTCGATCCGGACAGCTGCTGCACGTTTCATAGCTTGTTCCACTTCTCCTCGTCTCGAATCATGCTCAAAGGCAGTGCGTGCCTGTCACCTTGCCGATCAGATGCTGAGTGAGACTGCCTGCATGTTGGCTGTAAGTGTTATCCCCGTTCATCGCAATAATGCGACTTTGTTTGAGACAAAAAGGCAACGCCATATCATTATCAGTGTCCTTTTTTCAAATCGCCTCTTGCGCTTGTCGTACTTGCTGATCAGCACCCACGCGAGCCGCTGGTGCTTGTATATGCAGCGCAGTGATAGCTTCCGCTTGATGTAGCACCTGTACGTACTGCACCTAAGCCCTTATGCCGTGCACCAGGCTTTTCGGCTAGTTTCCTGAAAGTCCTTTGCACGAGTGTTTCCCTCAGGACTTGGTGTTTATTGATTAGTTCCTTTGCCCTGTCCACTGTGAGCTTCAAAGTGTGTCCGCCAGATTGGTCTCACTTTCTGGAGATGTCAACTTGAGCTGCAGTTTCTTCGTCAGCGATTTGCTGGTGATAGCCCTTCACTAGGCGCTGTGCACTGAGCACTGAAATTCAAGCTCGCGAAGCGCTTTTTCAGCTTTTCTACACCTCCCCGGGGTAAACAATCCTTGCCATCAGACAGCTGGAAGTAGACAGAAACTGTATTCTCCATCGCTCTGAAATGCAAACATCCTGACCTATTTTACGGACTCGAGCGGAGGTTGCAGTGTTTTCTTGCGCTGACGGAAGTGTTCGTCAGCGGCAGCTCCGTCAAAAAGACTGAAACGAACCGATCGCAACTTCTGTGATGGTTTGTGCTGCCATGTCGTCGGATGCAATGGTCAATGGTTATGTTCGGATGGTGAATCGGTGGTTCCATGCCGTGTGACACAGGAAGAACACCGAAAAACCAAGTGAGAAGATAAGCGCCAATTCTTGGCGGACCAAGTACACACTTGCTATTTTGCGGAATTTTTCTGGATTAGCGTGCCTTACTCGGTCGACCAACTACTCTGTAAGTCACAACAACACCTCGGAAGTTTGACAACCGCAAGGACCAAACTAAGTCAGTCAGTGGCCTAGGCTGGCTGCTTCATGGCTTCTTTCACTGAATCTGATTTCCTCGAGCAGTAGTGTACATTGCAACGCTGCTTTCGCGTGGTCTCTTTCGGAAGAGCATGACTCTGATCGAAAGACGAGCACCGAGGTTTCGGCCTGGGTGCTGCACTTTGCGTACTTGAAAAATAGTTTTCTAACGGTGTTGTCTAGGCACAGTAATCATTGTGGACATCATCATCATAAGCTCATGGGCCTACAGTCCATTTATTGGAAACTGGCACCCTAACTTTTTGGTATCTCCAACGCATAGTCGTAGATACCGTGTGAAAACAACTGTGCATCCTGCATTGTGTGACCCGTGCAATCACTCCTTGCCACATGCGAGGCCAGAAAAGTCCAAGAACAGGTAAACAGAACTTCAGCCAGGTTTTACAAGATTAGGACAGGTATGCCATGGGAAAATACATGGAGAAGCAGATCCCAAACCCAGATTTTTGATATTTAAAGTGGGGTTTTGATCCTCAATTCGGCCCAAATCGGACTTTCAAAGGGCCAGCGGGACTGTTTCCGATGAGTGGACTGTAAGGTCGTACAGACGCCAGAGAACAAGAGTAAGCAAGAGAGTACCAGCGAATTCTATCCTTGGAAGCTACAAACAACCGAAGACATATCCATGCCCATCCAAGACAAACCACTACCCAACAAAGGCAACTTCGGGGCGACCGAGCGCACGGACACGGAAAACAACGCCTTGAAAGATAACAGCAGCCAAATAGGCCCAGCGGAACTGGTCCGGTTGGTCAGGCCATGGCCGGACCAACTGAACTTGCTATTGGCCATCAACGTGTGTTTACTGCTGAGAAAAGTAAAAGTAAATTATCGTGTCCGTTCCCGAAGGGAACTCACGACGGCCGCTAACACCCGGTAAACCCTAGCAGCAGATGCAGCGCCTAACGGTGGGGTGAGTGGATAAGTCTCACAACCACTGGCACAAGTGCCGAGAACGACCCCATTAGCTGCATCCATGTACCCCTTGTGCCTGGCCACAAGTTCCCAGTTGACTGTGGGTAGCAGCACGGCTGGAAAAGCCGCTCCCAGGCAGGACTTGAACCAGGTACCTCTCGTATCTCAATCATGTACCAGGCAGGCACAGTGGGTTGGTCAAAGACCATGATTGAGATACTGCTGAGAGGTCATGTGCATACCCTCCACATTATACACAAACTGTATGAAAGGCTAGGGTATGGCCTGACCAATCAAACACTGCTTCTAACGGTCCTGCGGCAAACCATCAGGATCAACATATCGACCCCTGCTCCTCACCTTGCCGCCATCGGCTGTGTTGAAGTCCTGGACAAACCTATCGGCGAGCTGGGCACGGACCCTGTCCACAGTGCAGTCAGGTGCAAGGCTCTGTAAGTCGGAGATTGACGACCGGCGACTGGCAGTGGAAGAAGTACGAATCAATCCATCCTGTAGTTTGGGGTGAGGTGAAGTTTCCAGAGAACACAAGCACAACAAGAACAAAGACATTTCCGAGTGGGTTACAGGAGAGAGATACAAAGATAAAGATAGATAGGCTACGGACAAACGGAGAGGCAGGGAGAGATTCGCTGCATACACTGAGGACATCATGATCACACACACACACACACACACACACACACACACACACACACACACACACACACACACACGCACGCACACACACACACCTGTAAGGTTGGTTCCAGGGATGAAAACAAGGCATGGCTATCAGCCTGCACCAGCAGAGTGCAGTGCTGATATGATCCCGGCGTTGTGATGCGGGCAGCAGATCCAGATATCTACAGGAACACACACATGCAAACACACACACACACACACACACGCAAACGCACACACACACACACACACACACATGCAAACGCAAACGCAAACGCACACGCAAACGCACACGCACACACACACACACACACACACACACACACACACACACACAAAAGAGCAATATTCAAGCAAAATACGTGATTGCACTACAGTGAACCTGGCCGTACCAAACCACACGCAGCACCATACAAGCAATCAGAGTGTGACATATTACACACAGACACACTCCTGGCAACACAGCAGCACGCACAGCAAGTAACTGAAGTCAAGGGTTCACCTTGCTAGCGTCCGGAAGCCGCATATCACCCTTGTCGCTGACTTTCAGCTCAATCGCGGGCCATGCTGAACGTAGACACTCGGTCACCCACTCCAAATGGGCGCTGCGCTTGTAGCGATCCTTGGGCGTCAAGAATGAGATGTTCAAGTTGCCCAGATCCTGCGCAGCGACAACAAGAAAGGAAGAAAAGAACATGTGCGTGCATTCACGGAACTCCATCTGCAGTGCTGCTGCCTGGCCCTGGAAATCCCCATCACTGACCATTGCTACACCGTACTCAAGCAGATAGCACGTGTCAGTGTGCGCCGCACTCCGACTCGGCATTACTGCCATATTCACATGTAAGAGAACAGTTACGCTCGTACTACTTGACGCCACATAGGTCGAGGTTTCTCAGCACACATGTTCACCGAAATGACAATCCAGTGGATCATGAATAATTCATGATCACCTGTCGTTAGTTCACAACGCACGGACAACAGGTCACCTACGTGATAGACAGCACCGCCGCCACTGCGGCGACGAGCCAGCGTGACATGATTCCGTCGAAGGTAGTCCAGGTCAGCCTCTAGCCAAGGATTCTGTATGCACACATGCACACAGATGCACACAGACAGACAGACACACACACACACACACACACACACACACACACACACACACAAAAAAAGAAACAAGCAATGTGCATTGTTATACTTTTCGACATACTTCTGGCTGTATTTTTCCAAACCAGACGCGAACAATCTACTACGGACGCAAGAGTAAGTTTTCCGACACTCCGAATGCTGGATGCGAATCGACCAGCGTTCGCCTCCAGTGCCCCATGCATGTGATACAGGTATGGTGTCATTCAAGCAATTGAAAGCCTGACTTGCAGCTCAGAATGTCAAAAGATACGAATTTTGGGCCTGAAAAGGGAGGGGTGCGGCTAACACTGCAGGAAATACGGAAGTACAGAGAAACCTGTCAAAGACGACCGCTCAAGGGACCTTCAAAATGCTGTCTCTGCTACCAGGTGGTCTCCTTATCCTGTGTCAATTGACTGGAAACAGCATCCCTTGGTCCTGGTTCCAGTGGTCTCCTAGGACAGGTGATCGCCTTAACCAAGTGGTCGCCTTAACAGGCTTTACTGCACCTAAATAAAGAGCACTGATTAGATCATTGCACAGCAACTACTGTATAGCAGGAAATTTTGTGACGGATTTATTTTCGGACAAAGCCGAATTTCGACCTTTCACACGCATTTTATTTTCGTACTGTGCTGCATGCTAAATGCACGTGTTCGCATGCAGTACGCATGTATAGTGCACATATTTTCACATGAACAAATTTTAGTACGGACTTAATTTTAGTACAAAAGAGGCCGTGCACGAAATCGTACGAAAATAAATTCCGTCCGAACAATTCCTGCTATACAGCACCCTGTGCACGTGCTTACCTGCATGCGGCCGATGACCACCTTCAAATACATCAACGAGTTGTTGAAAATCCAGCAGCATACACACAGACACAGACACACAGACATACACAGACACGGAGACAAAATACACAGAGTATTAGACAGACAAACAATAGAGACAGACACAGACAGACACAAAATATGTTTTAGAACCACAAAAAGCAATCAGCTCGTGATTCAGTCTTGGTTCATGGCGGCAACGCATAAAAGAAGCACAGGAGATTGAGCGCTTGTTTACTGCGGCAAGAGCATAAACTCCAAGAGTGTGAAATTTCACTGCCAGTACTACTGTCCTGACAAAATCTCAAGCTGACGTCATTTTCATGATGCGATACGCAGTTTACACATATCATCGGACGTATCCTGGACCAGTGGCGCACAAATCCTCATTTTGATCCTGTACAAACTAGTACAAGGAAGCAAGTGTGATGCGTCGACAGCCAGTACAAACGCCGTAAACCACCGGTGCGAGGAGCGTTGCATCATAAAAACAACGCCACCTTGAAATCTGACGGGACGGCAAGCATGCGGGAGTCGCATATTCTTGGGGGCATATGTACTCTTGGTTGCGGGCAGAGGATTTAGACGGACGGTAGTTACTTAACTGGTACCGAGTGTGTGTGTATGTGTGTGTGTGTGCATGCGTGTGTGTGTGGTTGTATATATGTGTGTGTTTGTGCACATGTGCATGTGTGTGCGTGTGTGTGTGTGAGAGAGAGAGAGAGAGTGTGCGTGAGTGCGTGTGTGTGCGCGCGAGCGCATGTGTGTGTGGGGGGGGGGGGGGGGTGCACGCACGCACGAAACAGTCACATACAGATGGAGTGTTGACATAGAATAGCAACACCATCCGGTCTTCTCTGAGAGCATTCAACGATATCCTGATTAGATGCACAAACACCACCATGTACCACACACACACACACACACACACACACACATGCGCGCGCGCACGCACATGCAGCACATGCAGCATGCACATGCAAACGCATACACATGCATGCACCACACACACACACACACAGGCAGACAGGCATATACTTATGGCAAAAGCTCCAACAGCCGGACAGCCACTGTACCATGCGCCCAATAGCAAAACAAGAGTAATACTCGAGTTTTCACGAGTTCATTTCCGTGCTCCACAACCAGGGGAACGCGCCAGTTCTTTACCATCGACTCGCTGCTGAGGTGCGACCACTGGGCATCTTGCAGTGCAGCCAGTGGCAGCTAGGCTGTATGTCCGACCCCCGTCACCCCGATCCCACATTCTTACCACGCACAGCAAGGATCGGAATCGAACGAACGCGGAACACGCTAGTCCATAACCGTTCGTCTCGAGTGGCACACACAGTCGTGATACCTCAGTATGAAGTACAATCATTCCCAGCAAAATTGCCCATTGGGAAATCCCTAACAAAATAAGAAAATAAATAAATAATAATAATCATGTACAATAAAACCTGCGTTTGCCGGACCCTGTACCAAGCGGAATCCTGTATTGACCGGACAAATTTTCAGTGCTTTGGATCGAACGTGCATCCTGGATCAAACGGAACCCTGTCACATCAGAGCAGTTCCGCTGCACGAAGGGTGTCCAGTTAGGGCAGGTTTTACTGTACCTGCAAGGCCCAAGACCGTTCGTACTTCACAGCCAAGGCACTGTATTTCAACAGCCAAGGCACTGTATTTCAACAGCCAATGCACTGTATTTCAACAGCCAAGGCACTGTATTTCAACAGCCAATGGACTGCTATAGCATAAGATGCCGCGGTGTCTTGTATAAAAGCCGGTGTCTTATTTAGAAGCCCGTTTTGAATACAAGCCTAGTTTTTCGAGATGCACTGCCGGCACATAAGCCTGGTTTTAGTGTGGACATACTAGTACAGTGCTGGCAACTGAAATCCGACCCCCCCCCCCCCACAGTCCATTCATCGGAAACTGGCCCGCTGGCTTTTGAAAGTCGAATTTGGGCCGAATTGAGGATCAAAAACCCACTTAAAATCTCTAAAATCTGGGTTTGGGATCTGCTTCTCCATACATTTTGCCATGGCATACCTGTCCTAATTTTGTAAAACCTGGCTGAATTTCTATTTCCCTGTTCTTGGACTTTCCTGGCCTCGAATGTGGCAAGGAGTAATTGCACGGGTCACACAATGCAGGATGTACAGTTGTTTTCACGATATCTACAACTATGTGAGAGAAACACCAACAAGTTAGGGTGCCAGTTTCCAATGAATGGACTATAGCGGTGCGCTAGCCGCGTTAGCGATTCGTACGAGACGTCGGATTTCAGTTGCCAGCATTGTACATAGACATACCTGTCTTGTATTGAAAGGCTGTCTCATATAGAACCCTGCAAAAATTCCCCCCAGAAAGTCATACGCGACTTTACGGCATATATTTCAATTTATCTACTTTCATTTCAAATGTCGGCGTAGTTTATTCTTTCACTCTCTTTCTTTATTACTTTCTTCATTTTTTCTTTCCTTCATTCATTCTTTTTTCTATGTACTAATACATTGGATTTGTTTTTCCCTTGTCATGTCATCATTCCCACTCATATACAAATACATGTACTGTCATAAAACAGAACATGCAAGATTCTTGCTTCAGCACATTCACTCACATTTTTTTCATTTTTTTTCTTCGTGAGAACTAGAACTGGTCTAGCGAGAAGGCATTCTCCTACCTGTTTATCTGGTGAGGTAAAATAAAATAACGACAGCAATGCTACTATGATATTCAAATGTGCACAGATGGAATTTGTTAACTTACAAAATCTATCATTACGAAGTCGAACACAAGTAATCAGTTGATTGTGAACATGTTTTCTATTGTTTTCCTTCTTTTTTTACTTCTATTTACAGTAAAGTCTTGTATAAAAGCCGCACTTGAATAGAAGCCGCCCTCGAATAGAAGCCGCAATTTTGGGCCCATCAAATCACACATAAGCCTGGTTTTAGTGTTGATATACATAGAAATACCTGTCTTGTATAGAAGCCTGTCTCAGATCCCCCAGATAGGCGTTAGCCTTTGGGTAATCCTGAAATAAAGATTATTATATTATACATTATATATAGAAGCCTGCAAAATTTCACCAAGAAAGTCATAGAAGGCGCGGCTTTTATACAAGACTTTACGGTATTTTCATCCATGCACACTTCATATCTTTTCAAAGCATTCGTCTAGGGATTGAGTTGAATCTTTTACATAACCTTGTTACATTTGCCTTGAGTTTCTTTGGATTAGGCTTTTTTCAAATTTTCATTTTGATTTCATCGTCGAGTTTCATCCCTTGTATCTTTGGTTTTCTTCCTTCTTTCCATGTCGTATTGTAATTGTTTGAATAAACCCGTTTTGAGAGTACTACAAGTAATCAGTTGATGGAATTCGCAATTCGCAATTCGTATTTCAGATTTCCGTTACTCTATCGCCCTACCATTCCTCAAGTGCCAAGTTCCACTGGACGTTGGTGCTGCGACTGAACAGAACAACCAAATCGCCCCATTCTTCGACTTTGTTGACACTGGTGTCTTGCCACGAGGACGGTTTCTGGACCACTCCTCGACGTTGACCAGAGAGCACACGCTCGTCTGGCCATGCACTGCTTCCCCGCGATAAAGCATGAATGCTGCTCCAATACAGCGAGCCAGAGCGGAGAAATTTAGCACAAGGACAACACGAATTCCAGACCAGATTCATTCTGTCCACCCTTGATTTGAAAATGATTTGAAATAATTTTTGAATACGCTATGTTACGTACATACTGTCATACAGACCAGAGACTCATACCGGTGCAGTGCAGGGAGTCGTCAAATACCGGTATTTGACGACTCCCTGGTGCAGTGTGTTGTTTTTTTGTTTTTTTTGTGCGATCAATCGTTGTAGGAAACGGCTTCTCGCTTTTCTGGCGACCTAGCTAGAACCTGCTGCTAGTGTCCCTCTTCACTCGTTCTTTCTATGAAAGGGGAAGGCAGCACTCGCAGAAGATTTTCCAAGAATGCAATGTCGACTGGTGCTCGTACCATAAGAAGGGAGAAATCAGAGTCCGCTCTTGAATCATGCCTGAGTATTAGAAAATTATTTCAGAACACGCTTGTGTAGATTTCCTGCCAGTGCCACTGACATCTCGCGGCCTTCAAATATTATAACTTGCTCGATCATCTCCCGCACTGACTGGCAAATTCGCCAGGTAGCTGTGGATGGATCGATTCAGGGAGATCGAAGGTAAATACATCGAAGCACTTCAAACACGTTTCAAGACGCACTTCAAATTTTGTAATTGTGTCTTGAAAATTGTTTAGAACAATCAGAGTCGTACTTCAATACGCTGTTGAATTGTATCCTCTGCTTAGCGCTTGGGAGTCTCGACTGTTTTATTGCTGCATGGCTTTCCTCAACACCGTTCACTGTACATGTATCGCGGAACGCAGATTGGATGGCATTGGAGGTGAATTTGAAAATTTGTGACTGTGTCATCAACCAAGTGAGGACATCAAATATCAACAGGGACGCTCCGAAAATCACAAACGCTGAAATGGTCTTACACACTGGATGGTATTCCACATTCATTGTGTCATATCTTTAGACTGTCCGAAGGTTTGTCGTGCCGTGCAACTTTCACAGACTAATCCGATAATTGGCATGTGGCCCTACCGGCACACTCTCATGCGTATGCCGTTGAGTTTATCTTTATGTGCACGCACATGTGTGTATAAATTTTATTACGTATGCAAAATTAGGCAATCTACATGTACATATATATGTGTGTGCACGTGCACTCACTCCTATGACATAGAACGACAGTGCAGGCTATGTAAAGTCGCATGAATGTGTGTCACCCGGGTGTGTACATGCATGCGCGCTCGCGCGGGCTTTTTGTGTGCGCGCCTGGCATGGCATAACGCCGTTCAATATGACTAGTGTTGAACCGTGGTAATTTGCCCCCACCCCCTTTTTTCTGCTGGCGTTGGATATGCAACTAATGACATAAACTCGGTTGTTGAAAACGAGTGCCATGCACCACAATGGATTGACAATAATATAATACAAGTAGCACTGTAAAAGCGCTGGCAATACTCATGTTGCAGCCATGGCAGTTGTGATTAGCTTTCTAAGTCAAGCCTGCTGCAGAAATTATTGCACTCTGACCAGCTGGAGTGGCCTAGGACTGCCGGTTGTGGAGGACAGGAGTGATGCTTGTATATACATGTACGCTTGTATTTACATGATGTACACAGTGTACTTCGAAGTAACGTTAGATGTATTACTTGTGTGTTCTTCTGCCTGTGCGCGTGTACATGTGCTGGTCAGCGTGGAACCGCCATCCATATCAGATCATACAGCTGCTATCAGTCTCAACAGCTTGTATCTGGCAAATAGGGTTTTAGTGACTCGATTTTGCTTACTGTGTTCAACAGAGTGGCATTGCACACAGCTACTTGATGTAATAGTAGCATCTTGGAAATTTTATATTTTTGATAGTTAGCTTCAGTAGAAACTTCTCCAGTGTGGCTCTTAGCTTCATTACCACGGAGACTAAGCATTCAAGTAATGCACGAAGAACAGTGGCTAGATGTAAAGTGAAAAGCCATTGGACCGTACCCCGTGGAATACGCATTTAGTATAGAAGTATTTCTTGCTATGTTGGCAGCAAACACTGTTTAATATTATAATAATTACATTACCAGTAGAAAGTGCCCAATGTGCATTGCTTCAGCATTATGTTTTGGACAAAGCAGTGAACAAATTCCACATCACTATCGGCTTCATGTTGGAGAAAGTTGTGAAAAACACTAGAGCATACATGTACACTCAATACACATGCTCAGCTACATGTATGGCATTTAGTATGTGGGCGACTTCAAAGTTCTATTTTGGTAGTTAGCTTCGGTAGAAACTGTCTAAACTACTTGATCCGAAGCTCTACTACTATGTTCTGAAGATGTTGGAATCAAGTAATGTAAGACACGTATCTGCCGCATTGGAGCTAGTTGTGAAAACCTTTAGACCATACACTCAATGCACATGCTCAGCTATGGCATTTAGTATGTGGGCGACTTCAAAGTTCTATTTTGGTAGTTAGCTTGGGTGGAAACTGCTAAAACTTGATCCAAAGCTCTACTACTGTGTTCGGAAGATGTTGCAATCAATTATTGTAAGACACGTATCTGTCATATGGTGGAGTCAGGGGTTCTAAGGCGTTGGATAATGTCCCAGTGCAATGTGCTGATTCTTGAAATATGGCATCACTTGAAACTTTAAAGTTTTATTTCACGAGTTACCTTCGGTAGAACCTACTCAAACTTGCTACACAGTACCATTATTAGGTTATGATAGCATAACCATCGAATACAGGGCAAGTCCAGTGTCAAATACCTGTGGGCGGGGCTAATATGTGGGACGTGTGCGCTGAAATGGGATGATTCCGAAAAGAGAAAAAAAGGTCACCTTCTAGCAGAATTCTACCCACTTCTACAGCTTATGCTGATATTTAGCAAGTATACTACTGTCCTGATGTTGGACATCAAGAAAAAGGCGGTAACTACCAGTGCTACGGCCAAAAAAGTGGTTTTCCGGTATTTTTTGGCCTAAATTGGCAATTGTGAGTATGCTATGTTTGGCCCCTCCCCCGAGTGAAACCGGCCAGTAGAACTTGATAAAAATTTGTCTCCGTACACTAGATATCCAACGGAACAAAGTACAATCGTTTGTAGCCACGTTTCAAACAAAAAAAAATTTGGACCCGAGGGGTAGGAGCAGGGAGTCGTCAAATACCAGGTATTTGACGACTCCCTGGGTAGGAGCCACCTTAATTTTATTGAGACAAAGAAAAATGATGGCAGCTATGTACATGGGGATGGCCCACGCCTGGTATAAAGTAAACGCAAAAGAGAAAAACTTTTGAAGTAGTACAGTGAAATCGATAATAATAGTTCAGTTCCCACACAATACCGCTCCTGAGCCGGATCAGACCACAATCCTAGCCTCGGCAACCGCCAGTGCAGAAGCCGCGAGACAAGGCGGTGGCAGTGGATCGGTCGGCGGGCACCCCGAAGACAGGCAACACTTGCACGCAGGAGGGCGAAGCTCAGCCGGGCACGAATCCAGGCCATGACAGAGGAGTAGGCTTCACGAGTCTTCTCGGACAACATGGAGGCAATGCGCTTGTAAAGAGAAATAGGTGAATTGCCCATGCCACCATGTGCCGAGAAAACCACAGGGATGAAGCCTGCCCGCTCAACGTGCTGAACCCTTTCTCCGTAGGCCCGGCGCTTCTCACGTTCGTGTCGCTTGTAGCAGGATGCCCCAGATGATGAGCGATTTGATGGAGCGTGCGGGTTGAAGACCCGGACGTCCAGGTAGCTCCGTTCAAACCGGCCGCCATAGATACCGCTCGCGACAACATCCAGCCGACCCGGGTCATCCCGCACAGCTGTGCGATAGCGCAAGTTCTCCCCGGTCAAGGGCTGGAGGGTTGGCTCCACGTTGACGTCATGCGCCACACGACCGAGCAGCTGCGCAGTGAGATCCCTCACCCCATTGTGCCGCATGAAGATGAAGCCGTCCGTAGCGCAGGAGAGAGCATGTGCAACAGTGAACGTTGCACCACACGAGCAGGTTGATGGCAGTCGGTCCGGGTGCCACCCATAGCGAAGCGCCAGCCCATCACGAAACTGGGCCTTGGACAGGGTAAAGCCATGACGTGCTAGTGGGCGGCATGTAAGCCAGCTTGAGGCTCCTTTCTCGCTGCCAAGCTCCATGGCACGCTTGAGCTTGACTGGGGGAGATGCATCATTTGCGAGCTCCATGGCACGGTGGGACACCGACCTTCGCTGCTCACGCCGTACCTCACCTTTGCGGTCCCTGACCTCAGCCAATGTCTCTCCCAGGATACCAGCCTGAGCGTTCATTTGATGGACTAGCGCGGTAGTGATGTGCCGAGAAGCCGAGTACTGACTGGAGAGAGATGTAGGATCCGCCAGACCAAGACCACCATGGCGACAAGGAAACCCAATGAGGCTGCGGTACTCTTGGTCGATGTGTTGGCCAGTCAGCACTGGGATCAGCTCTGTGGTGATTTGACGTTCCAGGGGTCCCAGCTGTTCAGCCGCCCCAGCTAGTGTTCGACAGATGAAGGTCCACTTGTGCTGAAGGCCTCTGGTGAAGGCACTATATGCTGCCTGAGGTTGCGTGCGTGCATACTCTGTGAGGATAGCTCTCTCTCTCTCTCTCTCTCTCTCTCTCTCTCTCTCTCTCTCTCTCTCTCTCTCTCTCTCTCTCTCTCTCTCTCTCTCTCTCTCTCTCTCTCTCTCTCTCTCTCTCTCTCTCTCTCTCTCTCTCTCTCTCTCTCTCTCTCTCTCTCTCTCTCTCTCTCTCTCTCTCTCTCTCTCTCTCTCTCTCTCTCTCTCTCTCTCTCTCTCTCTCTCTCTCTCTCTCTCTCTCTCTCTCTCTCTCTCTCTCTCTCTCTCTCTCTCTCTCTCTCTCTCTCTCTCTCTCTCTCTCTCTCTCTCTCTCTCTCTCTCTCTCTCTCTCTCTCTCTCTCTCTCTCTCTCTCTCTCTCTCTCTCTCTCTCTCTTCTCTCTCTCTCTCTCTCTCTCTCTCTCTCTCTCTCTCTCTCTCTCTCTCTCTCTCTCTCTCTCTCTCTTCTCTCTCTCTCTCTCTCTCTCTCTCTCTCTTCCTCTCTTCTTTCTCTCTCTCTGTTTTTGGTGGACAAAAACATCTCTGGCGTTGATTGCTTTCTTGCTTCGACTTCTGCCGCGCCTAGTGATTGTGACGCTCATCATTCGCTCCCTTGTCACTGGGCAGTTCTGTCCGTTTGGTTTAAGCGAATTCAAATAAAGAAAACAAAAACAACAACAACAACAACAACAACAACAACAACAACAACAACAACAACAACAGGTAAAAACAAAAACAAAGCAAAAAAACACATTATTCAGCGCCGAATGTCATGATAATCAGACAATAAGTAAGTATTATTATTATTATTATTTTGCTTGTTCGCGTTGGCATCAACCTGCATAAAGCAGGTATATAGCCTTCGCTTAAGGGGGTTCGGGACAGTTAGGCCCAAAAATTTAATTTCAACATCAGCCCAATCTGACATCAGGTTTGAATAGGTACAGCCTTATATTTTCGCTTAGTAACATCAGTTTTTCAATTGCCTGAATAGGTCTTGCCAAAAACACAATTTTCCTTGATGACACAAAATAACACAAAATCCCAAAATTGATGAGAAATCGTCCATAACATCAGTTAGGACAGAACATATGACATAAAATTTTACAGACTGTTCGAGGTATTGACTAAGATGATATCAACACCGAAAAATGTACACTTTGGTTGACGATGGGATCCAGGCCGTCATTTCCTGGAGAAGAACAAAAAGACGCAAAAAATGAAACTTTGAATATTTTTTGCAGCTTATTTTTGAGTTTGCCCCATATGTGGATACTTCAAACACGTTCTATAAGTGGGTTGGAACAGGTTTACCGCGGCGAAAATAGGGGTCACCGTGCATATTCTGGAGAAAAATCCAAAAAACTGTCAAAATTTGCCTAAAATTGGTAAATTAACGTATCTATATTGCTTGTACTTCTCTGCTGCTGCTTTGGTCATAACTTATTGGATTTTTGGCTGTTAGGTGTTGCATAAACTCACTAGAGCCCTCGACGTTCAGAACAATACAAGGATGGAATAGCTGAACTAGTAAATTTGCCGGAAAGCCCTGGGTGCACGCATTATCGATAGGTACTTTTCTCCATGATTACTCTCCTGTTGGCACTTGGTTGTGATACATGTACATGTAGCTATGATAGCGCTTAGCACTGCCCCATATCAAACTACAATGAAAGCTGACATGTTGGAACGAATCAGACAACATTGAGTCCTCTTGTTCTTCAACTATGCGAGCTAGAATGTGTCCCCACACTGGCAAAAATGATGGTATTTTACGGTGCGCACAAACAAGTGAACCACTGTGCCACAGGGCGTTCCTTACAGTTGGGTTGGTGCTGGTTCTTCGCTAGGTGTTCAGCCACCGCTAATATAATCTTCCTTGAGACTGTCACCCGCTTCTTACCTCCGACTTGCTCCTTCATCAGTCTGGAAATGGCTGGCTCACCACTTCGTTTGTAGGACAAGACAAAGTGCTTCATCACCAACCCACTGGCAGCTGCCCGCACTGCAACTGATTTAGAGAAGCACGTTGCTTGGACCAACGGTTGAAGGGTGGCCAGCCGCTTTTGCTGATGTTCTGCAAACTCCATCGCCGAACATGCTGATGCAAAAGTGACAGAGTGCTACAGGATACTGGCATCAGGGCGAGCTTCGACAATTTTAGCTAGGGCCGCAACATCCGCAACAGCATCATGAGCAGCGAACTCATTCCCAACGATGAACTATAAATCAATCTGAGGCTATAGCTTGGGAGCTCCGGTATCGCGGTTTAGGGATCAGAGTGTTCACCAATCACAAAAATGCACACCATCGACACACACATACACACACACACGCACACACACACACATGCATGCTCTCACACGCAATAGAACACACGCGCACGTACACACACACACATACATTCACGCACGTGTGCGTACCCACCCACATGCATGTGCACACTCATGTGAATGAGTGGAGATGCCCGCATACACATGTCACACCAACATGCCCTGGGAGCGGTCATGCACGTGTGTATAGTATGTGTGCGAGGGCACGTCCACATGAGCGCATATGCATGTGCATGTTCATACATGCGTATGGTGTACACATGCACACACATGCAGGTCTATGCAAACACACACACGCTCGCAGCCGCCGCGCATACAGTGTGCTCATACATTTCCATAGCCATAGGGTGGCACTGACTCGCAAATATCATGAATAAATCTTATGAGATTGAAAAACGCACTTACCCAAAGCAGCTTTGGTGTTGCTTGTGGAAGTACGGGGGCCAGGGTGTTGAGCAGTTACAGGGCTATCTGTATCTATAAAATTCTCCATCCCACACTGCTGACACGGAATGACAAGTACGCTGCCCAGGTCGTACCTCTTCTCTTCAAAGCAATCAATGAGCGCCAGAGGTTTGCCACATCCAGGATTCTGGCACGCAGACAATCCCACAGCCAGATACCTGAGATGAACGATTCGTCGACCGTGAAGAGGGGCACTGAACGACCTCTTCGCGGGAGTCGAATCCAGTGGCGTTGATGATGGAGATCGCCCTTTCCGTTTTTCAGGAACTCGATCGATCGTTTGAGTTTGCGAAGCGTCCCCCTCCTCGGCTTCTTGCATCGTCCAGTACGCAGAATGAGAAGCCGCGTCGTGGGTGACGGATTACTCTCCCGCGTCTTCATCTCCACGACACGTTGGCAGGAGAACCGAGCTATCCAAAAACCGCCAATGTCAAAACAAATCCGCAAGTCCACTAGTGGCTGAGCTTCTTCCTCAAAACTTGTCTCGACTCGAGCACGCGCTGCGAAGTCATGGTCAAACTATTTTCTGTGCATGATCGCGTCCCATTTTTCCACTCCGAAAGGCATTATTTTTCAGAAAAAAATTCGGAAATCCAACATGGCGCTAACCGTCGCGAACCTCCTTAAGCTGCCATAAAAAAGAAAGCTCATCCTAAGCGAGAGGGCTAGAGGGAAATATAACGATAACGAGATACAGAATACAAAGAAATCCAATGAGTTCAACGTACAATTCAAAACAAGAAAGAAAGGAAAGAAAAACAGAGCCGAATCTACCGATTGATTCATCAATCGACAAAGGGGACTAATCCGTTAGTGTTGCAAAGTAGAAGCTGATTATAGTTGCAGATCTCCAGGCCAGGGCCAGCATATTGCCGATTCTGGATAGGTCTCCGCAGCATTTGATGTGGTAATTATCATAAATGTTTGATAAAATTGTTAGAGTATCTAGTATCTAGAGTACCGAGTATCTAGTATCTAGAGTATCTAGTATCTTAATAAGTAAGTGGCGATACAAATTACAGCAATGACCACCCAGCGTTAGTGTAACTAACGCTGGGTGGTCATTGCTGTAATTCACTTATTGTTAATGTTGGCCCGGAGGAGTTTATGGAATCCGAATGACTAACTAGGACGAAGGCCTGCAGCAGTCTGCGACTAGCTTCATGTCATCTGCTTTCTTTCATCTTGTTAGATTGTTAGTGCGTGTGTGCTTTTGCCATCTTGCTGAAGAAACACAGAGGCGGAACAGGATATGGTATGTTTTTACTTAGTATTTTATCTACCGTATCTCCATTACGCGAAGCTGTGTAACAATAATAATACAGCCTCCCTCAATTTCCTGCTAGCTCTGTCGCCTTCTCGAGCGAGGACTGATACTGCTGTGAAGGCGCTATCTCGCAGTCTCAATCAGGCAATTTGCCGAAACGTTGGAATGATTATTGTGAAATGAGTTGAACTATTGCAGTGTTAATGGAAGAGAGCGTGTGGGCTCTACTCAACGTCCCTACTTGTGAGTAAATACATGCATTTACGGACTGCCCCTTATGTGGGTCTCCGGCCATGGACAACGTAGTCAAAGAGCTCTCGTCTCATGCAGTGACTCAGGGTGCAGCCACTCGCAACAACAAACAAATAACCGAAGGAAGACCAAGTTCTCAAACAAGCGCGAGTGCACATGAAATTTGCTTGGAGCGAAAATCATGCAAAACAAATTTCGCGTGAACGTTCGCAATCGTTTTCGCAAGCCGGAACGCGAAAATCATTGCCAGGCCTGGCAATAGTCAATAATTATTATTTTGCTTGTTTGGGGTTGAGCGCTTGTATTTGAACGCCTGTCACAACCGACAACCGGGTGACAGGCGCTAAGCGGGCGATAGACATCATATCATTGCGACATTGGCACACGTGCATATCACGCTGCTCAAAAGAAGAAAGGAAAAAACCCTCAAACTGTCAAAGGGGCCCGGCCGGGGCGCAAAGAGCAAAGGCAAAGGGTTGCTGGCCTGCTATGCCAACAAGCAGGATAGGACTAGAAGACAAGATCAAGACTCAAGAGTGCCCTCAACCTTTATTTTCTTATTAAATTTTGGTTAGCCTCGAAGTGCGCTTGCGCAGGCACCGGGTGCGATCGCATATTCTAACGACTACAGAAGCATTATGTATGTACATGTGCCTGTGGTCAATACGATGTCGATGGTATAATTATTCTTTGTAGGAATCAATAGCAATGTCTTCTCTCCAGTGCAATGGTTGTGGCTCGTCGAGCACAGCTCTAAAATTTGTCTCCTGCCTGCACACGTTGTGCGTACCCTGTGTGCAAAACAGTATTTCCTTTGACGGTTCAATCAAATGTCCGAAATGTTTGGCAACCACTCCGCTGACTGTGACTCTGAGCGTCGAGTCATTGCGATCGCTCCCAAGTGTTCTGGACCGTGGAGATTGTGTCGCAGGAGAGGAGACGCAGGGGAAACCCATGTGTGAAGAGTGTGGAGATGATACAATCGCCAGCAGCGGATGTGAGAATTGCCAGGTGAAAATGTGCGATGTTCATGCTGCTGGCCATCCATTGTTCAAAGCCACCAAGGGACATACCGTCAAGCCATTATGCCGAGGGGAGCGTGCCTCGTCTTCCGCACTACCGGGATCGACCAGCAAATTTGCTTCACAGCACAGGTGTGTACTGCATACAAGTGAGTTTGTCGTTGGATTCTGCGTACAGTGTGACCAGCTGCTGTGCCCGAAGTGCAAGCAGACGCATTCGCACAGAAAAGATCATCAAGTCCTGGACATTGCCACTGCTGGTCAAAAAACTCGGGATATGCTAGCAGATAAGCTTGGCAGCAGTACATCGCCATGTGCTGATGTCATATCCCAAGCACTGAACCGTGTTCAAGCAAACATTCGCAACCTCAATGACCAAACAGAGCAGGCATCAGCGAAAGTCACCGAGTTCTCGAAGCTGTTAACTGAGGCAGTTGTGAAGCGTGAGAACGAACTCCTTGCAGGGCTGGATGATATGCGATCTAAGAAGATGCTGTCATTGGAGGAACAACAAAACCGACTTCAGGAGTGTGTATTGCAAGAGAAGAGTGCAGCGAATATTGTGAAGTCATGCACTGACGATGTTGACCTGCTCCGTATATGGACATGGGTGGACGAGTCATTGAAGAAAACGATACGAATGGCTGAAGAAGATAACGTTCCATGTGTGTCCAGTGGGCTTGTGTTTGCCAGCACTGACCTCACACAACTACTGAATGACATTGGCAAGTCTGGTGCTGTACTGGATATAGCTGATCATGCTGTACTGGAGTGTCCAGACAAAGCCACGACTCGTGATGATGTTATACTCAGTGTTGCGATGACACCATCACACACTGCTAATGCTGCCACTGCCAGTGCTACCAATACTCCTGCAGGCAGTGTGAGTCAGGATCAACTCGACAACATCGGACTGGAGATTGCCGTAAGCAATCTTAACAAGGATGATGAATTTCCGGCTGTGCGTACTCGCTGCAAATCGTTACCTGGACGTGTGGAGATTGGATGTGATCGCCT
Organism: Sycon ciliatum; assembly: GCF_964019385.1. Lineage (NCBI taxonomy): Eukaryota > Metazoa > Porifera > Calcarea > Leucosolenida > Sycettidae > Sycon > Sycon ciliatum. Next base: position 16,654,156 of record NC_088643.1, on the reverse strand, counting down.
GCAAGCTGGTTGCTACAGTGTATCAGCTATGATTGGATACAGGCATTTGCAAGGCAGTCCCCAGCAACTAAGGGTGACAACCACTGCCACCAATGATGGTCACTCATTAAGACGTACCAGTAACGAAAACTGGCCATGGCTCCCTTCTGACACTTCAGATGAGGATTGACATGACCGAACGTGGTGCCATCTTTCTCTCTGCCTGTTCATCCAGTCCTCCAAACCTGGAAGGTTGGCACCAGGACAAGCCACAGTGTTTTGGTTGGTATGGCTGTGGTGCTGATGGCGACTTCACCGGAAGAGCCCTTGGTCAAGAGTGGGAAATTGGTGACGTCATTCATCTCACCGTTGATCATGATCGTCACACTCTCACTGGCAGACATGAGAGAACGGGCGCCACAGAAACCATCCCGAAAGTCACAGGTAACCTGTACTGGATGGTGACACTCGGCTATGTCGGTGATCAAGTATCAATTGAGTGACAATTGGCCAATAGTTTTTTCGAAACAAAAGTCCGCTAAACAACCAACTTCATCACTAATACCACCAAAGTCGCAACTTCTAAGTTTGAAAAAGTCTGCTGATTGAAAAAAAAAAAAACGAAAACCAATCATCAAACACCACACCCAGTCACCAACCGTTGTGCATTGAAAATGGCTCCTCATTTGCTGACTTACAACTTCCCAGCAATTTCTGCGCCCTCTGTGATGAAGCCAATCTTCATACCTGTTCTGCTACTTGTATGTTTCTATCGTCTAGAAGTACTACCTGAGTCCTCGCTGGTCTGCCATTGCATTTTAAGCATTGCTCTCCAAATGAATTGATTCCATTGCTCGTTGATTGATCTCAGTGAGGTCATTTTGAAGCAGGGCAGAACTTAAATGCCGAGTCCGCATTTTCCAGAAGAGATCAGATTCTGCCTGGACACACGCAAGTGTACCAAAACAATTTCTTGCTGCCAACGCGTGCCGGTGAAGCCAGGGGAACTGATCAAACCATTGTTAAAAATAAAATAAAATAAAACCACTCGGGCGGAAAACGGCGAAACACGAGTACCTTCACTCCGTAGCTTCCCTACAGAATCTCGTAGTCTCTCGGCTGAAACGGTTCTGACTTCGCCAACCTCTGGCGAAGGTGCCTCCGCCATCACCGATTTCAAAATGAGCTGACCAGAGAGTCTGTGCGACTTCCTGGCCTACATGTATTGGTAGTTTGGTTTCGAAGTCTTAAAAGTGCCAGTATCAGAGTAGAGCGCATGCAGGTTACAACTATTTGTTTACATGTAGTGATGGAAGGCAATCAACATGCAGGAGCACACCGCAGCAATCTGTACTGCTACTGACCCTTCAAAAACTGCATCTGAGTGCAGGACATAATGTTCTTGGCACTACCAAGAGGAGCGTACTACCAAGGGTACATAACCCTACTCTTGGTGCTAACTGTTACCTTGGTACTAGTACTAGGCACATGTTGTTAGTTTGACATAACCCTACTCTTGGTGCTGACTGTTACTACTACAATTATTGTAGGCGCATGTTGTTGGTTTGACATAATTATAATACCATACTAGGCACATATATACATGTGACAGTGTGCAGGAGCACAGAGAGCTAGACTTTTGCAATCTGCTCGACTGTGGGAAGGGACTTGGATAAGCCAGCTTGAAGCTAAACTATCCCCGGACCCGTCATTGCTGGGAAAGACCACCAGGGCTGGCGGTACCCATGGAGAGTTGGTCGCATCTGAGCTGTCTGGATCATTGAAGAGGCATTTGAGAGCACACAGTGACATGTGCATGGGTAATACCGTATGTAGTTGCTGGTTTGAAGCGGAAGGCATCAATGATATAATGAACAAGGAAAAGATCAGTGGGATGCTGCTAGAAGTTACTGTTAACATGGCCAAATATCATCAGTGGTACGAAGTTAGAGAGATAAATACATAGCAATTGAAGACCCTCCAGGCTGTCTCACTCTATCAGCTCCTGAGATCAATTATTTGCAGTACATATACATAAAATAGGTATTGCCGCTTTGGATAAAAGATATTTGTAAATGCAGCAGATAATATCGAATTTGACAGCAGCTGAAGTAAATGCAGACTTGTAGTGAAAATATGCTGTCTTTGTCATCCGCAAGTTCGTGGTAATGATGATCTGAAGGGTTTCTGCCTGTCGCTACAGCATGGAGTATAAAGTAAAAGTATAAACACGACTGTATTATCAATTATATTTATGCTGTTGTGGGAGTGAATATATTAATGTGATGGACTGAAATATCAGAGCAGATCTATGCGTCTGCTGCGGGGGAGTGTCAGCAATGGATGACATCATCTATACAATGCCGGTTGTGTCTCTGGAAGGGATGACACCATGGACAAAATGTCTTTCCACTGGATGACATCATGAACAAAATGCATTTTCAAAGTATGACATCCTGAATAAATGTATTGTGAACAAACATATCATTTCAATGAATGTGTGTGATTGGTGACGTCATCATTGTTTGACTGTGAGACCCGCAAGGACCGCCACCTCAACCGCTACATCATTGATGGCTTGCACCGCTGTCACATTATTATTGTGATGCCATCATAATTTTGTGTAAAAACACGCTAAGACTGCTGCCAGTGGGCCTGTCGAGGTATACGCAGGTGAAGCGGACAACGGGCGTGCCATTCAAATACTGCACATTCGCCGATGGAGCGTTTCAAGACACATGCTGCGTGCGATTGGCATGTTGGGGGGGGGGGGGGGGTGCCACACTCGAGTGAATTGGACTCAAGCTGGGTTTCTAAACTGAGGGAGAGGGAGAGAGGTGTTGGTACATGCCTTGCGTCCTTATCCGATCCTGCTGTGTGTCTCTAAGGCTGGGTACTGTGCAATAGCCAGCCAGGACCTGACGACGACGACTACGGCGATGTTGCAGACACACCCAGGTCCTGGCACGTCCGCAACTGGTCGGTACACTCGATGAACAAGAGCCGATTCGGCGAGCCTCGCAAGCTGAACAGGACATTCTTGGTGGAGCTGTATAGACAAAAAAAGAGAAAGATCATGCAAGGATCAGTTATAAGTTATCGGTGTCGCCTCTCCTCTCTCTCTCCTTGTCCGTCCGGAGTACGTGCTGCTGGTGTACCTCGACTCCGAGACCTCTGGTTGCGGGAGGCTCGCTGCATCTCCTCACCTGCACAGCTTATGTAGCACCTTCTCACCCTTCACATGGCACTAGCGCTGCACTATCTATACGTCTGGTATATACTCCACCAAGGGTACATAA
>NC_088643.1:16640878-16645878 GCF_964019385.1 Sycon ciliatum | reverse complement strand
TTACACATTGGCCAGAAGAGCTGGTGATGACTGGCAGGCGTCTTCGTTCTCATTCCCGGCTGCGGCGACCACAACAACACCCTGCGCAGAAAAGAGAGGCGGGCTGGGGTTAGCAGATAATCGTTTCCTGTCACTACTAGAGACAAGCCGTCGCTTCTCGGATGGCTTGCTAAAGTGGTGGCAAGGGAAAGGCCACCTCATGGATAAAGTGACTCATTCACTGAGTATCTCAAAGTTCACCGTACCAAAGTCTGTTTAAAATGTGTAACCCCGGCCGGGGCTGGTCTATTTATATACCAGTGTATGCTGGTATGTGTTATAGATTGATCTATTATGAATATTTGTCGTACAATCTACGATCTACGTTCTACTACGTGTGTCGTTCTACGTTCCTTTTGATACATGCATGGCGAAGAGTGACGATGTCTTACCTCATGATGAATCAGTCTTCTTCCGCATTACGTCTGCATGGCAGACGTGTGTCTTACTTTGGTACGAGCCAATGAGTCCTATACTGGCGTATCATAGCGCCATTAGTGCCACGACAGCACTGACGTGGCTCTGCAGTTTATCTCTCCATGATCACCCTTTACATGTTCACGCGTCTATAATTATCCTAGAACAAACCAGATGGTGTTTCCTGCTGTGGTATACACGAGTTGCATGGACTGAATCTTGCATGCATACGTCATAACAGTATGGCTTATTGCTCACAAGACCAATGAGCACATGCACGGGATCCTGGTCGGCACAGCCATGTTTATACATGTATGTATGTGTGTGGGGGAGGGAGGGGGGGGGGGGGGGGGGGTCTCGGTCAACTTTCCAATGTGTGTTGGGTGGTCTTGGTCAACACCTAGTGTGTAAGCCTGTATGGGATCATGATGGGCATCCAACTAATTAGGTACATAGAGTCTACATGTAGGTCAATGCGCCCTGTGCGGATGGGCATGGTTCTATGAAACGTGGTGTGCACACGTTGGAACTTACGGCTTTGATGAGGCATTCAACGGCCATGTTGAGAACGCGGTGTGTTCCATTGCCCCGCGCTCCCAGTGACAAGCTGACAGGAACACAGTGGCCGTGAAACAGCGTAAACATCTGATGAGTTCTTCAAACCCAGGACTCGCCCACACACATCATGCAGCCAAGCAGCTGTATGTTCCCCCAACCACAGCTTGCAAATACAGCGCAACAGCACTAACAATAACACGCCTTGACTGATATGACAACCGTCTATGCAGATGAACAATGATCGCCTGTCTCTTCTGCCTTTATGTTGTGAACCCTGGCACACCAGCAAAGCTCACTCAAGGTTCACCAAAGACATGTTGTTGTAACGCATGCTCAATATCAGAGAGCAACAGGGGACTAGTCGTATTATTATAACTACATGCAGGCGCGTGCTCGGCGATGGGCACGGGGGGCACATGCACCCCCCCAAAAATTTCAATCTGGGTAATTGCAATTGTAATGTATGCAAATATGCTCTAAAATTCAAGAAAGGTTGCAAACAAATTGCAGAAAATTGCCGGGGGGGGGGGCTCCCCTCGGCTCCCGTGCACCCCCCTAGTTGGGGGGCCGAGCACGCCCCTGACATGAACATCGTACAATGCATAGATGCAGGAGTGTCACAGCAGCCATGAAGTATGGACAGCAAAACCATCCCAATTATGGTGCACAAATCAACACTCAAATGACTCAACTGGAGCTATCACTAGTATTTGATAGCAGATTACTGTTCTCATGCACTCGCTTGAACATCGGCAGTTGCGTGTGTGTGTGTGTGTGTGTGTGTGTGTGCCTTCTTGACCAACATCTTGGCATGATGGTGCTTAAGAATAGCATACGAGTACACAGTAAGAAGCGGAGTACACTGTGTTCTGCACTTCTGTACACTGTGTTCTGCACTTCTGTACACTGTGTTCTGCACTTCTGTACACTGTGTTCTGCACTGTGTTCTTCACTTCCTTACTTGATTACGGATGGTTGCTGGCGTCGCATGACATCATCAAATATGTAGTTGAGACCAGCAATCACAGATCTAAGTGGCCATAAAAAGCAGAATACCAGTCGTTGATGAAGACATTTCTGCAGCTCTCTCTCTCTCTCTCTCTCACTCTCTCTCTCTCTCTCACTCCTCTCTCTCTCTCTCACTCCTCTCTCTCTCTCTCTCTCTCTCTCTCTCTCTCTCTCTCTCTCTCTCTCTCTCTCTCTCTCTCTCTCTCTCTCTCTCTCTCTCTCTCTTGCCCTGTAATAATAGAACAACGCTGCAGGCTCTTGGAATTCAGAGCTTCATTCTACATTAGACTGAAATACAACAGCATTTGTGCGTTCACTCCTCTTTATATGTGTAGTCAGGGGCGTAGCAGCCGGTCCGGCCGCTCCGGCTTTGGCCGGACCACTTTTTCGCCCGACCACGCCAAAAGTGCCCAGAATGCAGGATTTTGAACCCTAATTTCAAAAAATTCCCCCGACCCCCCTGGCCGGACCACCGCCAACGGCGGTGCTACGCGCCTGGTATTATGAGAGGTCAACAGCTGGAAAGCTAGCTGTTTAACACCCTCCGCCCCCCCCCCCCCACACACACCCACCCACAGGAATACAAAGCTTACGCATCTGTTGTCTGATCCGTGTCATTGAACACCTTGACTGCTACCATGGTCACTGACTTGGCTACACCAAACGGACGGCTCCCAATGATACCTAATTGCAAAGCGGAGCACATCGGAAAGCAACATTTCAGTAATTTAGGAATATTTGGCTACACCCCTGCCAATGCACACAGACACAATCTTCAAAGATTTGACCACACCACAAGTACCGATTCCAATGATACCTCAGGCCAGTCAAGCCATGGCCAGATGCTATAATACAAAGTTGGCCCACCCAATCTGTGCTCACCGGTACACGGAGATCTCAAGTTGAAAACCAGACAGTCCTTAATCACTCCAACGTTCATTCCGGTCGAGTATCCCATTTGTCCAGGTGGTAAACCTTAGTCAATAAAGATTTTGTTAGCTTCCTCTCATCTTTCATTCGCCTTAGTACTTGGGCAAATATTCTGCACAATTCACAACAAAGCACATTAATAAGTCTGATTGATTTTTGCATTCCTATTAGGAATGTTGGAGTGACCTAACCTGCTACGTGGGTACCATGGCCGACCGAATCCACGAACGGATCTCCACCGACACTCGCTGCATCCACACCCTGCATATTTGCAAGGGCAATATTCAACACACAGAGATATACACAGGAACACATACAATGAAGTGAACAAAACTATACCATTGCAAAGATGGAAATTGTCCACAGATCTGATTGAAATAGACATGACCATTTCAAAAAATCTTATCAATTCTGATCTGAAACCCTGACGGTTTCCCAGTCAGCTACTGTAATGTGCATGGCTTTGGAATCCACGGAGCATGTCAAGCTGTCAAGTCATGCTGTCAGCTGAGCAGGGTGGTCAGGAGGTTAGGTTAATGTGCTGCTATCACTATCCACGGGTTGCGGTCGCAGTGATTCCTTCTCCTTGCCACAGCTTCTTTTTTTTACATACTGTTTTTCCTTTGCCATTTCACTTTAGTTTATAGAGTTCTCCCGACTGCTATTTCAACAAAATTATAAAATATTTCAAACTGCAGTCAATCTGCAATCTCTCCTATCAATCTTGCAACCAGCCACTACATAATTCCGGTTTAGGATTTTTTGTTCACAGCTAGTTCAATCCTTTGTAATCTATCCGAGTTGAGGGTACGCAAGCCAATGTCAGTGAAGCGAACACAGTAGCTCAAAACCATGTTTTGAATGTAAATATCCGTTATGTTTTATTGTCGAACTCAATTATAGCAGATGTGGCTTTGCATAAATACGCGTGGCTGAATATGTACAGCAACTAGGCTGGTCAATCGAAGCTTAGTGCTAGAATGATTGTATACTCCAAACATGTGTAGTACTTGAAATACATCATACGGTACTCAAAACAATGCCACCTCAACACGATGAGGACGGGGATGCAACAGCGCAAAGCTACAGCATAGCGGGCATTTCGGTACGGCTAGCTCAAATAAAGTCGATACAATTGGAAATACACGGAAATACTTTGAAGACCATTTTTGCCATATCAAGAAGGAATTGTTTATAGCTGTGAGAACAATCCATATTTGGAGATATTCACAGCAAAACACAATAATGCTAGATACTACTGTTGTTCAAGACATACAGGTGGATTTTGGAAGAAGACGAAGATGAAAGATCATGGGTGGGAAGACCAGCGGACCTTTTCGCCATTGACACACATGACACACTCGCACGACCGTGAGCGGCTAGCCTTGCTGGACTGACAGCGTGCCTTGAGGCAAGCTCGCTTGATGTACCCTCCGTGATCAACAGTTCTTCTGGGCAAGTAGCACGGTTGGTCGCACCTTCGTCTTGGGCTGACGGGATGAAGCAGGAGATTCCGGTTGCAGTACATCTGGATTCCGCCGACGCAGACCTCGGAGTCGGACACGGTGCATCTATTGTGTTGATGTCCCAAGACATCGCTCCACAAGTCGGCAAGGAGTGGAGATGACGTAACTCGATCAGTGGCCACACTCCGCTCTGGTGAAGTGAACACTGGTTCGGTGTTTCCACGCGTTGTTACAGCATCGATGATACGGTTACTGGAAGTGGCGGCGGCGTGTGGACTAGCTCCTTCAAGAAGCTGGTGATCTTTGGAAAGCTGTGTGACTGGCCTCTCACCAGTTAAACCCGCAAAAGGCAGAGACAAGGCGCCTGGCGCAAGCAGACTTACTAGCACAGCGCACATCGTCGTGCACAGACACTCCATGACTACTAGGTGCTCTATGCTACCGAATGTCTGGATTCTTTTGGACTTGAGTTCACGGTTTTGGCCTTTAGAAAGGGTCTCAGAGTCGAGTCTAAGTGCTGGCAGATAATATCCTCTCTTTGAAGAAGTTGAATTCAGTTGTCTCGATCACTTCGCATCCAAA
>NC_088643.1:16390878-16635878 GCF_964019385.1 Sycon ciliatum | reverse complement strand
GCATGACGAACCAGTGAACCATACATACCCTCGGGTAGTGGAGAGTGATGGGTGTGGGGAACTTCCACGATTCAGATGGACCACTGTGGCGAAGAGTTCAGCTTTGCTTCACATGGATACACCGAGATTTCTTGCACGCCACCAAGTCGTGTTTGCAGCCTTGTGGTATTTGACCTCTCCAACTGCTATTCCTGTTATTTCCCCTTGAGCGCGAGCTTCAGACGAAGGCAGGTTGTTGGCAGAAAGAAGCTGGTATTGTTTTTCAGAAACTTGTATGGATGCAGCCTTCCATCTCTGCATACGCAGGAGCATTTCAATCGTTTCGTGGAGGTACAATAAGCCACTGTATTATCACTCTCTTGGAGCTGCATTATGTTACAACATCGAACAGACAAAACCTTCGTCCCAACTTCCACAACCTTGCGTCGATTAACCCTGCATTTCCCGCACGAGTTGCGTGTCGGCAGATTTCCAATCATGGTTCGACCACGTACGCACCGTGGTGCAAAGTTTGGTCCGGAGCTTTCTTCATTGTCTGGTATGCTACCGGCGCCTGGTGGTCCAGAGAGAGGCCCTGGTCTTCCACTAGCCGCGTGTACTCCCACTAGGATGGTACCGACCATGACAAGGAGCCATTGACGCATGACTATACTTGAGTTAGCTGCAACTGGGTGTACATGTCGACCTCCAATGGCTAATAACCTTCTACACCAACTGCAACACATTTTTCATGGGTGACCCTCTTTTATATATAGGTAGTCCTGCTTGCTAACTGTGTGTGAGCACATTCAAGGCATTACATCCAGCCTTTGGCGGCAAGCAAATCCACACTCATTTGTCACGTGCCCTGTGGCAGATAGGTTGCTTGGTACAGAGAACATGCGTGTCCCATCTACAGGCAGCCGTGTCCATGTCGAGGCAACACGTCCACACCTAGGATTGTGTGCCGGTGGCAAAGAGGTTGCCTGGTATAGTAGCGATGAAATCCCCTCCAACTTCTCGTCGGCCGTGTACATGTGGAGCTGGCCAGTCCGCACCCAATGTGACGCTACTCTGTTCCATACGGCAGATGGGCTGTCTGGTGTACATACATTCCTATCTAGTGGAAGTCATGCGCAGGCCAAGACAGTCATGGGTTGCTGCTATTTATGGTGAGTAGAGTACGACACCTGACAGTGATCAACCATGCGATCTATAAGGATCTAGCCAGCTGACCTGGCCCTGACACATTTACTTGACGAGACTAATATAACTTTTTTACTCGCATCCACGGACAGCCAGTGTGGTGCGGAAGATGGTGTAGTGAAATCACTGCACCCTCTCCCGCGCCACTGTACACTAGGACTCGAACCAGGGAGCTTCGATGCAGGTCTGCAAGAATTAAAATTACGAAGAAAAAATGTTACAATATACAACACAGAAGGCTGAATTAAGGAGAGGACTCTTGAAAACTACTTCAGAATTCTCCTTGGTGACTTCAGTCGCCATTATGGCAGATACATGTCAACTGACAGACTGCGCGACGGGCTTCTCTCTTCTTGGGAGTACAAGATAATGTATTAAACCTGGGAACGCAGCATGCGCAAAGGAACCCCAGGGGTTGGCTTTGTCCAAAGACATCATGGTAATTTGGCCATGGATTTGAGAAATATCAGACACGAGGACAGGCTATATAGGAGATGTTCTGCACAAACAGCCTCGAGGCAATTATTGATACAATACTAAACATGTTACGCGCCTGCGCCCAGCCACATGACAGGAACAGCGATGTCCATGACACGTGTAACTGGACAGTGTGTCACGAAAACGTTGCCATCACGTGTTGTTCCTTCCCGGACACTAGCACGCCTGTCACTTCAAGTTCAATGCTCAACATAGTCCGAGAGAAACAATGAGCACACGGCACCTATCAGAGATGTGCGTACATGGGCACATCCAGACACCAGTGTGCCGAGTAACAACAAGTCCCCCCTCCCCAGCAGGCTGGGTGCGGACACCATTCAAAAGTATGTGCCTACCCAAGTATCCTGAAAGAAAACGTGTTTTGATTGAATGTATATTTAATCATTGTTCAGCACGGATACTCTTCAGTGACGACATTCCACTGATGAATGTGACAGGAAAATCGATTTTGGAAAGCTTTCATGACTTTGTTGTAGTGTGGCGATGACAGCAGAATTTGTTCTCTATAATTATTGCTTTTTTGTATCACATGGTACACAAGAGAGAGATTGGAAGCTTTGTCACAACACTGAGTTTCACGTATTACTACGATCATCAGGCATGGTATCAATTTAACTTCTACGGTACACCAACTATCATTGGCTCAGCCAGGGATTAGTCAGACAGCACAATAACTGGAAATAAGGGTCGCAGTGACTGCATCAACAACAATTTTCCGTTCGCTTTATTCTATGTATTGGCATGTTGGATATCATCCTGTGTCTCACTCTGCAGTGAGCTGGCGTGATACACCAGCCGGAGCACACAATGAAGAGTATTACATAGGGAGAAAAGGCAAGAGACCTGCAGTAATGCCCGAGGTAATGAAGTACGTGCTTAAACCGAGTCCAGTCATGTACCTTTAGAACAACAACCAGTGGAACATGACTCATAGACATAGTACATACGGTAACGATACACCACGAATACTAGCCTTAAAGTTCAGGGAATCCTTTACATCTGAGTATCCTAGAAAGCTGAGTCAAAGCTCCTTTGAAATCACGGATTTATGCGAAAAACCCATGCACTTTAGCACCATAGACTGAGGTTGGGTCGCTCCACTTCTTCTTCAAATCAGAGGCAGAATTGAAAAAAAAACACTCAGATTATGATAGTCCTGAAGTCTGTTCAAGTCACTTTCTACATGGTTCGGCTATGTTAAAATATGGCAGAAAGGGTTAATGATGCATAAATAATGATTATAATATTAAATAGATGATAATTCTTGAAAATGCCATATCCAAAAGGTATTTCATAGTCCACATCTAATACTCCCGGTGCCAATGAAAAAGGAAGAGTGTATGAGTAGATTGCAATGCGCTGGGAGAAAGAAGGCAGTGGTGGTGATGGAGGAAAGTGGTTACGCAGAAGGAAGGCTTGGAACAAATTTAAAAATAGTTTTGTGTGTGTGTGTGTGTGAGAACTCAGCTTATGCCATGTTAAAAATGCCCTACTTTTGTACACATAGTCTTCATTGTCAAATTCAACATTTAAAAAAAATTGGCAACATGAAGTTAATGATGTAGAAACAACATTTGCTTCATAGAAGCAGAAGCCATACATATGCCCAACTCCGTACATAGGATCCATCTGTCAAAGACAGGGAGGCCTATAAGGAATAGAGGCAAATAGGCATGCAGTTTCTATGTAAGCAGCAGGGTTCGTTGGAGCAATGGCAACTCACTTACTTATCATATAAGAGAGGTAAAATTCCAATGCCAACTCATACTGATCAAGATTGATCAGTGCAGGGAGTTTTCGTTTAAAAATATTTAAATTAAAACTAACTGGAACCGCTTGCTTCCACATTGTCCTTGTCCTTGCTTGTTGTTATCCGCTGATGACCAGCAGAACTCTATGGCCATTCTCTCCCTTCAGCATTTGCCTTATGCTTTATGGCAGCTCTTCAGACTGGTAGGGTCGTAACGATGATGTGGAATCCGGTACGGCTGCAGTTGGCCTTTTTCTCTACACTGACAAGAGCATTTTACTCTGTTCCTTTTAGAAATGCATACTGGCATCTTCTTACTCTTTTCAGGGATACCCTTGCAGCACCGAGTAGACACCTTGAATTCCAGATACCGCATGGTAGTATGTCCATGCTTGCAGGATGGACACTCTACGCCAGTGTATACAGTTCCTTGATACACCTGACCGTTTATACACACTGGGCTATGCATTAACTCTGCTGGTTGATTTGTAGTTGAGAAAGTCACCGGTAGGGAAGTCTTGATAACGACTGGTTCCTTACTTGTAGTAGGATGGCTAGCTGGCTTCTCATGGTAGCCATCGTTGTCATCATTCTTTGCCCTAAATGCTGGTTCTTCAAAGAACCCCGCTGGTTTTCCATTGGCTACCTGCATTCCTACTACAATGGGCACAGTTATCAAAAGGAACCAGTGAGCCATGTTTACAGCAATGCCCTAGAAAGAGATCTGTAACCTAAAAATTACTTCTCGACTTCTGGCCTTTTTCCGAAGACGGTCCCTTTTTATAGAGCATGCTGCCCTGTAGCCAGGCGGCATACGTGTACAAGTTGCCACAGTACCAGCAGGGCACCAGTATGCCCATGCTCCTACACTTTATGTGGGCCATGACAGCGGGCTGCTGCTCTGTGCTCTACACTGGCAGTGGTGTACCACAGCCTGTCAAGACAGTCTGCTGCTACTCCCGCCAGTTCGTGCTGATCATAGCGCGATGATACTAGATCGACACGGATCTGGCGTGTGGTCCACAGGTCGCAGCCAGTCGGCTATCCCGTGACATATGTCCGTACCACTCATCTACCTATGACTCATCTACCTATGACTCATCTACCTATGACTCATGTCATGTGACTACTGTGGAAGGAATCATCAACCAAGTGTTAAGTCAAGTTGGCATGAGCTCCCACGTTGGGAGCAGCACAACAAATTCTCAAACTTGAGAAGCTATGAAGTTGATTTGTTCCAACTAGGAACACACGCTTCTTGCCGAACTTGACACTTGACTGACTCACGACTGCCATCTGGAGCACACGAGGAGCACGTCGCACCTTCCAATCAACTTCATGACTATTACCGCCGAAGTCGCAACTGCTAAGTTTGAGAAGCTAGTCGATGAATATCAAGTGTGCCACCAGCAGAATTGACACTTCAAATGAAACTATCGGTTTGAGGGAATTGGCCGGGAAACGCATGGAAGAACGCTACTAACATTGTGACAGGCTGTGGGTTTCTTTGGGAAAGACACAATGCGTTGGCTATCGAGGCTTCAAAAATCACAGACATGCCAGCAGAAGGTTACATTGGTAGTCTGCTCCTACACGAACGCCCTCCACACAGCTGGGTGATGGTAAACATCCATGCTATTCAACTGAATTCAGCAGCCAGGTGAAACTAAGGGCATGTACGTGGCACGCAGAACAAGATCACGTGTCAAGGACTTTGTCGTAACGTGGCATTTCTTCTCTGACAGCAGTACATCTGTCACATCAATGTTAGCTGGCACGCAATTAGCTCAGCACGCCTGAACACAATGCGTAGGCACGACCAGGTACCAGTATGACGAGTAAGAAGTGCCAAGCAGATTGGGTGTGGACATCATCAAATTGACACGAGACTATGATTATACTTTCTGGCACGAACGTGACAGTATTTGTTCTTTGTGCTAGTATCTGCAGTCAGCAGTCTTGTTTTCCCCCGGAATTGAAGTCAACAAGTCATGCTGAGGACCACTGAATGGGGTTGGCTAGGCTCCAACATCTCTCCACACCCAACTCCAGGGGGAAGTGAAATATATTTGTCAACAATATGCGCCCAAAAATCACGACTTAGTTTACCAGACCCACCACGCTCTTGGCCAACATGAAATAACATGTTCAAGATCTGCCATATATTCAAGATCTGCCTAGTCTGTAAAGAATCAGTTAACACACGCTGAACATCACATGCCCTGTGTTGTTGCAACAAGCAATGTTTTGTTACGTCTTACAAATCCACGTAGGCTCCTCTCACCACCGTCGCCATGCGACTAGACGCCCGGTGTGAGCTGCTGGTGACAGTGAAAGGGGACCACATGGGTTTGAACTTTATTTTCCAATACATAGAGGGTGTGGTGTTTAGACGTGTGTTGAGATCGGCACCTTCCTTTTCCGCTGATTGCATTACTGCTCAGTTGATACTGCACCCTTACCCTGAATTCGACTAGAAATGAGGCACTGGAGTGGAAAGCTAAAACGAATGCAGGTAAACAGACTTTCACAATACAGACTGCACCACGTCTAGCAGTCTAGGCAGTCGTCATTAAACAAGCATGAAAGATTGGCAAGCACTGAGTCGATGATTAGGTCGTGGAGCCGAAAAGCGCCTGACAATTGCGCTGATATGAGCATGAAAAACTCCAGAGTTGCAGCGGACTAGCCTTATTCAACTGTTGTACTGTCTACAGTCCATTTCAAAACTATAGACGCGTACCTAGGCAAAAACCGTTATGCCAGCATCTATACCACATAAAATCTGTGATCGCTTTGTGCAGAAATTTTTCCAAATTGGGCGTCTGTTATCCAATCGTTTAGAAACTATATGAGAGTAATTGTGGACCGGACCTGAGCAATATTCCGAAAACTATTCTCAAAAAGTTCCAGCCAAATTTGAAATATTTCAAAAACACTGCGCGTCTATAGTTTTGAAATGGACTGTAGTGGCCTTTCCCTCTGCAGTACCCAGCACTCATAGTCTTAGTGCACTGGGTGCGGCATCCTCCAGTGACAACAATTATTTACAATCAGTTTTTAACTATGGCAATCAAGAGCATTAAGGGCATGTTTGATTGGTAGGATCTGGATCCCGATCCACCGGATCCACCGGATCCACTGGATGCGCACCCTTTTGATTGGTTGAATCCGGATCCGGATCCTTCGGATTTGGATCCGGTCAACCCACCTCGGGGAGCAGGGTTGACCGGATCCAACGGATCCAAATGTGACCTTTGTGCGTATATGGCGGATAAAAATCATTTTTGCACACATTGTGGTACGCACACGTGGATCGAAATAGAGCTTGTTGACTTTTTGTACGACGCGCGCAATGAGTACGACTTTCACCCTTTTGGGTCAACACTTCGTCAGCATGGCAACAGTCAAGGGCCAAAATAAAGTGTTCAGTTAACGGATCTGAGATCTGGATCCCGATCCCGATCCTGACCAATTGAACATGCCCTAACTGTGCGGTAACTGTGCGGTAACTGTGCGGTAACTGTGCTTTGTTACAATAGTAACAAACATGCAAGAGAAATGTGAATGTGAAATGTACACGTAAATCGGTTTTTATTTTATTTGTTATGGAGAAAAAGACGAAACTGGCTTGAGTGAAACACTGACCAGTGCTCAGCAGTATTTCGAGGCTATTTTAGAAACTATGCAGAGTGTCATTTTAAAACGAAAGAGAAGAGAGACTATTCTCGGCTGGTCCCAGCGAGTTCCTTGCAGTTTACTACGCCCGTACGTGCAGTGCTGGATGGTAGATTGCCATCTAACAATGACCATGGTCTACTTGACTACATCATGCTGTAGATGAGAATAGTCGCCAGTGCACATCTTCAAGTAGGTAGCACCGTTGTACATGAGCTTGGGACGGTAGCCTTGAAATGTGACCGGATGTAGGCGTCCGTCTCTACACTGACACGAGCACTTTACCTTCCTCTTTCTTGGTACATAGCAATGTGGCACCTTCTTCGTCTTGTCAACGATGTCCAGACAGCAACGAACAGATATGAGCACCTTAAATTCTTCAGCGATCAAGTTCTGACGTTTTCCATGCAGGCAGCGTCCACAGCGCAGACCGGTGAAGGTGTAGTGGATGAAAAGCTTACCTGCTATGCACCTCCGACCCCTGTCTGAGAATTCCCTTCTTGGAATGTCATACATAGGTACAGTTGTGGGAACAACCGTTGGCAGTCTGGCAATGGGATATTCTGTTCGCTCTATGACTCCAACCGTTGATCTTTCATGAAATGGTGCTGGCCAACACTGACGTCCCATGTTGGTATCTCCTTGAAGAAGCTGACCATCCCTGCACATTAGTCGCAGAATTACTGATTTCTCTGTGGAACCTACTGGTACAACAGTGGTTATGTGCGCTAGAGCTTCAATAGTAGTATTTCCCTGTTGCTCATCAGACCCATCTGCTGATTCTTCAGGGTCTTCAGCAGTACGTTCCTTCGATTGATCATTCAATCCACCTGCTGGTCTTTCAGTTACCATCACTGGTGTTGCACTAGCCATGTGCAGTCCCACAAGACTTATAAAGGCCATAACACAGAGCCACTGCCGCATGATTACAGTTGGGTCTGTGTTCTAGCTGAACACAACTGGATGTAATGACTGCCCAACTGATACTGCCCATTCTTTTCAAGTCATCCCGCTTTTGTATGAGCTCACTTGCTGTAGGACTGAATGCAAGTTGTCACTGGCAGGGTTATGATGCGGCAACACATCTAGGTGCCTTGCTACCCCGATGCACAACACAGCGTGTATGACAGTTATGATTGCCTCCATGCGTCAAATGTAGGAATCAGCTTGTCGCACAAGGCAAGCCGGGTCACGCTGCTCGTGCTTTGGCCGGGCCAAGCTCCAGTCGAACAACCCCGCTGGATGCCGGACAAGGCATATGTGAGAGTGACACATTGCCAATACAGTGCTTGTACACAACACTGGCCGAGCCATCTCTAGACATAAAACCAACGTGACATGGAGTGTCATGCACCTGCACTAGTGCCAGCCCTAAAGCGTACACCGAGCACACGCACATGCACTGGAAGCCAGCCAAGGATAGGCACTGTGATGGAAAGCAAACAGCAGGCTGTATAGTACAGAAACGATACTATAATCTTCCTGTCACACTCTACCACATAACGTGCTGTAGGCTATACCGGGTGATGCAACACTAGTTGGATAGTGTACCCAGGCAAGCACAATAGCTTTGTAGCCCTGCAGACGCTAAGCCATAGTGAACCAATTATAAGTGGAAGCTTGTGCGGCTCATCCTCTTCACTACCAATACTATTGTAGTTCAGGTAATGTCGAACTAAGAAATCCATGCAAGGGATATGCAGTCACAACTCTGCAAAAATGCCACTGAGTCAATGAGTGGGTCACGGAGCCCAAGCTTGCAAGCCCCACGGCACCGAAAGTTGACCGAGTAGGGTACACGTCTCTCTCTCTCTCTCTCTCTCTCTCTCTATTTCTCTCTCTCTCTTTCTCTCTCTCTCTCTCTCTCCCTCTCTCTCTCTCTCTCCCTCTCTGTCTCTCTCTCCCTCTCTCTTTCCTTTTTTACTTTTTTTTACTTTCCTTCACTGATTGTTCGCCTAAACAAGTTATACTAATCAGTTCCTATTTTTCAAATTTTACTAAGAAAAAGACAAAAATCAGCTTGATGGAGACACTGATCAATGCTCAGTAGTACCATAATTGTATTTTGAAACAGTGCGGAGCACCGTTAAAACTACAGAGAAGAGGGACTATCCTCGGCTGGTCCCAGCGGATTCCTTGCACTCTACTACGCCCATGCGTGCAGCGCTGGATGGTAGATTGCCATCTCATAATGACTATGGTCTACTTCAGTACTTGGCTCCATCAGGCAGTAGATCAGAATAGTCACCAGTGCAAATCTTCCTGTAGGTAGCACCGTTGTGCATGAACTTGGAGCTGTAGTTTTTAAATGTGACCGGATGTAATTGTCCTGCTCTACACTGACACGAGCACTTTACCTTCCTCTTCCTTGGTTCATAGCAATGCGGCACCTTCTTCTTCTTGTCACTGATGTCCCGGCAGCAACGGACAGATATGAGCACCTCAAATTCCTCAGCGAACACGCTCTGATATTTTCGTTTCCTACATGGGCCGCAGGGACCAACAATGGTGAGGCCATCTCGTTCATAAAGAAAGCCGTGTTTGCATACCCAGCCTCTCTGTGATAATTCCTCTCTCGGAATGCCATCCACAGGTATAGTGGTGGGAGCAACTGTTGGCAGTCTGGAAGTGGGATATTCTGTTCGCTCATTGATTCCAACGGTTGATCTTTCATGAGATGGCGCTGGCCAACACTGACGTCCCATGTTGGTATCTCCTTGAAAAAGCTGACCATTTCTGCACATCAGTCGCAGACTTACTGATTTCTCTGTGGAACCTACTGGTACAACAGTGATCACATCAGCTGGAGCTTCAATAGTAGGATTTCTCTGTTGCTCATCAGACCCATCTGCTGATTCTTCAGGGTCTTCAGTAGTGCGTGCCTCTGATTGATCATTCAATTCACCTGCTGGTCTTTCAGTTACCATCACTGGTGTTGCACTAGCCATGTGCAGTCCCACAAGACTGACAAAAGCCATTACACAGAGCCACTGCCGCATGATTACAGTCTGGTCTGTGGTCTAGCCGAACCCCACTGAATGTAAGAACCGTTCAGCCGGCCCGGTACTGCCTCCTTCTTTCAAGTCATCTCGCTTTTATATACGCACACTTGCTGGTGGCCTGCATACAAGTTGTTGCGATGGCAGAAAATGACCGTGCTACTCTACTACTGAGCACACAACATGATGTATGCATGACAATGGTGACAACTTCTTTGTTTCTACCATGGCAAGTCACTGAGTATCTCATGATCTACAACGAACACAGGGTAAAGCCGCCGGGCCAGCTGGTCATGCTTTGTATAACAAAATTGTTTCAGTCAAACAAGCCCGCTGGGTACCGAACTAGGCATGGAAGAGTGTGTGTCAACATCATGTCTGTACACTGCACTGGATGATTTATCTTCAGTTGACCTGACAAGTTGACATGGAGTGCTAGGCGCCTGCCACGGTGTCAATCCCAGCTGGACACCAGGCGCACATTAACATGCGCCGGAAGCTAACTGTTAATAGCTACTGTGACAGAAAGCCGACGGCAGGCTGTGTAGTGCAGAGATGATCTGCTCTATCACATAGTTTACTCTAGCACATAACATTTGGCCCAACGCTACCTTGGGTAGTGTACAGTACTCTCGAGCGCCGAAGAACTGGGGGTCAGGATTACAGCCTAGCCACGCTCTTATTTTTAGCGACCACACAGCCGTTTCGTTCTTGTTCGATGGTACAGTCTTATAATGTTATGTACATCTATGCAGAGTTATACGTCTGAATGTGCATTTAGTGTACATTACAGTTTCCGTTCTTATCTGCAAAACATCCAGCCTAGACCGTTCTTAAAAATTGGTGAAATTCTAGCCTGGTCGTTCTTCGGCGCCCGATAGTACTGTACTTCAGTAAGCACAATAACTTCATATTCTTACAGACGCCGAGCCATGGTAGACCAAGCGTGAGCGACAGCTTGTGCGGCTGATACGTCCGAAGTATTAGTAATCCAAATAATAAGCCCATGTCCAGGATGTACCGGTATGATAGATGAGTCAGCCATTAATACACGTGCAATTTGATGGCACTGGTCAAATGTCAATGTTCTGACGGTGACAAGACAGCATTAGTTATATGAAAGTTAACCCCTTAAGAGCCACAGGAAAATTTCAAAATTCTGCATTTTTTCGTGTTCCTTGGATCATAGCTTCAGTTCTACTCACTCAATCCTTACAATCTAGGGCTTCCTGGAAAGGTCTCCGCGAGAGGAAGAGAATGCGGTCGATCATGATAGCCAGCACACCGTCTATCCAGCGCTAGATCGCTGCGACAGTACGAAAAATGCCCCAAATGCGTCCAATTGCGTCCCGCTCCAGATATTTCATTTTACTCGATCGTGGAGTTCCAATTTTTCGCTGTGTACTCTTGACAAAATCATCAGTGAAACCCGTGCAAATTCGAGTAAACCAGCGTGACGAAAAGTCTCAAAATTCTCAATACTAAAGTCGCTCTGCGCGCTTTTGAAATGGCCGCGATCGCGGCTCAACTTACGAGTGATTTATCTCAGGAACCGTTGCTCGCAGCGCTTCGCGGATTGTCTCTCCCGACAGGTGAGAGTTTTCTCTTCGCCCTGGATATTTCGATCACTGGAGTTGAGCAAGATTGCACGGAGTTACGATCTTTTGAAGTTTTGCATTTGAATGCGTCGTTTACGACGCATTCAAGTATGGGGCGGCTCTTAAAGGGTTAATACCAAGTTAATACCAAGGACATAAATTGGGGTGTGTGGCACTATCCTGTTTATACAGCTATTTGCTTGTGATGGACACCATGGAATTCGAAAGACAACATTGATTTCCATGTGATCATCATATTGATACGTGGGAATCCTTTAATTAAATGAATATCACATGACTTCCTAAAACGTTATCTTGGCTAATGAATCTGGTGCTTTTTGTGCCAAGCCTCATTGTGGGTTTTGCCTTTTTAAAAGTGTTTGGAGATGTGTGCTGGCCTGCACTGGACTTGGAGAAACAAAGACTTGCATTTGCATGGCCTGTTTGTGGGATGCCGGGACAATTCTGTACAATAAGCAACCCATGGTATGTCTTGGTATTATCCTGCTACAGTTGTGAAAAGGGAAGAAAACCGGGATGGGTATAGCAGCTCATCTGGCTGAAACAGATTCCCGTGCAAGGAAAGGAGGTGTGCGCTACTGTAGACCTTTGCTTTGGCAAATATCCTGCTGTTTCACAAGTCACAAGTCGGCGTGGTGATTGCATTGAGCAAGAGACTCCACGGAGTTGCTACAAACTATACACACCTCCTGTGTGCCTTTGGTATAATAATTATATCCAGCTCTTTCAGTATCCCATGCTGTATTTAAAAAATGGTAACCCTGCACCATAGGTGGCTGAATCAAAGCGCACAGTGAAGTTGAGAATCGGAAATATTGTTCACGTTTGTAGATAATGAAGTCTGTTCAAGTTCTCATCTATCTAGAGTCAAGGTGGAAATAGATGCCCAGAAAGCAATGAGAATGAGCTTGGTATGATATGGCAGCAAGTAAAGCACTATGTACTCGTAACGTTAAAAAAATTAATGACATTCAAAAGTGAGAAACTTCTAGGTCATGTGAGAGTCAGTCAGGATCGGCATCCATTGGAACGTAACTGCCCACAGACTGAGTCAAATGGTCATCCATACTACTATGGATCCATACCTATCCATACAGGAAACGGAGTATAATGCGGAAGTCATTATCGCATGAAAATACACGCTGTGGCACATTGTATTACAAGACTGAGTGTTCCAATCTTGACATCGCCATGCTCGCAGCTTGCAGCGATCAACACAACATTAACATTGTCGAGATGGTTGCAGCATACAAGGATACTAATGAAAGTGTGCATTTGCAATCAATGGCTAGAGATTTGCCCAACTCAGTATGTTTGGCTGCCATGAACAACTGTCTTGCAGAACGCCATGAACAGCCATTGCTTTCATTGCAATCAAAGTGTGCTTCATGGGGCTGCATAGAGTTTCAGCTTGAGAGTCCAACAGCACTGCGAGTTGGCTGGACAGAGCTCCAGATCAGCATCAATCAGGGATTAGAAAGGAATGTATTTACCTGATTTGAACGGATAGCCTGCGCTCCTCCTTGCTCTTGCCTGAATTGTAGATTGGCAACTCACAATGACACAATGACTATGGTCTACTTGTCTCCATCAGGCAGTAGATCAGAATAGTCACCGGCGCAAATCTTCCTGTAGGTAGCACCGTTGTACATGACCTCGGAGCTGTAGTTTTTAAATGTGACCGGATGTAATTGTCCTCCTCTACACTGACACGAGCACTTTACCTTCCTCTTCCTTGGTACATAGCAATGCGGCACCTTCTCACGCCTCTCGACGATGTCCAGACAGCAACGAAAAGATATCATCACTTCAAATTCTTCCGCGATCCATTTTCCACCTTTTCCATATGGACAGCGTCCACAGTGAAGATTCAATGGTGTGTCATCTATTGCAGAAAACAATCGTCCATTTTTGCATACTGTTTCACTTCCCGTGTTATTCACATCAACATTTCTCCTAACCTTAAGGGACACCACTGGTCCTGCACTAGCTAGATGCATTCCTGCCATAATGGCAATGGTTATCGCAAAGATCCACTGACCCATTGCTACAGCTGTGTCTCAGAGAGTCGTACAAGCTGAAAACTGCTCATCGGTTGAAACTGTGCCTTTTTCCCTGAAACGATCTCTTTTATAGGCCGTGATCCGCACCAAAGCACACTCAAATTGCTGCTAGCAGGGCTGCAGGACTGGGCACTATTGCTAGCAAGTCCACACCCATGTTGTATGTGAACTGTGTCATTCAGCAGACTAGGCTGCTTGGTATAGTAACATACTGCATGCAGCAGTGTATCACATGTCAAGACAACTGCAGCCTTTTATGACGATCGCAATCTGGAACCTGACAATGCCTTGTCATGGGATCTATAAAAAGCTCTGCCCGTTGACATGTGATCTGCCGACCAAGGGCAAGAAGTCCAGTACGTGTGCACGGCCGGGTGTTGGCAGGAGTGGAGCAGCGCAGCACCCTGCATGCACGCACGCCCAGTGTTCGCCTGCCTGCAGCTGCACACAGCAACCTGTAGTGCATGGCGCCTGGACTTCATTGTGCAGCACTGTACATGTAGACTGTTCCCATGATGCATCGCACCATGAAATAATGGCAATTGTTGTTCACAGCCGTGATCCACAATGACCAGTCAGTTTCATACCAAGAAACAAAACCTGCCACCTCCCACCCCTCATAGTAGAACAAGCAAAGTCCATGGAGATACTGACCACCCCAAGACACAGATGAGTAATGGCTGCGAGAGCAACGATACGAACAGGTATCTAGAAAACATGTACATTGGAGATTTGAGCATGAAACAGACCAGCTGAGACCTTTACTCGCATGATTTTAATTAAGCTACCAAATGACAGATTCGGAGAAGCTCACGTTTTCTGGTGATATATAGAAGTGACCATGTTGGGTAAATACAGTGAAATTGTGCGTGTCAAGCTCAGGAATCGACTCTCTTTGGCTAAGCCACGAAAGGCATTGCATTGCTTTCCAAAATAGCAGCTAGGACACCAAGTGAGCCAGCCCTCCTGATATTCTAAAAATAACTCCACTGGAGAGAAGTCAACATGGCAGACTGCTAGACCAAAGGTCCCCCCCCCCCCCCCCGACTAATGCCACAAGATTGCTGTGACCAAAATAGTAAGCGAACAGCTACGTGACATGAACACTGATGAACACAGTACGCTCACACACTGGAACGTGTCCAGAACTGCTCATATGGCATATTTTCTATGTTCTCAGACATGACAGGTGCATTGTGCGCAGCTAGGCTGCATACGATGCGCTCCCGGTGCCTGTCACAGATGCGTGGGTGCGACCAGGCGTCAGTGTGCAGAGCAACAAGCCGCAACTGGGTGTGGACGTGGAGCATGAGACGCCACCGTCACTTCCCTGGCATTCTTGATGACATGCCGCTCTGTTTACCAGTGCCTGTGTTCTATTTTCGAGGCCTCCCGGATGCCAAGGAGATAAATCACATGTGTGGGTGGAATAACACGTAGGGACATGACATGAAGATTGCTTGGGCACAAGAATTCCCTCTGCTCCAAGCTCTTGGGGAATAGAACATGGGTAGATGGTCACGAGCATGGCACGGTATGCGACAATGCCACACTGGGAAATATTTTACTAGACACAAACACATATTCTGTATTAATTCTGCACGGAAAGCCTAAAACCTCTGGCTGCACTTGAAACAGTAGAATTAGTGAATGCTGCTGGTAGTTCCGCTGTGTATTTGCTTTTGCGCAACAAAACGAGCGCTTGTATGGACTACGAGATCATGGGAATGTGTTTTGACTAGTGTGGCAGTGCCATGGTGTTTTAACTCCTTATGGTGTTATCATGATGGTAGCAAGCAACCAGCACTGCAGGGTTCCTTGCACCCCATGTGTCAATGACGGGCTGGCCCGCGGGCAACGAAATTGCATTCACGACACGAGCTCTGGTAGTTGTACTGTTGTGTCCACCGATACAAGGTGATTCCACCAATACAGGGTGATTCCACCGATACAGGGTGATTCCACCAATACAGGGTGATTTCACCGATACAGGGTGATTCCACCAATACAGGGTGACACCGATACAGGGTGATACCGGTGCTGTGTATGACTAGAATGTGTTGGTCTCTGCCCATACCCAGTTGGGACTGATCCATACACCTCTCGACTGCTCAGTTCACAGTGTGCACATCATATATTGACGCGCAAGGCCGGCGGTGTGTCTACGGATGTGAACACGTCAGTCTGACTAAACCGGATGGACCCACACGCGAGCCGCGAAATGCCGTATCAATCGGTACAATCGCAACAAACACGAGAGATGGGCGGATTATTTCCCATTTACTAACCGAAAACATGGCATTTCGACAGGGCGAATACAGGAAAACACAAACACGACGTTTTGAAAAACCTGATTGCTTCAGCTCTTCGTGATAAGCACCTTATTACATCTGCTTCACACCATGTACCACTTGAAGGAAAACATGAAGGAAAACATGAAGGACCAGCTGTGGAAAAGACAAGTATGTACGGACACAGTAGATTACCAACTGATGGACTTCCACAGCCACACTACTCTTAAGGCCAGCTTTGTGTCGATCACGGGTAGCTCAGGGGCTGATTGACCACCAGCAGCAGCAGCAACACTCTGGAAGTGTGAGGGGACTGCGTTTAGCCAGGAGCTAACAACTCCGGCGGCCAGTCTTTCTTGCGTGACCGATGTGAACGCTTCTTCAAGCGTGATTACTCATAGATTACTCATACAATCACTATGTAGTATTGTGGTCTAGGCTGTAGCCTCATTCACAGGAGACTCAGTGCAGCCAACATCCCCACACACGAAACGTGTTGTTAGAGAAACCCATTCGTTTTGGAGTAGCTCCACGTGCGTGCACCTCTTTCTGGAAAGTTCTTGGGGTGGATGCGCCACTTCTCAGCGTGTGGAGTTGGGTGCGGCTGCATGCATGTGTTATCCCATTGTTCTGGATCCAGAACAGATGCATGTTTACTCTTAGAAGTAGGGATTAGCTGCGTATTCAGAACCAACAAGTGATGAGCCCTCAAGGGCAATGGAAATAGATAATCAAGACGTGTGCTGGCAGCTTTCTGACATGCTGTTCAGAATGTGTCACCCAGTATACATGACAGCCGTATTGTCATGGCTTGGGACAGTGCTCGCGTGCTGTGCCCGTCAGGCGTGCACGCGTGCGTGGGTGTGACGAGGCACCATTGTGCGGAGTAACACGCCGCTACTCTGCATGAGGACCCGACCACCTATGGGACGGGACTACTCTGCTCAGTGCTTGGCAGTGTTACGGGTGTGATTGCAAGTGTAAACGGCGAGAACATTCTCATCGACATTCCTAGAGAACTCACAACGGCCGCTAGCACCCGGAATATCTCACGGACCTGTGTTCTATATTTGAAACTGTCCGGATGCAACGCAAACAAGTCACGTGCAATCATGTAGCTCATAGTCATTGTAAGCGGCTAGACATTTGTGTGTGTGCCAAGCGCTGGTGCAACCACTATCACACCCCCTTTCCTATTAGCGTATGCCTGGCACCCACCCAAAGCAAAACCAGTGGTACTGTTTTTCACATTCCCATACTGTCTGCATTGACATGAACAATGAGCGGCATGTGACAATACAACGCCGATAAGGCGATAAGGCATATTCTCATGAGACGAAACGGATACAACAGCAGCCACGGGGCCATCTCCAAAAGGAACAGACGGCGACAGGGCAGGCTGGCAATCTTGCCGTGTGCATTCTATTGTACATGGTCACACGTTAGCACTCATCGCTACTTCAGACAGTGAGTACTACATTCAGTGAGCAAGCTAGATACTGGTATGGCATGTATTCTGACCAGTGTTGCTCTATTTGAGACTATCGAGATGCTGCTGGCAATGTGCATGGACCATTGTAGCAGTTTTCGCTTACGCAACTCCATTTCCTTAGAAGAGTGTGAGTGTATGTGTGTAGTGGTGGTGTGTGCGTGGTGGTGGTGGTGGTGGTGGTGGTGGTGTGCGTGTGTGTGTGTGGGGGGGGGGGGGTACACATAATACCAGTGACCTTGGCGTTATTGGCGGACACAGAGTAGCATGCGTGTAGTGGATGGGAGTTTTGCTCTTTGACCACTTTGGTATTATGCCGCATGTACCCCTCCCCCCCCCCCCCCCCCCACACACACCGAGTTACATGGTAAACTCGATACATTGACCTTGAAGGTGATGGTATACCTATACATGCAAAAAATGTCAGTCTGACTGACTCTCACACGAGCTATGGCATGTATTTCTAATAACTTGTTAGATACGATCAAAACAGACACGAGAGTACCCATGCCCATGCTGTAGCACAGCCAGCTTTCCATTCACAACCAAATTTGACAAAGAAACCACGCATACACACAAACACACATCTTGGCAGCCTGATTGTTTTAGATCTTCTTGATAAGCGACTTTATGACAGTACAAATACACCGACAAGACAGGGAAACACTAATGTTTCAGACCTTCGTGATAAGCGGCACGCTGCACCTGCTCCACGCCATGTAGCGAAGACAAAAAACAGCATGATCAGCCGTGGAGGTAGCATGTACCGACACAGCAGATCACCAACTGATGGCTTTTGCTTTCACAAGCATCCTGTTTGTAAGGCCTGAATTCCGCTGATCACACCTGGGTCGGGAATCATTGACCAGGCATCACCGGAAGCCTTGCCGACTCTCAAGATCCCAGTGCACGCTGCAGAGCTTGCGGCAGACGGGCGTTTAGTGAGCGGTGCTCGCGGATATAATGCCGGCCTTGCACAGTCACGGCTCATAAGCAGTACGGGCTTGTCAGAAATACTGATAACTTGCTTTGCACACGTATCAGTTGGAACTCTGCAGTAAGTTAGAGTGGAAACTAGACACGTGCTAGAGTACCTCAACTAGAAGCTCAATATTGTTTTCCTACCTAGGTGTCTTCTCCAAGAAATGAACCGCCTAAGACTTAGCAGACCTTCTTTAGATCAGCAGTGACTGTGCATGCATGCTGCGACACATAACATGTGACTGCTCTCAGCTACAGCAAACTCGCTCGACCTGTCACTTGTCGTGATCAGCTGTAGACCTACTACCTGCAACGCATGGCTGTGCAAGGCTCCTTGGCAAAACAGTGCCATGGGCACAACTTGGCAGTACACATAGCACCACGGGGCACCCGCACAGTATACGCAGTGTCATGAGGTTGTCACGAGCTTGATGATAACAATCCATGTAGCCAGTCTTTTATTCCTTATCGACATTTATGAGCATGTCTTCTTGGCATGACCACATACACAACTACTTAAATCACCATACGTGAGGCTGTGACATGCAACTCAATGCCACTCGGTGCTGCTAGCATTCTACACACAACCTGTGCTGTTAGCGTCTTTATCTAACGTTACTACACGGGGGAAGCATGGATGCAGCGGATGGGATTTTCGATTTTTGATCACTTTGGTGGGTCTGATCTACTCACCTCCCACCGCTTCAGGAGCTGCATCTGCACATTGATCCTTGGGGGTGGTGGCGTTCCTACGGAATGTGAACCATGATTTTTTTATCACACTTTGAACAGAACATTCCATTTCCACTCACCTTGGTTCTTGACCAGGGAGTTGTACGACTCCTTGTTCTTGACCTGCCCGGTACGCGAACCAGTCGAATCTATTTTCTTGCGTGGTTTTAGAAAATGGGTTTCAGCACCCTACACATAATGTAGTCTTTAAGTTCCAAAAAGCAACTTCTGTTATTCGAACGCAGGGACCAGGTTGCTGGTGAGAATTTAGCACCAGCCATAGCCCAGAGCTGGAAAGAAAACGAGTTGCTTTGCATGCAACATGGACACATGGACAATCAGACCTTCACACGCGGAGTCAGGTGGTAGAGCGCTTGATGCCGCTGCCAATCAACAGCCTTCTTTCAAAATATGCCGCTGCCTGAGAAAAGGGGGCACCTATCACTGTAAGTTAGCATGTGCATGGTCGCAAAAATATTTTCGAGTAATTGCCAATTGCCAGGGTAATTTTTAGTGATTACCCTGCATTGTCACATTTTCGCATAAAGTTAAAACGTATATTTTCTGGTGAAAAGTGGTCATCAAGGGAAGTCTATTTGCACACACATCTCTACCACTATCAAACTAGTCCCCCGGTTAAGCTTTATACGACTTACCTGTCAGGCATCAGCTCCATACATCACAGCAATGTCCTTACCCTCTCAACGCTTCCTGGGGTGAAGTCCGTACTGTCTCCAAACACACCTCTGCAGAAAATACACAGGAAAAGGTCCTGCTTTGATCAGACTATATTGCCATAAGTTTGAACTGGGTTTCCAATTTGGGGTGGCCGTAGCAATGATTTGTGTCACGTCTAAACAATTTCATAGGATTGTGCAGTTTTGCTGCCAAGGGTTGGACCATATCTGCATAGGCTACCACCACAGCCGGGTTAGTCCTCTGCAGACCACAATCATACATGCATGTTTAGGCGTGCTTTGGCTCATGCAGTATAGAATGAGTTTACGTCTGTCCTCCCTAATTTCAAAATCATACATTTTGCGCAGGCCCAATAAGTACTATGCCGGTTGTCTACTGTGAATCTGAGGTCAAGCGCCACGTGGCCAAATACACTGCAATATACAGTGAAACCGGTCTAAGACGACCGCACAAGGGACCTTCAAAATGTGGTCCCTGTTACCAGGTGGTCTCCTTATCCAGGGTCATTTGACAGGAAATGGCATCCCTTGATCCTGTTTTCAGTGGTCTTCTTGGACAGCTGGTCGCCTTAGCCGAGTGGTCGCCGTGACAGGTTCTACCGTACGAGTAACTGCCCGCAGTTGCAACTACAATGCAGATTTAGTGAGCATGAACAATAGTAGTCAGCGTGCGGGACGTACAATAGTATTCCCAGGCGGGTTCAGTGAAAATCAGCTACTTACGTGTCAACTACGTAGGCCACCACTCCTTGACCAGCATTTTCTGCAATGATACAGGCACACCAATCAGAACTTGAGGCTGGAGGACTCTGAAGTGAAAATTGTACCTGCGTGTGTGGGAGGGGGGGGGGGGGATTACCATCTATGCTGGTCATTCAAGGGACCAAAAGTGATAGTAGTCAATCGTATTTTCAGCTGGGAATTTGATCACCTCATGTTGCCACTCGCCACATGCCATCACATGCAGCAGTGGCTAACAAACAATTACTGTAAAACATGTACTTGTAATTTTAGGTGCATTAAAATTTCGGTGGCAGGAACCTGCCAGGTTTCAGGTGTAATCAAATTTTAGAATTAGGTGACCAGCGTTCCCTTCACATACAGTGCATACTCTAGTGCCTTTTAGGTGTAATTTACATTTAGGTGCCTGGTTTCTCAGGCTACCGAAATCACCGAAATTTAAGTTACACCGAAAATTACATGTTTTACCGTGAGTATGCTGTCTGTGTGTACGATGCAGCAACAGCAGAGCATTTTCTGGGATCTGAAATTATGTCTACCTATTATAATAAATCTTCAACATGTGTAGGCTTTACAACAGGCCACTATTACTGCAATGCACATCCTCATGCACAGCCTGCAGGACCTAATTTCACAACAATTTGACATGTATTGATGGTTGGTTTTCAGTACGCCAGCTTCGCCAGCTTCTCAGCTTCGAACATTTCCTGAGAACGGAACATGTGCGATGAAACATTAGCTCTGACTGCAATACGATACATTGGCACAAGAAAATCCACGAATGTTCTCAAATGCACGTTTGCAATGTCTATACTAGCAATGCTGACCTTCATAGTCATATATGGGCCGGTCGCGGGCATCAGTAAGCTGTCGGAAATTGATCCTAGCAAGAGGCTGCAAGGCACACAGGGAAAGGACGCCAACATGATGTTATGCGTATTGGTCAGCCATGACATGGCAGAATAACAGACACAGTACAACGTGTCATTTCCCTACACTTCATTATGCATGTGCTCCATGTGACACTGTCAATGAGGGTGAGAGCGTATCCGTTCCCGTCATGTTAAGCATGCAGCTGTGACGTGCACCAAATTTCATATCCGTCGCCCACAGTCATGGTATATGAACTACACCATCGCCGTTTCTGAGCACCGAGGCCCATAGTACGACACTGTACTGTGCAGTTCATATTACTGCTTTGCGCTGTGTGTGTGTGTGTGTGTGTGTGTGTGTGTGTATGGGGGGGGGGGGGGGCAGGCGTCATCACAGGAGAATCTGCGAGGGCCGCTGTATTGCTTTGCGGGGAAGTGATGACAGTTTGTGCAGCATACTGTTCTCCTGCATCAGTCTCTCCTGTCTCCCCAGTGTCACCAGCAACTGAATCAACAGGTGACATGTTAACATAGCAGAGGACTGAATATCACATTGGCAATAAAAAAATTCACAGTTCGCATGAGACTCATTGGCAATGGCATAGATATAATACGAGTAAGGAGCAACGCTGGACCTTACATCCTGGACGTTGGTGTCGCGGGCACAAGTCTGACTGCTCTGACGTGCTCTCAAGCGATGACCAGCACCGTGTGAGCGGCGCTGAGTGGCAGCACCTCTCCGTTTCCGCTTCTTGCCAAGCCCGCGGAGCTGCGACACGTAGAAGGGTGGCAAGCGAGGCTGGCGCAGGAAAAAGGATGGAAACGATGCTAGCCTGGCCTCGTTGACAAGAGACTGGATCAATGGGACAATGTCATTAGGCTCGATGAAGTCAACAAGAGCATCGGCACGCAACGCAGCTGTGAAGCTGTGACAACGAAAGAGCGTACAGTACAAAATGTCATCAGACTTCGGAGAACCGTCTAGAGAGACGGTTATACACGTACGTCTCTGGTATCTAGAGTCAAGCAACGGTCACTAGGAGAGTTAAATGCTGTCGGTAAAATCAAGAGTACCATAAAGTAACACGAGAGTGCCCCACCATCACTCCCTCTCTTGGTCCGGCGTGTGTAGAGGTAGTTTCCTTTTTGTAGGTCACACCACACATACCTTGTACACACATCGCATGCTGTGCAGTCAAGCTGTACTCAGTTTGCCTTGGAACGATGTACGAGCTGCACACAAGAACATGCTGAGTGTGACCTTAGTACACTAAGATTCTCACAACTCCTCAAAGCTCCTCGGTGTAAAGTAAAGTAAAAAATAATAATTATTGTCTCCGTTCCCGAAGGTGTGAACAATCTAAAAACCGTGTCACTAGTACATGTATATATCTTCACAATGATACAAGCATATCTTACCATTCACTGGCTATCATGCTGAATGCTTGTAACTCGTTCATGTGATAGCGGAATGTGACACGAGACGAAGCCGTGTCGCTGAGGAGCTGCGATGACACCGTAGTGATGAATTGATCAGCTACATGGTACA
The DNA here is from genome assembly GCF_964019385.1 of Sycon ciliatum. Lineage (NCBI taxonomy): Eukaryota > Metazoa > Porifera > Calcarea > Leucosolenida > Sycettidae > Sycon > Sycon ciliatum. The sequence goes on along the minus strand of NC_088643.1, from coordinate 16,612,733 downwards.
CAGGAAGTAGATGATGTCAAACAAGAATGATGTGGTAGTTCGGTGCAGGCAGACTTGTCTTAGTGCAATGCCGGCAACAGTGCCAGAAACAGCAAATTTCACACCATCAGTTTCATTCAGAAACTAGAGTCTGGATCAACCATCACCAGCAGGACTCCACCCGCGGACATTCGATATGCATATAGGCCAGAGATGCCCTGACTTCTGAGCTATGGTGTAGTAATCAAACCATCAGAGACTGTCCTACTACCTCCGACAAGCGAAACTTGGCGCGTTTTTTTATTTTTTGTGTTGGTACCACAACTTCACAAGGCTGTGAGTGTGAGGTACGACCTACTTGTAGCTCCATGCAACCGGGTGCAGGAAGCCAAGCCACAGGCTGGTGAGTGGCACATGGCTCAGACTTAGTCAGAGGCAAGCCAGTCTCTCGTGTACCAGCAAAACAGTGCGCGCGTCCATTCTGCGAAGGAGAATCGTCGTGATTTCGCGTTGCAATGGAAAACCAAGGAGTTCTCTCTCTCTCTCCACTTGGTCACTCCGCCAGCACAGAGTCCATACGTCCATGCCAAACAATCCTAGCGTCTTTCAGAGCGATGCGTCTCTGGTGGCTAAGGAAAATCGCCAGGAATTGCTGCAGGCAATTTTGGACAGTTGGCGAGAAAACCCGGCAAAACAGTTGGAGTCGATGCGCTTGTGGAGGTGTTGCACAGTTCTTACCACGTCAACCTGGATAGTGGCGGCGGAAACGACTACCCTCGATACCGTGGCTCAAGCACAGCACACAGGAGCGACATTGAGATTTTCAGAGCGAATACAACAGAGGTACTTGCTGCAACTGAATCCGCTCTAGTCGCACTTTCGTCTCAAAACAGGAACAATTCCTCTCCAGACGAAACTGCGATCTCTGAATCAGAGGAGAGTGATTCAGCCGAACAGATGTCTCTAATGTCCTTGTTGAGCAATACAAAGTTGAATTTCGGTGAGTCAATCATTAGTTTTGATTGTAAAGTGTGAGTTTTTTCTAGTAATTTGCAGTAAAAAAACGCGCCAAGTTTTGCTTGTCGGAGGTAGTACATCTTTTCCAGACTTCAAAGCATCACCATAAATCAAACTTCTTCCCTCAAACTTCCACGACTCTCCGGCAGCTGTCCACTAGCTCCCCATCAAAATTGGCCATGGGCACATTGAAATTCAAAAAATAAATAATGAAAATCCGCGGCCCGCATGAGACTCAAGGCGAGTTTTCCACATCTACCGGAATGCCACCACACTCAAGGATCAATCTCCGGATGCAGCTCCTAAAGCCTCCACTCACTTGCCACGGGCACATGTTTGGCTACTGAAATCCCATGCAGGCAGGCATACACCCTATTTGATTGAGAAGAAGGGCCAGTAGCTTTTCCGAGTCAATTGGTACTTACCCACGGCTCGTGGTGTATCCGTGAGCAGCTTGACAATGCTGTCCTGCGTCACATCAGGCCTACACGGCCTTTCGATCGGCGATGCAGTGGAAGGCGGTGGCATGTTAGTATGTACAGCGCCGGGGTATTTGCGATCCAACGTGCCACCACCTGTTGGAGGATATTTCAAAACACGGAGATGTTTGTGAACCTGATGAAGGCAATTTGCTGAAATGTTTTAATCATTGTGAAATGAGTTGAATTATTGCAGTGTTAATGGGAGACAGCGTGTGGGCTCTACTCGTACCTGTTTATGAAACTGATGGAAGCCTCGCTACTTTTACTAGTACGGAGATGCTTGTATGCCAAAGTCATTAAATTTTACAGTGTACAGTGGAGCTCTGGTAAGATGCATGCATCCACATGGGAACAGCAAAGTGTGCTTAGTATAAGAGATGCTTCTTATCAGAACACAATTCACTGTGGAACAATACAATCGTGCCTAGAACAATGTCTGTACTAAGCGTAAGAGTACGTACTAGGTGAGCGCCATTGTACAAACTCTTCAGCATCACGTACCATGGATATAACATGTCTGTCTGTCTGTCTCTCTCTCTCTCTCTCTCTCTCTCTCTCTCTCTCTCTCTCTCTCTCTCTCTCTCTCTCTCTCTCTCTCTCTCTCTCTCTCTCTCTCTCTCTCTCTCTCTCCCTCTCTTTCTCTCTCTGCTATTGGCGTGCCTGGTTGTGATGAAGCCGAGACCCAAGGTCGGCAGAGCATCCCAGACCACGCCACCACTCCCCTTATTCATGGCTCACACATGACGGGTTCACGTGGCTCTAGTAAAAAAATACCACGGGATATAACGTTAGGCAATTATCCTGAGGACCCCGCAGGTATTGGATCTCGGACATACGAGAGAGCTTGGAAGCTCAGGGCCCTACGTTATGCTTTTTTGCCTTGATGACCTAGACAAAAAAAAGCATAGGGATGTTATAAATTCTTTAAAAAAATCCTTTTTTTAAAGACATAACCTGGGATTCGAACCCGCACTATCGCGCGCCCTGCATGCATCCCCCGATATACTTCGCATACATACTAATTCTTCCAAGTTGTTTCACATTGTGATCTTGCATTTGAAAGTCCTATTTGAATATGCATTGTGGCCAGCCGTCTTTGATGGCACGGTACGGTAGGGGATAGGTACGGGACAGGTACGATCGAGGGTAATACGACACCGTCTCCCGTACCGTACCGTACCATCAAACACAGCTGGCCACATACAGCTGCCCGCAATATTCAAATAGGGCTTTCAAACGCAAGATAATAACGTGAAGCAACTTGGAAGAATGGGTATGAATGCGAAGTGTATGGGGGAATGCATGTAGGGCGATAGTGCGGGCTGGAATCCCAGGATATGCCTGAAAAAAAATAGGAGAATTGAAAAATTTATAACATCCTATGCTTTTTTGCCATCAGATACGGATAGCGCCAGGCGTGACACAAACACACAAACAAATACCAAATTAAAGCTGTGTGGACCCTGGCTAGCGCCAGACGTTACTGAAGTAACGTCTTCTGCATAGCTACGGGAATAACGAGAGAGCTTGGAAGCTCAGGGCCCTACGCTATGCTTTTTTGCCTTGATGACCTAGACAAACAAAAGCATAGGGATGTTATAAATTCTCTAAAAAATTCCTTTTTTGTAAAAACATAACCTGGGATTCGAACCCGCACTATCGCGCCCTGCATGCATCCCCCGGTCTTTGAAAAATTCCTTTTTTTAAGACATAACCTGGGATTCGAACCCGCACTATCGCGCCCTGCATGCATCCCCCGGTCTTTGAAAAATTCCTTTTTTTTTTAAGACATAACCTGGGATTCAAACCCGCACTATCGCGCCCTGCATGCATCCCCCGGTCTTTAAAAAAATCCTTTTTTTTAAAGACATAACCTGGGATTCGAACCCGCACTATCGCGCCCTGCATGCATCCCCCGATACACTTCGCATACATACTAAGTCTTCCAAGTTGCTTCACATTATTATCTTGCATTTGAAAGCCCTATTTGAATATGCATTGTGGCCAGCCGTCTTTGCTGGTACGGTACGGTAGGGATAGGTACGGGACAGGTACGATCGAGGGTAATACGACACTGTCTCCCGTACCGTACCATCAAACACAGCTGGCCACATACAGCTGCCCGCAATATTCAAATAGGGCTTTCAAACGCAAGATAATAACGTGAAGCAACTTGGATGAATGGGTATGAATGCGAAGTGTATGGGGGAATGCATGTAGGGCGATAGTGCGGGTTCGAATCCCAGGATATGCCTGGAAAAAAAAATAGGAGAATTGAAACATTTATAACATCCCTATGATTTTTTGCCGTCAATACAGGATAGCGCCAGGCGTGACACAAACAAACAAACAAACACACAAACAAACAAATACCAAACGAGAGAGCTTGGAAGCTCAGGGCCCTACGCTATGCTTTTTTGCTTGCTCATCATGCATGTGACGTGCCAAAGCCGTGTGAACCCTGGCTAGCGCCAAAGGATACTGAAGTAGCGTCTGTTGCACTACTACGGCGTTAATATTTTTTGTATATTTTTAATTTTTAATTTTTTTGTTACGTTTCCTGTGAACGGTAGGCGTATGCGGATAATGCCGGCAGAAAAATTGGCAAATTCGGTACTTTTTTGGTAAGTTTCCTGCATGTTTGGTATGTGGATAAAGAAATGGAGCAGAATTCGAGGAATTGCCCGCCATAGGTTTGTATGGTTCTGCCAATTTCACTGATTTTCGAGCAGAATCTGCCACCTTTTCGAGCATTATCCGCACACCCCTAGTGACCGGCGCTGACTCTGCCGATCACGGGCGTTCTGGAGTCGACGCGATGTCTGTCCTGCCGTTTCCTGTGACCGGGGCTGACTCTGCCGATCACGAATGTTCTGGAGTCGACGGGATCTCTCTTCCGACGTTTCCTGTTACCGGCGCTGACTCTGCCGATCACGGACGTTCTGGAGTCGACGGGATCTCTCTTCCGACGTTTCCTGTGACTGGCGCTGACTCGCCCGTTCAGGATTATTTTGGAGACGACGGGATCTCTCTTCCAAAGGTTGTTTTAGCTGACGCATCATGTCACATATTCGGCAACTAACGTCCATTCTAATTGCATTTCTTCATCTCCCTACTTCGTATTTCTTTCAAGAAAATCTCCCTAGACAGCACGGAGTCGTTTACATAATACGACTCCCTGCTATACATCTATATACGTTATAATTATTATGCTATCGGCCTACATGCGATTCCCGGGCTGGTCGACAGGCGGCCCAGCCAGCCTGCTAGTGGGATCTCGGCCTCGCACACAAATCCACACAAAATGTTACTGCACTGAATGCATTCCCCCGATACACTCCGCATATATACTCATTCTCTTGATTGTACCGTATTCTTGATGGTACGGGACAGGTACGGGATAGCGTCAGGCATGCCGATGGCACAAACAAACCAAAATATATTGTGGCCAGCTGTCTTGGCTGGTACGGTACGGTACGGTACGGGACAGATACGGGATAGCGCCAGGCGTGACACAAACAAACAAACAAACAAACAAACAAACAAACATCAAATTAAAGCTGTGTGGACCCTGGCTAGCGCCAGACGTTACTGAAGTAACGTCTTCTGCATAGCTACGGGAATTAAAGCTGTGTGGACCCTGGCTAGCGCCAGACGTTACTGAAGTAACGTCTTCTGCATAGCTACGGGAATAAATCCATTTAGGTCGCAGATCATTTACAGTCATTGGAGGTGTGTTATTATACTGATGCTTCAAGGTAGCAGTATCTTCATGGCCGGTTGAAGTAACTGCTGCACTGAGCAAGTCCTTTGAAATGCTCTATCATCAGGGAGCCTTGTGAGCCAGTGAGTTCATGGGTATCCCAGAGCAAACCCGTGTTCCAAAACGCATGCACATAAGTACACAATAGTCGTGGAGACGCTGTTGATGTCACCCACCGTTTGATATCACTTGCTCCTTTACCACAGTTCCGCCGCTCCCATTATCACTATCACCATCGCTGTTGCTGCCATCGGCACTGTCCGAGTCCTCCCGCTCGCTGGCATCCTCGAAATGCATTCCATCCACCGTGCTGTCTACATCCTCCGTGTATAATTCCGGGCGCATGCCTGGCAAAGACGATACTGTATGTGCACTAGCATCCGACTGCACTGGTAACAGCAGGTAACCTGGACACAAGCGGCGTCACAAGGGGACTTAGCAACAGTGAGAAAAGGCAGCATGTGAAGAGCTATGGTGTACACATTGTTGCCGCCAAATGCCATCGTGCATAATGAACAACCCAGAGTGCATGCAACATTACTTTGCTCATGAGCAGAATCTGCTTGCATTCAGAGTAAGCTAGCAGTCGTATCTACTTACTTCAACTCTTTTCTATACTCCTTTCTTTTCTTTTCTTGCCGTGGTTGGCTATCACCCCTCCCTCGCACTTTGCGTGCCAATTGGTCATGAACCACGAGTTGAGTGAAATAAATAAAAAATAAAAGTAGGTGAAACGCTACGTAACAGTATTACTCTCCTGGTGATAGCTTCTGGACTGGATCAGCCATGTCAGTGAATTATGTTGGGAATCTACAGTTGTGGCCAAGGAAACCCAACCCGTGAGCTGAAGGCAGTGCCAAGGCGCACGCAGCTTCTGCAGGCCTTGGATGGGTTTTGGATCGTGCATGATGTAATTGAAATGGAAACGTAGCGCTATATTTGATTCGCGGTTCGGATTTCTTTGGCCACGACTGTACAATGTAAATGCCCAAGTCGATAAAACCAGGGTCAAGTCTAACACGTGCTGAAAGTGTGCAAAGAGTAGCATTTTTTTTATGGTTTGGTCCATGTTTTTAATATGGGGTACTCGTACTCAAATGGCATGCGCTGTGCACATAAATCACGGCCTGATCAGTGTGACACTTCACATGCAAGATGTGAACAGTGTACGGAGCAATGAAATACTCTAATTTCAGAAATTTTCGGTGCTCAATATTTTCGGTATGAGAGCAAAAGGCTAGGTTAGGTGAACTGAAATTTTCGGTACAGGAAAGCAGTTCCCCATTGGATTATACGTGTTAGTGTTTGTTCGATGTATTGAAATTTTAGGTATGAAACAGATGCACCGAAAGTACCGAAAATATAAGTACACTGAAAATTTGTGAAATTACAGTACTCACTGATACTCTGTGTGATTCATCAGTGTGTATCATGGGCGACAAGGGCCAGGGTCTTGAAAAGGAGATTTGATCATGATTATGTTTGCAGTGTGATAATGGTGTGACCCCAGGTTTAGCTTGGGTCCCTCCCTGGGCTAATAGGCTTGAGCCACTGAGCATCTCTTACACCAGGACACTACTGTAGCAGTAGTGTCCTGGTGTAAGAGATGGCTTTCGAATTAGAAGTCATCACTACAGACCAACTATTGCAGATAATACTAACATTCATTAGTGACACTTCCGACATGTAGAGATTCCAGTGATTGATTTCTGAATTCTGTTTTCAGTTTGTCAGAATGTCCAGCTTTGCATTCTGGACCGCGTGATGTCTACTCATCGTAACAAGGTACTGGGAATGCTACACTTACCAGCTAGTAAAAGGAGTAGTGGCATCCATGCACTGCTCCAGCGTCCAATAGCGAGCAGCGCACTTGGTCGTCTGCGACTTATTGCTGTCCTGTGTTGCTGTATTCGCCTGGGATGCGAACTACTTGCTCCAAATCTTCTCGCGCTGCTTCGGTGAACTTTGAACTCTGATCTGAAGTCGTCGTCCATTGCGCTTCTGCCTTGCGCAGCAGAACAATTTCGAGCTGTCAATGTCATGTCGATGTCGATGTCTCCAGCAGCGGCCATCGTGTCAGATCGGATGAAGATGGAGAGGTCTTTCCGAGATGTCACTTGGTTTACTCCGCCACAGGCACAGGCAAGAGCCGTGCAGTCTACCATGCACAAGGAATGAAACCCCAGGGTGATGGCTATTGCTGTACTGCTTTTCACTCTGTGTCACATCCACGTACCGGTGTTCCAATGCGACCATCAAATTCTCGTTTCTTCTCCGCCATTTCTGGTGGCGGCTCTCTGTTGTCGAGCTCAGCTAGGGTCGTTGTCCGAGTACTCACGCTTCACGCGGTATCATCCAGGATCACCCAAGTCACCGCGTCCTCTCCCATTGACGTCTGGCGTGAATAATTCAACGAGATAGGCCGCTGCGGGGGCTCCTATCGTCAAATGGGCTCTCGAACATGGTGGCTATCTCGCCAGCATTATGTTTCCTTCGCGCTCTGGAGCAGCCCTTCCACTGGGACAATCCTGCAGGCGTTCGTCGACGGCTACAAGTTCAAGGGGGTCGTTTAGCTCCGTCGTATTTCGGTGGCCGAAAGTGGCCTGACGTCCTAGCTTTCGCTTGTGTGGCTCGCGAACAAAAAATTAAGTGCTCGCAAGTACGAGGTGTCTTCCTTATCCATATTCTTCGCGACGCCATCAGGACTACGCACCTTCAAGCACCCGAAGACGACAAGGTGATAATTGCCCGCATAGTATCGGCATGCCGTCCCTAGAGGTCGATGCCTTCGTATGCCCAACGCTGCGCATTTCATGCCACCGGCTGACCAGCACGCCGACCACTTCAGAAGCCTCGTCACCAGCATCTGGAAGCTAGCATGCCTGGAACGGTTTGACCAGCCTTGAGATGGACATTGCCGTGCGCTCAAACTCAAAGCTCATCTTCGTCCAGCACTGCACGGGGTAGTACTGTGGCCTTCTTGCATGATGTGACGCAAAACTCAGAAATGGTCAACAGCCGCTGAGATGAGAGTGCTCTGTCGGTATTTGCGACATTCTTCGCATGGATAAAACAGCCGTTCTAGCTCGAGCGTGAACAGACCGGAGATTACGTACATCGTTATGCCCTTGCCAATGCAGCTCGTATTTCGCTATGCAAGGACTGACAGTGACTTAGGTCAGTGACTTCTTTTCCGTGCGGTCCTCTACGTCACTTTAGTATGATTGTCTCTCTCGGGTGCACACATCTTCACTTTGTAGAGTTTACTTTAGGGCAACACAGTGGTGAAAGACAGCAAGTGCAAGGAGGACTCGGAGAGAGGGAGACTCGACGGTGCGTTCACACCTTGTACCTAATACTAAACCTTGGCTTGGCTCGCTAGTACTAGTAGTAGTAGCCTACTTTCTAGTAAAAGTAGTAGACGCAGGGGCGTGCTCGGCCCCCCAACTAGGGGGGTGCACGGGAGCCGAGGGGAGCCCCCCCGGCAATTTTCTGCAATTTGTTTGCAAACTTTCTTGAATTTTAGAGCATATTTGCATACATTACAATTGCCTTGGATCAGATTGAAAATTTTTGGGGGGTGCACGTGCCCCCCGTGCCCATCGCCGAGCACGCGCCTGTAGACGTCTATCTAGTCGATATGCCCTAGCACCAGCAGCGCATCACGCGAGTGGGTTCACGCGGGGGTCTGCGGTGACCAGTCGGGATTCAAGTGGATTGACATACATGATTTACATGAGATAGCTATAGTCTAAGAGTTCACACCTGTAATTATGAACCAATCCATGGTCCGTTGGTCGACATCCCTCGGCGGAGGCGTCCATATCATCCGTAGATCTTCTGTAGCGTGCTAGACAAGATCAAGAACGAGTCTTTTTCGAAAGACTCTTCTTGTCTTTACTTGCAGTCGCGAACCTGGTGAACTCATTTTATAACAATGTCACGAATGTGAATTGAAACGGTTTGGAGCCATGAGTCTGTTCGAGAAGGGTGTCATCACTATTTTTGACGAACAAAAGCAAACTTTCGGTCTGACTTCCGTTCCGCCTCGGCGACAACTAACCTGTTACTTTCACTTGCCGCAAAAGGAGGTCGCACCATTCCTCAGCGTGTGCTCTACCATGTACACGGTGACGTAGAACTAGATCTACGTAGTCGTTAGTTTGTTGGGTGTCGTTAGTTCCAGCACTCAGCAGGTGCCAGGTGAGGCCATGAGGATCAGGAGCTGGAGGTCCGAACAGATGAGTCATTCACCACCTTGAGATCTAGGATAGAATTATTAATTTTTAGTTACGCGATCACGCCATCATCAGGCAAAGCATTACAGATTCTTGAATGCTTTGCCTGGATCCCGTGGAGTGGCCAAACGCCGCGGTATAGCACATACTGCATAGTGGAGCGCAAGAACTGGTTCATCCTGCAGCACTGGCCGTACATCATGGGTCACCAGACTCACCACCAGGGAGTCATACCCAAACCGTTTGGGCACGACTCTCTGTTCAGCACTCAATACAAAACTAGCATTGATTCCACTGCATCCATGCACAAAAAAAGCATATTCGATGACCTCACTCGCACAACCGGTCCTCTTTCAAAATAAACTCTCATTTGGTCCCTCTACTCTCCCAAAGAAAGCCTCTTTGCTGCACACATCACTTGAAATGTTAACCAATAGTTTTCAGGCCTAATGTGTAAATGGCTGCAATGGAGTCTGCAAGTACATGTAGATCTCCATGCACTTAGTTAGATAAGGCTATTGTTTCGAAATAGATCCAGCCGGATTTCAGATGACTTGAATCTGAACCAGGCCTCAGGGAGTAGTAAAATACCGGTATTTTACTACTAGAGAACGGTTTTATTCACAACGCCATTTGGGCCAATCATGTGAAACCATGAAGTAAGAGTCAAAGCAAAAAGACAACCCAAATTCAAAAATAAATAGAACACTCAATTGAAAATAATGATTGTAAGATTGAACACAAAAGCTTCCGGTGTTTTACTACTCCCTGGTCTGAAACGCTGCACTACTGCATGTAAGCCTTGTTTGGTTTTCGACATAGTGCATCATCCGCCTAAGACCGCCTTGTAACATGCTGTCAGCCGATCAACATTTAAATACCGTAAAAGTCCGTAAATAAGTACCTGCCCGAAAGAAATACCCCCTTCATTCTTTTGGCTCTGTCTGTTGAAGTCAAGTCAAGCCCGATAAACATACTGCCCGAAATAAGTACCGGTACGGTGCGCACATGCAACACGTAGCATGTACATCGACATGAAAATGACTTCTCCACTACACACAAGTCAGGTCCGAAAGTAAGTTCGCGCCCGAAAGTCAGTACCCGCCCGAAAGTTAGTATGGGTGTGGTCACTAAATTCGAAAGTAAATACGTACTTATTTACGGACTTTTACGGTACTGTACTAGTCTGCAGTGTGCCAGTACGAGAAAAACGGGCAAAATGTCACCCTTGGGTGTGCACCACAATTTTGATTGTGTCTATCCATGAAAAGGGTAGTGACGTGGCAATTAATTTTGACAAAACACCCCCAAGTGCTAACTGCATCTGCACGCGAACCTTGAGCAACAATATCTCGAAACCGAACAAGCAGCACGCTTCGTTCTTCCTTCAAAAACCCAGAACTACACAGTGGAGTCATAACCATAACCACAAATTCATTTTTCGTTCAAGGAATAACAAAAATTCTGACTGCACAGTGGAAACAGCGAACGCATGACGTAAGAAAAGATCAAAACACAGTACGCAGCCAGACGCTGTTGATCATGATGCTTGCACAACTAGCCTCTCAAGTCGTGCTCTGAGTTCAATGCGAACAAATTTTAATAATAAGCATACTGTACCAGCAAGTAGCAAGAACACAAACGGGTAATAGTGACAATACTCTTTATTCACCTCGGTCAACAAGGTGCAAAAAAAATAGAAAATGAAAATCTTCATGCAAAATTACCATCAATTTTTCCTAACGTGTATAATGTAAAATGATTATTCAAACACTAGTTCGCAGGATGAGAGGTGGAGAAGAACAGCGATTGATACAGCAAGGACATGCTTACAAGTTGTGACGCTCGGAGCTTGTCGAGTTTACGCCGCGAGGTTTTCAACAATAGCGTATGCCTGTTTCAGTTCTAAAGAAAAAACAACAAACACGCAGGAGAAAAGCATACAGACAATGGACTGGAAAATCGAGCACACGCTCACTCGCACAAATGCACACGACAGGTGGCAACAGTGTGAGTCAGTACAGCAGGTGGTTGTCAGCAGCTGCACACGCTCACTGGAAACACACAACTCCACTGGTCAGCAAGGAGTAGTGGAAGAATGTGACTGTGGTATATCCGTCAGATTCGCCTGGAATAGGTCTTGGATGAGCACTATGGAGTACGTCTCCATCGTTAAGCTATCCCACTTTGTTAGTCAACGACACCACTAGAGAGGCAACCGCCACGCCCCCCTACCTACCTACCGCCTCCGCCACGGTCACGCTCAATACCACCACCGCCAACGCCACAGCCACGGCCACCACAACACCACACTTACTACCACCACCACAACACACGCACATACACTCACACCCCTCTCCCATCATACGTCATCCATGCTACTAACGCAACTCACCAGATAAGAAAACCCGGAATTTGTCGCTGGACATTGAGAACGCAACGTTCTCCTCGCTGTTCGACTCCGCCGCCTTTACCTTCATCTGCAACTGCACACTGGGCTCCTGCACTTCGCTGATTTGACTACTCGAGAGGATGTAGTCGACACGCCAGTCCAACTGCTTCAAAGAGCCCACTGCAACACAAGGTACACAGAATGGAACACATGGTAAACCGTATTTTCCGGAGTGCAGGCCACACTGGAGTATAAGTCGCACCAGATTTTTTGTCACAAAATATAGACATCTACTTCAGAGTACCCGATTTATCACCGTTTATTTGACCATACAAGTATAAGCCGCACTGACTTTTTTTGGTGGATTACTGGTGTGTAAAGCGTGGCTTATACTACGGAGCATACAGTACTTGTCATAAAGATTGGCTGGCCAAAGTGAACAAAAGACCTCCGCAAAACATGATATTGACGACTGGAAACCAACCAGTGTTCAGGCTCATTACTACACGGGAAGAGTCACTGATGATTGCTAGCAACGCATGTTCGCACATGGTACTGTTTATTTCCGCGCGCACACACACACACACACACACACACACTCACACACACACACACACACACACACACACACACACACACAATCGCGCAAGCATACCCCGTCACTCTTCCCCCAAGTGGTTAGGGTTGGTTGCGTTACTCTGACGATAAGCGTTCACTTCCTAGCACTATCACGCACGCCGCTTTCTACCCCACATGCATAATAATGCATGTGACGGCATTATTTGATGCACTTTGACAACTTGTGGTGCTCGGTGACTACACATAACAAGGGTTCTTCACATTTTACAAAAAGTAACAATAATACCACAGACACAAAGAAACCGTGCAAATCAAGTTCACGGGACAACTCACATCTTAAACTGATGGCGGCGAAGTGATCTTGTAGCTTGGTCAAGTTGTCACCGTACGCCCGGCACAGAGCCGACGAATGCTCTGGAGACATAGTGGCAAAGCAACACAAACGCGAACACACGCGTGCGCACGCACGGCGCAATACACATCAACAACATGTCCCCACCCTAGCCCTGCCAGGCGGATAATGCTACAGAGCCGGTACTTCGAAGTAGAACAAACAGTTCATAAACTAATACCAGTACAGTCCTCTGCCGAGATACTGAACAACTCAACCTGGTCTGCAAAAATGACACTTCGTTTAAAAACGATCATGGCAACCATGGAAACAGAAACATTTTTTAAATGTTTCACTTGACTCAACAGGACCTTGTATGACTGGAACACGTTGTGAGTGAAGGAGATGGGTGCAACCCCAGTGTATTTACTGTACACCCCCCCCCCCCCCCCCCCACACACACACACATGCACACACACACACACACACACACACACATACACACACACACACACACACACATACACACATACACACACACACACACACACATGCCCTTGGAACTGCTATATTGACCTGAGGTGGCAACGACGTGTCTGAGACTCAACCTCACAGAAAAACAAGGACAAAATGCGGGAATTCCACAACGATGCAAAGGTGTTGCAGAAACATTTGTCTGAAATTGTTCAGCACTCCATGGTGCAAGCAACCCTTACCTTTTGGAAGACCCAGCTGTTGCAGCTCGCTGCTGAGGACTTCACTGGCCACGGCATACTTGCCAGCATTGGAGATGATGAAATGCAGAGCGGCGATCGATGCCTTCACATCCGATGGCTCTGCAGATATGTTTCAAATTCGACAAGTAGCAAGGTTAGCATGGTAGAATCGGCACAACACGTTCATCTTGTGTAGCCACTAAATATGCACAAGATAGTGTGAGTCTTAGTTGGAAACTTGACTCCAGTCGTGACGTCTCGCCTGGAGACTCTATCAATCCCTCTGCGCGCTGTGTGCACCCGGCTCTCAATACGTCACAACGACATAATGTGCGCTGGAGATCATCCTGAACTCAAGTCCAGCTCCAACTATACACAGCGCCATACCATACCCACACACAGGATGAGCAGAGAGTGAGCACCGCACCTCAGCACCACGGTCACCCGGGCAAAGAAAGAGGGAAACGGTGCGGGAAAATTGAAATTGCAAAATCGACCGGGCCACCAATAAATCCGTGACGGATGTGCGTCACTTCCTTATGGTCTCGTGGTTCGAGAATACATCTGATGAGCCAGTTGTAGAGAAGGCAGCAAAGAACAGCAGCACCTATGCACTCTTTTAAAGCCCCAAATTCACAACCAACACAGTCATTGATCAAAGGAGACTGAGGAAAACACAAACATTTTCCTCTCCAAAAAGATCATTCAAGCGTACCGTATTTAGCGTCACCAGTAAGCTTGAATACCTTCTCATACTGCAGGCAAAGAACGGCAGGAAAAGACAACAAGAATATTGCAAAGGAACGTGCACACAACGCACTGGAGCCAGCATTGACTTCTAAAAACAAGGATGGGACTACGTCACGGGAGAAACCTTACATCGATCGCTTTGCCCAGTAGATCTTGAATGACTTGAATGCAGAGCAGCTTCATCTTGATGGATGTCTGTCAGCAAGCCACACATAAATCGCAAATACGCAAGCACAGTTGAAAACAGGAGACTCGCAAACCAGCAACGAGATGCATCCAACTACAGCATACTCAAAGGAGGTACTTAAAGTACATTGTGATGTCCCAGGTATACACCAGCCTCAAGCGTGTGTGTGTGTGTGTGTGTGTGTGTGTGTGTATGTGTGTGCGTGTGTGTGTGTGTCCATGTTGGCCGGATGAACGACGACCGTATGCAGAAGCGAGTTTTGTTTGGGGAGCTCCCTGCAACACGCCCTCGCCATGGTCCACGCAAGCGGTGGCGTGACGTCATCGTGGATGATCTCCGCTCCAACAGCCCCCCCCCCCCCCCCCCCCCCCCCCCCCTGTGCCTTCTGACTGCTGGTTTGATGCTGCCCAGGATCGCTCTGCCTGGAGGCAGATTGCTCATCGTCGTCCTCCCGCGCGTGCTCCTCCTGATCCTGACTCTGGCTTCCGCTGCGCCTGTGGAAAGGTCTGCCGTCGTCCCGGGGATCTCAAGCGCCACGCTCCGTACTGCAAAGCTAGCAGATAGTCCCTTCGCTATCATTGCCATCGGCAATGGGCACGTTCAAGGTTCAAGGTGTCCATGTGTGTGTGTGTGTGTGTGTGTGTGTGTGGGAAAGATGCAGTGTTCTACAACTCGGACTTCACCATCGGCATCAAGCGTGTAGTCTATGGCGTCACTGTTCTGGCTGTCCTCCTGTATGGTTCTGAGACTTGGACAACACGGCAAAGGGACCTGCAGCGGCTTGACGTGTTTCACCATCAGTGCTTGAGGATGATCTTGCACATCGGTCGTGCACGCCAGATTGATGAGCACATCTCCAATTTGCAGGTGCGGAAATGGTGGGGCGACTTGGAGCAGCCGGCTGACAAGATTCGCAGGCGGCGGCTGCAGTGGCTGGGCCATATGGCACGTATGCCGAGGGGCGACCGCATCCCTCGTCAGCTGTTGTTTGGCTCCTTGCCATCGAAGCGCCCGCCCCATGGTCCGAGGAAGCGATGGAAGGACGTGGTGCGGACCGACCTGGCGGCAATTGGCATTGAGCCCAATTCCTGGCTCGACGTGGCAAGTAATCGCCGTGAGTGGAAGTCCCAGTGCCTTGATGGGGTGGATCGTATTGTACTTGCCCGTCAAGAGCCTGTCGACAAGCCTCTGCTTTGCGGTGTGTGCAACCGCAGTTTCCGCCGCCGTCAGGATATCGCACGGCATCGTTGTACATCGCGGCGTTCAATAGCAATTATAACCCGTGGGAATGCGCCGTCACGTCAGTCGTCGGGTCCTGGTGCCGCTTCCCGGAGACAGCGCTAATCCAAGAGCTGCCCCGTATGGGGCCACTTAGCCAGTCATGGCAGTGGAGAAGAAGGAAGAAGGAAGGTGTGTGGGAAAAAATGGAAAAAATTGATATGAAAAATAGGGATTCACTGGCCAGAAAAAGTCACTTCAAACAGCTGTGTGGTGGATACCAGGCTAAAAATAGTGGCGGTCAATTCATCAGCCTTGCAAGCTGTTGAATGGTGTAATCCCAGCACAAGTTGCTATGTCTAACATAGCTGTTCGCTATCATCGCTTCGCGATGGGCATGTCTGAGGTGTGTGCATGTGCGTGCGTGTGGCGATTTGAAGCGTCACCTCAAGTACTGCCCGACTCAGTAGCCTATCATCTCCTCTGGATACGGGGCGTC
This sequence comes from Sycon ciliatum, assembly GCF_964019385.1. NCBI lineage: Eukaryota > Metazoa > Porifera > Calcarea > Leucosolenida > Sycettidae > Sycon > Sycon ciliatum. Next base: position 16,596,582 of record NC_088643.1, on the reverse strand, counting down.
AAAGGTGTGTGTGTGTGTGTGTGTGTGTGTGTGCGTGCGTGTTTGCGTGTGTGTATCTTATGTCTGTGTGTGCTCCACCCAGGCCACGTCAAGTTATTAATTACACGCACCAGGTATTATTCTAGTTCTCCAACGATAAACCGATAACACAATCACTGCTAGATTTGAACACATGGCTCATATATGCGCTGGTACATCTCTTTCAACAACACGAACCAAGAGCCTAGCAGGGGTTGGAAATCAAATAAATCGATACTGGACGTGATTCCATCCACTTGGCAGCACTTACAATTCGGGAAAGGATGCTGATTTCCGCAAGTACCCAGTCCGGGCAGTCCAAATCTCCGCAGAATCGGAACCTCTGCGAAGAGAAAGACGAATTTACGTAGCATGGTGAAGTAAGTGTGCCAAAGGGTTCCCAGATGAACTCGAAATAGAACTTTGAAAAAATGCTACATTCAAAAATTGAGCAAATCGTACCATTTTGGACGGCCTGAAGCTACCTCACGATCTCGCTAGAGTAGACACCTTCTCTCTCGCACAAGAGGGAAATAGATACCCAGTGAAACTAGTCTGGTGATCTTCACTCCGACAAGCAGTGAGCAAAATCAAACATACATTCAAGCAAAATGCTATTTTCTGCTGCTGTCTTTCTGCTTTCTGTCTCTCGATCAAAAAACGCAAACTGGACTTTCAAACTGGGAAAGTACCTTGGACGCCTACCACGTGACTGCATGAATGATCGCCGGTCACTATGGCAGCACTCGTGCACTGTGGATTTGGCGTGTTGTACTTGTGTGGAGCATGTGTGGTCATGCATGCAGGTTTTTCTGTGTCAGTGTGCTTCTTGCTTCCACCAAGACTGGGCAAGAGTACATATTAAACCCCTATAATTATGTACTCTTGCTTCCACCAAGAGTACATAACCCCCAAGGGGGCCAAGGGGGGGTTATGTACTCTTGCTTCCACCAAGAGTACATAACCACTGGTTACGTACTCTTGCTTCCACGCACGCATCTCAGACTCAGGTACATGTACCGGGTTTTTTGTACGTATGTGTCCGTGTGTGTGCATGGTGCGCGCACAGCGTCTATGCGCATTTGCACAGACCGACTCAGTTGTTCAGTCTGCAGTCATGATATTCACATACAGGTACTGTACAATGCACATCAATTCATGCACAGTCGGCTAGTCTGCCACGTACGTCTTCACAGGTCTACAGCGATGTGTTCCAGGCTGTGAAGCTCAATGCAGTGATTGAGTAACACCATGTGGGGATTGAGTAAAACCAAGAGTACATACCCCCCCCCCAAATTTACTCTTGCCAAATACCAAGAGTACATCGGCGTACACTTTCGCTGACAAATACCGACGGTCACGGATTGATAAGTAGTACAGGTGTATTGTGATCAGATCAAGAGAGGCAAAGAGAGCCATAAAATACTAGCGGTCCAGGAGAGACTGCCAGCTGCAGCGGATAGAGAATGAAATTCATGAACTCCTAATAAAAGCCAACATGTGCATGCTGGCAACTACATTGCTCTATAATCATTCTAGTTGAAATAAATAATTGGTGAGTCCGAGTGCGAAAGCTAGGGCCGGGAACACCTTCATTTTTGATTCTTCAAATGTCAACAGGAGCTTGCGAGTGTCAAGGCGAGAGCAGCACCACGCGAGTACCACCGTTGCTGATAATGCGGCAATGCAACGAATATAAAAAGAGCCTGGTGAGCGTCAACCGTGACAAGACTCGAGAGCAGTGCTACTCGCTCGTACTGTCCCTAGGGTATTGCCGTTACGGCGACTGATAACACCAAACTGACGCCGAGAGCATGGTCTGAGTGTTAACACTGTGACAAGAGCAGTGCAATTGCCCTACTAGCCCATCGTATTGGCCATACGGCAAAGAACATCAAAGATGCTAACAGTACAATGGGTGCCAACACTACAAAGCAGAGCAACTAACGTTACTAGTGCCAGGATGCCCACTGGCCTGCGGAACAACCTCGACGACACAGTGGGCGTAGAGCGAGTCCAAGCTAGAGCACAACTACCAGCAAGTACGGTACGGCAATGTACAGCAACCAGTGCGGAACCGTGATGTACTGCCGTCCATCGCAGTGTCGTGATGTGCTACTGACTATTACGGTACGGTGATGTGTAACCACACAACGGTGACTAAGCCGGTGCAACAACACGGCGAGACTATACACTGCATTTCCGCAGACACCAGTGCCGCACTAAACTAAAGACAACTGAACGCACGCTGTGATCGCGTGCACGAGCACAGTACGCAGCACACCTACATGTACAATTGCGCTACACCGTACTCTGTAGCAGTACCCGCCTGCTTTCTCAGCATGAATCGGCATGCTCCATGTACGCCGGCTAGTGGGGCTAGGAAAAGGAGTCGTAATAACACGACTCTCTAGGCTAGAAAAGGAGTCGTGATATCACGACTCTCCAGGCTACGATATAGGCTGGGGTTTAAAAATAAAAAAATGAGTCAACGGTGAGCAAGGCATCAGTGGTCACCTTGGGAGTCCGCTGGCATATCGAGAATAGCACGGAAGTACTGTATTGAGAGGCGATCGAGCCATGAGACGGTGTTAGGGATCACGACACCGCCCTCGTAGAACGCCAAGTGCGAGCCGTGACGGGTCTTGACAAACACGCTGTTCTCGTTCTTGCCTACAAGACACAGCAACACCGCATGATCAGAGCATGCATGCGCGTACATATACATACGCGCACACGCACACACACACACACACACACACACACACACACACAAACATACACACATATTACAAAAGAAGGCGAGTATACTGTGCAAAGCTATCGGAGTAACCAATGTACTGCACGGTCACACTCAGGCCTCGGAAGCACATGCGCCATGCAAAAGACCGAGTTCTATTATACCCACTTGGCTCAGTGAGCCAGTCCAGTACGCGGGGTAGAGGATGGGCACAAACACAAACATTTAATAACAAGTGCACACCTATGGACTAAAAGAAAGGACAAAATGTTACGAGTGATGACTAACTGTCCACCAACGTAACCAGATCATATACAGTCAGCAAGCACGACAAAAAGGCACAAAACAGACAAGGAGTACGTACGGAGACATTCGACGACCTGACACCTAGCTCCAACACGTCTACGAGGCGCAAACCAACAACCTTCCAACTTAATCCATGATTACGTTGGCTCAACGTCCGAGTTCAAATTTGCACAACTATGCTTCGTAGTTCATGAGGGATTGGATCACAAATTACTAGACTAGCCAGGAAACCCTGCTGGAACAGACATCACTGGGAAGAAAACTACATGTGCAGTGCATAATTATGTTATTTGGTCATGTCATCAGAAGTTCATATCTTCCTAGGGCGACCCAGATGCTGATGGCAAGCTGCCACGGCACGTGAAGCAGAATATAAGAAATGGCTCACAAACCATTTTTCATTGCGTGACCGGATGCATATACTGTAGTGTCGCGTATAAAAGCATGGCCCATATAAAAGCATGACCCATATAGAAGCATGACTCGAATAGGAGCTGATTTTTGAAGCGCGCCGTGCACACAGAAGCACGATTTGAATAGAAGCATACGTGCAAGTGCAAGTACATGTGCAACGGTATGCACTGTACAGTGTAGATTAAAGATGTTGACGTAGAATAGAAGCAAAGTTCGAACCCCCGGCTCATACGGCCGTAAGCGCCTGCTTTTATACGCGACATTACGGTACGCACTCAAGATGCAAGGCTGACTGTACGCAATGTAGAGTAGGTGCCTTACATCGTGAAAACTGACAAGCGTGTTGCATTGGTGTGGTGCGAGCACACCGCATCGTTCCCGAGATCAGATTTCAGCTGCCGCCACTGTACATAGAACCCAATGTGCATTGTTTTGAACGATTTTTTTTCTCAATTTACAGTACACACACTGTGACACGTACACACACTGTGACACGTACACACACGGTGACACGTACACACACTGTGACACGTACACACACTGTGAAACGCAACTGTAGCTTACGAGAGTGCTGCAAAGGAAACTCAAGGGCCTCCGCAGGGACCAGCGGGTCGTCAGCAGCGTTCACGAACAAGATCGGGACATTGGTCACCTGCAAGGCATGAGCCAGACACACACACACACACACACACACACACACACACACACATACACATACAAGACCATGTAAACAAATTCGTTAATATGTTAGTGACAAAAATGACAAAAAGGGTATTCTAATCTATCCGCTAATACATGTATTCAGCAGATTAGAACGAATTAGGAATGAATGCATGCTAACAATGATCCATCACCAACAGGACACATTTGAAGTACATGTACAAATTCACATTTTCACACACATAAACATGTATGCACACTCGTGCACACATGTGCACACATACACACACACACACACACACACACACACACACACACACACACGCACACACACGTGCACACACACACACACACACACACACACACACACAGAGGTTTTGCTGCATACCTTGTGCATGATTGTACCGCAGCTTTCAGACGAGTAATACTCATCAATGCTGTCAAAATGCCACATACGTCTGCACACAAACACACAAATGCAAGTAAGAGCAACAAGTTCGAATACTACATGACATTGTATTGAAAGGAAACAATCAAAAGTTGGACCCAATACACTCAACAGTTCTCACTTTAAGCCAATGACTTCAGCAATGTTTTTGTTTGTATTTTTTTGGGAGAGAAAAGCCTCTTGTACGTATACGGGCAAAACTCAAAAGCAGTGTTGCACAATCACGTACACATGGATGTCAACACTTCAGCAATGTTTGCGCCAAAGACAGTTACCTAGTATATGCGCCAGTGTTGACATATACCCCCCCCCCCCCCCTCACACACACACACACACACACACACACACACACACACTTGACGTTTACACGCAATCATACAAACCCGTGCACCGGGCAAGCACCCTATTTTCCAGAGTGTACGCGGCACTTGAGTTTAAGCCGCACCCAGTTTTGTTTTTCTGTCAAGAAATGGCGGGAATACAGACACTTGCCCTATATTTCACGGTTCATTTAACCATCGTAGTGTAAGCTGCACTGACTTTTCGGAAGTGCGGCGTATACTACGATGTGCAATACTGAGGCTAATACAATACTACGGCTTATACGACAATCAAGAGTACTTGTACATAACCCCCCAGAGTGTGCAACGCCGATCCAGCTCTGCATAGGGTTTTGGTCGAGCGGAATCGGATCTTCTGATGCCATGCGTACACTCCACACTACCGCAAGCCCGGTCTCGAGGCAGGGCAACGTTGTTTTTTGATCCGAGTGTACCCGCGACTCCCCGGGCTCCCCTCAGATGTGTACGGTATTATGACGCAAAGATCCGACTACGCTCGACCAAGACCCTATGCAGAGCTGGATCAGGTGTTGCACACTCTGGGGGGTTATGTACTCTTGCTACGATGTGACTACGGCTACAGCTACTACGGCTTATGCGGCTTTTACGCCGAAAACTCTGAAAACTACGATATGCTGTGCAGCACTCACCGGCTGAAGTACTCGTCGAAGGTGACCATGCCGTGGGCGCTGAGCGCTCGCGTCTCGTCAGGCGGCGGGACCGGGCAGCTCGAGCCGCCGGCGCAGGACACCGCGTTCTTGGAGCACACGCGACCGCCGACAGCTGGAGTGGTGGCGGCGGTGGTGCGGACGAGGGTGTTCTTTGCCCCGGAGATGCGTGCTCTCTCGCCGAACAGCTTGCCGCGGTGCTGGCTGACGACCGTACGCATGAACATGACCAGTACACTGCTGTACAGCCGAGGTACTACGCCACTATCCAGGTAGCACGACAACCTACAACAAGACGAGGCAGAACAGAATGCATGTACTAAGTCAGCTGTCATGATTCCTGCATTCATCCGTTTCCAGTTTTATTTGTTGAAGTAAATAGTTGAGATTTCGTGTGTTTTTAGGACTGTCTTTAATATTACATGTATATTCCTTTTGCCTATTCTGCAGTCATCGAACATGAGTTATGTGCCTATCGCCTGCTGTCTTACATTTATTTTTTACTTTTATTTATTTTTGTTTTCCTCCCTGCCCGCTCTGCCTGTCTTCTGGCACATGCGAATACGTGGACTTACTGTTGACGTAAACGCGGACGTGCGCATAATAATAATATTCTGCAGTTGCACGCATGTGTTCACCTCATTGGCCTCGCTTGTTCCTCATTTCTTTTGTTCATTTGGCTTACCGTAAAGTCTTGTATAAAAGCCGCGGCTTCTATGACTTTCTTGGTGAAATTTTGCAGGCTTCTATAAGAGACAGGCTTCTATACAAGACAGGTATTTCTATGTATGTCAACACTAAAACCAGGCTAATGTGTGATTTGATGGGCCCAAAATTGCGGCTTGTATTCGAGGGCGGCTTCTATTCAGGTGCGGCTTTTATGCAAGACTTTACGGTGTGCGAAGACTAGCTAAGCTTTCTTGGTGATGTCAACGCCACCAAGCTTATAATAACAATAGTAGATGAATGGACTCGGAGGGAGAGCCAAGGATACATTTATAGAAAAGAAAAAGGACCTTGGGACCTTGATCCTTTTCTTTTCTACTTCCTCCGCCCAAGCACAATTTTCGCTTATCTTTGCACTTTTTACTGATACATTCCAGGTTCTCAGAACGGCTTATAACGACTTAGAATGAGTTGAGGAGTCATTGAAGATCAAGAGAAACTATCAAAGTCGAAAAATGTGGAAGTCATCCTTTGTCATCAGCCGACGCAGCACTTGTTGTCGGGTAGTACTTCGCACTTTCCAGAAGCGCAAATATTTCGTATCAACACTTTTCCAAGCGCTTCACCTCCTTCATGAGTACGATCGGTCGTGTTTCTTACCAGCCGAAGCTGACGAGCTCAGCGTCACTTTGCAGGATCGTTCACTTTGACATCAGGTGAATGAGCTGGGTGAGTGACAACCCTATCATCGAAGCCTTTCTTTCCCCCCTGTTTTGCCCAGTACCGGTTCTGGTTCAGTTTTGCAGTATGTGGGCGAGCGTCGCTGAGTGGCTTGCTCAGCTTCAAGCTCACGTGCATTTTTACCGTACACACATCTTGTGCCGGATGCAATCAAACACACTGGCTTTTCGCAACGTGACACCTCTGCTCTGTACTCCAGTGGTACTCTAGCAGCACCCACCTTGACCAGTGACTGACCTCGTGTTTTTTTTTTACCAGTTCACTCGCCTTCAACGCGCTCTACTCCAGGTGTTTCTTTACTCCTTGGCGACTTCGCCGACTTGTTTGGAACTGGTACGCCTGAACCAGCAGATTTGTATGATGGTGAAGTGCACAAGATGTAAAAATTGCTGTCAGACACCTGACATTGGGCTGAAGGAGATAAGCGAAAATTTTGCCCGGGCGGAGGAAGTATGAACATGTACAAGAGGTCAGGGTTCTAGCCTAGCCCGTTCTAATTTTTTCGATGCACGCTATCATCCGTTGCACAATAGTATGAACTGCCTGACTTACGTCTTGGCGCTGTACGATTGGCAACACGACATGGCGCCCTTGAACCAGGTCTGCCGTTCAGGCCTTTCCGCCAAGTACTTGACGAGAATGTTAGCGCCCATGGAGAAGCCGATCGCGACCAACGGGTGACCCGGGAATCGCTCGCGGGTCCAGTCGACGACCGCACTGTACTCCGATGTGCAACCTACAGCACAACACGATGGAGGAGAGGCACAACGTCAATGTACCAGGCCCGAACGTACCTTGCCAGAGTGCTCAAGCTGACCCTCTCCCCCGGGTTCCGTTTATCTGTACAATGTACATGATAAGACCTATCACTGTACAGTATTAAAAGCAGCAATTCATCCAGCACAACGACTCACCATAAGAAAAGATCCTGGCTGATGATAGCTCCTCGTCTTTAATCGTGCCAACGTGATTCAGCGATACCACGCGGCTGTGGGGCAGCTGCTTCAGCATTTCATCAATATACGTCTGTATGTAGGACGAATACGAGTTGCCGGCGATTCCCGGGCACAGCACCGTCACCGGTTGCTTGGCAACTGGCACGCCGACATAGGCGCCCCTGGCCTTGCTCTCGAACAGGCCGAACGTGAACCTGGTGCCGTCGTCCGTGACGCCCGCATGCAGAGAGTGCGCTGGCCGAGGGGTGGACGGGCGGCCCAGCACGCCAAAGCTCCAGATCTGTATGTGCCGGTTCTTACCCCACAGGCTCGTCGGACGGTACCTGGGTGCAACAATTTAAACGCACAGGACAACAACACAAGCATATTACACAATGATGATTTGGTTGATAGTATGTTACAAGGCGGAGGACGTACTGTGCTAATTGACAGCGCCTTGTAACATGTTGTCAGCCAAATCACCATTGGTATCTATCAAACAAGGCTAATAATTATAACACCATACACCATGTACACCTTGTAGGTCATAATTTTCCCACCCATGTAAAGCAGTGAGGAACTCTGGTCATCGCACCGAGTCTGTACTAATATAATAATATAGTTAAAGTTCGCATGTCACTCATGGGCTTAACGCATCTGAGTCTGTACTAGGGCCACTGCAATGATTGGCATTGTGCCGAGCCCCGACCGGCTGATCCAGGCCAGTCAACACGGTACATGTACAAAGCTGAATTTCACCAAGACGACAGTGGCAAGATGGTGACACTCTGGCCACGTACATGTAAATGCCAATGAAGTCTTTCTCTGCAGCTAGAGCAAAATCATCATAGGCTTAGCGCTACCGGTACTTTTTTTAGTACATGTACTAGTTACATTTCAGCTGGTAGCTGTTTGCTTTTTTTCTGCAACACAGGTGTGTGACGTGTGTGTGTGTGTGGGGGGGGGGGGGCACATCCAGCGCCTCTGCAGATTTGCATGCTTCCCTTGCGACAGGCGTATACATGGTACATGGTGTGTGGGTGCACGTGCGTGTGTATGTGTGTGTGTGTACATCCAGTGCATTTGCAGATTTGCGTGCTTCTCTTGCGACATGCGTTTTCATGGTACATGGTACATGATGTGTGTGTGTAGGGGGGGGGGGGGGGGGGGGGTATGTGGGTGTGTGTGGGTGTGATGTGCATGTGGGCGGGTGGGTGTCTGTCCGTGACTGATAGCCCCGACTAGTTCGGCACTGCAAATGACTGTTATAAATTTACAATGCAAACACTTACCTCTCTGCCAGTATTGGACATTTGCTGACAATTTCTTGAGCAAAGCCAGAGGAACTATGGAACACCTCGGGCACCTCCGCCGGTTCCAAAAGCCGGAAAAGCCGTACGAGTACCAATGCCAGAAAGGCTAGCAGGACCAGGTACGGAGAGAGGAAACCATTGAGACTAGAGCCAAGCGAATATACCGATGACGCAGACGATGAGCTTAAATCTGAGAACATAGACGTTAGAGAGGAGTCCGGCGTCATTGCGAAGACCATTCCTTCAAGTCAACCACGCGAACTTGTGTGTGTGGGGGGGGGGGGGCAGCAGCAAAAAAAGGACTCAGAGCTAGAGGTCATCAGGTCATGGAGAGAACAAACGCCACTGCACGCGCTGCTAATGTTGCCAATTTACTCAAGTCAAAATACGACATGAATCAAAAATGAAATATCGGTTGACAGTTGTTGATTCCGCTGTCCTGGCAGTCACTCCATGGATCCAGGCCAGTCACACACTCCACGACCACAGTGTCCAGTGGTGTCCGTTCACTGTTCAGGCGTTCTGCCAGATCAGACTGCAGATCGATCAGTGACATCATGACCTGCATGTTGATGTCATGTATAATTGAATTTTGTTCTCATTTTTGTTTTGTTGTTTTTTGCGGACGACTAGCAGCTGCTACATATGTAGATCATTAATTTTTGAGTTTCGTATTGATTGGAACAGGAGTCCACTGTTCATTGACAGTTGTAGCTTGTCTGTTCGCCTTCGATCCCGAAAGCGTCTTGCTTTACCCCAGCCTAAACCAATCTGTTCAAGCCGATCAAATTAGTAGTAGCAAGAGTAAGAGTACATAGTGTACTCTTGGTAGTAGTCAGTGCGAGGTTAGAAGTACGACTGCTGTTGTATTTTGTATTTGTGAACGAAGCTATTTGCTCATACGCGGAGTACAATTATTTGCATTCGTCTCGAGTGGTGTATCTCCACGCGCTTTACCAGTTATCGAGGGATGACAGATCTGTAAAGTTGTGAAACAATGGCTGCAGATGTCACTGAGGACCTCCTGGTTAGTAGTTTCGGGCCAGCACCTTCCTGAGTATTCCTCAGTGGGTGACTGAATTCCAACATACAATTTTGTAGATTTTTTTTACAATAAATCCGGCCCTTGGTAATTTTTACTTTACCCACACTGGACAAACCTATACACGCTGGATTCTCAAGCTGGAAAACTTCAAAACAGCTGTTAGGAGTTATGCTCTCTTCTCTGTGAGCACCACTTTCTTTCACCGCGAAAGTGGGCTTAGCTGTTGATAGTGAGACGCTTCTTGTCGTATTGTTATTACCGTATTATCTCTAATATAAGCACAGTCTCCAATAATAGCACGTCTCCAATAATAGAACACCTTGGGGTGGCATTCAAAAAATAAAGTGCTCAGTCTCCATTATAAGCACACTGTGTAAATTCATTATCTGTACCGGCGAAAAAAACCCTGAAATGTGTGTGTCATACATGAATTTGGCATGGCAACATGCCTCTGAAATGAGGTTGAAATAAAAATGGAACAGTCTCCAATAAAGGAACGTCTCCATTAAAGGGGAAGTCCGGTGAAAATTTTAAATTTCAGGGTCGGTAGAGGTTTGGGCGCTGAGTCGAATGGTGTTGGTCCCACGTGTCTCCGACAAAGCGTTCTCGAGATACTTCCGTTTGAAAAACTGAGTTTCGGGGACTGTGCCATGACGTCATGCGGCCGCGCCACACCCTCTGCAATGTCATAGCGTGCAGCTAGGTCAAAAGGAGTGCGTGAAAGCAATAGTGTCAGTGCTATTTCAAATGATTTGGCGACTGATATTAGGTGGTGCAAGCGACTCCGAAGACGTAACTCCTTGTGAGAGTGAGGATGCAGCCATGGCTGACCTTCATGAGTTCGGATGCAGCCATGGCTGACCTTCATGAGTTCGGTCTGGGGCTGAGAACCTCGGTATTCAGCTGAAGAAATGGCCGCGCGGGCCGGTCAAGAGTGAGCGCTACTGAGTTTCCGACTGATGAAGAAGCAGCAGCTATTGCAGACGAGGCTGATGTAATTATCAGATCGCTGGAGAGCAGGGTCGCCAAAATGGAGAAGAGTGATGCGAGTGCTCTAAATGTTGTTCCATACCGATTAGATTCGCTTAGACTCCAGTAGCCTGCCACATGGTGATGTTTTGGTGCGAACTTCAGCAAGTAATTTACTTGGATTTCGGACTACTCAATTGGAGAACAGTGCAGGCTTTTTGAACCACGGGCACGACTCTTCGCTCGCAACGCTATGGAATCTGAAAGTTCTAGGTCCGGGAGCTGTTCGCTGTTTTGTCACTTGTCACGGTTCTGCACTCATCGCTGTAGCATAAAATAATGAGGCGGGAGCGGAAAACTAAAATTTTCTTTCTCAAAGCACAACCACCGGCACCGGCAAGGAGAAACGCACGTTCTCTGACTACATGACTGTACAATACGACTGATACGAGTGTAATACATGACAAGTCCGTGTGTTGACTAGTTTTCTGAGTCTTGTGTCAGTTGTGACTCGAGTCTTGTTGTAGATACTACCCCAGCACGGCAGTGCGGGAGTAGTTCCGTCTGTGATGAGTTTGTTGACTGCACTACTACTACAGCTAGATAACACACTGCACGCACTGCATGCACGCAGCGCAGAGCGCGTAGAGGCTGACGGAAAAAGTCCAACTCGGAAACGGCTAAAATACGGTATAACCTCGAGGTTTACCGAGCTGAAAATCACAGGGTACGTAGTGTTTGTAACACTGAATCGAATGGTCTTGGTCCGAAGAAGCTGCGACAAACGGTTCCCCAATCGAACGCGCTCCGAATATGGCCATTTTTGTACACAACTAGATGGTGTGGCTACCTGGCTGCACGCTGTGACGTCATCACCTGGATCTGGGTGATGCGCGCTCAAATTCGCACGTGTTTGATTGGGCGTATCTGACGAACCATAAGCCGCAGCCTCCTCGGACAAAGACCATTCGACTCAGCGACCCGAACTCTACGGACTGTGAAATTTAAATTTTTCACCGGACTTCCCCTTTAATAGCACGGGGCGGAGGTACATTGAAAAAATAAAGGACCGTGCTTATATAAGATAATAAGGAGGTTTCGCTCTACGTATGAAAATAACGTAGGAACTGCACGGAATTTTCATACGTAAAAATCAGATCTGCTGGGTTTCGCTCTACGTGATTTATCTACGACTGCTAAACACGCGTTGTTGCTTTGGAGACACGTTGGCTGCATGCACCCACCGCATGCACCATGAACCGAAACCGCGTTTTCCATCTTATTTTGCACGTGGTGTACGGTGTGTGTACCTTGTGTTTCGCGCGGCTTAAACGTTGCCATGGACAAATGCGGAAAATGCGAAAAATATTTCAAAAAGTCCTACGGAGGACCCAACGTAGGAAAGAGCTTTCCTACGGAAATCCATAGAGAGATTTACGTATGAAAGCTGCCCTCGCTCCCCGGCGCGTACGACATACGGATTTTCATACGTAATTACGCACAGCAAAACCTCCCTATTATCATTGCTATCAGGCACGTAGCCCGTATCATGTGCACCCCCCTAAACAATTCGACCTACTGTAAGACATGTATATATAACGAGGAAGCAAATCTAACGTTTTAACGGATGACATTTCTTCGTTATAATAAGATCCGTTGAGGCCGTACTGCTACATATATGCTGTGTGTGGATATGGCAGAATACTGCAAGATCGTTAACATATCTTCTCGTTAACCTATGAATTTTGGACAATCGTTAAGTTTGCGACTCGTTATAATAACATGTCTTACAGTATTAGAGTTCAGCTTGCATGTACACAATGTCATAATGACCGGGAAAGACATGCACCAGCCATCCTACACATATGCGGCCATGCACCCCCCCCCCCCCCCCCCCCCCCTAAAAGGGGGACTAGCTACGCCCGTGGGTATTGATGCAAATAGCTCGGAGTATTTACACGGTGTATAAAACCAGCATTTGCAGAATTTCAAGTTGGTGTCACGTTGGTGATGCAATGTGTGTCAGATGTGCTATCAGATGTATCCTGGACCCGTGGTGGACAGGTCCCCATGTGATTCTGCGCAACCAAATGCAATGAAAAACGTGTGATGCGTTCACACCCGGTACAAGCATCGTAAATCGCCCATGCAGGGAGCATTGCATCTTAAACAGTAATGTCAACTTGAAATTCTGCCGTGACTACACTTCGTGCGTGAGTTGCATGCTGTTGGGGGTTACCGCTAACACCGGTATGTACGCTTGCTGTGACCCATAGCTTTTTTAACTCAAAGTTTGACCCATTTATGGCCAAAAGCTAGAAGTCCATCCTTCTATGAATGAACTGTATGCATGCGCGTAATATGCTTTTGTTGTGTGTTTGTGCCGGGCCTGTTTAAACAGTTTTGCTTGTGTTGTGTCTCCATGTAGGCGTTAGTTGTGGAAGGATGCCGCATGCCGGTCCGCATGACTGGGTCCGATGAATGGCGTAAGTGTTGAGCTGTTAAAAAGCGCATGTCTTCCTCTCAACAAAGCATGGAAACAGTGCCGCTGGAAAGCGGCCACGATTCATGTTGTGCGTGCATCTCATGTTTGGCATTTAAGTGGTCTTTGTAAAAAAAATTAAATATTAAAAAAAAGCAGCTGCAGGCTGAGCTGGTACTAAACACCGTTAGGAGCCATTAGAGCATGTTTGATTGGTAGGATTGGGATGCAGATCTACCGGATCCACTGGATTCGCACCCTTTCGATTGGTCGAATTGAGTCTCTTGAAAGCACGTATTTTGTCCAAAAATGTGTGTAGATGACATCACTCTGGCATGTTGCACTCTGCTCCTTGTCAACCCACTCATGGGTATGTTCGTCTCATGCTAGTACTTTTACTTTACACGACATTGTACGTGCTCTTGCTGATCTTCCGCCACGTTTTTGTTGCAGCGCTGGCAGAAATCATCAGCATCAAGGATGGAAAGGATAGCTTCTACGTCCATTACATTGACTGTACGTGCTCACGGGATCACTGCTTGTGTTCTTTGTGCTTTCGGCAGTGCCTGGGGACAGTAATTTCGTTTGTTTGTTCATTTATTTTACTTCACCAAGTGAACAGGCATTTCTGCCTTCTCGCCAGGTCCGGAGACCTAGTTCCGGCAAAATGATGAAGAGCTTTATTGAGTTACTGCTTACCAGGAAAGCCCAGTAGTTTGGTTGTGGGATTGGTCCAGTGTACTTGGAGATACTCTCTTCAATACACTCCCTGATGAAGCCCTGAGGGCAAACATTTGGAGGATAAATTGTTATCGACGGAACACCATGCTGGTGATGGTGATTTTGATTACGAGGTGCTTTGAGATGTTGCCAATGTTATCCTGGAAAAGGTGTTGATTTTCTAAAAGCTGTGAGTGCGGTGTTGAGCTGTGCTCTAGGAAAAGTAAAAAGAGAAAGAACCAATAAGTTACTAGTTATGACTAACAGTCCACCCAGGTAATGCCGGTCTTTTCTCTTTTAGGAAAAGGTGTTCATTTTCCATCAGCTGTGCATGTAGTGTTTTGTTGTGTTCTAATTCCTTCCTGTGCCTTAGGGGTTGTCCATAATTATCGATCTTTTACACGAAGAGAAAAGGTTTCGTATATGGGTGGGTGGGTCAAGGGGAGTTTCGTTTTAAAAAATATTGATATGTGAGACATCAAGGCATTCTTGCTGTCATGTCAAGTCAATCTATTTTTCGTTCAGGGGGGGGGGGATCCTAACTAAACTTTTTCGTTTCGTGAAAATTGTCGATAATGCCGGATAGCCCCTGACCGCCAATTTGTTCGTGGTGCTTCTCTTTCTGTAATTTTCCAATGTCAGACAACAAACGTCTCGATGAGTGGGTGGCGCGAGATCGCCTGAACTTGTGTAAGATCCAGCCACCCGTCAAGAAAGATGCCAAGAAAGGCGCCCGACCACCATCACCCGATGCGTAAGTGCGTGCTCGTCGAAGTAGTATTTCTCATACCACTATATCCCTGTATGTATCAATCCTGCCAGCAGTGGGTTGCTTTGTTCCATGCAGAATTCACGTGTGGACTGTAAGAGATGTTGGAATGAAGTTTCCGGTTCTTCTTGTTGTCGTGTTCTGCAGAGCGTCACGGAAGAACCAGTCTGGGAGGAAACGAAAGACCCTGCATGGTGCGGCAGCTGAGTCCCAGCAGGCCAAAGCTTCCAGACAGGTACGGGCGCCAAAGCGGTGTAGTCAGGAATACTACATGTACCTGTATTTTCCGGCTGATCTGGTGAAGTAATGAATGTTTCCGGCTGGAGAAAGCCCAGCATTCGCTTAGGGCGCGTTCAGACTACCGAGAATCCCGATA
This sequence comes from Sycon ciliatum, assembly GCF_964019385.1. Taxonomy (NCBI): domain Eukaryota; kingdom Metazoa; phylum Porifera; class Calcarea; order Leucosolenida; family Sycettidae; genus Sycon; species Sycon ciliatum. Next base: position 16,580,971 of record NC_088643.1, on the reverse strand, counting down.
AACCGTGAAGGACATTCACACTACCGATATCAAATTAACGTTACAGTGAAGTTTTGCAGCTCTCACCGCGGCACTGACAAGGGATTTTCCCTTTTTTCCCATCGCGCATGCAGCCTGAGCACTTTTTTACTGCCGGAAAATTTTACTGCCGCAGAAGCCGCGGCAGTAAAACTTTTCTTTGGCCTGTTGGATGCTCACCTCCCCCACGTGCTTCTACTCGTAGTGTGTTTCAAATGGAGCGTTTGTTGGGCGTCCATCTCTTGTTCTGCTTTAGGCCTTGCTGTCATCCTCAGTGCATGCTTTGTCAGACTCGCTAGCTAGTATGCCGGACGGTGCTGATGAGGCCATGAAGGATGTCCCAATGGAAACTGAAGAGCCAGCTGCGGAGGCCGCCGCGCCTCCCGCTCCCGTCCAGCAGCAGAACCTGCGCAAGGGCGGCTCGATGGTCCAGAGCCACGACGACACGGTGACGCGAATCAAGAACGTGCAGCTGGTGGAGCTGGGCGAGCACCGCATCCAGCCGTGGTACTTCTCGCCGTACCCGCAGGAGTGGATCAACCTGCCCTGCATCTTCCTGTGCGAGTTCTGCCTCAGGTTTTGCAAGTGCCGCACCAGCCTGGTCCGCCACAGGGTGAGTGCTGACTGTGCGTACGGTCCGGGCACGCATGTCTTCACGCCGGGGGTAGCGAGACTTGAAATTGTCTTTACACCAGTGTGCGCTGAAAACCTTGCTTGTGCTGCTTGCCTTCTTCAGTAGGGCTATTGGGGAAGCTCCAGAAATACATATCTTTAATGTGCTAGCGCTGTGTTAGTCACTGATAGGGTCATGTGAATGATGTCATTGCATATCAGATGACATCATGGCACATCGAGTGACATCATCATATTTCAAAACATGTTCTTTGGGGTTATATTTACGGCTCATGTTAACTTACAGTATCTCTCACCCACTTCCTAGGGTGTGGTGAGCCCAAGAGGGGGGATCTTTTCCGAGCCTACCTAGAATTTGGGCATTTAGGGGGATCGGCTGTTGGGCGGTTCTGTAGCCAACTGAATCGTCTTTCCAGTTTCTTTTGAATCTCTCGTCCCTCTCCCAGGAAGACGCGTGTGGCCAGTGTTTGCCAGCAGATCTAAGTACATGTTGTGTGTATGTGTGTACACACGCACGCACGGTCTGTCTGTCTGTGTTGCTTGCTTCCTATAGGAGAAATGTACGTTGTATTATCCGCCAGGGAACGAGATCTACCGGAAGGATGACATATCATTCTTTGAATGTGATGGGCGAAAGTGTCGGGTACGTGACTTTACGGTGTCTGTACATGACGATTGTGCAAGTCTGCACATGTGCAACATGATGTTTACTGTGTTGTGCTTTTTAATGTGCTAGCGCTGTGTTAGTCACTGATGGGGTCATTTGAATGATGTCATTGCATATCAGATGACATCATGGCACATCGAGTGACATCATCACGTACACTTTGTATGGCGTGGCCAACCGGTGTTCGTATGGAATTATATGCTAACACTGCTTACCAGGATTTTGCCCTTTCTTACCTGCAGTCTGTTTTGCGTTTTTCTTTTCAGCCATATGCGCAGAACCTGTGCCTGCTGGCGAAATTGTTTCTAGACCACAAGACGCTGTACTACGACACGGACCCGTTTCTGTTCTACGTCATGACGAAGTTTGATGAGCAGGGGTACCATCTTGTTGGCTACTTTTCGAAGGTATGTCGAGGGGCATTGCAATAGGCTGTTGATCAGCTCGGTCAGTAGACCACACTGTATACTGCTTGAAGTTTCAGCTCAAGGCTTTCATGACTAATGTATCTGGGTTGCACGGTTACCCATCTTAACTACTGGCCCTCCCCTGACAATTGAGAGCCCAAAGCATAAACTTAGCGGGTACCCGGGGCGACAAGTGGTACGGTCAACACCGTAGTGGCCGTAGCGTATCCGACACCCCTGCACGTTTGGGCTGCGTGACCAGTCCAGGCCCAATGGTTAACGCAGCCGAAATCTACATCACGGAGCCATAACTGTATTGTGTGCAAGCATGCAATGCAAGATGTGCAGATTGAGTCGATTGGATACGAAAACGTCTGCCACCGCCCTATTCCGAAATATAAAACGGCCGAAAAAAAGCTTCTGAAATTTACAGTGGGCACGTGTTTTCAGGATCCTGCATTCTGCGTTTCAGAGGAGTGTTCGCATTGAATTTTGGCTTCTCCTATTGTTTGTTTCCTATCATTGCTTCCCCAGGAGAAAGAGTCAAGCGAGGACTACAATGTGGCGTGTATTCTGACACTACCGCCGTACCAGCGGAAGGGCTACGGCAAGCTTCTCATCGAGTTCAGTGAGTCAACAGTGCCTTGAATGATGGTATCTCCTCGCATGAACTTTCCTGTGCGGGCATGCACCGGTGGTCGGTTTCTTCCTCTTCACATGATGTGCTGAAGAAACTGAGTGCGAATGTCAAGCTGGGGAGTGTGCACTTTTCCAGGTTTTTTTTAATTTCTTTTTTATGTCCTATATCTGTTGTTGTCTTTTAGGCTATGAGCTATCCAAATTTGAAGGCAAGACCGGTACACCGGAGAAACCTCTCTCTGATCTCGGTCTTTTGAGCTACCGCAGCTACTGGTCTGATGCGATCCTGGAGATTCTCACTGAGCAGCTGAAGCGCGGCAGTCCGAGTAATCCACCGCTTTTGTGCATCAAGTGAGTCGATGTGTTCTTTCGGCTTGGTCGTGTTTGGTAATGCTGGTGGTGGTGGTGGTGGTGATGTTGTTGTTGTTCATGGCGCTGCTAATTCTCCTTCTTGCGCTGCTGTTGATGGTGGCGGTATTTGCTGGTGCTATTGTTGCCATGCCTGTTGTAGTTGATGTGTTGGCTTTGGATTTGGCGAATGTTAACTTAGGAGCAGTACTGCTTAGGAGTGTGGATTCCTTTTCTCGCTTCGTATGTATTATATTTCGGCCTACTCTAATTTCAGAAATTTTCGGTGCTCAATATTTTCGGTGTGAGGGCAAAAGGCCAGGTTAGGTGAACAGAAATTTTCGGTACAGAGAAGCAGTTCCCCATTGGATTATGTGTGTTAGTGTTTGTTCGGTGTATTGAAATTTTATGTATGCAACAGATGCACCGAAAGTACCGAAAATAAAAGTGCACCGGAAATTTGTGAAATTACAGTATTTTGTTCCTGTGCTCCTCTCTCGTGTTTTGTTTCCAGCGAGGTATGCGAGATGACTAGTATTCGTAAGGATGATGTGATCTCCACGCTGCAGCACCTGAACCTCATCCACTACTACAAAGGCCAATACGTACTCTCGCTCAACAAGGACGTCATTGACACTCACACGCGCTCCATGTCCAAGCGGCGCGTGCGAATCGACTCCAAGTGCCTGCACTGGACTCCCAAGGATTGGTCAAAACGCGGCAAATGGTAACCTGTTCTTGCTGCTTATGTTTGTGAATGTAAACAGCTTCTAGGATTTTAAACTGATAGGAATTACGTTCGACACTTGTTTCAGTGTTGTCTGTTTTGCACGTTATGCTCCTGCTGCCCCAGTCTTTTAAATGTTGAATTTTGTAAATAGTTTCATTGTATCAAAGGGTTTTCAAACTGTACATACGATCACGTGTACATAGGGAAGAAATTGCACTATTTGCAGCAAGGACTTTTGACACTTTGTCTAGGGAAGTAATTGTCCGCATGTTTTTTTGTGGTGTCTGACTTCCTAATTCTGGCGACCGCATGGTATTTCACCAAACTGGTTCGAGTGTGTCCAGATCAGTCAATAGTTATCATGGCTCAATGTGGCCACCTGTGCCAGCATGTCACTCTCTTCTTTTAGTCTTGTTACCATGTCTTCTACTCGGTGTTGTTATTATCAGTATTACTCTTGTTCGCAGTAGAACTTAGATTCCTTATTCGTCTTTTTCTTTTCTTTTTTTTTCCATTATGGGTGAATAGTTTGTTGAGGCATATTTCCGATTCTATGAGTATATTGCTTGATTGCTTCTGTGCCCACATTCACTCTGGCCTGCGACCTGCTGTACCTTGTCACAAGGGTGGACTGTCATTTTTCTATGCATTACGTTAATACCAAGAGTACATAACCTGTGATAGTCATGTAAAGGCCTCTTTTACGGGCAAACAGAATACAATTGACAGTGGCATGGCGAATGATTAGAACACAACACCAAAAAGAGTACATAACCTGGTTATGTACTCTTGTTTTAAAATACTTATAGATAACATATTTTAACGTCAATTAAATTTAACAATCTCCGGATTTTTGTGGGTTAGCGAGGTGAAATTCTAACGAATTCTGTCTCAAAACCAGCGAATGACTATGCATGCACATGTCGTTTCGCACATAACGCCTTCTTTCAAATTCGTAACTCGTTAGAATTAAATGTTACTGGTCTTACAGTACAGTACTGAGTATAGTACAATCATGCGGTTGGACTGCATGGAGGTAGATCTACACTGTCACTCAGCTCGGGGCCAGGGAGTCATCAAATATAAAAATTAATGGCTCGCGCAGATCAGTTATCTCGATCAGTTATCTGAGCTCATTTTTTCTTCAGAAACATGCTATCTCTTCTGCATGTGTATCTCAACTATCACTGCACTGAGACTAGTGAGAGGGTTCAGGAAGATGATCTGTCTGCATGCACCAGATATCGCAGTTCCGTTACTGTATACGTTACTCAGCAGAAATCATTTTAAATTATTGATTTTTAGGTCTGGCCCTAGCGCCTGCTTCTGATTTCGCGAAAAAAATATTCCACATGCACAAGCGGCTTGAAGCCCTGCGCTTCCTCTATTAGCCCCTGAAGTTAGTTGCCTCCACCTTCTCTTTCACAAAAAAACACTGACCATTTCTCACTTGACCAGTTGCCATAAAATGATAAAGTATAAAGGCAGCTAGCCCCGATTTGACATCTCAGTCATCCGGCAGTGATGCGCGATCACCACGCATATGCACAGACTGCCAGTCATGAGTCAGCCGGCAAAATGAAGTGTTCCAGCCGAAAACGGTCCATTTTCAGGTACATTGCGCAAGCGTGAAAATAATGGCGACGTGGCCTCGCGCAGCTCGCTCCCGAAATCCGTGACGTGTCGCAAAATTTGGTTGTTCTTCTTTCACATCTTCACTTTTTATATTGACTTTGACAATGGCGAGTAGAATTGCAGCTGCTGTCTTGGCCTTGTGCCTTAGTTTTACTGTCCTCTGCGGCGGTGCTTTCGCCGAGGGAGATACGTTTGGTCGGCTCCTGGTTTCGAAAACCATTCTCAATGAGCATATCGTTGAGGGCAAGGACGTAACTGTACATTATGAATTGTACAATGTAGGAACTGGGTACGTTCGTGGTGAATTGCATCCCTCAAAGCCTTGTGACCGGTGGTGGAGCTCGACGTTTGTTTTCCTTGTTGGTTCATAGACCTTGCCTGGATGTTGTTCTTGAGGACGAGTCATTCCCGGCCGAGATTTTCAGCGTTGTGCGTGGACTCCCCCGTGCGCGATTTGACCGCATCTCAGCGTATCCTACACACATGTCTAATTCTAAAATTTAATAGTATGCATTATCTGTGACGAATACCATCACCTACAACAATCAGAAGGAGTTTATTTGCAGTGCTAACATGCACTTCAGCTGTAGATGGTGCAGGACATAGTGCGGAGAATTTGCCACAGAATTCTGCTACAAATTTGAATGTGCTCAGCCTTCTTTGTTCTTCACTTACATGTAGTTGAAGTATACACTTACGGTACGTGCACTCATGAGATCCCGTGGCTTAGGGAGTAGATGTGACAGTATCACCTCATGTAGGTTGTGATGTAAGGTTGATAAGCTTTATGGATATTGAAGGTTGCCATTCAAATTTGAATCTATGGTGGGTCTATGGTTGCTGTACATAGTTTCAGCTATTTCCGTAACTCGCAGTCGTATCCACAGATCATCCAATGTAAGTCACACCGTCGTGTTCAACGTCAACTACGTTGGCTACTTCAACTTCACTGCTGCTCAAATCTCCTATAAGACTGAGGAGACTGCCGAGGCAATGGTAAGTTCTGCAAACTTTCACTTCACATGAATTGGCCTGATGCCTTTCATTTTCAATGTTTTAGTTCTGGTCAATCACTACCAGGTAGGAGCAATTCATGTCAACCTGTTTTCATATTGTAAAGCAGTCCATCCCAGGGTACGGGGGGTAAAAAAATGTCCTGTTCGTGAAATTTAAAAACACGCGATGATAGCAATCTGGGTAGTGGCCGAATTTGGGCTGGTCCCTGAAGTAGCAAAGAGACCATAGCGCTTGCGTGTCCAACTCGACAAGGAAAGGTCTGTGCCAACATGTATGCAACCTTGACTGTACAGACAGTCTGTGTGCATGTACCGTGTAGTACCGTTGATCCCCCAAGCCGTGTCGCTTCCCAGCTGGTTTTTCGGCAGGGGGCGGGAATTAGATCAAGTCGTTCAAGTGCGGTACGATGTACAACAAAGCAGAAGATTAGACCTGGAATGCTGGATTGTGCACATTTTCATCCGGCACTCACACTTATTGTGCACAGCAGTACATGCGTCGCTTCAACATCGTATTTCGTTGTATACCCCAACGTCGCTTCACAGGCAGAAATTCGACAGGGGGCGGGAATTAGAGCGGGGGCGGATCAACAGTACTTTACGGTATGTTCTCCGTGTCACAGACTTGTCTAATGTCACGCACCGAAAGCGGGCAATCGTGCAGCAATGCTATCAGTGTATCACATCATGCCTCTGCAATCTGTCGTTTGCAATGAAATAGAAATCCACTTGGGGTTTTTTTTTTACCACCCGTCCCTTTCTGTGACTGTCCGGATTGTTCTATTTTCGAATCTTACGGCAACCCCTTATTTCCCTCACACCGTATCATCTTCACTCAGCCTCGATAAGAACCAGAATAACTTCAACCTCCATCTCTCTCTCTCTCTCTCTCTCTCTCTCTCTCTCTCTCTCTCTCTCTCTCTCTCTCTCTCCTTGCTCTCTTTCTCTCCATCCTCTCTGATGTTGGATAAGGGGTTATCCAGCATTATCGATAATTTTCACGAAACGAACAAAAAGTTAAGTTCGGACCCAACCCCACCCCCCTGAACGAAAATATATTGACTGGACAGCAAGAATGCCTTCATGTCTCACATATCAATATTTTTTCTAAACGAAACTCCCCTTGACCCACCCACCCATAAACGAAACTTTTTCTTTATTAACCCTTTAGGGCCCACAATTATTTCAAGAAATGCACTGCATACGCGAGCCCGGGTACTTATCTGGTCGTAACTTTGGTGTCCTTTGGCCGATTTTGGTGATCTTGGGCTTTCTGGAAAGCTCTTGGCCAGAGGAACACAGCGATAGCCAGCAATACATCATTCGATCCACAGAACCAGCGCCGCAGCGCGATACGGCGCTCCAAAGCCAGCATTGCGAGCGCCCAACTCAAATTCTCTGCCATTTCAACAAATTGCATCGCAGATCGCTCAAATTTTTTAACTGGAGAGCTGAGAAACATGCCTTTGCGATGACGTGAACTATCTGTAGCTGCGTGGGCCGCGAGTCAGGGAAAACCCCTAAAACGAGTTCAAAATGCACGCGCTCGAGTTGACTCTGCTGAGCGAATTTAGTTCGAGTCTCGTATCTCCGCTCTCCAAACTCGGATCGCTTTCGGGTTTTTTCGAGCCGATAGCTGAGACAATTCTAATGTCGATAGCCCTTTCGATTGTCCGATTTGGTCAAGGGACGGCCGAGTTACGCCAGGTTGCGCTTTGAAAAGTATGCACTGTACACTGGTACGGATATATCCGTACTATGGGCCTCAAAGGGTTAATGCGATTAATAGTATAAGTGAAGCGGACATTACAAAATGATGAATGAGAATACATGTATCTAAAATGGTTGTTCCTAATCGATTTTCTTGAGACTATCATCAGGGAAAATCGTTTCACAATAGAGGCTATACGGAGAAACAAACTACTTATAGGTTATCGGATAGTGGGAAGTATGCAAGGTGAGGTGTGAAAAAAAACTAAAGTGGGAGAGAAGACGAAAAAAATTAGCAGAAAAGATGTGAGAGTGTTCTGACGGTGTGAGCTACTACAAAAGGTGAGTGAAATGAAGGCGTGGAAGCAGGTGAATGTGATTTTCCCTGATGATAGTCTCAAGAAAATCGATTAGGAACAACCATTTTAGATACATGTATTCTCATTCATCATTTTGTAATGTCCGCTTCACTTATACTATTAATCGCATTAATAAAGTTATTGTCTCCTCGTCACCTTTTCAGAAACTTTTTCTCTTCGTGTAAAAGATCGATAATTGTGGAGTATAGGTGACAGCTAAGTGAGTATAGGTGACAGCAGACAACACTGCGAAGAAGTTTACAATCACAAAAATCGGCAATTTATTTCAACTTTCATGCTACGCGCTCAGGCAATGTCTATCTGCTCTCTGGTTGGCTATCTAAATTTACAATTCACCGGTCACATTCACAGGCCAGAACATGTGTTGCTACTTCATCATTCCTCCCTCACTTTTCCTTGTGTTCGAATGATACCAAGTTGTAGCCAGCGAAGAGTGTTCGTGTGAAGAAGCACGACATGGACATGCTACTTGGTCGAATCGAAACTATGGCTTCAGGTCTAGCCGACTTATCAACCGTCAAGTCTGGTCTTTAATTTCAATTTTGTTTCCTGTTCCTGTGTTTAGATCACCTTCTCCAGTGCCCCAGGCATCGCAGAAGTCAACGGTCTGGACAAGTACAACCGCCGCTATTCTCCCCATTTGGTAAGTGTGTGTGTGTAGTGTTCTGTATCTATCTCTGCTTTGCCCCGAACCAGTCATTCCCGCTGGCACCCATGCTGGCCAGAAGGGAACACATTCATGTTATAGTACTGTGCTGGCGCGTGCAATCTAACCCTCGGGCTCCTATAGTTGAGTGTCAACATGGGCTTGCTTACCCAGTGCATGCTTTGCCCGTGCACCATGAACAAGAAGGCGTCGTGGTGTACATGTACGCCCATTCTCTTCTCTATGGTGAAAGAACCGGACCGTACTTGTGCGCAAGCATTTCCCATCGACTGTTGAAATGCACCGGTATCATAGAATGCAATTACAAACAAGGCCGGTTCTGGAAGCTCGAGGTAGAGTGCTCAATGTACGAATGTACAGAGTACACACACACAACAGAGGCGAAAGGCTGTGTTAACTGTAACTTAAATATCTAGGCCTGCTCGTAGAGAATTCGATAGTGAATGCTGCTGTCTGATGATCGCTCCGATGCGTGAAACTTTAAGTTACAGCTAACACAGCCTTTCGCCTCTGTTGTGTGTAGAATGCAATTATGCATGTTGGAAAACCAGGTTTGACTTTCACAGGCTACGGTGCCTACAGAGAAGATGAACATACACACGTTGAGTCACATGCACACTCATATCTGCTGGAATGTGTCCTTCGTGTTCAACAGCTCCTTCATCAGTTTTGTCTAATCTGCTGTATTTCCCCGTTTTTGCTAATCTTTCAGGCTGACTGGCTCGGATTTGCCCTGATGGTCTTTCCCGTCGTTGGACTCCCATTCTTCCTCTGGAGACGCAGCTTCAACAGATATTCAACCGCAGAGCCCACGAAGAAGAGATCATAAAAAAATTGCTGAGAATCCTTCGTTGTGTATAATATTGTGTTGTTTGTTCATGTGTCCACATCTTGATTGCCATACTCCAGGCCCTCAAACCGGCATCATCGTACTGAGATGTCCATTTTATTTAGGTTTGTATCATAATAATACCTTTTTTTCTCTTTTCGTTTGAATGACATCGCCATGTAACTACGAAAATACCAATTGCCTGGATGGCATGCGTGAACCACACACGACTTGTTGTGCTGTTGCCGGTGCTGGCTTATGTCTTCTGGTACTGCTCTGTAATGTACGCTTGTCTCTGGGTGTTTGAAACCCGGCATCAAACTCTTGCTGTAGCTCAGTCTTTGCTCTAACTAACGAGCATAGTTCCCGATTACTGCTGTCATACTCTCCGTGCCGCCGCCACCGCAAGGTCCGCAGCATTCTGCAGTGCACTGCAGTTGAATATCGATTATCCGACCGCCTCTGGGCAGCGGGCCGGCCGTGGAAAGTGTTCGGTATATCACAGTACGCGCAACAACAGTCGTTTTTGTAAGTTTTGACCGGGGGTCGTAAAATACCCGTATTTTACGAAGTTCCCGTACGAAAATGCATAGCTTGAGCCGCGAAAATGTGTAGCTAGCTTGAGCCGCGTTCGGTTCGAAAACCGGATAATCGATGTTCAACTGTACATCAGGGACTTGTCAAAAACGACTCGTACCACGGTACTTGACGACTCCCTGATGTACATAATTATTGTATTAAAGTGACAAGAATTAGTTGCAGCCGTGGCAGCGATATAATCAATTGTATGAATTTTCGTCGACTTCAAGAATACGAGCCACGAGGCACTTCTTCCCACACGCAACATGCGAAAAATTACATCCAAAACGGGCCACAACTTTATTAGGGAACGCACGAACTCTTTTGGATACGAACTGCAATTCGTACAGTTTGTGTGACGACTTCACGTCTACGCGTGTGCGAGGCCTACAAATTGTATAAGTACGTTAAGTGTGAGCACGACTGCCATGTTTATGCGTTTTGCTGACGCATGGGCGTGTGTTCATGATCGCAGTGTGAGAAACGCTTCTTTGTTGTCAATGTTCACCAGTAGAACGGTAAAGATTAAAAAAAGAAAAGAAGAAAGATAGAAGAACATCTGCATGGCGTCCAGCCTGCTTGTCCGCACTACATGTACATGTATATCACTAAAATAATGTAAGGCCATGTAAAATATACATTGAATGTTTATTAGTGCAATTAGGACGGTATAATCGATGCAGACATGGCCAGACAACAACGAGTTCATGGAATTTTTAAGGATTTTTATGTTATTCAAAATCGATTTTCGTGTTCCGCTCATCAGTGAATAGTATCGGAACTGAGGAGCGGGATGAGACGGAAGAGAGCGACGTGAGCAAAAAGTCAGCTGTATTTTGTCACTTGTTATCACGTCCAGATTGTCTTAGTGTGTACGATGATTCTCACTTTTCTGTTTTGTGCCGTGCAAGTTATGTTAACCCTTTGTGAGTCCACTGGTTTCGGAGAAAATGACCAAATTTTCCATTCCGACAATAATCCCCTGTAACTCCACAGTTTTTGAGAATATGTAATTAGAAGTTGTGTTTTTCTGAATGGAATCGTTCGGCTGAATCCAAAAAACTATGTTAGAATGTTGCCATGGTTACCAATGTTGCCATATTAGGCACATATTGTCATAATCAAGTGTATAGCCGCGTTATTTACAGAGCGCACCATAGGAAGGAAATGAAACCATACTTTTATGTACAAATATACAGTAGACAAGATAGAAACTCACAGCACTGAGATAAGATATCCTTCACGGGAAGTGGCGTGCATGGTAAGCGGCGTAGCAGTCGTGGTCGCTCGTGATGTGGAGGTGAACATCGCACGTAGTGCAGTAGGTTACACACTGGTGCTGCTTGTTACCCACTTCTGTGCAGTTTCTGCAGTTCTTCCTTTTCCTCACTCCAGGTATGTGAAGCTGAGCAACAGGAACCTGGACATCCTGCGGAACAGGCACTGGGCGATACGAGCGCTTCGGTGGCGGTGCATGCTCATCAATCGATGACAGCTGCCGGATGAGGTTACAGCGGAAATCCGAGTGCTGCAAGTTGCATCGTCGACTTATCACCCCTGGATGCTGGCTCTGCCACAAGTGAAAGAGGCGGTATGCATTGACAGCGCACACGTCGACCATATCCAAGAAGAGACTCTTCCAGTATTTCTTCGTTTTGCGAAGCACACGGTGCGTTTCGATCAGCTGATCGAACGTGTCGACTCCACCCATGCTGCTGTTGTAGTCTCTGATGCACATTGGCCTCTGCACTTCCATTTGCTGGTGTGCACCATCAATCTTGACATTTCTTGTTACTGTGTCATGCTCATGGCCCTGATGTATGTTGCTGTACATTGACACACACCGCTTGTCCTTCCATTGCTGGTACAGGTGATCTCCGTTGCGAACATAGCGTGTTGCACCTCGCTCTGCATGTTTCTCGAACTGTTTCATGTCGGTCCGCAATACGGCTGGAAATCCAGTGCGGTTCGCGCGGACGGTGCCAACCAACGATATTTGCTTGGTACGAAGAGATGTGGCCAGGGTTTCGGAAGTGTAAAAATTGTCCGTGTAGATCACACTTCCGGCGCGCACGTCACTGACCAGCCGCATCACCACAGCATGAGTCAGGCCATTTTCACCTCCAGGTTGCTGGCCTGTGTAAACTTCAAAGTTTACAACAATGGAGCTTTGGGCGTCGCAGGCAGCGAAGACCTTGAAGCCCCATTTGACGGGCTTTTTGGGCATATACTGCGTAAAAGGAGCGCGTCCCTTGCACTTGACCATGCGCTCGTCAACACTAACGCACTTGCCAGGGATGAACAAACGCTTGCAGGCCGCCTGCAGATGGTCGTGAAGGTATCGCACCTTACGAAGTCGATCATTTATATCCTCTGCCCTGAAGTCCACAATCTTGATGAAGCACATCAGCGCTAAGTACCTCCGGTAGGTTCGAATCATGCAGCGTGCATAGTTTCCGTTGTACAACGACGTAACGCGCCAGTAGTCCCTCGTCGCAGGCAGAGGATGAAATCCCTGGAAGAAGAGAAATGCAAGGAGGCCGTAAAACTCATTACGGTTGGTCTCCTTCCACACACCATCCGTCTGGTACGTCTTTTTTTCAGCGATATGCTCGTGCGCATACAAATTTGTAAACTTGACAATTGAATCCACAACTTCGTCCGGGAAATATAGTTTGAAGAAATCAAGTTCACATGTTGGAGCGAAATTATCAGGTAGGTTCAAACCAGTGCCAGTTATGTTGAACTCAGGTGTATTGGTTTGCAGCTGGTCAACATCATCATAGCCACTACAATTTTCGTACTGTATACCACGTCCTCGTCCTTGCCCTCTTGCAGCTCCGCGTCCTCGCCCTCTTGCAGCTCCACGTCCTCGCCCTGTCGCAACTCAATGTCCTCGCCCTGTCGCAGCTCCACGTCCTCGCCCTCTTCCACGCGCGGGGACACCTACTGCTTGGCCTCTGCCTCGTCCAGCGCCACGTCCACGAGCAGCGACGGGAACAGGAATAGCGATATCGTCAGCCGAATCGGATCCTATTTGCTCCAAGTCGGAAAAGAGATCGTCATTCAGGCGATCTTCCTCGTCAGACGAAATAAAATCGTTGTCCGAGTCGCCTACCTCGTCGCCTGAAGAGCAAGCGATATCCTCTACTGGGAGATCTGCTTGGTCCGCGTCTTGTATTAGGCGAAGCGCCTCGTCTGCATCCATCGCTGGATAAGTCCAAATTCTAATTTTGACATAATTGCAAAGGCTCTTTCAAAGCGTGCTATCAAAAAAAATTTAGTGGCGACCTACATCATGTTTAGTACCTACGTCACGGACATTTTCTCAGGTACGCGGTGGTGAAGTCTCGGCGCGATGCGGTAAACCAGTCAAGCGCGACGATCAAAAATGTGACGCGCATTTGAAACGAGCGAAATCGCTCGTTGAGCGCACAAAGGGTTAAGGTGGCAGTCTGGGTTCAGAGGGTCAAAAAACAAAGTTTCGATTTTCTGTATTTTTTCACTGGCAGCGTCTTGTGTATGGTCCAAAGGGTTTATCCTGAAAATTTGAGCGTAATCGGGTGCTTCCTTCCGGAGATATAGCCGCGCAAAGTCTGCACAATTGTTTTTGAAATACTGAAATATCAGCAAATTTCTACAAAATTTAGGTTTGCACACTATTCCGATTTTTACCGTCAATCTTTGAGCGATTTCATTAAAATTTTCTGGAGCGACTCCTGGTACTCCTCTGCGCTGCAGACTGACAGCCGCGCACGATCTTTGTCACCATGGCAACCAAGATAACTTTTGCGCATGCGCAAATTCAAAAAAATTCAAATTTCGACTCTCATGATCTCAGCTGATCGCTCTGCTGTTGAAACTAGTTACTTTTGGAGTAATTGTTTTGGAGTAATTGTTTCTTGGAGCTAACCCCTTCGTTGGCTACTATGGGGAAGTCTAGAGCCAAGGGAAAGCCCGGACGATCTAAGAAAAGGAAAAGAACGTTCTATGGAGTGTCTCAGGCGCCGAAGGCTCCCTCTGGTGAAATTTCGCCTGCAAAACAAATTCCTGACTTGCCACTGTCTGATGACGACCTTGAAGTGTCAGCTGAAGCCACGTCTTCAAACAGCGATAGTGATGGAAGTGGCGGTGAAGTCGACAGCAGTTCCTCCGACAGTGACTTGGATGAAGAGTGTGAGGAAGGGGCGCATGGATTTCGCCTGATTGATCTCGAGTGCCTTCAGCAGCTTTTGTCAGCTGCAGTTTGTTGCAGTGGCTGTAATGGCGCAGTCACGATCAGCGAATCGCAACGGGGAGGCCTTGCATCATGCCTGGAGCTTTCCTGTGTTAACTGCGGCGACATAGCAAGCGAATTTATGTCCAAGAAGTTCAATCGGGTCTGGGAGGTGAACAGACGAGCAGTATTCGGAATGCGACTGATTGGCCGTGGACGTCAATCAATGGTAAAGCTGGCGGGTGCACTGAATATGCCATCACCTATGAGTCGGTCGACATTTTACAGCCATGCTAAAGGCCTGCATTCCGCGTCCAAGAGCGTCGCTGAGCGTAGCATGACTGAGGCAGCTGAGAAAGCAGTGTCCGCAGCAGATGGGGGTAGCGATATCGCTGCTTCCTATGACGGTACCTGGATGCGCCGAGGATTCGCATCGCTCTTCGGAGCCTTCACTATAATTGCATATGATGTCGGCAAAGTGGTGGACTGCGAAGTGCTTTCAAAGTTTTGCCACAAGTGCACGCACTTGGCGTCTAGAAAAGAGAAGGGAGAGCTAACCAAAGATGACTATGATCGACAGATTGCCGAACACGATTGCTCAGTCAACACCACTGTATCAGCTCCTGCCATGGAGAGTGCAGCCGCCAAGACTCTGTGGGCCAGGTCCTTTGAGAGCCGCAAGCTGAGGTACACCACCTACATTGGTGATGGAGATACCAAGAGTTTTAAGGCTGTGCGTGACGCTTGTCCGTATGGGCCCGAGGTGCCTGTAGTCAAGGAGGAATGTGTCGGCCACGTTCAAAAACGCATCGGTACCAGCCTAAGAAAGCTGAAGAAAAACCTTGCGGGCAAGAAGCTTGCTGATGGGCGCACTATAGGCGGACGTGGTCGCCTCACGGATGCCATGATCGACAAGCTGCAAGCCTACTATGGCATGGCTGTGCGGAACAACAGCGGAGACTTGCAAGCCATGGCCAGGGCCATATGGGCATCCCTCATGCATCGTGCATCCAGCGACAGTAAACCTCAGCACCAGTATTGTCCGCCTGGAATTAACAGCTGGTGTAGATGGCAGCAGCAACAGGCAGGTGGTGATGTCTACGCCCACCACAATATCCTGCCAGAGGCAGTATGGAAGGAACTGAAGCCGGTCTACATTCGGTTGTCCGACCGGAGTTTGCTCGAGCGCTGCCAGAAGGGTGCTACGCAGAATCGCAACGAAGCGTTCAATGGACTCGTGTGGCAGTTGTGTCCAAAGACAGGCTTTGCATCCGCTCCCACTGTCCAGATGTGCGTCTACCTGGCCGTGGCCTGGTTCAATGATGGAGGTGTGGCAGTGAAACGCGTTCTGGACGAGATGGGCCTCCCTACTGGACACCATACGACACGTCTCATCAAGCTGCTAGACCGTGAGAGACAGGCACATGCTGCCAGAAAGAAGTCAGAAGAAGGGAAGAGGTCACGAAAGAAGCGAAGGAGGATCAGGAAAGGCATCCAGGATGAGCAGCAAGAGGAAGAAGGTTTGACATATGAAGCTGGTGGCTTCGACTAAGTTCTAGTAAGTTCTAGTTGGACAGACATACCTCCATCTGTACTTGCACAGAGCACTTTTTTTCTCCATTTTCCACTGAGTCCCGTACCTCTTAGACAGCGTAGCGAAGAACCTGTAAGTCACAGACCCCATAAACCATACATTTTTGGAAACTGTGAGCATTTATCAAGGTGCTAAGTGTCATGGATTTTTATATTTGTCTAGTAGCTTTGAGTAAAGTGCTACTGATCGAGGACCTAAATTTTGCGCGATTGCATGATTTTTGTTTGACAGCTTGAGTACTTTGTTCTGAATATGATTTCAAAATTCCGCTCCACTTAGCACCTAGGTATATGTGAAGGAAATCCTGTGGAGCACTCAGTTTCTACCCAGCTTCTTTCTGCGTTTGCATATTGCGTCTAAGGTATTGGTGGTACGGCATAATCGCAGATTTGACTATTGTGTCTGCGGATTCCCATGTGTGAGCTTGATTTATACTTCATTGGACTTAGTGAAATACACTGGGTATGTGGTCAAGATTTGAGCAAAATTCATCAATTATTATGGAAGTTACGGCTGTGTTCATGCGGTCGGGCCGCGAACCCAGACTGCCACCTTAAGCAGTTGAAGGTTCTGGAAGCTGTATGTATTCGTGTGCATAATCCTGTTCTTTGTAAACAAAAGAAGCATGTAGTCGCGCTAAAGTTGTTCTCGTAGCTGGTTATCAGATGTAAATGTTGTGTCATGTTGCACTGTATCACCTCTTGCTTTGTGGCTGCACTCAGTTATATACGTTAGCACTGTGTTTGACACCTATTATGTAATGCTGTAGCACTTCCTTTGTTGTTCACACTTTTAATTAATTATGCTGTTATAAAATGTTCTATTTTTGTACACAGTACCCTCAGTTCCGATACTATTCACTGATGAGCGGAACACGAAAATCGATTTTGAATAACATAAAAATCCTTAAAAATTCCATGAACTCGTTGTTGTCTGGCCATGTCTGCATCGATTATACTCCTAATTGCACTAATAAAATTGCTTTCTCCACGCCGACTCTTTGAATGTTTATCGTCAGATTTTCCCGAGAAATCGGGGCGGACGTATTTCATTTCATTTTTTATTTTGCATGTATGGCTGTATGGTAGGTGTTCGCAACCCCTGGACATGCCTCTTTCTTCGCTTTTCTTTTTTTGAAGCCATTTTGCACAGGATGAGATAAATCCATGTGATGCAGATGAATCGTCAGCCACGAATAAAATCTTGCAAGATAATTTTGAGGACGCAAATAGGGAAAAGTGAAACAACCAACGTGCAACGTAGGACAAAAAAGAGAATCAGGCAGCTGATAATCTCTTTCACTTTTCAAGCCTATAGCACCTTCATGCACATGTATGATTCAATCTGCGGACTTCGCCTTCCAAGATCTACAGCCTAGCCACGCTCATTAGAGGCCGTAATCGCCGTATAGGCATACATGTACATGAAGATTGTAGTACATACAGTTTGGTTTGGTTTGGTTTGGTTTTTATTATTTCAGTTCGTTGCCTCAACAGTACAAAGTACAAATATCAAGAGGGACGAACAAAAAGAGAAAATAAAACATAGCAGAGAGGAAGATGCAACTGAAAGGAAAGAAAAACGGAGAAGGAATGTGGACTGGGCGGATTCATGAACCATTACTAGAGCAGGGCAATGCATGAACAGAAGGGGCAAGTCCGTCGATATTCATGTTTGAAAAATTCCAAGCCTTATTTTATTGGTGAAATACATTTTCAAAAAGGAGGGGGTATAGGGATATAGTCAATTTGTCGTCATTTAGAGCGTGCAAAAGTTCTGTAGAAAATGATCTGATGTCCTCACTTCCTTTCAAGTGAGCAGGGAGGGCATTCCACATCAGGGATGCTCTGGAGGAAAAGGAATTGTACCCTACCATGGATTTATACAAGCAAATTGACAAATTGTTTGTTGTAGTTCCACGAGTTGACCGCTTAGAGGTGGGCAAAGGGAAAAGACTGCGTAAGCATGAGGCAGGCTGAACAATATGACAAATAAACGTAAACGTAAGAAATTGATAAATGTATCGATATTCAAGGTGTTTTATTTGAAGAGAAGCAAGAAGGGGTGGTACAGCATCATAATATGAAGCACCGCAGGTAACTCGTACAGCTCTACGGAACAAGGTAAACAATCTCTCCCTGGACTGTGCTGATAGGTGGGATGCGTAAACAGGGAAACAATACTCAAAGTCGGGATGAATCACACTAAGCAGGTACTGGCGACGGGCAAATGCTGCCATTTGGCGGAAGGTGCGTCGCAACGCGCCTATCTTGCGTGACACCTTGCTGGTGAGGTGATCTACGTGTGGAACAAATGAGAGCTTGTTATCGATAAGGATACCAAGGCAGCGAATTACACTCACTTCCCTTAAGGTAGTGCCACCCAGCTCAACAAGAACGGGTCTTTGTACGTCAGGAGCATTCTTCGGCAAGATCCTCATGACCACGGTTTTGTCAACATTAACGCTCATGCCCAGTGATCTTAGTTCATTGTGTACATATACCAGAACTAAAAAATAAAATAATTCGCCCGGGAGGGCAAAAAATCGGGGCGGGCGCGCGCTGACGATAAACAGTCAGTCTTTTTTTACTTGGCCTAATCCCGGAATTTCGCTGTGGCGCCAACCCATCTGAGCTGCACATGCTGTGTTTCTATGTTACTATGTATCCTTGCTTCTAGCATGAGTGGATTCAAAGAAGCATTTTTGCGATCCGCGACCGTGCTTGCTGATGTGACCTCAAAGCTCAATGCGAGGGTGTACGTCACCATAGCATTCGTGTAGCTGGGTATAACTTTTACCATGTACGAGAACTCTTGAACCTTTTGTACATTTTAGTTGGGGTGAAAGGGGTGATCCGGGTACCCGTTTGTTTAGCTGCTGACCCGTTAGCAAACGAGTACCCGTTAGTCGTGTACGACGGTACAGTACGGTAATATTAGCTGATTTGCACAGTTGTTCAATTTGATGTACAGGTTGAATGTGTTGTTGCTTGTTCGATCCTGCTAAATTAGACAATTTAAACTGTTTTGCATGTAGCGCAGTAAGTGCGCATGCTGCGCTTGTCGCGTTGTAGTGCACTTGCTGTGAATTACATGACTTTGCATGCCCTCCTGGCACGAAATGTATAGTAACTGTCACTATTGGCTGCTAAAGGGTACCCGATAACCAGCCCGTTAAGCCAGGTACCCGTTTGTAACCTTAAAGGGTAACCGTTTCACCCCTACATTCTAGCTACAAAGAAGGTCCAAATCACACATCGCATTGCATGCCCATTGCGAAAGTTCACCCAAGCCCGAACATGCATCAAAGTTTGTGGCAGCCACAAAGATACCATGTACGTATACGCACTCTCAATTTCCAATATGCAGCGACCAATTATGCTACAGTTCGCCTGCACACTCTGTTGATTCCACAGAAATCAACATGGTGTGGAATTACTTGCACAAATAGCATGCATATTCCACTTCACCAAAACAACACAAAATCATGATATTGAAAAATGTTCAAGCCCTAGAAAACCATGATCTGACCAGTCAAGACACTCTCCTACAATCACATGGACTTGCAAGCGAATGAAAGGCAGGCCATTCAAACAGTATTGATGTAAATAAGATTACAATGACTGTGCTCTTTGTACACAGATCACTCTGTCAATGTAATGAAGCTGCCGGCATGCTTATACGAATTCAATGATCTTTTTTTTGTGTGCATGTGTGTGTGTGTGTGTGTGGTTCAAGATAGTTACACGTGCGTCGATCTCAAGTTCCATTAGCCAATGCACTGGGCGGAGAAAGCTGTAGGCACCGCAATCGTCGCCAGGTCGTTCCCGCTCGGTACGGGCAGAGGATCGGGTATGGGTATCAGAGGTGGTGGTGTTGGCATGTCCACTGCGCATTCAGCTGGGTTCTCTGTGCACACCTGTACAAGACACACACACACACACACACACATACACATACACATAAATCCAGATTTAGCGCTAAATTTGTTTATGCTTGTGGCCCTATGTGTTTATAAGCATACTGTTGGGTAGACACGAGTGTCAGTTGTCTGATGATTGCCTAGCGGCATGAAACTCAGAGTTACAACCAACATGAACGTCCTCCGCTGAGTCTGCTATACACATACACATATATAAATTTGATCGATGTGGATCAGAGAAATGCCACTATAACTATCATGAGTCAATCTCCGCACAGCTAGCTGTTTCGACCCTGTTAAGTCTCAGCAGCGGAGCTCAGAGCCACTGGTCAAACCGCGATCGCAATGCAGTCCAGTCAATAACAACGTATTTTTATTCTATTTTTTTAATCAACTCGAAGCATCAAAATCGAAGTGCTCTAACTGCGAGAAACACAGCAAGCTTTGCACTTGTCCATGGCTGTGTTAAATTAATTTGTAAAAGAATTACAATCAATATTAAATTTCGTTTGAACTCAGATGGTGAGCCAAGGAGAAATTTGTAATTATGGAAAAAATTAATGTGGGCACAAGTTATGCGATCGAGTCCACCAACTGAACCAGATTTTGAACAGTCAGACGTGCACAATCCAGCACAAAACTGACAAAGAGTACTGAGACATTCCACGGCATGAAAGTCAGCTTGAGCACTGCTCGATAGCGCTAACGAACACAACCAATATTTGTTTGGCTTGGCCTAATCGTGCGCTTTTGAAAGTATAATTCTCTTCGAAGCATATTCCAGCATACTCCAAGGATAGATAAGCTCCGCAAGTTGGAACACTGTCAAGAATGCTCTGGACCGCAAGGGGCTACTCTGGATGGCAATCATGAGTCAGTCAAGAGTCAAGTCAAGTAGACAGGGACAGTGCAAACTCCCATGTATAGCCTACGCAGCCGACATTTCCTCGTCAAAATGAACGTTCGGGTGAAAAGCAGCATGCGCAATCCAGCCTCACATTCTTCGTAAAAGAAGTTAGCGTTGACTTTATCTTAAGTGGAGTTCCTAAGCAGACTTCAGCCTGATAACACTGGTCCCACTGAGTGCAGCTCTGGTCCTCAGAATACAGCACTGACAGCTTACAGTACTACGCAGCCTTGCAGAATGCCCCCCATCCCCATCCATCAGCGTGCCTAAGTTACAACTGGCTACAGGCATTGTTACAGAGGGGCATGTCTACAGTGTCTGCTCTAGGACTTCAGAACAACCGGGTATACGTGTACCTGGCACAACCCTTGCAACCGGGTCAGAGGCCGGGTCCGTTCAAGTGCTACTGCATGTACATCAGGGAATTCTAAAAATTTAGAACTCCCTAATGTATTCCCAACCGAGTCACAGGTGACATGGTGTTCTTTTTCCAAACCGGTCCAAGTACCCCCCCCCCCCCCCCCCCCCAACCGGGTCGCTGACCCGGCTGACCCGACTCTGGAGATGGCACTGGTCTACTAACCGTTTGAATGATGGGAAACGGGAAGAAGACGTCCGGATCGGCCTGGTCGGGAGGCTGTATCAGCTGCTGGGTGGTATCGAGCATTCCGACAGGGTCGTAGAAGAAGCGCAGCTGCAGACTGCCGAACGTGCCCAGGCCGGGCAGCGTGAAGTGAACGCGGGCATTCTCCAGCGTCCGCTGCTGGCCAGCCACCAGTGGCTCGGGAAAGAAGTAGTCTATGA
Source organism: Sycon ciliatum (assembly GCF_964019385.1). NCBI lineage: Eukaryota > Metazoa > Porifera > Calcarea > Leucosolenida > Sycettidae > Sycon > Sycon ciliatum. Next base: position 16,559,270 of record NC_088643.1, on the reverse strand, counting down.
CTGCGGGACTGTCGATCTGCGTAACTCTCAGCATCGTCTCGTTGAACGGTGTGAAATCTTGGCCACAGCCTGCGATAGCAGGATTACTAGCCTCGTCCAGCAGGATCTGAACGGATCGGTCGAAAATGCTGGGTGTGAAGATGTTGAAAACGGCCGTGTACGCAGCTGATGGTGTCAGCTCTCCGCCGCCATTGCCAAGAACGTCCTCCTGCTGGCACGTCTGGCTCGGGGGACATGCTGTTGGCGCTGTTGGCGCGACGCTGCCCGAGGTTTCCATCGGCCCTTGTGTTGTTCCCTCTGAGTCCGTCGTACTCACGTACTCTCCATTCAAGGTGGGCTCAATTGGACTTTGGTCTTCTTCGATCGAGGGGAGTCCATCTTCTGCGTCGCCATCGGCGGAGTTCTCCTCATCGAGATCTGCCTCGTCGTTATCGTTGTCGCTTTCAGTATCTTCGCTGTCGATCCCGTCGTTCTCCGATGACGTTTCCCGATTAGCATCGTCCCGAGATTCAGCATCATCGCCGCTACTGCTGCTACTTCGCGAGAGGCGACCAAGTAGAGTATTCGCATGGCGGACATGATAACCTTCAGACCTCGCGGCTAGAGACGAATCGAACAATTCTGCGATGCTTGCTGCGTGAGCCACCGCCAGAAAGAGCGCGACGGCCAGGGCATTACGCAGAGGTGTCTTCACGTCCATTAGACTTAGAAACTTCATCGCAGCGCTCCTGCTCTTGCTGCTGCGACTGCCACCTGGATGATCCTGACAGAAACGGGACTATCAGCCTCTGCTGGAACGCCTTTACAGCACGATTGACATTGTTCTCGGGAACCTGTACCCGATGTTCTTCCGCTGGAAGCGTCTTGGCGCTCTGTGCCTTCTCTCTGGCGGCTCTCCTCACTTCCAAGGTGCTGGCCACAACACAACAAGAGCTGAACGCTGACATTGTTCGACCAGCACACCGCCTAGACTAGTACTAGTAGTAGTAGTAGTCGGGGGGAATTGAGAGTAGCTATACTGGTCCAGTGGCTGTACGCAGGCGAAGGGGTCAATGCTAGGGCAACACTAAGTCTTGTATGCTTATACAAGGCCACTGAGACTTACTTCACTAAGCTAAATACTTCGACAGCGACAATTACAAGGACCAGTAACTGTTTCTGTTTGAAAAGGCTCGCGGAAACGTTTACGCAAACTGCAGGTGAAAGAGCCGATAGGAAGGTGACGTTCGTGGTCGATACGTCGTGATGAAAGAAAGTCATGTCCAACGAAATGCGGCTGCTGCACACGAGCCACGAGCTCTCTGAAAGGACCTACCGGTATCCTTGTCGTACAGAGAGTGCCACTGGCCAGAGGTTTTGGTGTGACCGCGGCCTAAACGGGGTAGGGCCAGAGATGCAAGAACTAGCTGTTGCTTGGCAGATAAAAAAAGGAACATGACCACGATGACTGCACGTGCAGGAGGACGCCCTCGAACGACCTCATCTCACTTCAGCAGTCGATCCAGCATCGACGCGACGCGTCGACGACACCTTCCTAGATCCTAGATCCTCAGTTTGAGCAGCCCGTGCAGTCTGTTCAGTGACAGTGTTCTGTGTTCACACATGGGCACCATTCAGATCGTCACGGCTCGTTTGTCGCCATCGGCCTTCACACACGCGACCTTTGTGCCAGCAGAAAGTCTACACCCGGGGGGTACCCGACAAGCCTTGTCCGTCGATTGTGCCATTTACCTGTCACCGCTTAGCCGAACACACGCCTATCGCTGTTTCTGCTGGTGAGAGATTCTGCCGTCTCGTCTCTTGTGAAGTAATTAGTTGTGGACCAGTCCCCACACGAACGCGGAAACACAGTTTCGGCGGGATTCCACAGTAATTCCAAAGCGCTAATGAGCCATGTTAGCGAAAGACGTCACCATGCCCAATTCGCTACCGACGTATGCTCGACCGATCGGTGACAATGACCGTGGTGCTCACTCCATGGTGTTCTCTCGTAGACGTAGGTAAACACTACAAAGCAAGTTTTATTTTATTTTTTATTTACTTGAAAAGCACGTAGCCACCATGAAAGCTGACGAAGACAAAAGAGTTAGACAAGACAGAAGTACACGGTGATTGTACTAGTGTTAGTGTCTGTCGTCAACCCCGGGGTTTCACAGTTTTCGTGAATGATTACAAGCATGTGCACGTAACAACAAGATCAAAGTTTCTTTTCATCAACACACACACACACACACGCACGCACAGACACACACCACAGGCCGTCGCACATTCACACGCCCACACCCACAAGTCCAGTGCAGTGCAAATGCCACACTCTACAAGCGTCTAGATTTGTATGAGAAGACACCAGCCCTTCACTCTTTTGCGAGTGTGAAACCTCGGCCTTTTACTATCATTAGTATCGATCATATCAGAGACTTGTAATCTGTTGAAGGCAAGCTGACATCGTGACACGCAGGTTATAGTTGTAGGGTGGAGCAACACGTCCTTACAATCTCGTGTAGATCTTCATGACTTCAAGTAACGCCCTGCTGTCAGTGCTGACCACGAGAAGAGACTGCAGGTGCATGATGTGGAGGAAGAGATGTGAAGACTCCTTCAGGAGAATACGTTCAGAGGTCAACATTGGTCACCGGAAATATACAAGCATCATGCAAACATCGATGGCAGCGTGGAGTACAGTCCCTGGGGGACACAAATGCCCCTCTCTGTGTCTGTCTGTCTCTGTCTGCCTGTCTGTCTGAATGCATAAAAGAATAGCCAGGGTAGAGGGGGTGGATCAAAGAGGAATTCAGAAACTTCAAAAATAAGAATGAGGAACAACAGCTGTGATATGAATTCATCACCACGTGACCACATGCATTGAATTCCTTTTGCAACACTGTATACTAGAGACGACTAGACTATAGTCGGTTGCCAGTGGTTGGGCATTACATCCACTCACCAGCAGTGGTAAATGAAATACAGTCCGAGGTTGAGCCGTTTTCGTGTATGTTTTACCAAGACAACTCTAAGAACCATGCATGCAGAAATGAACAGTCAGTCAGACAGTGGCTGTGGTGGTGAGGTCTGAGGAGCTCCACCGACCTAAGCCTAAGCTCTCGGCTTCATAGCGCGCTGGCCAGACGCACCATGGAGAGAGGGAGGGAGTGTGCGTATATACATGTGTGTGTGTGTGTGTGTGTGCGTACATTTATGTGTGTGTGTGTGTGTGTGTGTGTGCGCACGCGCCGTCCTCTTCATAGTACGGGCACGGACGTACCTGCGTTGTCTGTAGTGTTACATACATAAACATGTGATTCGAAGTGCTCCGTTGCAGATAGCAAGCCTTGACGTAACACATACATTCGTTGCAGGGCCAGTGTATGGTGTCGTAGCGTCTTGCTGCATTGATTTCCCATCATGCCACTGGTTGAATAGTATCCCATAATGGGAACCTTCGTTATAATCATGCGTTTACGTCATCTGCACCCCAGCGATCATTTTAAGGAGCTGTGAATGCCTTTGCAGATGGGTAGCATATCGACCCACCTATGAAGGGACTGAGGACTAAAAGCAACATAGGTTAGCCAGGGGAGCCGAGGAATGGCAGTACCACGGTGGCATCGTGCCATGAGCAAACAAAGAGACTACGGACGACGATCGCATGACGAAGCCTGGATGTTCTTGGGGGCGCTAGCGAGGTGCCTGTACTTGCACTTGATCACTGTGGGAATTGTGTCAACAGGATTTCCGATCGGCCATCATCAACACAACGGTTACTACAACGGAAGAGTATTTACTTTGTCCGCTGCTGGCAAGCCATGAGGTAGCATGGTGACGATCCATCATCGGAACCAGGGAGTAGTAGTGTACTGTACAATACATATTGTACTACTCCCTGATCGGAACACGCATACGCAATGGTGGTAAAACTGACCATCCCCATCTTGATAACATACGGGTAATATCTGTGCGCATCACTATCAGTGCAGTGCCGGGAGAAGAATAATGGTGGCTTGCTTGTCATGTAACGTCTGCGGAAGTAAAGATTACGCTCCGCAATTGACATTGAAGTCTTCATACATGGCAGCAAACAAGAATCGGTACCATGTGCCGGCCACAACATGAATACTTCTCGCGTCTAAGACACCGTGTATACAATCATGTAGCTTTTTAGTGACACAGTGCATGAACTGACCAGCGATCATCATGATCATGACCATCGGCATTGCTATTATTTAGTGTAGCTGCTCAAGTGCGAGAATCTGCGGAGCGAGATGGTTTCGCGTCTGCTGTGTGCACCGACGGTACGTAGGCTGTGTACATCAGTCATTAGATCAAGGTGTGAGCCCTCTGCACTCGGTAGATCTAGAGACGAGTCGAGCCAGATGTACTTCCGGTGCAGACACTCCAAACAGGCGGGCTCACAGAGTCACACCCTAGTATGGCAACCCTCCCATCCCCCTTCCCTCCCCCCCCCCCCCTGTTTAATATATGCTACCTATTCAATATCGCACAAGTGGAGAACCAACCCCTTGATAGGCTACCTACCTCTGGGTCATCCCTCAAATAAATAAAGATAAAGATGTCTCACCCCCACTAAGACAAGGTGAATACAGTAGAAGTCGTTTTGGCCGAAGATTAAAAAAAATGGGGCCAAGGCAAACCCTACACTGTTGAGTTTTGGCACAGAGCTGAATAGTTCGTATCACCCAAATCCAATACAGGATCATGCAATGCCATCAAAACAAGCCAAGTCCAGTGCTGCTCATTGAAATCGAACCATGGGAGTCAAGTACAATGTACTGATAAAGGAAGGACGTATATTATTACTACTTCGAAGTACAATATATACACGACTACAGTACAGTTGGTTCCTCCGGGACATTGTGAAACATCACTTTACAACTGCTGGAGTGTTAACATGCTACTAAATGTGCTAGCGAACCTCCTAGCCGAATCTGACATTGTCACGATGGAAGCATTTTCACCTGGACCTCGATCATGCAAGGCATTGAAATCTGCGAGCCAGCCCGCAGGGCATACTGCATGCACAGTTGAGGAGGCTCAGTCAAAGATCCTCCGCCCCAGCGATGTTTCATGAAGTACACTTATTAGCAATAAACATCTTTGGAACTACATTAAATTTTACACACACACAACAGAGGCGAAAGGCTGTGTTAGCTGTAACTTAAAGTTTGACGCATCGGAGCGATCATCAGACAGCAGCATTCACTTAAATTTTACATGTATCTTGGATTGATTTTTGGATTGGATTTTTATTTATAGTGATGACTATAACAGACAATTGCCTAATAACAATAGACCCACTCGAGGGAAAGATGCAAAAAGATATGAATAATTAATATAATAGACTACCGGTATTGGATAGGTGATCATGTTCGCATTTTGCATAGCTGAAAGTCATAATTACTAGCGTGAAAAAGCAAGGCATTGGGGTAACAGCTTCTTAAAACGGGCGGAGTTATCCACACAGCGAGCTAGAGGGTGCAAATCATTCCACAGCTTAGCACATTGGAAGGAAGCGCCATGACGGGCAAAGGCAGTTCTGAGCATGGGCAACTTAAGAGTGCGTGATAAAAGGCTGCGCGTTGCAAGACCATTATTTAAACGCTCGAACATTTGACTTAAGGGGGCACATCACCCAAAAATTCGCTGAAAAATCGAATTTGTAAATTCATATTGAGTGCTACGTCAGTTGAAAGAGCATGAATAGCTGCAAATTCTCTGAAAACTGTGTCCCTATCTGACCAGCCGTTCAAGAGTTATGGCCGAAAATGTGCCCTTGCAAGGAAAGATTTTTTTGTTGCATGCTGTCATTTGTTGGCAGCACTGTATTTGAATGTGAGCAGACCGTGCGCAACTTGTCGTATTATGGAAACACGCGAAAGTGTGCAGAATTTTGCCCCAAGTCCAAAAAAGTCCAAAAAATCACGTTAAAAAACCACGTATTGGGCTGCACGGCGGCGGGCGAAGCCCGCCGCCGTGCAGCAGGACTTTTGCCAGCACCCTCGTGACGTTGCAGATATGTGGCTTGATTATAGGGCTTGAAAGTGCTACGTCACAGCATAGCAACAATTTCAAAAATTCAAAAACTGGATCCACTTGGATCCAGTTTTTGTATGGATCCAATCACATTTCAAGCGGTCTTACCCACAGCATGGTGATGTAGCCAGTGAAACTGACTGATTTGGCTACTGGGGGCGGGGTTACAACTGGTGGCGAAATAAAAGTCACACCTGCATGCGACATGAGTGGGTTGCTATGCACCCACATACTTAGGCAATAGCAAAGTCACACCTTAGTGGATCCAAAAATAGAAATCTGATGTCAACTTACTACTCCCTGGCCGTTTTGACGTCATCACTTTCAAGCCCTATTGTAGTTGACGTTGATTTAGTGACTTTGGCAAGTTTGAGTCGTGTCAAGAAGTCAGGTAGGATTCAGTACTAGGCAGTAGTAAAACGTGAGTGGCAATCTTTGCCGGTTTCCGAGGGCATCCTGGATTTGGTGTGCAGCGCTGTGGAATTGGCTTGCTGTGGAGGTCCCAGCACTGGATGTTGTATCAAAGGTACGACCTCGTAGCACGTGCTAAACCTAAAAAAATTCAAAAATTGACTTGGGTCTGTGGGAGTCCGTGAAAGAACGCCCACTCGTTCCGTTGTGACAGATTCCAGGGCCACGTTGAGGGGCCCTACCCCACCACCCATGGCTGCTTCTGGACTTGTTTTAGGTTTGGGTCCCGCGCACGGACAGAATGGGCCCGAAAATGTGAAAAAAATGTAAATGCATTTGTTTGGCTCCTGGGTGGCTCGCACACCGTAGCACTATGCCGGAAATTTGAGTTTTTCCGGCCTGGAAAGCCTGTCAGTGAGGCGCAAGAACTTGTAAATCATGTCCTGAGGGCCAGCATAGTGGCAGGAGTGTGTGGTCAAAATTTCACTCAAATCCACTGAGAAACACCAAAGTTACGGACAATTGAATGCCATATGAAATTTTTGGGTGATGTGCCCCCTTAATGTGACACTACAGCGGCCTTCCAAACAGCGCCAGGTCAGATACAGTAATTTCTTGCAATACATGGATGCCAAACGATCTAAACCAAGTCTCGCAAATAAAGGGCTTGATGGGCTACAAAAACCAGTATCGTACACTGAACGCAAAGCTCGCTTTAGCATTCGTTCAAGCCTACCTAACTGGGTTAAGGAAAGGCCAGCAGAAAAAAATTTGATGCATATAGAAAATCGGGCAACACTAGGCACTTTACAAAGGTTTCTCGGCAAGTCAGCGGAATATTGTGTGGATTTCGGAACAGAATACCACGAACGATTGAATTGCTGAATGTAGGTGCAACATCGGAAACGAAAGCCCTTTTCTAGTACGGTGTATACTGTTTTGAAACTCCACTTTACAGAACAACAAGTTGAAGTTGAACAAGGGCAATCAAGGCTTGTTTGCTGCTACTCAACGTTTCCTGCTTTCGCAATCATCAGGAAACAAACTTCACTTTAACAAAGTCAACAACAGCAATACACGTACTGTAGAAGGCACGTGGTGAAAGTGTGAACAATGTGAACTAGATACATGTACTGCATATCATTGTGTAAGCACGAGGACATCTTAGATTGTCACCGAGAAACCGTGTTGGTAGGTTGAATGTGAGAGATGCAACTTTCCTTCACCACCCTCACCATGTCCAGCTTATTGAAACAGGAAGTGTCTAACACCTCTTGCCCCTCAGGTCAGAATTGACCGTATAGGATCATGGGGTTCCCCAAGCATTCCTTTACCTGTACCATAGTGATACACTAGCTATCAATCCTTCTTGATGCAGCTCTGTAGGACTCATAGAAAATGTATATAGTTTTAAAGACGGAGGTTACAGTGCACTACAGTACAGGATCTCATTTCGACGGTGACACATGTCGTATGGCCATGGCGTTGTTAGTGATGCCATCAGCACCATCACTCAATGATCAGTTGACCTGTCACGTGACCATGCGGGACAGCCATATTGGTTCCAACTCCACTCAACCCCTGCATCTGTGGGTCATAACGAGAGAGCTTGGAAGCTCAGGGCCCTACGCTATGCTTTTTTGCCTTGATGACCTAGACAAAAAAAAAGCATAGGGATGTTATAAATTCTTTAAAAAATTCCTTTTTTTTAGACATAACCTGGGATTCGAACCCGCACTATCGCGCGCCCTGCATTCATCCCCCGATGCACTTCGCATACATACTAATTCTTCCAAGTTGTTTCACATTGTGATCTTGCATTTGAAAGCCCTATTTGAGTTATATGCATTGTGGCCAGCCGTCTTTGATGGCACGGTACGGTAGGGGATAGGGACGGGACAGGTACGATCGAGGGTAATACGACACCGTCTCCCGTACCGTACCGTACCATCAAACACAGCTGGCCACATACAGCTTCCCGCAATATTCAAATAGGGCTTTCAAACGCAAGATAATAACGTAACGCAACTTGGAAGAATGGGTATGAATGCGAAGTGTATGGGGGAATGCATGTAGGGCGATAGTGCGGGTTCGAATCCCAGGATATGCCTGAAAAAAAAGGAGAATTGAAAAATTTATAACATCCTATGCTTTTTGCCGTCAGATACGGATAGCGCCAGGCGTGACACAAACAAACAAACACACAAACAAACACCAAATTAAAGCTGTGTGGACCCTGGCTAGCGCCAGACGTTACTGAAGTAACGTCTTCTGCATAGCTACGGGAACGAGAGAGCTTGGAAGCTCAGGGCCCTACGCTATGCTCTTATCATGAAGAGTTTCTCTGCCTAGCTCATCGTACATGTTAGAACTGATGGAAATGTTTTTTTCCGTTGATTGGCCACATCATTGTATTGCAAAAACGTTTCAATCAGTTTGAATATGAGTCAGGCAAAAGTATTTGCAGAATTTACTGCGGATTGTAATTTTTCTCTAAATTCATCCACTTCTTTTCATTTTATCTCCTTATGCTGTAAATCAACAAATTTTGGCTGATGAGAAACTTTGGCCGATCTCGAAACGAAATTTTCACTGTCATTAAACTTTGGCCGGTTGGAGTTTTGAAAAAGAAAAGGAGCAAACCAAAAGCGGACGAAATTAGAGAAAAATAACTATTTTGGAGTCGACGGGATGTCTGTCCTGACGTTTCCTGGGACCGGCGCTGACTCTGCCGATCACGGGCGTTCTGGAGTCGACGGGATCTCTCTTCCGACGTTTCCTGTGACCAGCGCTGAATCGCCCGTTCACGCTTATTTTGGAGACTACCGGATCTCTCGCTCCCTATTGCTTTCCAAATCTCCCTCTACAACAGGGAATCGTATACATAATACGACGAATATTGTGGCCAGCTGTTTGTGGCCAGCTAGCTGTGTTTGATGGTACGGTACGGGACAGATACGAGAGCCAGCAAATATTGTGGCCAGCTGGTATGTACAATCCTGTAGAGCCTTTGTAGTCACAGATACGGGACAGATACGGGACAGATACGGGATAGCTCCAGGCGTGACACAAACAAACAAACAAACACACAAACAAACAAATAACAAACGATAGAGCTTGGAAGCTCAGGGCCCTGCGCTATGCTTTGTTGCCTAGCTCATCGTGCATGTTGTTAGAACTGATGGAAAAGTTTTTTTCCTTTGATTAGCTACATCATTGTATTGCAAAACGTTTCAATGAGTTACTGAAGTAACGTCTTCTGCATAGCTATGGGACCGGCGCTGACTCTGACGATCACGGGCGTTCTGGAGTCGACGGGATGTCTGTCCTGCCGTTTCCTGGGACCGGCGCTGACTCTGCCGATCACGGTCGTTCGTCTTCTTCTTCTTATTATACTGACGGCAACTAACATCCATTCTAATTGCATTTACTCGTCTCCCTACTTCGTGTTTCTTTCCAGAAAATCTCCCCATACAGCAGGGAGTCGTTTACATAATATGACTCCCTGCTATACATCTACATGACTGTATACACGTTATAATTATTATGCTATCGGCCTACATGCGATTCCCGGGCTGTTCGACAGGCGGCCCAGCCAACCTGCTAGTGGGATCTCGGCCTCGCACACAAATCCACTCAAAATGTTACTGCACTGAATGCATTCCCCGATACACTTCGCATATATACTCATTCTCTTGATAGTACCGTACACTTTATGGTACAGGACAGGTACGGGATAGCGCCAGGCATGCCGATGGCACAAACAAACAAAAATATTGTGGCCAGCTGTCTTTGTTGGTACGGTACGGTACGGGACAGATACAGGATAACGCCAGGCGTGACACAAACAAACAAACAAACAAACAAACAAACAAACAAACACCAAATTAAAGCTGTGTGGACCCTGGCTAGCGCCAGACGTTACTGAAGTAACGTCTTCTGCATAGCTACGGGAATAATTATAATTATGTGTAGAAAGTGATCATGGCATGATCACTTTCTACACAAATTTAGTCACATGACAAAACTGTGAAACCACTCTCAGTAGTGGCTTCCCGGTTCTATAATTATGACATATACATATACATGTACATGTACAAAGGGTCATGTATTATTTTTTTTATTTTTTTCTGAACCTCGTAGCATGCCAAGACAGCCAATTGACTTGAGGAGAAGGTGAGACCAAACCACGGAAGAAGAGAAAAAGAGAAAAGAAAAGCACGTACACAAAAGGGGTAGGGATTAGCAAGTTACAAAGCAATGGGATGCCCGGCCAGCGAGCTATGCAGCGAAAGTGGTGTACATGTACATGTATACTTGACACGTACATAACGTAAAACTAATGTCGAATGTCGCGTATAAAAGCAGGTGCTTACGCCGTATAAGCCGATGTCAGTGCTAGGCTTCTATTCAAGTCAGGTTTCTATTCAAACCACGTATCTCTATGTATGTCAACAATAAACCAGGCTTATGTGCTGACAGTGTATCTTAAAAATCAGGCTTCTATTCAAAACAGGCTTCTATACAAGACACTAGAGTATACACGTACACGCCGGTATACACTGTAGGTTTTCACTTTTCACTGTTTATACGTGTGTTAGTGTAGTGCACACTGTTTCAACCTACCGGTAGTAGCCCATCGGCCCGCATGTCTGGGATGGGAACGACAGACACGGAATACTCAGCTTATCACGCGGCGCAAACTAACTTCAGTGCACACATTCCGACACGTAGCATGCACCACCACACATACAATGTACACTTTTATACAACGTATTGTACACACATGTATCAATGAACATTCATATCGATAATTAAATAATAAAATTGGATAAAAAGAAGGAAACAAAAATACTTTGGTGGACAGTTAGTCATAATCCTATCATTTAAATGATAGCCTTTGATAGGATTATGACTAACTGCATGTCCACCAAAGTAGACTCATCATATACACTACACCAGTATACTGTCTGACCGTGATGATGGGCCAGGCCCGGGCATTTGGTGAACCCTTTCTGGTGTGTGCCGGGAAGAGACCGTGGCTGAGTGAGGGTTTAAAATAATGGATATGTTCGTGAAACTCAGAGTTACGAAACCGCAACTGCTCGTTCTTCTGTCTGTGTATTCCGCTCTTGGCCTTGGGCAAATTAAGCCCTCTACGGATGGTGGATGAACCGCATTATGGTAAATGGATATGCCTACATGAACTTCAAGTATTCAGAGAATACAAAAAACTGTTTGGTGAAAACACCAACATGTATTAGTACCGAAGCACAGAGTAAGCAATCCCTATTTTAAAGTTAAATAAGAAAGTTTGTCATACATGTACATGTACCTTCGCCTCAGGAACGGGTGTGCAGCGATACGATTTTCTCATCAGCGGCACAAGACAACAAAGCATGTTACAGAGCATGTAGATTTACATGTTCATGGTGGTAGTGGTTATTGTTACTTTGATGTGTGAAGCACACGCGCGTATTACAATCATACTAAAAGTGTGGACATTTTGCATTTTCGTGACACTGTCAGACCGTCGTCCCCATCGAGAAGAATGCCTAAGCCGATGACGTCCGATGGCCGACGTCTCATGAACGTGGCTCGGAGCCGGTGATAGCACGCGGTGTTTTGTTGGAGATGGGTATACAGAGTGGTCCACCTCTTGCAATGAGGAAAATCGAACAAACGGCTCTTCCTGGTGTAAAGCAAGCACTCCGTGTGCTTACCAGATATAGGCAAAGGTATTGGTGCTGTTGTCGGAGCCGCTCATACTGGTAATGACAAGGATAATGCGACAATATTAGTAGTTTCCAGCAACAGCACGGTTTGCGCTGCAACAATGTGACGTGCAATATTGACACTTCGACTCGTTCATTTAGTGGGTACTGTCTGTATACGTGTTCCAACAACTGCTACCATCATGACTGTACAGCACCCGGATTGCAGTGCAAGGTACATGTATCTCTCCCCCCCTCCCCTGATCCAGGTGTGCACTGCTATTCTAACAGAGAATCAGACGCACGAAGTGCAAAGCATACAACGAGATCACGCCTCGTACACTCCCAGGCAAATTCGTTATGTACAGAATAGTGAGTGACCTTGTGAAGTTAGTTAGTTGTGGTTGGTGTACCGTCACCATGTACCGTTCGTTGCTACAAATCTGTATTACAATTTTCTTCAAGTCAAAGACCACGGACGGTGCCCACGAGATCATCACCCACCGTGTGACTGTGAATATCAGATTGGCTGCTACTAGTACGGTACTAGCATTACATAACTGTACCATTGTTTAGATGCGTCAATAGCACAAAGTCGAAGACCCCGGTAACGACCGGCCCTACAATGCCTCTCTTCTATGGGCTACGTGATACCAAGAGTTCATAATCCCCCTTGGTGATACCGGTACCGACGACTGTCGGATAACATGTGAAAGGCAATGCACTAGTCTGCACTGCATTGGCCATACACTATACAGTGACAAAGCAACAGGATCGAAGCGCTCAGTTGGCCAGTAACGGCACGATGCTGCGGCCTAGCGAACCTGAGACGACAACTCACAAACATTCCCTTGGGGGCGAAAATCGCGTGTACAAACTAGTCTAAGCTGAAGCACTGCGGTGCGGAACTTGAACTTGAATTATTCATAGCACAAACGGAGGTGAAACACGCAGCGGTCGGCAATATCCACTCTACTCGTCCTGGGTCCCCTTTCAACACGACAGCTTTCACAGGCTCCGTGCCTCCTTCCAGTTGCCTACTAGCGTTAGTATCACCCACACTGTGACCGTCTTCGGCCGCAGGCAGATTTTGTTGTCTCAGCTTGATGATTGCCACCATGAGTCTTCCAGTAAACAAAATCACAGCCACACCACTTCCGCTGCATAGCTCGCTGTGCATCCCATTGCTTTGTAACTTGCTGATCCCTCCCCACTTTGTGTACGTGCTTTCCTTCTCTTTTTTCTTCTCTTCTTCCGTGGTTGGTCTCACCCTCTCCTCAATTCAATTGGCTGTCTTGACATGCTACGAGGTGCCGAAGGCGGTGTTTACATGAGGCGTTTCAACCCGGGTTGAGTTCGACCCGGGTCAGCTTTCAACCCGCCATGTGCATAAAATGAATGGCGCGTTTACATGACGCATTGCGCTTGACCCGGGTTGAAATTTCGCCCCGGGTTGATTTCAACCCTCCCCCCAAGGGGAGGGTTGAAATCAACCCGGGTCAAGAAAATCGTACAAACGTACTTCTGTGCGTATCTCGCGCCAGGTTTGAACGGCACTGCAGATGCAAATTTCGCGCGAACGGATTCACGTGACCATACAGGACTGTAGAAGTGGACTTTTGGCTGCATATCAGTATTTGACCCGGGTCAACTGTCTTCATGTAAACGCTCACCTCTTTTGTCTATCGTACAGACTTTCAACCCGGGCTGAACTCGACCCGGGTTGAAATTTCTCATGTAAACACAGCCGAAGTAAATAAATAATTATAATAAAATTAATGAGTTCACAATATTGCCCATTACATGCGCAAAAAAGACTGGAATGGTAAACTGCATCTAAAGTACAAGGTCGCATCAATCTAAGCATTGATACATCTAGAGAACGGTTGATTCGTACTCCTTTGAAGTGTGATTGAACGCTAAAGAAGAACGGAAGATGGGAGTCGCTGGTGCCAGTACAGGGCCGGCCAGTCACATTATTCGTAACCCACACGAGTTATTTCGCTCCGAAAACCTTGATTTGGATAGCCGTTGGTAAGCTCCTGTGCACGTGTGTACTTTCCACGCGGGCGATCGGGCACCTTCATTGAGATCAGGCAGAAGTGCGCCGCGCCGCTATAATGTCTAACATAATTCAAGCAGACTGGTGCCAGCCGTGCACAATAGTGCTGAGCAATAAGACAGCTTGACAAGCATATTGCAACGCGAGCCATGCATCAATCTAATAGTCCCATACTACTTACTAGCAATGCCTGGTGCTTACGAAGATTACATAGACGTTCAGCAAACTCAATGTCACAATGAAAACCTCTTACTGCCACGGCTATTGTAGATTCTACGCGTCGCGTTTGTCAGTCCATGTACAATGACCAGGTAGCACTACCATGTCTTGTCGATACGTACTTCACACCCCTATTCAGGCTATTGTTGGCCGTGTACCGGGGCGATTGGTACAACTCTGTGTCAGAATGTATGTATATGTGTGTGTGTGCGTGTGTGTGTGTGTGTGCGCGCGCGTGTGTGCATGGTGCGTGTGTGAATGTGTGTGTGTGTGTGGGGGGGGGGGGGGGTTGGAGCGCTCGCGATGTGTGTGCGGAACCAGATTGAGTGCTGCTGTAGCCTGTAGTGGTGGCTTCCTGTTTTTGCAGCACGCGTGAAGTGCACTATTCCCATGTAAACACAACAGTGGCATCAGATAGGAATATTGCAGTCCAAGGATCAGCAATGATATGACTTGTATTGTGTGAACACAAGCACATGGAGAAGTTCACAACAATAGGAATTCCTAACAATTTTGCTAAACCAACACACCGGGATCGCTCTCTGGGCAATAAAAGGGGATGGATTTCGTCAGGACAGTTACAAATTCATCAGAGCACAGAGTCTTCCATTGGGTTACTGATCTCGTAGCTTGAGCTCGGAGACTCCCTCGATTTAGGCTAAGGCCTGTGGAGAATCCATAAATACAAATACAAAATAGCATCCTTGCAACTACTGAGTATATTTTGTTGCAGTGTTTTATAAAGCAAAGAAGGGCAAGATGAAGACTTTGTGGTTGTTAGCACTGGCTGCGTGTGTCATTGCTGTCGTCCAGGCGGCCACACTGAGAAATTTCCTGAAAGATAAGCAAGACCTCCATCTCTTTGCCAGAAGTAGTAGCGACGATGGAAGTAGCATGGATAGCAGCGAGGATAGTGGCGATAGCAGCGACAGCAGCGACAGCAGCGATGCTGGGAATGCCATGGCCACAGGGACAGGCGGAAGTGAGGATGGTGGAAGCGATAATGAGGACTCTAGCGAAGGCGACGCAGCAGGAAACATGGCAGCTCGCAACAACCAGAGTCCTAGCAACATCCCTGCCTCCCTAGCTCCGGGTGCTACTGCACAGCCCACAGCGGACACAACTGCTGGGCCGGGCACGAACTGCATCCTAGCACAAGAATGCACAGAGGTGGATCTGCTTCAAGGTGCAGCAGGTGATGCTGGGCTTAGTCCGTCAGCTCTCTATTCCGCCGCGTTCAGCGTTTTCAACGACAACTCCTTCACGCGCTCCGTGCAGACTCTCATAAGCGAATTCAATGATCGCAGTACTATCCAGTGTGCACGTGACTTCACTGAGTTCAATGACACAGCGCTTCAGGTGACGCAGACGGACGGTTCCGGCCTGTTCGACTATTTCTTCCCAGAGGCGCAGACTCCCGGACAGCCACGAACTCTGGAGAATTCGCAAGTTGATGTCACGCTTCCTAACCTGGGAACCTTTGGCGACCTGCGGCTGCGGTATTTCTTCGACGCGAGCGGCGATGTAGAGACGGTACAGCGATTTATTCGTCCTCCGAATCAGGCTACTGATATGTTCTTCCCATTTCCTTTGAGACAGACGGTGAGTTTCTTTGATTAGTTTAAACATTTATTGGTGAGTATACCTACGAAAAGAGGGCTAGGAACAAAACAAAAGTACATCCATGCGTGTATATGCGCTACATGAGGCGTGCTGGTGAGCTGCGGTGTATACCCCGACCAAAGCCAGGTCTGGGGAATTGGGGGTCAACGAACACAGCAAGCACCGGGGGAGGGGGGGGGGGGGTGGAGGGGATCGCACTATGATGGGCGACGTGTTTGTTTCCATTCCCTTTTCAATAGGTGATGAATTCACCATAGTTGGCTTATGATCAGTTTCTGAAGCATATTCCGTAATTGAACTTCGTCTTTTTGTGAGAGCGTGGATAATCCACGGACAATCATGCCTAATGATATTATTATGTTGACGATGGAGAGAGAGAGAGAGAGAGAGAGAGAGAGAGAGAGAGAGAGATAGAGAGAGAGATAGAGAAAGAGAGTGAGAGAGAGAGAGAGAAAGAGAGAGAGAAAAGATGAAGGACAGGATAACCTGGATAAGCGGAGGGAAGAAAACTGCGTCGGGATAAGGATCAGAATATTTCAATAGCATTAGCCATGAAAGTGAACCTTCAATAGAAGCTTGAATAGGAATGTGCTAGGGCAGGTTATTGTCCGCAAATAGTCTAGACTAAAACGTATTCATCAGTTTGTGGGAGCGAAAGGGAAAAGTCTGAAGAGAACCGACTGTCACCATTGTAGGACAGGGATATCTGCCAAGAAGAGTAAGACATACCTGGCAGTCATTGTTGTTGTTGTACAGCAATTTACATCACGGTCCTATTGAACAACCACTGACATAGGTATTGCTGTACCTCTCAACTGTACTATTTGCTACAGGTGTGCAGAGATATTCCTGGTCAATGTGCCACGAGTCAAGTGCCGCCAACAGTACCTCCAAACGTTCCCATCCCCGACCCATTGCCCGAGCCCAGCCAGACTGAAGTAGCAACTTTGGTCGGCATACAGTCATCCGCCGCACAGTGCGCAGTGTAAGCCTATCCCAGTATCCGACTCAACCCGCTGCTCTCTATTCACCTACCAATCGCAGCGTGCCGCATATGCACCATACTACACTAACTATGATCCGCCTGACCTTGGAAAGGAAACTGAGCTCACTGCCAGCACCATGACGGCTAGATGGGCAATTCCATCCCTGACTGAGTAATAATATTTCTACCGCACACTACCTATTTGATGACATCACCACTACACCAATGACTAGATTCTCTCAGCATCACGTCCTTCTTTTTCATATAGTTTAGTACTTTGTCAGCGCTAGGTCCCTTGATCTCCCCCCACCCCTCCCACCCCCGTTTTTTTGCCGCGCTCAGCAACATAAATTGGCGAAGTTGATCATTGGTCACATACATCATTTCTTTGCTAATATTATCAGTCACCAGAACCTTGATTTTGTATTTACCCCAAACGTCCATTGACATTGTGGACTATCACTATCACAGATATACATTCAAGTGTATAATCTAAACCGTTAACTATTACTTACAAGTAACTAGAATGTGGAGAAGATTGTAGACATTCGCCGGAGCAGGCATACAATTACGCCATTGCCCTGTGTGTTTGTTTGTGTGTGTGTGTGTGTGTGTGTGTGTGTGTGTGTGTCCGTACAGCAAGAGCGACAAGACACAGGCGTTGAACACACACCTCTTGATGTGTAGGTCCAGGTGCTTGTTGCCAAAGATGGACTTTTGCAAAGCGCCACACGCTCGGGAGGCATTCGCACTGCGGGAGTCAACATCGCAGGATGAACGGCCGCCGCTGTGAATTACCGAATCCAGATACTTGAATTCGGTGACACAGACAATGTCGACACCAGCCAGACTGAGGGGTACGCGGTCAGCAGCAGACACATCAATACCACTCATCCATCACACACAAACACAAAACAAACATCACGATGAGCAACTTCGAATCACTCTGGCTCGAACTTGATCTACCGAATGTATCACTTACAGTTGGATGCTCCTACCGTCCTCCAAACACAGATCCGTACACATTCTGCCAACAACTGGAGCCCTGTCTAGGTCTCTGCAACATGAACTCTCCGTTTCTATTGGTAGGAGATATGAACGCAAAGCACACCTCATGGCTTCCCACTGATAGAGCTGGCGACCTGCTGAGCTACCTACTAGACACTGCAGGATTAAACCAGCACGTGTCTTTTCCGACCTGTATTTCCAGAGGCAACTAACGTTACTTGAAGTCCTGCCTCGACGTTGTCATCTCCAACGTACCTGAAGAAGACCTATCTGTCACATCGTATCCCACTGTCGGAGCGTCAGATCAGATCAAGTACTCGTCGGAGGACATGTGTCCCTTGCATGCCCACCACAAGCACCAACACCCCAGCAAAACGTCGAAGCTTGGCGCTGGAACTGGGACCCTGATCCCGTCGTCGCACTGAAAGAAGCCCTGAGCTCAATGCAGCTTTTACCACCAGCTGAGGAAATCCCGCAGTTATCAATGACAGACCTCTGGTCGCATTGGCGTGACTCGCTTATCAACACAGCACACTTGTACTGTACTAACTTCGCACCACGACGTACACACCAGACATGCCCAGGTCGGCGACCATGGATGACTCAACAGCTTCTTTGCAGCATTAAACTCAAGCATCAGCTCTACCATCAGTATCTCAGAACTCGGGGCGCCGAGAACTGGCTCACATTCGTTACTCAACGCAATAGGACCACAACACTACTGAGAGAAGCTAAATCCGCCTTCGTACCCACTACCGCGCAAGGCGACGTAACTGGTGTCCCGCAGCGAAACCTGTACAAGTTAATGAAATCACTGCGGTCGTCCCCGAAAAAGGAGCTTCCACCTATGTCAGCGAACGAAACAGTGGCTAGATCAGATGGAGAAAAGGCGGAAGCGTTTAACAATTTTTTCATTTCGGAAAGCCAGAAGTCCGTCTCCGGACCAACTGAAGCCGTGCCAGAGATTGGCGTGTCGCGCATCATCGGAAGCGAACTGAAGGAAATCATCACCACCCAGGAGGAGGTCAGAAAACTCCTTTCCGCTCTTGATTTCCGGAAGTCGGCTGGGTACGATGGCATCCCGACGAAATTGCTCAAGATCACTGGCGACGAAATATCGTGCTCGCAACACCTTTCAACGAGTCCTTCTCGCGAGGCGAGCAGCCACAGGACTGGCGCGACGCCACTATCAGTCCTCTACACAAGAAAGCCTCTCGTGCAGAGGTCACCAATTATAGGCCAATCTCGCTCCTAAGCGTTGTCAGCAAGGTTCAGGAGAGGATTGTTCACCAACGCCTCTACACCCACATTGAGCCCCACCTACCGGCCGACCAATCTGGATTTCGATCTAAGGATAGTACTGAACTACAGCCCTCCCGCCTAGTGCATGAGATTTCCGCCAGCCGAGATTCCGGTCAGGCAGTGTCAGCATGCTTCTTTGACTTATCAAAGGCTTTTGACCAAGTCTGGCATGCTGGCCTCCTGGCCAAACTCGAGCACCTTGGTGTCCGTGGCATTGCCCTTACCTGGCTCACAAGCTACCTGACTCGCCGCCGACAACGCGTCAAGGTTGGCTCCGCTTTGTCATCATGGAAATCCATTCCAGCTGGAGTACCCCAGGGCTCTGTCCTGGTGCCTCTTCTTTTCCTGGTGTACACGATCGACCTTCCCCCAGCATGTACAAACTCTCACACTAAGTGCAGCCAGTTCGCCGATGACACAGCACTCATCACGACGTATTACACGAGGGATTTGTCAGCTGCGTTCCTCCAACGTGCCGTGGACGCAGCAGGACGATGGTTGAAGGCTGGCATCTCCTCGTCAACACCACGAAAACCGTTGTCCTTTCCTTCCAACCCCAACACACCATCCACATCACGCTCCACTCGCCTCGGCTGCAGCAGGTCCACCAACATAGGCACCTTGGTGTTACACTCCAAGACGATATGCGATGGACCCAACACATCATAGAAACCACCAACAAAGCCAAAAAACTACTACACCAACTCCACAAGACACGTGGCACAATGAACGCTTCCAGCCTATTGTTAATATACACGACCTACATCCGACCCGTTCTCGAATATGGCAGCCTTGCCCTCTCCAACACCACACAGCAACAGCGGGACACACTGGAGAGAATTCAACACCGTGCTATACGTATCTGCCTTCGGATTCCCCTCTTTGCACCAGTTCACCACAGCTCCCTCCTCCATCACGCAAAGCTCCCCACCCTTAGCTCACGACTCCTTGTTAAACAAGCCCTACTAGCATGGGACATCCACCACCAAACCTCCCCACCACACCTGCAACAACCACATCTTGCACCACAACGTCAACACCAACCATACACCCTTCGACAGAAAAGGACCTACTCCATCGGACACGCACACACGAACAGGCACCGAGATTCCCCCATCAACAGTGCCCTCACCCTCTACAACTCACTCCCTATCGACATCACAACCCAATCTCGTAGAAATTCTTTCCGAAACAATGCATCCAGTCTTCTTTTGAGCAGTACCTGTCCCTGCTCCGCGCATCCCCCTGGTTTCTGATATCTCGACCGTGTACTTAACTATCTCGATCACCCCTGCTAACGTTATTGCCCCCGCTTGTTTTTCATGATCCATTGCTTCTTGCCTCCCGGTTAATTTCCATCTAGCTGTTTCTGGCTATGACCAGTTCTATCGTACTTATTAATCATCCTTATTGGCGTCACGCCATCGTGGAATAAAAGAATAATAATAATAATACCAGCAACCAAAAACTTTGTCTTTATGGAACTAACCACGAGGCCAAATTCAGACGCCGTGTTGTCAAAGGTTGTCAATGCGGCCTCGGCACCAGCTCTTGATGTAGCGAACAGTGCCGAGTCATCAGCGAACTGAGCCTCCGTAGCAGTTGTGACAGGGTCGGTGCGGTGAGACTTCCTGTAGAGGTTAAAAAAAAAAAAAAAGTAAATTATCGTATCCGTTCCCGAAGGGAACTCACGACGGCCGCTAACACCCGATAAACCCTAGCGGCAGATGCAGCGCCTAACGGTGGGGGTGAGTGGGTAAGTCTCACAACCACTGGCACAAGTGCCGAAAACGACCCCATTAGCTGCATCCATGTACCCCTTGTGCCTGGCCACAAGTTCCCAGTTGACTGTGGGTAGCAGCACGGCTGGAAAAACCGCTCCCAGGCAGGACTTGAACCAGGTACCTCTCGTATCTCAATCATGGTCTTTGACCAACCCACTGTGCCTGCCTGTAGAGGTTACTGTAATGGGTAGCCGAGTGGTAGGCGCGGTGAAATCAACAAGAATTACTTTTATTCTACTTTCAGGTACACACCTGAGATATAATTGTTAATGAAAGAAGAAGCGGCAAAATAAATAACTTTCTCTCCGGTGCTCACCTAGAGGTTGACTCCTTCTTCTTCGAGTTAGCTTTCATTGCTATCTAATCTAATCTAATCTCATTAAAACAGAAATGCGAAGCCGCTTTTATGCAGCAGACGCCGTACGCTTATATGCGGAGATACACTAAAATTAATATACATAAGGTCGTTCCGTATTGCTTCCGTATTGGTCGGCAGGGATACTACACCCTCCCTTCCTACAGATAATCACGCCCTCGTGATTTTCAAAAAATTAGTGAAGAGTTACGAACACAGCGTCAACCGGAAGATGGCAAATTATATCGGAAATGATAACGTTTAGAGTAGACAGAAGAAATGAACTAATAACAAATCATAAAGTAGAAGCACACCAGGTTCACACGATCTCACGGGGTCAAAAGGGGAAAGAACTGTCCTCCAAATAGGACCTGAAAATCCACAGCACTCTTGCTGCACAACGCTGGCACAACCCGCCAGGAACATCGCAGTTCAAAAAACCGAACTGAATACACTATAACTATAAGGGGCGTTGTCACACACATTGTCCCACGTTAGCTGGGTAAACCGTGGCTCACCATGATCAGACGCCTACCAAACTAAACTGGATTCACACACTCGCATAAAGGAAGACTGAAAAGAACAGGGAGACTGAAGGAAGACAGGAAAGAAAATGCCATACCTAGAATCAGCGTTAGTAACCACGGCGGCGGCTGAAGCTGCGGCGGAGGGCAAGCCAGGTTTTATCTTCATCTTGGTTGAGCCGGTCAGTCAGAGCGGCTAGCTCGGCGTCAGACAAATGACCTCCCTCCTCGTCTTGAATCGTGGTCTTCACATTGTCGATAGCATCGCTTTGCGCGACGTAAAGAGTGATGGTCTAGCCAGGAAGAGTGTTGACGAAAATCTGCATCAAACCACGGAGGCGAAGTACCAAGTGAAGAGTGGACTCCTGCTTCCGACTGCGTGCCGGCGAAAATGAAACGCTGCTGGTCTTGGGGAATACCCTCCCTTGATTCGTCGCAGGGAGCTGCAGCGGGTTGAGCCATGGGGGTCTGGGGTCGAATCAAGTTGTTTTATTTAAAACTACACCGCTGCCACCAATGTAATGGGTAGCCGAGTGGTAGGCGCGGTGAAATCAACAAGAATTACTTTTATTCTACTTTCAGGTACACACCTGAGATATAATTGTTAATGAAAGAAGAAGCGGCAAAATAAATAACTTTCTCTCCGGTGCTCACCTAGAGGTTGACTCCTTCTTCTTCGAGTTAGCTTTCATTGCTATCTAATTTAATCTAATCTCATTAAAACAGAAATGCGAAGCCGCTTTTATGCAGCAGACGCCGTACGCTTATATGCGGAGATACACTAAAATTAATATACATAAGGTCGTTCCGTATTGCTTCCGTATTGGTCGGCAGGGATACTACAGTTACCAGTGTCAGAATTGTGCGAGAAGCTGAAACCAATACCAGGTACACCACTAACGAGCTGCTGCCATCTGCTTACCACGGCCCACATGAAAAATAATGTTAAACAGCACGGGCGCCATTGAGCAACCCTGGCGTAGACCATTATGAACGCTAAAGGGATCTACAGTTGTACCACTGCACTCATGCGTAATACAGCAGCCATTGAGGTGTGAAACGACTTGATCACATGCCAGAGACACTCACGAGGAACAGAGTCGTAAGCTTTGCGCAAATCGATGAAGACAAAGAAACCCTTGGTTTGATGTTCTACTGTCTTCTCCAAGAGTTGGCGGATGGTAAATATCATGTCGGAGCATGATCGGCCACGGCGGATGCCACACTGCGATTCCGGGAGGAATTCTTTGGCCAGAGACTGGAGGCGTAGCTGAACGACTCCAGTGCTAGTGCCTTGCCTACGACATCCAGCAAAGATATCCCACGCCAGTTATCGCACCTGGAGAGGTCACCTTTTTTGGGTATTGGCACCAACATGGCATCTACCCACTCCTGGGGGACACGACCCTCACGCCACACATCGCCAAACAGCCCATGAAGGCTGAGGAACAGCTGCTCGCCACCAAATTTCAGCATTTCCGGGAGAATACCAGAGGCTCCAGCCGATTTCCCGCTCTGGAGCTTGCCAATAGCACGACGAACTTCCTCCAGTGTCGGGGGACCAGCGAGATCTTGGTCCACCGGCAGTTGTGGGATGGAGTCCAGCGCACTAGGTGACCACGTGCTATGGATGTTCAGCACTCCTGAGAAATGTCTCCGAAAACGGTGACCCTGCTCTTCTGGTGACGTGCATAGATTTCCGCTTTCATCCACGACTGCGGTTGTCCGAGCCGGTTTCAAACCTTCCCCTGCAGCTTGGACATCGTGGATGCACTTCCATATATATAATTGCTCCGTTAAAACGGGACTCTGTAGCCGCTAGCGCCTTGCTTTCTATCCACTTCACACGGGCTGAATCAATAGCCGAGCGTGCCTTCGACCTGGCAGATTTAAATGTGCTGAAGGATGGATGATCGCGGTGCTGTCCATGCTGGATCCAGTCCTTGTATGCAGCGTTAGATACAATGTAGGGGGCTGTAGGACCGGCTCGTCCAAAATAGAGAACCTGAACAAGCGTGCTCGGGACGTCTCAGCAATCGTAGTATGCCTGAGCACTCCAATATAAAAAACTTGATCAATGGCAAAATTTGTCACCCACAGAAAAATCATACTTTGCGGGTCTTGCGTTGCACGCTTGGAGGTGAAGTACAGAAGGCGAGTCGATCCGAGTATGACCTTTCGGACTGGACTGGACTGAACTATTCCAAAAATAACAACGAGGGGTTACCGGGTTACGGGTGCGAGTCAACCCCTGTGACACAGATTTCTGCTGTGCCGTGTCACCTCCCTAGTTTGAGTACGACTCCCTGATGTACATGTACAAAGGGTCATGTATTATTTTATTTATTTATTTCTGAACCTCGTAGCATGCCAAGACAGCCAATTGACTTGAGGAGAAGGTGAGACCAAACCACGGAAGAAGAGAAAAAGAGAAAAGAAAAGCACGTACACAAAAGGGGTAGGGATTAGCAAGTTACAAAGCAATGGGATGCCCGGCCAGCGAGCTATGCAGCGAAAGTGGTGTACATGTACATGTATACTTGACACGTACATAACGTAAAACTAATAACGAATGTCGCGTATAAAAGCAGGTGCTTACGGCCGTATAAGCCGATGTCAGTGCTAGGTTTCTATTCAAGTCAGGCTACTATTCAAACCATGTATCTCTATGTATGGCAATACTAAACCAGGCTTATGTGCTGACAGCGTATCTTAAAAATCAGGCTTGTATTCAAAACAGGCTTCTATTCAAAACACTACAGTATACACGTACACGCCGGTATACACTGTACGTTTTCACTTTTCACTGTGTGTACGTGTGTTTGTGTAGTGCACACTGTTTCAACCTACCGGTAGTAGCCCATCGGTCCGCATGTCTGGGATGATAGGAACGACAGACACGGAATACTCAGCTTATCACGCGGCGCAAACTAACTTCAGTGCACTTCATTCCGACACGTATCATGCACCACCACACATACAATGTACACTTTTATACAACGTATTGTACACACATGTATAAATGAACATTCACATCGATAATAAAATAATAAAATTGGATAAAAAGAAGGAAACAAAAATACTTTGGTGGACAGTTAGTCATAATCCTATCATTTATATTCTCCCTATATTCGACTATTGCGATACCGCTTGGTGTGGCCTTTCTGACACAACTCTGAGCCAATTAGAAGTCCACCATAGATTTATACTTAAAATTCTTTACAACAAGGATCGATGTTTTCCTTCGGATGCCCTTTATCGACTTGCACGCACTTCTCCTCTCTCCGTTCGTCATAAGCACCATCTCTGTACACTGGTTCATAAGATATTTCTTCATAAAACCCCTTCACACATGATGAAGTACAATTGGTTTTCGACAAGCTCAACCCGTAACGCGCTCACCCTGCCTCTTGTTAAGTCAGCCCAGTATCTAAAGTCCCCTCTGTTTTCCGGCTACTCTCATTGGTTATCATTACCATACGGTCTGAAAACTTGTTCTTCTATTGGTCAGTTTAAAGATCTACTATCACAACTGAACTAGACGCAATAATTATCACCGAAGAACATTCTCGAATACCTGGGTGATGCACGAATTTTGATAGTGCTCACTTCCGTTAATCGTTTTTCTTTGTAATTTTCCATTCATCTTCTGCTTTAATTCATATTTGCTTTGTTTTCCTAGCTTACTATTGCCGTGGCTGGCTCAACGCCCTTGTCTCAGGGGATTCTGTCCCTGCATTAGCTATGCTTGTCACATGCTATGAGATTGTGTCTAATAATAATAATAATAATAATTTAAATGATAGCCTTTGATAGGATTATGACTAACTGCATGTCCACCAAAGTAGCCTCATCATATACACTACACCAGTATACTGTCTGACCGTGATGATGGGCCAGGCCCGGGCATTTGGTGAACCCTTTCTGGTGTGTGCCGGGAAGAGACCGTGGCTGAGTGAGGGTTTAAAATAATGGATATGTTCGTGAAACTCAGAGTTACGAAACCGCGACTGCTCGTTCTTCTGTCTGTGTATTCCGCTCTTGGCCTTGGGCAAATTGAGCCGTCTACGGATGGTGGATGAACCGCAAATGGTAAATGGATATGCCCACATGAACTTCAAGTATTCAGAGAATACAAAAAAACTGTTTGGTGAAAACACCAACATGTATTAGTACCGAAACACAGAGTAAGCAATCCCTTTAAATTTAAATGAGAAAGTTTGTCATACATGTACATGTACATGTACCTTCGCCTCAGGAACTGGTGTGCAGCGATACGATTTTCTCATCAGCGGCACTAGACAACAAAGCATGTTACAGAACGTGTAGATCTACATGTTCATGATGGTACTGGGTATTGTTACTTTGATGTGTGAAGCACACGCGCGTATTACAATCATACTAAAAGTGTGGACATTTTGCATTTTCGTGACACTGTCAGACCGTCGTTCCCATCGAGAAGAATGCCCAAGCCGATGACGTCCGATGGCCAACGTCTCATGAACGTGGCTCGGAGCCGGTGATAACGCGCGGTGTTTTGTTGGAGATGGGTATACAGAGTGGTCCACCTCTTGCAATGAGGAAAATCGAACAAACGACTCTTCCTGGTGTAAAGCAAGCACTCCGTGTGCTTACCAGATATGCAAAGGTATTGGTGCTGTTGTCGGAGCCGCTCATACTGGTAATCACAAGGATAATGCGACGATGTTAGTACAGTTTCCAGAAACAGCACGGTTTGCGCTGCAACAATGTGACGTGCAATATTGACACTTCGACTCCTTCATTTAGTGGGTACTGTCTGTATACGTGTTCCAACAACTGCTACCATCATGACTGTACAGCACCTGGATTGCGGTGCAAGGTACATGTATCTCTCCCCCCCCCCCCCCCCCCCTCCTCCTGACCCAGGTGTTCGCTGCTATTCTAACAGAGAATCAGACGCACGAAGTGCAAAGCATACAACGAGATCACGCCTCGTACACTCCCAGGCAAATTCATTATGTACAGAATAGTGAGTGACCTTGTGAAGTTAGTTAGTTGTGGTTGGTGTACCGTCACCATGTACCGTTCGTTGCTACAAATCTGTATTACAATGTTCTTCAAGTCAAAGACCACGGACGGTGCCCACGAGATCATCACCCACCGTGTGACTGTGAATATCAGATTGGCTGCTACTAGCATTACATAACTGTACCATTGTTTAGATACGTCAATGACACAAAGTCGAAGACCCCGGTAACGACCGGCCCTACAATGCCTCTCTCCTATGGGCTACGTGATACCAAGAGTTCATAATCCCCCTTGGTGATACCGGTACCGACGACTGTCGGATAACATGTGAAAGGCAATGCACTAGTCTGCACTGCATTGGCCATACACTATACAGTGACAAAGCAACAGGATCGAAGCGCTCAGTTGGCCAGTAACGGCACGATGCTGCGGCCTAGCGAACCTGAGACTACAACTCACAAACATTCCCTTGGGGGCGAAAATCGCGTGTACAAACTAGTCTAAGCTTAAGCATTGCGGTGCGGAACTTGAACTTGAATTATTCATAGCACAAACGGAGGTGAAACACGCAGCGGTCGGCAATATCCACTCTACTCGTCCTGGGTCCCCTTTCAACACGACAGCTTTCACAGGCTCCGTGCCTCCTTCCAGTTGCCCACTAGCGTTAGTATCACCCACACTGTGACCGTCTTCGGCCGCAGGCAGATTTTGTTGTCTCAGCTTGATGATTGCCACCATGAGTCTTCCAGTAAACAAAATCACAGCCACACCACTTCCGCTGCATAGCTCGCGGTGCATCCCATTGCTTTGTAACTTGCTGATCCCTTCCCACTTTGTGTACGTGCTTTCCTTCTCTTTTTTCTTCTCTTCTTCCGTGGTTGGTCTCACCCTCTCCTCAATTCCATTGTCTGTCTTGACATGCTACGAGGTGCCGAAAAAAATAAATAATTATAATAAAATTAATGAGTTCACAATATTGCCCATTACATGCGCAAAAAAGACTGGAATGGTAAACTGCATCTAAAGTACAAGGTCGCATCAATCTAAGCATTGATACATCTAGAGAACGGTTGATTCGTACTCCTTTGAAGTGTGATTGAACGCTAAAGAAGAACGGAAGATGGGAGTCGCTGGTGCCAGTACAGGGCCGGCCAGTCACATTATTCGTAACCGACACGAGTTATTTTGCTCCGAAAACCTTGATTTGGATAGCCGTTGGTAAGCTCCTGTGCACGTGTGTACTTTTCACGCGGGCGATCGTGCGCCTCCATTGAGATCAGGCAGAAGTGCGCCGCGCCGCTATAATGTCTAACATAATTCAAGCAGACCGGTGCCAGCCGTGCACAATAGTACTGAGCAATAAGACAGCTTGACAGGCATATTGCAACGCGAGCCATGCATCAATCTAATAGTCCCATACTACTTACTACTAGTACTAGCAATGCCTGGTGCTTACGAAGATTACATAGACGTTCAGCAAACTCAATGTCACAATGAAAACCTGTTACTGCCACGGCTATTGTAGATTCCACGCGTCGCGTTTGTCAGTCCATGTACAATGACCAGGTAGCACTATCATGTCTTGTCGATACGTACTTCACACCCCTATTCAGGCTATTGTTGGCCGTGTACCGGGGCGAATTCCTAACAATTTTGCTAAACCAACACACCGGGATCGCTCTCTGGGCAATAAAAGGGGATGGATTTCGTCAGGACAGTTACAAATTCGTCAGAGCACAGAGTCTTCCTTTGGGTTACTAATCTCGTAGCTTGAGCTCGGAGACTCCCTCGATTTAGGCTAAGGCCTGTGGAGAATCCATAAATACAAACACAAAATAGCATCCTTGCAACTACTGAGTATATTTTGTTGCAGTGTTTTATAAAGCAAAGAAGGGCAAGATGAAGACTTTGTGGTTGTTAGCACTGGCTGCGTGTGTCATTGCTGTCGTCCAGGCGGCCACACTGAGAAATTTCCTGAAAGATAAGCAAGACCTCCATCTCTTTGCCAGAAGTAGTAGCGACGATGGAAGTAGCATGGATAGCAGCGAGGATAGTGGCGATAGCAGCGACAGCAGTGACAGCAGCGATGCTGGGAATGCCATGGCCACAGGGACAGGCGGAAGTGAGGATGGTGGAAGCGATAACGAGGACTCTAGCGAAGGCGACGCAGCAGGAAACATGGCAGCTCGCAACAACCAGAGTCCTAGCAACATCCCTGCCTCCCTAGCTCCGGGTGCTACTGCACAGCCCACAGCGGACACAACTGCTGGGCCGGGCACGAACTGCATCCTAGCACAAGAATGCACAGAGGTGGATCTGCTTCAAGGTGCAGCAGGTGATGCTGGGCTTAGTCCGTCAGCTCTCTATTCCGCCGCGTTCAGCGTTTTCAACGACAACTCCTTCACGCGCTCCGTGCAGACTCTCATAAGCGAATTCAATGATCGCAGTACTATCCAGTGTGCACGTGACTTCACTGAGTTCAATGACACAGCGCTTCAGGTGACGCAGACGGACGGTTCCGGCCTGTTCGACTATTTCTTCCCAGAGGCGCAGACTCCCGGACAGCCACGGACGCTGGAGAATTCGCAAGTTGATGTCACGCTTCCTAACCTGGGAACCTTTGGCGACCTGCGGCTGCGGTATTTCTTCGACGCGAGCGGCGATGTAGAGACGGTACAGCGATTTATTCGTCCTCCGAATCAGGCTACTGATATGTTCTTCCCATTTCCTTTGAGACAGACGGTGAGTTTCTTTGATTAGTTTAAACATTTATTGGTGAGTATACCTACGAAAAGAGGGCTAGGAACAAAACAAAAGTACATCCATGCGTGTATATGCGCTACATGAGGCGTGCTGGTGAGCTGCGGTGTATACCCCGACCAAAGCCAGGTCTGGGGAATTGGGGGTCAACGAACACAGCAAGCACCGGGGGAGGGGGGTTGGAGGGGATCATACTATGATGGGCGACGTGTTTGTTTTCCATTCCCTTTTCGATAGGTGATGAATTCACCATAGTTGGCTTATGATCAGTTTCTGAAGCATATTCCGTAATTGAACTTCGTCTTTTTGTGAGAGCTTGGATAATCCACGGACAATCATGTCCAATGATATAATATGTTGACGATGGAGAGAGAGAGAGAGAGAGAGAGAGAGAGAGAGAGAGAGAGAGAGAGAGAGAGAGAGAGAGAGAGAGAGAGAGAGAGAAAAGATGAAGAACAGGATAACCTGGATAAGCGGAGGGAAGAAAACTGCGTCGGGATAAGGATCGGAATACTTCAATAGCATTAGCCATGAAAGTAGACCTTCAATAGAAGCTTAAATTGGGATGTGCTAGAGCAGGTTATTGTCCGCAAACAGTCTAGACTAAAACGTATTCATCAGTTTGTGGGAGCGAAAGGGAAAAGTCTGAAGAGAACCGACTGTCACCATTGTAGGACAGGGATATCTGCCAAGAAGAGTAAGACATACCTGGCAGTCATTGTTGTTGTTGTACAGCAATTTACATCACGGTCCTATTGAACAACCACTGACATAGGTATTGCTGTACCTCTCAACTGTACTGTTTGCTACAGGTGTGCAGAGATATTCCTGGTCAATGTGCCACGAGTCAAGTGCCGCCAACAGTACCTCCAAACGTTCCCATCCCCGACCCATTGCCCGAGCCCAGCCAGACTGAAGTAGCAACGTTGGTCGGCATACAGTCATCCGCCGCACAGTGCGCAGTGTAAGCCTATCCCAGTATCCGACTCAACCCGCCGCTCTCCATTCACCTACTAATCGCAGGGTGCCGCATATGCACCAAACTACACTAACTATGATCCGCCTGACCTTGGAAAGGAAACTGAGCTCACTGCCAGCACCATGACGGCTAGATGGGCAATTCCATCCCTGACTGAGTAATAATATTTCTACCGCACACTACCTATTTGATGACATCACCACTGCACTAATAACTAGATTCTCTCAGCATCACGTCCTTCTTTTTCATAATTATAGTTTAGTACTTTGTTAGCGCTAGGTCCCTTGATCTCCCCCCACCCCTCCCACCCCCGTTTTTTGCCGCGCTCAGCAACATAAATGGGCGAAGTTGATCATAGGTTACATCATACATCATTTCTTTGCTAATTTTTCTGATCAGTCACCAGAATCTTGATTTTGTATTTACCACAAACGTCCATTGACGTTGTGAACTATCACTATCACAGGTATACATTCATGTGTATAATGTAAACCGTTAACTTACAAGTAACTAGAATGTGGAGAAGATTGTAGACATTCGCCGAAGCAGGCATACAATTACGTCATTGCCCTGTGTGTTTGTTTGTGTGTGTGTGTGTGCTTGGTCACCTCGCAAGGATGGACGACACCAGGTTGCCAAAGCAGATCCTGTTTGCGGAGGGCACTAACACGCGGCCCCGCCATGGACCCAAGCGTCGTTGGAGAGATGTGGCAGCTTCAGACCTGCGTGCGACCGGTATCCCGGAGGCGCAATGGTACCACCTTGCTCAGGACCGGAGGGACTGGCGCGAACGTAGCCGTCGGAAGCCACCAAGCCAGCCCCAACCAAGAGTGTTCGTCTGTGTCTGCGGCCGCGACTTTCGCCGTCCGAATGATTTATCCCGACACAAGAACTACTGCCTCGCCTAATAGCTATCATCGCCTTCGGCGATGGGCTTTCCAAAGGTCCAAAGGTGTGTGTGTGTG
Source organism: Sycon ciliatum (assembly GCF_964019385.1). NCBI lineage: Eukaryota > Metazoa > Porifera > Calcarea > Leucosolenida > Sycettidae > Sycon > Sycon ciliatum. The sequence goes on along the minus strand of NC_088643.1, from coordinate 16,527,521 downwards.
TGTCCGTACAGCGAGAGCGACAAGACACAGGCGTTGAACACACACCTCTTGATGTGTAGGTCCAGGTTCTTGTTGCCAAAGATGGACTTTTGCAAAGCGCCACACGCTCGGGAGGCATTCGCACTGCGGGAGTCAACATCGCAGGATGAACGGCCGCCGCTGTGAATTACCGAATCCAGATACTTGAATTCGGTGACACAGACAATGTCGACACCAGCCAGACTGAGGGGTACGTGGTCAGTAGCAGACACATCAATATCAGTAACCAAAAACTTTGTCTTTATGGCACTAACCACGAGGCCAAATTCAGACGCCGTGTTGTCAAAGGTTGTCAATGCAGCCTCGGCACCAGCTCTTGATGTAGCGAACAGTGCCGAGTCATCAGCGAACTGAGCCTCCGTAGCAGTAGTGACAGGGTCGGTGCGGTGAGACTTCCTGTAGAGGTTACCAGTGTCAGAATTGTGCGAGAAGCTGAAACCAATACCAGGTACACCACTAACGCGCTGCTGCCATCTGCTTACCACGGCCCACATGAAAATGTTGAACAGCACGGGCGCAATTGAGCAACCCTGGCGTAGACCATTATGAACGCTAAAGGGATCTACAGTTGTACCACTCATGCGTAATACAGCAGCCATTGAGGTATGAAACGACTTGATCACCACCAGCATGGGTGAAGGGACGCCAGCTCTAGCCAATACCTGCCAGAGACACTCACGAGGAACCGAGTCGTAAGCTTTGCGCAAATCGATGAAGACAAAGAAACCCTTGGTTTGATGTTCTATTGTCTTCTCCAAGAGTTGGCGGATGGTAAATATCATGTCGGAGCATGATCGGCCACGGCGGAAGCCACACTGCGATTCCGGGAGGAATTCTTTGGCCAGAGACTGGAGGCGTAGCTGAATGACTCCAGTGCTACAGTGCCTTGCCTACGACATCCAGCAAAGATATCCCACGCCAGTTATCGCACCTGGAGAGGTCACCTTTTTTTGGGTATTGGCACCAACATGGCGTCTACCCACTCCTGGGGGACACGACCCTCACGCCACACATCGCCAAACAGCCCATGAAGGCTGAGGAACAGCTGCTCGCCACCAAATTTCAGCATTTCCGGGAGAATACCAGAGGCTCCAGCCGATTTCCCGCTCTGGAGCTTGCCAATAGCACGACGAACTTCCTCCAGTGTCGGGGGACTAGCGAGATCTTGGTCCACCGGCAATTGTGGGATGGAGTCCAGCGCACTAGGTGACCACGTGCTATGGATGTTCAGCACTCCTGAGAAATGTCTCCGAAAACGGTGACCCTGCTCTTCTCGTGACGTGCATAGATTTCCGCTTTCATCCAGCGACTGCGGTTGTCCGAGCCGGTTTCAAACCTTCCCCTGCAGCTTGGACATCGTGGATGCACTTCCATATATATAATTGCTCCGTTAAAACGGGACTCTGTAGCCGCTAGCGCCTTGCTTTCTATCCACTTCACACGGGCTGAATCAATAGCCGAGCGTGCCTTCGACCTGGCAGATTTAAATGTGCTGAAGGATGGATGATCGCGGTGCTGTCCATGCTGGATCCAGTCCTTGTATGCAGCGTTAGATACAATGTAGGGGGCTGTAGGACCGGCTCGTCAAAAATAGAGAACCTGAACAAGCGTGCTCGGGACGTCTCAGCAATCGTAGTATGCCTGAGAACTCCAATATAAAAAACTTGATCAATGGCAAAATTGTCACCCACAGAAAAATCATACTTTGCGGGTCTTGCGTTGCACGCTTGGAGGTGAAGTACAGAAGGCGAGTCGATCCGAGTATGACCTTTCGGACTGGACTGGACTGAACTATTCCAAAAATAACAACGAGGGGTTACGGGTGCGAGTCAACCCCTGTGACACAGATTTCTGTGCCGTGTCACCTCCCTAGTTTGAGTACGACTCCCTGATCAGGCTGATGTACATGTACAAAGGGTCATGTATTATTTTATTTATTTATTTCTGAACCTCGTAGCATGCCAAGACAGCCAATTGACTTGAGGAGAAGGTGAGACCAAACCACGGAAGAAGAGAAAAAGAGAAAAGAAAAGCACGTACACAAAAGGGGTAGGGATTAGCAAGTTACAAAGCAATAGGCCTTATGCACATTGTACAGATGCACGAAATCCCGTATAATCTTGTAGAATCCCGTAGACCCGGTTGGGTGTTGAATGTGCAGGACCCTATTGTGTTTACTGCTATTTCCACTATGAAATGGGCCATGAAGGCATTTCATACGAAATCTTTTTCCGGCAGAGATCTAGCTAGTCGTTAGTTCAATCCCAAAGTGAAGAAGGCTTGAAAAGTGATCGTTTGCCATGAATTGTGAGGCTAAATGGGTCAAACGCGCATGTATAGCACACAATGAGCACCCAACCGGGTATGTACACACCTACGGCCATAGTACAGAACTTCGTACATCTGTACAATGTGCATAAGGACTATGGGATGCCCGGCCAGCGAGCTACATGTATGCAGCGAAAGTGGTAAAGCCTCTTGTACGGGCAAAAGCAACACAATGATGAGAAACCAGGGTATGATAGGAACTGATAATATTAAAAATAGTACACAGGTGTGGAAAATATGTCTCCGGAATGGCGAGAGTCACACTAAAACACAAATGGTTTTAGATCCGGCTTTCAACCACTGCCAGCTCCCTGAGCTCGTTAGCTGGACGATGGTATGCCGACCGAGACCCACGGACACACATGACAGCGGACCGGAGCAGCGCGAAAGACAGCCTGCAGCGCACATATGCAACATGGTGTGCATAGGGCATGCTGGAATCAGCCCTGGCAAGCAAGCCACAGAGGCGCTTAAGGAACCTTTCACATTCAGGGGCGGCAACACCAGAAGTTGACAACACCAGCGGGCTGAATGTGCCACGATCCACATTGACGATTCGCTCTCCGTACTGCAGCTTCTTCTGGCGCTCGTGCTGAAGCAGTAGGGCATCCAGTGGTTGGGCCGAGTAGGACGCCGCATCAGGATGGAAGACGCGTACATCAAAGAAAGCATCCTGTGCTCGGGTCCAGAAGCCACGGGCACGGACATCAGCGCGGGCATCCTCGGCGGTGTTTGTTGATGCAGCCATAAACACCTCTCCAGAGAGCGGGGCTAGCTGAGGCTCGATTGCCACTGCGTGGCAGACCTCCGTGAGTAGCTCCCCTACCATGTCACGGACTTCGTTATGGCGGATTGTAGGGAAGCCACCCCGGGGGCAACACATGGCATGAGCAGTGGAGAACAGAACTCCGCAGGCACACTTCGTGGGGACATCGAGGAGAGGCCAGTCATACCGCAATGCAAGGCCGTCCCTGAACTCCTGCTTCGAGAGGTGGAACCCATGTTCCTTGAGAGGAAGAGCAGTGAGCCAGGAAGAGGGGCCTTTGCGGGACAGCTCATCCATACGACGGGCCAAGGGGCGGTCCGCAGCTTCTCGGATAGCAGCGAAAGAGGCAGCACTAGCTTTCTTGGAGGACTTGGCAGCAGATGCTCTCTCACGGCGGGCTAGCTGATCCACAAAGTCGCAGGAATGATGCTGCCACTCTCGATCGTGCTGGTGGATGATCTCGTCAACCTTGCTGCTCGTGATGACTTGGGAAGCCTGCAGTTGGGTGGTAGCAATTTCTTTGAAGTATGGCAAACCGATTCCACCGAGCCGGCAAGGTAGCCGTAGAAGAGAGAGGTCATCCGCCGTGAATGTGCGTTTCCCTGTCAGAGCCGGAAGGAAGTGCTCCGTGACCGTGTCATCCAGGCGCTGCAGCTGTTCAGCTGAGAACTCCAGTGTACGAAGGAGATATGTCCATCGACCACGCAATCCGTGTGTGAGGGCGGCATACGCCGCATGAGGTTCGGTAGTGGCAATCTCGGACAGTCGCATAAGCTCCTGCTGCCAGTCTTGTACTTTCCCAGCTGTATAGCCAGCGATGAAATCCGGTGTCCCTATAGCGGCACCCAGGTAGCGTGCTCCATCCGTGACCACTTCAATGCCAGTTCCTGCAAAGACACTGTGGGCCAGGTTGAGCAGGTCAGGCTTGACGAGGAGGAGAGTCTTCGAGGCGTTGACATGGTAACCGTAAGGTTTCCCGGTCTCGTCCACATCATCCCACCAGCGTCGAAGGGCACGTAGCTTGCCTGCACCACTTGAATCATCGGCATACCACAATTGACGGATGTTGGCGTGGGTAGTGCGGAGGTGCCGTACGAATGGTAATGTAGCGAGGGCATAGAAAACCATCGACAGAGGGTCACCTTGTGTGGTACCCTCTGCGGAGGAAAGCTCACCACCGCCAGAAACGAAGAGGCGGGCATCATCTTGGTAGCAGTTCAGCAGTGTGGTAGCCAGGGAAGGACACAAGTGGCGAACATTGTGAAGAGCTGCTTGGCGGTTCAGGCAATTGAAGGCATTCTTCGCGTCAACTAGTAGGACTCCTTCAGTTGTGGCGTCCTCATACAAGCGCTTCATGCATCGAAAGTGGTGTACATGTACATGTATACTTGACAAGTACATAACGTAAAACTAATGTCGAATGTGGCGTATAAAAGCAGGTGCTTACGGCCGTATAAGCCAATGTCAGTGCTAGGCTTCTATTCAAACCACGTATCTCTATGTATGTCAACACTAAACCAGGCTTATGTGCTGACAGTGTATCTAAAAAATCAGGATTCTATTCAAAACAGGCTTCTATACGAGACAGGCTTTTATACAAGACAGGCTTTTATACAAGACAGGCTTTTATACAAGACAGGCTTTTATACAAGACAGGCTTTTATACAAGACACTACAGTATACACGTACACGCCGGTATACACTGTAGGTTTTCACTTTTCACTGTGTGTACGTGTGTTAGTGTAGTGCACTCTGTTTCAACCTACCGGTAGTAGCCCATCGGCCCGCATGTCTGGGATGATAGGAACGACAGACACGGAATACTCAGCTTATCACGCGGCGCAAACTAACTTCAGTGCACTTCATTCCGACACGTAGCATGCACCATCACACATACAATGTACACTTTTATACAACGTATTGTACACTAGGTCATGTATAAATGAACATGCACATCGATAATAAAATAATAAAATTGGATAAAAAGAAGGAAACAAAAATACTTTGGTGGACAGTTAGTCATAATCCTATCATTTAAATGATAGCCTTTGATAGGATTATGACTAACTGCATGTCCACCAAAGTAGCCTCATCATATACATGTACACTACACCAGTATACTGTCTGACCGTGATGATGTGCCAGGCCCGGGCTGCTGGTGAACCCTTTCTGATGTGTGCCGGGAAGAGACCGTGGCTGAGTGAGGGTTTAAAATAATGGATATGTTCGTGAAACTCAGAGTTACGAAACCGCAACTGCTCGTTCTTCTGTTTGTGTATTCCGCTCTTGGCCTTGGGCAAATTGAGCCCTCTACGGATGGTGGATGAACCGCAAATGGTAAATGGATATGCCTACATGAACTTCAAGTATTCAGAGAATACAAAAAACTGTTTGGTGAAAACACCAACATGTATTAGTACCGAAACACAGAGTAAGCAATCCCTATAATTATTAAAGTTAAATAAGAAAGTTTGTCATACATGTACATGTATCTTCGCCTCAGGAACGGGTGTGCAGCGATACGATTTTCTCATCAGCGGCATTAGACAACAAAGCATGTTACAGAACGTGTAGATCTACATGTTCATGATGGTACTGGGTATTGTTACTTTGATGTGTGAAGCACACGCGCGTATTACAATCATACTAAAAGTGTGGACATTTTGCATTTCGTGACACTGTCAGACCGTCGTCCCCATCGAGAAGAATGCCTAAGCCGATGACGTCCGATGGCCAACGTCTCATGAACGTGGCTCGGAGCCGGTGATAACGCGCGGTGTTTTGTTGGCGATGGGTATAGAGTGGTCAACCTCTTGCAATGAGGAAAATCGAACAAACGACTGTTCCTGGTGTAAAGCAAGCACTCCGTGTGCTTACCAGATATAGGCAAAGGTATTGGTGCTGTTGTCGGAGCCGCTCATACTGGTAATGACAAGGATAATGCGACGATATTAGTACAGTTTCCAGCAACAGCACGGTTTGCGCTGCAACAATGTGGCGTGCAATATTGACACTTCGACTCGTTAATTTAGTGGGTACTGTCTGTATACGTTTTCCAACAACTGCTACCATCATGACTGTACAGCACCTGAATTGCAGTGCAAGGTACATGTATCTCCCCCCCCCCCCCTCCCCTCCTGATCCAGGTGTTCGCTGCTATTCTAACAGAGAATAAGACGCACGAAGTGCAAAGCATACAACGAGATCACGCCTCGTACACTCCCAGGCAAATTCATTATGTACAGAATAGTGAGTGACCTTGTGAAGTTAGTTAGTTGTGGTTGGTGTACCGTCACCATGTACCGTTCGTTGCTACAAATCTGTATTACAATTTTCTTCAAGTCAAAGACCACGGACGGTGCCCACGAGATCATCACCCATCGTGTGACTGTGAATATCAGATTGGCTGCTACTAGCATTACATAACTGTACCATTGTTTAGATGCGTCAATGACACAAAGTCGAAGACCCCGGTAACGACCGGCCCTACAATGCCTCTCTACTATGGGCTACGTGATACCAAGAGTTCATAATCCCCCTTGGTGATACCGGTACCGACGACTGTCGGATAACATGTGAAAGGCAATGCACTAGTCTGCACTGCATTGGCCATACACTATACAGTGACAAAGCAACAGGATCGAAGCGCTCAGTTGGCCAGTAACGGCACGATGCTGCGGCCTAGCGAACCTGAGACGACAACTCACAAACATTCCCTTGGGCGAAAATCGCGTGTACAAAGTAGTCTAAGCTGAAGCACTGCGGTGCGGAACTTGAACTTGAATTATTCATAGCACAAACGGAGGTGAAACACGCAGCGGTCGGCAATATCCACTCTACTCGTCCTGGGTCCCCTTTCAACACGACAGCTTTCACAGGCTCCGTGTCTCCTTCCAGTTGCCTACTAGCGTTAGTATCACCCACACTGTGACCGTCTTCGGCCGCAGGCAGATTTTGTTGGCTCAGCTTGATGATTGCCACCATGAGTCTTCCAGTAAACAAAATCACAGCCACACCACTTCCGCTGCATAGCTCGCTGTGCATCCCATTGCTTTGTAACTTGCTGATCCCTTCCCACTTTGTGTACGTGCTTTCCTTCTCTTTTTTCTTCTCTTCTTCCGTGGTTGGTCTCACCCTCTCCTCAATTCAATTGGCTGTCTTGACATGCTACGAGGTGCCGAAATAAATAAATAATAAGTTCACAATATTGCCCATTACATGCGCAAAAAAGACTGGAATGGTAAACTGCATCTAAAGTACAAGGTCGCATCAATCTAAGCATTGATACATCTAGAGAACGGTTGATTCGTACTCCTTTGAAGTGTGATTGAACGCTAAAGAAGAACGGAAGATGGGAGTCGCTGGTGCCAGTACAGGGCCGGCCAGTCACATTATTCGTAACCCACACGAGTTATTTTGCTCCGAAAACCTTGATTTGGATAGCCGTTGGTGCACGTGTGTACTTTTCACGCGGGCGATCGGGCGCCTCCATTGAGATCAGGCAGAAGTGCGCCGCGCCGCTATAATGTCTAACATAATTCAAGCAGACCGGTGCCAGCCTTGTACAATAGTGCTGAGCAATAAGACAGCTTGACAGGCATATTGCAACGCGAGCAATGCATCAATCTTATACCCCTACTACTTACTTCTAGCAATGCCTGGTGCTTACGAAGATTACATAGACGTTCAGCAAACTCAATGTCTCAGTGAAAACCTCTTACTGCCACGGCTATTGTAGATTCTACGCATCGCGTTTGTCAGTCCATGTACAATGACCAGGTAGCACTACCATGTCTTGTCGATAAGTACTTCACACCCCTATTCAGGCTATTGTTGGCCGTATACCGGGGCGATAGGTATACCTCTGTGTCAGTATGTGTGTGTGCGTGTGTGTGTGTGCGTGCGCGCGTGTGCAAAATGCGTGTGTGAATGTGTGTGTGTGTGGGGGGGGGGGGTGGAGCGCTCGCGATGTGTGTGTGCAGAACCAGATTGAGTGCTGCTGTAGCCTGTAGTGGTGGCTTCCTGTTTTTGCAGCACGCTTGAAGTGCACTATTCCCATGCAAACACAACAGTGGCATCAGACAGGAATACTGCAGTCCAAGGATCAGCAATGATAATAATATGACTTGTATTGTGTGAACACAAGCACATGGAGAAGTTCACAACTATAGGAATTCCTAACAATTTTGCTAAACCAACACACCGGGATCGCTCTCTGGGCAATAAAAGGGGATGGATTTCGTCAGGACAGTTACAAATTCATCAGAGCCCAGAGTCTTCCATTGGGTTACTGATCTCGTAGCTTGAGCTCGGAGACTCCCTCGATTTAGGCTAAGGCCTGTGGAGAATCCATAAATACAAATACAAAATAGCATCCTTTCAACTACTGAGTATATTTTGTTGCAGTGTTTTATAAAGCAAAGAAGGGCAAGATGAAGACTTTGTGGTTGTTAGCACTGGCAGCGTGTGTCATTGCTGTCGTCCAGGCGGCCACACTGAGAAATTTCCTGAAAGATAAGCAAGACCTCCATCTCTTTGCCAGAAGTAGTAGCGACGATGGAAGTAGCATGGATAGCAGCGAGGATAGTGGCGATAGCAGCGACAGCAGCGATGCTGGGAATGCCATGGCCACAGGGACAGGCGGAAGTGAGGATGGTGGAAGCGATAATGAGGACTCTAATGAAGGCGACGCAGCAGGAAACATGGCAGCTCGCAACAACCAGAGTCCTAGCAGCATGCCTGCCTCCCTAGCCCCGGGTGCTACTGCACAGCCCACAGCGGACACAACTGCTGGGCCGGGCACGAACTGCATCCTAGCACAAGAATGCACAGAGGTGGATCTGCTTCAAGGTGCAGCAGGTGATGCTGGGCTTAGTCCGTCAGCTCTCTACTCCGCCGCGTTCAGCGTTTTCAACGACAACTCCTTCACGCGCTCCGTGCAGACTCTCATAAGCGAATTCAATGATCGCAGTACTATCCAGTGTGCACGTGACTTCACTGAGTTCAATGACACAGCGCTTCAGGTGACGCAGACGGACGGTTCCGGCCTGTTCGACTATTTCTTCCTAGAGGCGCAGACTCCCGGACAGCCACGGACGCTGGAGAATTCGCAAGTTGATGTCACGCTTCCTAACCTGGGAACCTTTGGCGACCTGCGGCTGCGGTATTTCTTCGACGCGAGCGGCGATGTAGAGACGGTGCAGCGATTTATTCGTCCTCCGAATCAGGCTACTGATATGTTCTTCCCATTTCCTTTGAGACAGACGGTGAGTTTCTTTGATTAGTTTAAACATTTTATTGGAGAGTATACCTACGAAAAGAGGGCTAGGAACAAAACAAAAGTACATCCATGCGTGTATATGCGCTACATGAGGCGTGCTGGTGAGCTGCGGTGTATACCCCGACCAAAGCCAGGTCTGGGGAATTGGGGATCAACGAACACAGCAAGCACCAGGGGGGGGGGGGGGGGGGGGGGAGGTTGGAGGGGATCACACTATGATGGGCGATGTGTTTGTTTTCCATTCCCTTTTCAATAGGTGATGAATTCACCATAGTTGGCTTATGATCAGTTTCTGAAGCATATTCCGTAATTGAACTTCGTCCTTTGTGAGATCTTGGATAATCCACGAACAATCATGCCCAATGATAATATTATGTTGACGATGGAGAGAGAGAGAGAGAGAGAGAGAGAGAGAGAGAGAGAGAGAGAGAGAGAGAGAGAGAGAGAGAGAGAGAGAGAGAGAGAGAGAGAGAGAGAGAGAGAGAGAGAGAGAGAGAGAGAGAGAGAGAGAGAGAGAGCGAGAGAGAGGGAGAGAAGATGAAGAACACGATAACCTGGATAAGCGGAGGGAAGAAAACTGCGTCGGGATAAGGATCAGAATATTTCAATAGCATTAGCCATGAAAGTAGACCTTCAATAGAAGCTTGAGTTGGGATGTGCTAGGGCAGGTTACTGTCCGCAAATAGTCTAGACTAAAAAGTATTCATCAGTTTGTGGGAGCGAAAGGGAAAAGTCTGAAGAGAACCGACTGTCACCATTGTATGACAGGGATATCTGCCAAGAAGAGTAAGACATACCTGGCAGTCATTGTTGTTGTTTTACAGCAATTTACATCACGGTCCTATTGAACAACCACTGACATAGGTATAGGGCTTGAAAGTGATGACGTCAAAAACGGCCTGGGAGTAGTAAATTGACATCAGATTTCTATTTTGGATCCACTAAGGTGTGACTTTGCTATTGCCTCAGTATGTGGGTGCATAGCAACCCACTCATGTCGTATGCAGGTGCAACTTTTACTTCGCCACCAGTTGTCACCCCGCCCCCACTAGCCAAATCAGTCAGTTTCACTGGCAACATCACCTTGCTGTGAGTGAGACCGCTTGAAATGTGCTTGGATCCATACAAAAACTGGATCCAGGTGGATCCAGTTTTCGAATTTTTCAAATTGTTGCTATGCCATTGCTATGGAGTGACGTAGCACTTTCAAGCCCTATTGCTGTACATCTCAACTGTACTGTTTGCTACAGGTGTGCAGAGATATTCCTGGTCAATGTGCCACGAGTCAAGTGCCACCAGCAGTACCTCCAAATGTTCCCATCCCCGACCCATTGCCCGAGCCCAGCCAGACTGAAGTAGCAACGTTGGTCGGCATACAGTCATCCGCCGCACAGTGCGCAGTGTAAGCCTATCCCAGTATCCGACTCAACCCGCTGCTCTGCATTCAACTACCAATCGCAGCGTGCCGCATATGCACCATACTACACTAACTATGATCCGCCTGACCTTGGAAAGGAAACTGAGTTCACTGCCAGCACCATGACAGCTAGATGGGCAATTCCATCCCTGACTGAGTAATAATATTTCTACCCCACACTACCTATTTGATGACATCACCACTACACTAATGACTAGATTCTCTCAGCATCACGTCCTTCTTTTTCATATTATAGTTTAGTACTTTGTTAGCGCTAGGTCCCTTGATCTCCCCCCCCCCCCACACCCCCGTTTTTTTGCCACGCTCAGCAACATAAATGGGCGAAGTTGATCATTGGTCACATACATCATTTCTTTGCTAATTTTTCTGATCAGTCACCAGAATCTTGATTTTGTATTTATCCCAAACATCCATTGACATTGTGGGCTATCACTATCACAGATATACATTCAAGTGTATAATGTACATGTAAACCGTTAACTTACAAGTAACTAGAATGTAGAGAAGATTGTAGACATTCGCCGAAGCTGGCATACAATTACACCATTGCCCTGTGTGTTTGTTTGTGTGTGTGTGTGTGTGTGTGTGTGTGTGTGTCCGTACAGCAAGAGCGACAAGACACAGGCGTTGAACACACACCTCTTGATGTGTAGGTCCAGGTGCTTGTTGCCAAAGATGGACTTTTGCAAAGCGCCACACGCTCGGGAGGCATTCGCACTGCGGGAGTCAACATCGCAGGATGAACGGCCGCCGCTGTGAATTACCGAATCCAGATACTTAAATTCGGTGACACAGACAATGTCGACACCAGCCAGACTGCGGTACGCGGTCAGCAGCAGACACATAAATACCAGCAACCGAAAACGTTGTCTTTATGGCACTAACCACGAGGCCAAATTCAGACGCCGTGTTGTCAAAGGTTGTCAATGCGGCCTCGGCACCAGCTCTTGATGTAGCGAACAGTGCCGAGTCATCAGCGAACTGAGCCTACGTAGCAGTAGTGACAGGGTCGGTGCGGTGAGACTTCCTGTAGAGGTTACCAGTGTCAGAATTGTGCGAGAAGCTGAAACCAATACCAGGTACACCACTAACGCGCTGCTGCCATCTGCTTACCACGGCCCACATGAAAATGTTAAACAGCACGGGCGCCATTGAGCAACCCTGGCGTAGACCATTATGAACGCTAAAGGGATCTACAGTAGTTCCACTCATGCGTAATACAGCAGCCATTGAGGTGTGAAACGACTTGATCACCGCCAGCATGGGTGAAGGGACGCCAGCTCTAGCCAATACCTGCCAGAGACACTCACGAGGAACCGAGTCGTAAGATTTGCGCAAATCGGTGAAGACAAAGAAACCCTTGGTTTGATGTTCTGCTGTCTTCTCCAAGAGTTGGCGGATGGTAAATATCATGTCGGAGCATGATCGGCCACGGCGAAAGCCACACTGCGATTCCAGGAGGAATTCTTTGGCCAGAGACTGGAGGCGTAGCTGAACGACTCCAGTGCTAGTGCCTTGCCTACGACATCCAGCAAAGATATCCCACGCCAGTTATCGCACCTGGAGAGGTCACCTTTTTTTGGGTATTGGCGCTTACATGGCATCTACCCACTCCTGGGGGACACGACCCTCACTCCACACATCGCCAAACAGCCCATGAAGGCTGAGGAACAGCTGCTCGCCACCAAATTTCAGCATTTCCGGGAGAATACCAGAGGCTCCAGCCGATTTCCCGCTCTGGAGCTTGCCAATAGCACGACGAACTTCCTCCAGTGTCGGGGGGACTAGCGAGATCTTGGTCCACCGGCAGTTGTGGGATGGAGTCCAGCGCACTAGGTGACCACGTGCTATGGATGTTCAGCACTCCTGAGAAATGTCTCCGAAAACGGTGACCCTGCTCTTCTGGTGACGTGCATAGATTTCCGCTTTCATCCACGACTGCGGTTGTCCGAGCCGGTTTCAAACCTTCCCCTGCAGCTTGGACATCGTGGATGCACTTCCATATATATAATTGCTCCGTTAGAACGGGACTCTGTAGCAGCTAGCGCCTTGCTTTCTATCCACTTCACACGGGCTGAATCAATAGCCGAGCGTGCCTTCGACCTGGCAGATTTATGTGCTGAAGGATGGATGATCGCGGTGCTGTCCATGCTGGACCCAGTCCTTGTATGCAGCGTTAGATACAATGTAGGGGGCTGTAGGACCGGCTCGTCAAAAATAGAGAACCTGAACAAGCGTGCTCGGGACGTCTCAGCAATCGTAGTATGCCTGAGCACTGCAATATAAAAAACTTGATCAATGGCAAAATTGTCACCCACAGAAAAATCATACTTTGCGGGTCTTGCGTTGCACGCTTGGAGGTGAAGTACAGAAGGCGAGTCGATCCGAGTATGACCTTTCGGACTGGACTGGACTGAACTATTCCAAAAATAACAACGCGGGGTTACGGGTACGAGTCAACCCCTGTGACACAGATTTCTGTGCCGTGTCACCTCCCTAGTTTGAGTACGACTCCCTGATGTACATGTACAAAGGGTCATGTATTATTTTATTTATTTATTTCTGAACCTCGTAGCATGCCAAGACAGCCAATTGACTTGAGGAGAAGGTGAGACCAAACCACGGAAGAAGAGAAAAAGAGAAAAGAAAAGCACGTACACAAAAGGGGTAGGGATTAGCAAGTTACAAAGCAATGGGATGCCCAGCGAGCTATGCAGCGGAAGTGGTGTACATGTACATGTACATGTATACTTGACAAGTACATACCGTAATGTCGCGTATAAAAGCAGGTGCGTACGGCCGTATAAGCTGATGTCAGTGCTAGGTTTCTATTCAAGTCAGGCTTCTATTCAAACCACCTATCTCTATGTATGTCAATACTAAACCAGGCTTATGTGCTGACATTGTATCTTAAAAATCAGGCTTCTATACAAGACACTACGGTATACACGTACACGCCGGTATACACTGTACGTTTTCACTTTTCACTGTTAGTGTTACCAAGAGTAGATAAACAAGAGTGTGCAACTCGCGGATGGATTGGCCCACGGCGGAATTTTTTGTTGACGTAATCTTTTCGACGACGCACGCGCTGCGAGCCTTTCGGAGAGGTTTCCCTCGTGCACTTGGCGGGTCTTGCACTGCAAGCACGGCTGTCACGATGGTCATGTACTCGGCCAAAAAATATGGCGTCCAAAAATTTGAAAATTCAAAAATCTCATCATCGATCTGTCATTGATTTGCTTGAAAATACTCTTTTTCTCTTGAGGAAACCTCCACTTTCCCCTTCCAATCGACCGGGTTTCATAGTACAAACACGCTTCATGACTTCCTCTCGCGATCCTCTTTCATCTCATTCTGATATCCGTCTAGGCCGTCTTCTTCCAGGAACGATTCCTTCAGAGGTGCGTTTCCTTTGCCTTGACGACTTGCCCTTCGTCACTTCTATCAGCCCTTTTCACAGCTACCTTCTTCTCTTGTAAAAGTTTTCTCGTCTTATTTGCCAGTTTTCCTGGTGCCTGGGTGACTTCATTTACCGATTTTTTGAATTTGTTTGTCTTTCCGTGCTACTAGATCGATTTCCGTGGCCATCGATTCTACCGTATCGCGTGCTAGTAGTAGTGTGTAAAATGGATAAACACAGTGCATTGCTGTCTACCTGCTGCAGTATTGGTGGCAAAAAGTTTGCCAACATGGCTGTGTCCACGAAATACAACGTGAAGGACTATGCCAGATCATTCAAGATGTGTACGAGGTCAACATTTCTCAGGATGACCCTGCGATCCACCCTACACACATTTGTCATGTATGCAAACGTGTGCTGGATCGTTGTCTGAGAGAAGGTTGCCTTGACTCATTTGTAGGGGATGGATGTGGAGCGATCAAAGTGTGGAAGCCACATCACCGCACATACTGCGACATATGCCACACTGCACCAAACAAGGGTGGACGTCCACTAAAAAAGCAGAAGCAACTTGCTTCAAAGCTTTCTGCTGTACACAAAAAAGAAAAGAAATGGATCACACAACAGTCCCACAACATTCATCCACAACAGCAATACCCCTATCACACTCTCCTGGACCCCAGACAGCACAAAGTACTAGTGAAATGGATGTAGATGAAGCAAATGTTTTCACGCACGCAACACCGACATACAGCGCACAGAAGAAACTGGACAAGACTAGGTTCGTTCATTGCGCAGCAGGTTCCACAATACACAGCAAGGGAAGTGCCAATGAATAAGAAAGACGGCAGCATAGTGATGGCATGCATGGTGTACATGCCAAATCTCATTGACATCGTGATGATCTGATGATCTGGACTTGTACGACACATATGGGTGGCTGACCTGGCACGGAAATGTCATTCCGGAGTCCGAGATTCGGCTAAAACTTGGCGGTGACCGCCTCTGGAGCAAATCTTTCGCAAGCCAAGCACCACAACAATGCCATCCGCCCAGTTATCTTGCCAATTCCCGTCAGCAACGTTGTTATTCCGTCTTTTCATCTGGATCTCGGCATTTTCGCATGGCTGTATGACATCTACCTAGCTGAAGTCAAACAACTGGATGTGAAACTGGCAGCAGCAACTCTCTAGCCGTGTGCAGATGATCAGCTCCAGTTTCAAGAGCTAACAGTTCTCAGCGACAAAGTTCGGTCCGCCAGGCAAGCTATGGAAGATGCCCAGGCGAAGAGCGATGAACTACAGCAGCAGCTCCAATATGCAGTGCTCTTGCAGCAACACGCACCGACCAGCTTTCCCAACGTCAACATGGACACTGTAGCTGCAGCAATACAGCAACTGTGGAAAGACGCCAGCGACGCCTTCACTGCTGCAAGTGCTGAGCACAGCAAACTCGTACATGACTTAGACGAGATGAGAAAGAACAAGAAAGTCACAGGACCATGCGCGTCAAGTCTCGAGTCTGTGCTCCAAGCACACAATGTTGATCGGCAAGCCTACCATGGCGGTGCCTTCGTGGGCAACCATGTACATCGCACACTGCAGCCTGCCGTACTAAGAGCACTGATGTCTGCTCCAGTTGAGGCGGTTTCCACTCGTTGCCAGCAGCTCGTTGCTGATGCAGAAATCTTGCAGCAGCGGTACCATGGATTGTTTTCGGGATATGCCGACTGCAGCCACCGTTTCAGCCATTGCAACAGCATGTCAGAGGCCGACATCTCAAAGCTGGCTGACTGCATCCAGCTGTTTCTTCAGAAATGCAGAGAATCCATTATCACCCGGCAGCTCGGCAACATAACTCCGAAACTACATCTCTTGGAGGAGCGCACAGTCCCGTTCACCAGGAAATTTGGAGTCGGTCAGGGTCGACTCGCCGAGCAGGGCAGCGAGTCAATTCATGCCAGATTCAACAGGCTGAGCTTCGATTATAACGCTATTCCTGGGACTCTGCAGCGCCTCACAGCAATGTGCCAGCAACATCTCGTCGGGACATTGCCACAACATGACGCTGTTCGTCCCGCCACGGCATCAAGAAAACGCAAGGCGTCCGAGCTCGAGCAGTGATCCTCAGGCCCTGGACGCAGCAGCTTGGCCATTTCAGCCCTGATCCAGGTAAGAAAAATAACAACGGTACTGCTGACTCCTAGTTGAGCTCTGTAGTGACAACAGGAAGAGATGTCGTCCAGCAAAAACCTGCTGTCTACCTTCTCCTTCCTTTTCTTTCCTTGTTTGTTGTTGTCGAAGCTGAACAATTTTTGTTGTGCGACTTCGAAAGTTTGAATCCTTGTCCCGATCGCGGTGTTTGTTACCTTGACAAAGCACAGTTTTCGCGTGAATCCCACAGGATCTTGAAATCTTTTTCAGTTTTCAGAATATTTTTGAATTTCACCGTAAACCTGGGCGAAGGCCGCCATATTGTTAAGTGGTGGCCGCGAAACAGCCGTGCAAGGTCGGTGCCCAGCACGTGCTCTCACACTGCTCTGCGGCAAAGTCCGCGTTTCTCTGAAAAAAGGTGACGTCAACAAAAAATTCCGCCGTGGGCGGGGGTATCTGCAGATTGTGCAGAAGAGATCCGGAGTTGCACACTCTTGTTTATCTACTCTTGGTGTTACGTGTGTTAGTGTAGTGCACACTAGGGAGGTTCTGCTCTACGTTTTGGGAACGCGACGCAAAGAATCACGCGAACTTTCTTCGCGTTCCCGTAACGTAAAGAAATGCTGTTCTGCTCTACGTTTCACCTAGAGAAGTCACGTGGAATGTGTACTGGGAATTTCCCCTTCCATATTTGGCAGTTTTCTGCATGCAGTTGATCGATATGCGATACCCAGCAAATCCGTACGCATTTTCTCTGCGTGTGCCACAACGTAGAGAACCCCATCTCCGCGTAGAAATCTGGAGCCAAAACACGCGAAGCCGTAGACTCTAACCCAGACACCTGCTCTCTACGTGATTTCTCTACGTTTCACGTATAGCAGAACCTCCCTACTGTTTCAACCTAGTAGCCCATCGGCCCGCATGTCTGGGATGGGAACGACAGACACGGAATACTCAGCTTATCACGCGGCGCAAACTAACTTTAGTGCACTTCATTCCGACACGTAGCATGCACCACCACACATAGTAGTAGTAGTAGTATTTATTATTTGACAAGGGGAGTCCCAACAGGCATGGCCTTGTTACAGGGAACCCTAGGTGAATCTTTGTGAGGTGAGCAAAAGAACATACAATGTACACCTTTATACTTTGAAGTACGACGTATTGTACACACATGTATAAATGAACATTCACATCGATAATAAAATAATAAAATTGGATAAAAAGAAGGAAACAAAAATACTTTGGTGGACAGTTAGTCATACAAGTAATCCTATCATTTAAATGATAGCCTTTGATAGGATTATGACTAACTGCATGTCCACCAAAGTAGCCTCATCACATGCACTACAACAGTATACTGTCTGACCGTGATGATCGGCCCGGGCTGCTGGGCATTTGGTGAACCCTTTCTGACGTGTGCCGGGAAGAGACCGTGGCTGAGGGTTTAAAAATAATGGATATGTTCGTGAAACTCAGAGTTACGAAACCGCAACTGCTCGTTCTTCTGTTTGTGTATTCCGCTCTTGGCCTTGGGCAAATTGAGCCCTCTACGGACAGTGGATGAACCGCATTATGGTAAATGGATATGCCCCCATGAACTTCAAGTATTCAGAGAATACAAAAAACTGTTTGGTGAAAACACCAACATGTATTAGTACCGAAACACAGAGTAAACAATCCCTATAGTAAGAAAGTTTGTCATACATGTACATGTACCTTCGCCTCAGGAACGGGTGTGCAGCGATACGATTTTCTCATCAGCGGCACAAGACAACAAAGCATGTTACAGAACGTGTAGATTTACATGTTCATGGTGGTACTGGGTATTGTTACTTTGATGTGTGAAGCACACGCGCGTATTACAATCATACTAAAAGTGTGGACATTTTTGCATTTCGTGACACTGTCAGACCGTCGTCCCCATCGAGAAGAATGCCTAAGCCGATGACGTCCGATGGCCAACGTCTCATGAACGTGGCTCGGAGCCGGTGATAACGCGCGGTGTTTTGTTGGCGATGGGTATACAGAGTGGTCAACCTCTTGCAATGAGGAAAATCGAACAAACGACTCTTCCTGGTGTAAAGCAAGCACTCCGTGTGCTTACCAGATATAGGCAAAGGTATTGGTGCTGTTGTCGGAGCCGCTCATACTGGTAATGACAAGGATAATGCGACGATATTAGTACAGTTTCCAGCAACAGCACGGTTTGCGCTGCAACAATGTGACGTGCAATATTGACACTTCGACTCGTTCATTTAGTGGGTACTGTCTGTATACGTGTTCCAACAACTGCTACCATCATGACTGTATACAGCCTACAGCACCTGGATTGCAGTGCAAGGTGTCTCCCCCCCCCCTGATCCAGGTGTGCACTGCTATTCTAACAGAGAATCAGACGCACGAAGTGCAAAGCATACAACGAGATCACACCTTGTGCACTCCCAGGCAAATTCATTATACATGTACATGTACATGTACATGCATAGGGATAGTAAGTGACCTGTTAAAGTTAGTTGTGGTTGGTGTACCACCACCATGTACCACTCGTTGCTACAAGTACAACATCGACTACAATTATTACAATGTACTTCAAGTCAAAGACCACGGACGGTGCCCACGAGATCATCACCCATCGTGTGACTGTGAATATCTGATTCGCTGCTACTAGCATTACACACTCTACCATTGTTTAGATGCGTCAATGACACAAAGTCGAAGACCCCGGTAACGACCGGCCCTGCAATGCCTCTCTCCTATGGGCTACGTGATACCAAGAGTTCATAATCCCCCTTGGTGATACCGGTACCGACGACTGTCGGATAACATGTGAAAGGCAATGCAGTAGTCTGTACTGCATTGGCTATCCAGTGACAAAGCAACAGGATTGAAGCGCTCAGTTGGCCAGTAACGGCACGATGCTGCGGCCTAGCGAACCTGAGACTACAACTCACAAACATTCCCTTGGGGGCGAAAATCGCGTGTACAAACTAGTCTAAGCTGAAGCATTGCGGTGCGGAACTTGTTACTTGAATTATTCATAGCACAAACGGAGGTGAAACACGCAACGGTCGGCGATATCCACTCGTCCTTGGTGCCCCTTCAACACGACAGCTTTCACAGACTCGGTGCCTCCTTCCAGTGGCCTACTAACGTTAGTATCACCCACACTGTGACCGTCTTCGGCCGCAGGCAGATTTTGTTGTCACAGCTTGATGATTGCCACCATGAGTTCACAATACTACCCATGCATGGCGCAAAAAAGACTGGATCATGGAATGTTAACTGCATCCAGGGACATGCAATAGTACATCACCCCAGGGGGCTACTACTAGTACTCAATCTTCGGGCAGAACTGTTTCGTCCGGGGGGGGGGGGGTTATGTACTCTTGGTATAGTACATAACCCCAGGGGGTTACTAGTATTCAATCTTCGGGCAGAACTGTTTCGTCCGGGGGGAGGGGGGGGGGGTATGTACTCTTGGTATTGTACAAAGTCGCATCGATCTGAGAAGCTGAAAAACGCATTAGAAAAATAGGCAGACAATGATGCACCTACACGGCGGTGGATTCGTACTCCTATAATCGGCTGCTAAAGAAGACGACGTGAATCGCTGGTGGCCGCACAGTCACATAACCCACACGAGTTGTTTTGCTCCGAGAACCTTGATTTGGATAGCCGTTGGTAAGCTCCTGTGCACGTGTGTACTTTTCACGCGGGCGATCGGGCGCCTTCATTGAGATCAGGCAGAAGTGCTCCGCGCCGCTATAATGTCTAACATAATTCAAGCAGACCGGTGCCAGCCGTGCACAATAGTGCTGAGCAATAAGACAGCTTGACAGGCATATTGGCGTTATTGCAACGCGAGCCACGCTTGAATCTAATACCCATACTCCTCACTAGCAATGCCTGGTGCTTGCGAAGATTACATAGACGTTCAGCAAACTCAATGAACATCTGTTTCTGCCACGCGCGGCTATCGTAGATTGCACGCGTCGCGTTTGTCAGTCTATGTACAATGACCAGGTAGCACTACCATGTCTTGTCGATACGTACTTCACACCCCTATTCAGGCTATTGTTGGCCGTGTACCGGGGCGATACTGTAGGTACACCTCTGTGTCAGGAATGTTTGTATGTGTGCGTGTGTGTGTGTGCGCGCGCGCGTGTGTGCATGGTGCGTGTGTGAATGTGTGTGTGTGTGTGGGGGGGGGGGGTTGGAGCGCTCGCGATGTGTGTGTGCAGAACCAGATTGAGTGCTGCTGTAGCCTGTAGTGGTGGCTTCCTGTTTTTGCAGCACACGTGAAGTGCACTACTCCCATGCAAACACAACAGTGGCATCAGATAGGAATGATAATGACTTGCCTTGTGTGAACACAAGCACAATCATGGAGAAGTTCACAACTTTTGATAAACCAACACACCGGGATCGCTCTCAGCAGCAGGGACTCTCTGGGCAATAAAAGGGGATGGATTTCGTCAGGACAGTTACAAATTCATCAGAGCACAGAGTCTTCCACTGAGTTACTCATCTCGTAGCTAGAGCGGTAGCATCCTTGCAACTTCTGAGTATTTAGTTGCAGTGTTTTATAAAGCAAAGAAGGGCAAGATGAAGACTTTGTGGTTGTTAGCACTGGCAGCGTGTGTCATTGCTGTCGTCCAGGCGGCCACACTGAGAAATTTCCTGAAAGATAAGCAAGACCTCCATCTCTTTGCCAGAGGTAGTAGCGACGATGGAAGTAGCATGGACAGCAGCGAAGATAGTGGCGATAGCAGCGACAGCAGCGATAGCAGCGATGCTGGGAATGCCATGGCTACAGGGACAGGCGGAAGTGAGGATGGTGGAAGCGATAGTGAGGACTCTAGCGAAGGCGACGCAGCAGGAAACACGGGAGCTCGCAACAACCAGGGTCCTAGCAGCATGCCTGCCTCCCTAGCTCCGGGTGCTACTGCACAGCCCACAGCGGACACAACTGCTGGGCCGAGCACGAACTGCATCCTAGCCCAAGAATGCACAGAGGTGGATCTGCTTCAAGATGCAGCAGGTGGTGCTGGGCTTAGTCCGTCAGCTCTCTACTCCGCCGCGTTCAGCGTTTTCAACGACAACTCATTCACACGCTCCGTGCAGACTCTCATAAGCGAATTCAATGATCGCAGTACTATTCAATGTGCACGTGACTTCACTGAGTTCAATGACACAGCGCTTCAGGTGACGCAGACGGACGGTTCTGGCCTGTTCGACTATTTCTTCCCAGAGGCGCAGACCCCCGGACAGCCACGGACGCTGGAGAATTCGCAAGTTGATGTCACGCTTCCTAACCTGGGAACCTTTGGCGACCTGCGGCTGCGGTATTTCTTCGACGCGAGCGGCGATGTAGAGACGGTACAGCGATTTATTCGTCCTCCGAATCAGGCTACTGATATGTTCTTCCCATTTCCTTTGAGACAGACGGTGAGTTTCTTTGATTATTTGAAAAATTTATTGGAGAGTATACCTACGAAAAGAGGGCTAGGAACAAAACAAAAGTACATCCATGCGTGTATATGCACTACATGATGTGTGCTGGTGAGCTGCGGTGTATACCCCGACCAAAGCCAGGTCTGGGGAATTGGAGATCAACGAACACAGCAAGCACCAGGGGGAGGGGGGGGGGGATCACACTGTGATGGGCGATGTGTTTGTTTTCCATTCCCTTTTCAATAGATGATGGATTCACCATAGTTGGCTTATCAGTTTCTGAAGCATATTCCGTAATTGAAGTTCGTCTTTTTGTGAGAGCTTGGATTATCCACGGACAATCATGCCCAATGATATTATTATGTTGACGATGGAGAGAGAGAGAGAGAGAGAGAGATAGAGAAAGAGAAAGAGAGATAGAGAACGAGAGTGAGAGAGAGAGAGAGAAAGAGAGAGAGAGAAAAGATGAAGGACAGGATAACCTGGATAAGCGGAGGGAAGAAAACTGCGTCGGGATTATTATTATTATTATTATTATTATTATTATTATTATTATTATTATTTATTCTTCTTTTACTAGGGAATTCCCAACAGGCGTCAGCGCCTTTTTACAGGGAACCCTAGGGATAAGGATCAGAATACTTCAATAGCATTAACCATGAAAGTAGACCCTCAATAGAAGCTTGAATTGGGATGTGCTAAGGCAAGTTATTGTCCGCAAATAGACTAAAAAGTACTCATCAGTTTGTGCGTGCGAAAAGGAAAAGACTGAAGGAAACCGACTGTCACCATTGTAAGACTTAACACGCACCAAAGTTATGACCAAGATAAGGTAAAGAATATTATCGAAATTGCAGTCGCATACAATTATCAGGATTTTTGGGGCTCCAAAGGGTTAAACCATGCAGGGATATCTGCCAAGAAGAGTAAAACATACCTGGTAGTCATTGTTGTTGCTGTACAGCAATTTACATCATGGTCCTATTGTACAAACACTGACATAGGTATTGCTGTGCCTCTCAACTGTACTGTTTGCTACAGGTGTGCAGAGATATTCCTGGTCAATGTGCCACGAGTCAAGTGCCGCCAACGGTGCCTCCAAACGTTCTCATCCCCGACCCATTGCCCGAGCCCAGCCAGACTGAAGTAGCAACGTTGGTCGGCATACAGTCATCCGCCGCACAGTGCGCAGTGTAAGCCTATCCCAGTATCCGACTCAACCCGCCGCTCTCCATTTACCTACCAATCGCAGCGTGCCGCATATGCACCATACTACACTAACTATGATCCGCCTGACCTTGGAAAGGAAACTGAGTTCACTGCCAGCACCATGATGGCTAGATGGGCAATTCCATCCCTGACTGAGTAATAATATTTCTACCCCACACTACCTGTTTAATGACATCACCACTACACTAATGACTAGATTCTCTCAGCATCACGTCCTTCTTTTTCATAATATTAATTATTATAGTTTAGTACTTTGTTAGCGCTAGCTCCCATGATCTCCCCCCTCCCCACACCCCCGTTTTTTTGCCGGACTCAGCAACATAAATTGGCGAAGTTGATCATAGGTTACATCATACATCATTTCTTTGCTAATTTTTCTGATCAGTCACCAGAATCTTGATTTTGTATTTACCCCAAACATCCATTGACATTGCGGACTATCACTATCACAGGTATACATTCAAGTGTATAATCTAAACCGTTAACTTACAAGTAACTAGAATGTAGAGAAGATTGCAGACATTCGCCGACGCAGGCATACGATTACGCCATTGCCTTGTGTGTGTGTGTTTGTGTGTGTGGGGGGGGGGGGGGCGTCATGCGATGATGCTTTGCTTGTTTCATCTTCATGGGGCGATGCTCCAGCATTGCACTAGCGTCCATGCCGCGCAACCCTGAGACTAAGTTAACACACGAGTGCTACAAAATACTGGTGATGATACCTCATGAGATACTTGTAAGTATTAGTACAGCGATCAGACAAAAAAAATGAGCAATTCAATACCAAATAAAGAGAAAGGAGGATTGTCTCCGCGCCGCCTATTCGTAAAGAGAAAGGAATGTAAAATAGAAGAAAAACACATGGGAACGAGTGATGAATCAACTATGACTGTAACAAGATAATAAAGTCAGAAAGACTTTAAAAGTGATAACAGGGCACAACACTGACAAGCTAGTGAGACTTTCTGATTCAACGACCTGAGACCTAGCTTAAACACATCTCCAGTGCGCAAGCCAACAGCCTTCCAACTTACTTGGAAGGTTCACGGTCAGGTAGGATCGACGAGGGGAAGGTAACATTCAGCATTCTTCGTTGCCGTGGGACTTAAGCTTGTGCATGTTTTCGCTGCGCTTATCTGAGTCACCTTCCCCGCTTCGGACGGTCCTACCTAATAACAATCTTTTTCTTATCTTTATTTCAGGATTACCAAAAGGCTAACGCCTATCTGGGGGATCTCCTATTTGTGTATGTACTAGTAACATAGTTAAGGATGCGAGGGAAAGTGCGCAAAGTGAGCGTGAAATGTTGGTTTTAAAAAGGAATAATAAGAAACACAAGGAAAGAAAGTGAGACAGAAAAGAAAAGAACAAGCATGTAAATCAATGATTGCACATCAAAGGTGTACCAGTGCAGTCGAACTGATACTTAGCAATGTCCTAACCGTGAACCTTCCAAGTTAGAAGGCTGTTCCAAGTTAGGCTTTGCGTGTCCGATGGAGTAGGTCGAAGGGTATATCATACACTATAACATGGTTGGTGTTGACGTTGTGGTGCAAGATGTGGTTGTTGCAGGTGTGGTGGGGAGGTTTGGTGGTGGATGTTTTTTTATTTTTTATTTTTTTACTGAATACCGCAGTACCATCAGATGCTGCACAGCGGGGGCGGTGGCATATTGGATGGAAGTGGGGGCGGGGCAAAAGTAACTCCTCCGACCAAAGGTCTCGGAATCATCGTTACTCCTGTGCGCCGATACGTCCTTAGGAGAAAATAAACATGTGCATCCAAGAGGGAAGCACCATGTCCCAAGTTAGTTGCCACACTGGAGTATGAGCCCGCCTCTGGGCACCGTAAGTACAGATCGCTCGACTCTTCTTGGACGCGCGATTCTACTGTACTGAGTGAAGAGGACACACACCTTGATCGGGTGAGCTGCGTTGTGGGGGGGGGAGTTGTAGTCAGATGTGCGACCGCGGGGGCTCGAACCTGTGACCTCTCGTCGGTGTTCCCGACTACAAAGGTGCTCTTTTAAAAAGTGCTCTTTTTCAGTGAAGCATAGCCATGATACATGTTCAGATATGAACCCAAGCTGAGAAATGAATACGCACTCTTCCATTTATGGGTCTACGAAAGGCAAAACAGGAAGTAAACTAGTAAAGTTCAAAACACCCACTTTTTACAGCATTGTGTACACCGGGTACAAGCTTCACCAACTTGTTGCCCCCCCCCCCCAAAAAGCGGCGTGCCAAGGCCCATCGAGCGCTCGGAAACTCTGATCGCATGCATGAGCAAACAGATTTTAGCACTTTTTCAGCTCAAAAAGCTCAAAAAGGGCGATATTCACCAAAAAACGCAATAAAGGGCGAAAGAAACGGGCTTTTCCAAAAAGGGCCAAAAAGGGCAAAAAAAAGGGCGAGCACCTTTGGGAAAGGGCTATTCCCGACTCAGGGGCCAGGGCTCACTCTTGTCTTGTCTTGACAGACCCGCGCGGCCAATTCATCAGCATACCGAAGTGCTCAGCTAGCCTCAAAGCAAACACATGAAGAAGAAATTAAGCTCAGCATGTGTGGCTCCATCCTCACTCCAACACGGAGATCGTTTAACTTAAAAAACCCGGAAAGTTTAACGACCAAAAAGTCTAATGTAAAAAAGAGAAGAAGCACATGAGAACGAGTTATGCAGCAACTATCCACGACTGTAACAAGATGATAAACGGTCAGAAAGTGCGATAATAGGGCACAAAACTGACAGGCTACTAAGACATTCAGCGACCCGAGACCTAGCTCTAACGCATCTCCAGTGCGCAAACCAACAGCCTTCCAACTTGGAAGGTTCATGGTATTGTAGGACCGAAGAGGGGAAGGTGAGCGCAGCAAAATGTGCACAAGCTAAGTCCCGCGGCAACAAAGAATAGAGCTAGGTCTTGGGTCGCTGAATGTCTCAGTAGCGTGTCAGTTTTGTGCCCAATTATCGCACTTTCTGACCGTTTATCATCTTGTTACAGTCGTGGATAGTTGCTGCATAACTCGTTCTCATGTGTTTCTTCTTTTTTTCTTCTTTTTTTACCACAAAGCACTGGCCAGCAACATAAAAGGGGAGGTAGACAAAATTGGACAAGCAAACATTGACAACACAGAGGAGCCTGGCATGCGTGTCGATGAGGTAGGTCAACCTCTCCCGACCTAGTGTTCTCGGATTCATCAGTTGGTCTACGCATCAGGAAGGGGAAATGGACAGAGAAAGGGAGAATGAGCATGAGGAGCTTCCCAGGAGAGGAAGAGTGAGAGAGAGAGAGAGAACAGAAAATGATAATAATAGAGACAACCGGATATTCTCAGTGCTGGTGGACGTCAGTGGCCCATAGCCAATTGGTCTGGCGGAGGTGACGGTAGGCCCTGGTCTTGAATGTCGGCAGTTTCTTGAGAGTTGGGCGATCGGCGAGGATTGGGGCAGGCAGTGTGTTCCAGCTCTCCAGGACAAAGTATGGGAAGGAGCGGCGGATGAACTCTGGACTGGAGGCTGGCAGAGGAGTTGCGAGTTGGAAAGAGTGGCCACCGAGGGACTGGCGTTGCCTGCGCGTCCGGGGTGCAGCGTTAACTCTTGCTGGGGGAGGTACCATGTTGGTAAGCAGAGCTGGACTTGGTATGCATTGCAGCTTATACAGGTAGCACAGCCCGTAAACATGCCTTCGGATTGCCAGGCTGGGGAGCAATGAGGGGCCAATAACCTTCATGGCTCGACGCTGGACCAGGCACAGCTGATGGAGGTGACAATGTGCCGCACTTGCCCAGACGAGAGGGGCGTACTCCATTATAGGCCGTACAAATCCTTTGTACACAGTTAGGCGCCCTGCACTGTCCAGGATCCGAGACGCCTTTCAGAGCAGGCCGAGTCGCTGGTTGGCTCTAACGGCAAGGGAACGGATGTGGGCCCGGAAGGAGAGAGTACTGTCAAATAACACTCCTAGCAGTTTGAGCTGAGGGCTCTCAGGCACCTGCATGCCATCAAATGTGAGCTGTGGGACATCCAGGGATGGTCTGTCGCGGTCAAGGAGTATTGCCTGAGATTTTGATGGCTCGAACTTTACCTTCCATTGGGCACCCCAAGTCTGCAGACGGTTAATAGATGCTTGGAGGCTATTGCAAGTAGCAGCGATGGTATCTGGGTTTCTGATTAGGGCATAGAGTGTTGTATCGTCCGCATAGACAGCTAGATTGGAGCCTGGGGCCAAACACTGTTCTGCATCGTTTACATATAACAGGAAAAGAGTGGGACCTAGGAGGCTACCCTGGGGCACTCCAGCCTTGATCGGGAACAGTGAGGAGGACTGACCGCCAACAACTACAGTAAGTTTTCGGTCATGGAGATACGACCTTAGCCAAGCCAGGAGTTGGCCTTGGATGCCACATTGCTGTGCCTTCGCAAGGACACCTGTGTGGGAAACCTTGTCGAATGCCCCGGCAATATCAACTGCCAGGGCATGCACAAGACCACCGTCAGCCAGGGTAGTGCCCCAGGAATGCTGGAGAGCCGTCAGTAGGTCACTTGTGCCCAGTCCACGTCGGAAGCCAAACTGGGACGAGGAGAAGAGTTGATGGGTTTCCAGGTGGTTCACAAGCTGCCGATTGATGATACCTTCCATGATCTTAGAGAGGATCGTCAGAAGAGATATAGGCCGGTAGTTCTTCATCATGGATTTGGGTCCTTTCTTGTGCACTGGGACGACACGGGCAATTTTCCATGATTGGGGCTGGACTCCATTTGCGAAACACAGGCGAAACAATCTAGCCAGCGGATGTGCTAGTTCAGCTGCACACTCCTTGAGTACTCGTCCTGGGATCTCATCTGGACCAGTGGATTTTGATGTGTTGAGACGCTTCAGGCACTGTTGGACTTCGGAGACGCGGAAGCGGATGCGTTGCAGGCCCGGAGTGGTAGTGCGGGGTGTTGCTGGTAACTCAGCATTGTCGATGTCATTATCCCCAAGGCTACATTTTTCAACAAAGAATCTAGCAAGGCACTCGCTCTTGGCTTTCGATGTACTGTGCTCGTGCCCGTCAGCATCAGTGAGTGTTGGCACGTCTGTAGTCCTACCCAAACCGGCGGCGCGCTTGACATTCCTCCACCAGTCCTTGCCTCTCATGGAACCACGTGTGAGACGCTCTCGGACTGTCTGCTCTTCAGCTTGTTGTACACGATGTTGGGTTGTAATAGATTGAGTGACAGCTGTCATGAACGACTGCTTCAGGCATTCGCTAGGCC
This sequence comes from Sycon ciliatum, assembly GCF_964019385.1. NCBI lineage: Eukaryota > Metazoa > Porifera > Calcarea > Leucosolenida > Sycettidae > Sycon > Sycon ciliatum. The sequence continues at coordinate 16,499,168 of NC_088643.1, read as the reverse complement.
TTCCACGCTTTCTCTTTGGCACGTTGAGCCTCAGTGCATTCTGGTGTCCACCAGCTCGGACGGCCTTGTTTCCAGCATCTTGTGGGGAATAAACTGCAGCATCCCGGACACGATGTGCCTAGTAACAAGGCTGCATGCTTCCTCTGGGTCCTCCGGAAACTCAGCTGTCCAGGCAATGCGACGGTAGTGGGCACGCAGTCTGTTCCAGTCGGCTTGGCCATATCGCCACACACGCCTCCGTGTGCTGGGCTCATTTTCTCTTTTTGTACATTTTATTACTGGCTCAGTATCCGAGTTTAAAAAGTTTAATGTTTTGTAATTTCGGCATGATATTAACGTGCTTTGTGACTCGTACATCATGCAGGCGGTGTGTGTGTGTGTGTCGCGGCCACATGCTGTCAGCCCCTCCTCCTCCTTCTCCCCCCCCCCTCTCTCCCTCCCGAGTATACATGTAGTGCATGACTGTAGAACCTTGTTATGGTTTGCTTTTTGGAGAAATAGACTTCAGAAACATAAAAAAGCGCATTCCACAGGGCCTAGGGGATTCGCCAAAAAATTCTAAAAACACTTCAAAGTTTGACCCATTTATGGCCAAAAGCTAGACGTCCATCTTTTTCTGAATGGCCTGTACATGTACATGTAGTTCCTTTAAATTGCAATATGAAAATAAAGTACGCATTGACATAGAGCATGAAAAGAGCTTCATTTTGCATGCATGAATATCATGCATATCGCAATATGGGTTCACATACATGTACATGTACAATCAAATAGGACTTCGGGTATAAGGACACTTCGAGAATAAGGACACTTTTCTGATGCCCCACCGAGTGTCCTTATTCTCAAAGTAACAAATTAGGTAGTTGACTGTAGGGTCGGGCGGATTCTGCCGGCAGAAAAAATTGGCAGAATTCGGTACTTTTTCTGGTAAGTTTCATGCATGTTTGGTGTGTAGATAAAAAAATGGAGCAGAATTCGAGGAATTGCCCGCCATAAGGTTTGTATGGTTCTGCCAATTTCACTGCTTTTCGAGCAGAATCTGCCACCTTTTCGAGCGGAATCCGCCGGTCCCTAGTTGACTGTAAATGTACATGTACGTAGTGTTGTCCTGTAGCTAGAATGATTCAGAGAGAGGTACATTGTACATGACATTTTACTAGTATACAATCATGTAGATCTACAATGATTGTCATGTTGTTAGTTTGACAGCATGAAACAAGGTGGAGGACACTGTGTTCGGAAACAAAAAAAACAATATTTATCAGGAATCTTCGTTGTACTAAAGGACACTGAAAACAAAATTGAACTATTATAGAAAATCTAAGTTAGAGAAATAACACTAAGAACAACAGCAGTGAAATTTACAAGTGTGAATTTTAACCATGAAAGCGAGAGCAATAACGAATGTGTGTACTAACACTAAACTTGCAACTGAAAAGTGAACAAAGAAGAGAAAGAAAGAAGGAAGGACAAAGTGATAACAAATCACAGCAGTACATTACACCTAGAACATTAACGGCCAAGCTTGGCCGCACCAAACATGACACTTTACTTGAACAATTTCAACCCAATTATACTATCTTTCTGTACACACAAATTAGGCTTATACAGACGCTGACAGATGGCTTCCAAAACCTTTAACTGTAGTCCATAACCATGACGACCACGGCACAATACAGTGAATGAAGAGTCGGAATACGAATTGCAACAATCAGGACTAGCCAACAGATGATTGTACACTGAAGACTTGCTACCACGAAACCTACGCACAACACTAACATTCTCACCGGCACTCTCACGATCACTACAATCGTCGCTCTCCGACTCATTGCTCCCTTCACCGTCCGTCCCATCATCTGCTTCCTCTGCGCTCTCTCTCTCTCTGTTATCCCGCCTGACATGGTCCATTGAACGGGACTCGGCCGTCACCCTGCTCTCACGTCCCTCCTTACGCCCTTGTCTGTTGAGTGCGTAGTTTCTGTTGTAGTTGGCTGTTGATCGTCTTGGTCTTTCAATAATGGGCTTGGATGGTGGATTAGTTGTGGTTGCTGTAGATTGCATTGTTGGTGATGGTGTGGGAGCTGCTAATACGCAAGGTGAGTCTTTTGGGGTTGGCAATTGTAGTGTCAATGCCCCTGCAGGTGTTGCTCGCGGTCTGTCACTGGCAAGCTCCACCGCCGCAAGAGCCGACGGCGGAGGATCAGGAGGAGGCAGTGGGACCGGGACCGCAAGCGGCACCACCCCAGCCAAAGCGGCCGGGGGCACTGACGAAGGAACCACCGACGGCAGGAGCAAAGGCGGCGACACAAACCGGCCCGATGAGCCACCACGCCCACCCTCCTCCACCACCGCCACCAGCGACGGCGGAGCAAGCACAGTCTGTGAGCCAGGATCCGCAAGTTGTGTAGGTAACGGTTGTTTTCTAGGTCGCCCTCGCTTCGGTCTTTGTTGTTGTGCGCAAGGTGGAAGTATGTGACGTGGTGTGTGTTGTTTGATGCGTGCGTTCAGGATAATAATAGTATTGAACTAATATTGTTGATAAATATGGTGGTACTGCATTTCACACAAATCCATTAGGGGTATCGTTTCAACGTTTCGGTCTTCATGACCATGCATCATCAGGAATGAAGTGGACACGGAAAAAACAGCAGTATAAAAGAAGGAAGCAAAGCGCGGTACCCAGTGACAGCGCGCGTAGAGAAGTGCAAAGCACGTCGTGGCGGGTGCATTGCTACCTTGGCTACCACTTTTTATGGAGTATGCTCTTCCACATGCTACCATGGTCTCCATCATCTCTCTTACTCAGCTACCTTCAGCATCATTCATGGGATGTTGTGGCACTGACCTGTGCGTTCTGCCGGCATTGAATACAGCTGTTATTTATTGCGAGTGGCGCGGGGCTCTACACACCTCACTGGAGGTGTGAGACTGGAACTGTGCTTGTATCACTGCTGTAGCGCACTATCTACTTTCCTCGCCGTTTGTGCTTGTGTTGTCATGTACATGTATGTAGCAATGAACCGCCACGACGTGCTTTGCACTTCTCTACGCGCGCTGTCACTAGGTACCGCGCTTTGCTTCCTTCTTTTATACTGCTGTTTTTTCCGTGTCCACTTCATTCCTGATGATGCATGGTCATGAAGACCGAAACGTTGAAACGATACCCCTAATGGATTTGTGTGAAATGCAGTGCTCTCTTGAGTGCAGGCAGGTTGCCTGCAAACGATTCAAGTATAATGAAGCTGCGTGAAGCGTCCTTGAAAATTTTGAAATATGGTGGTATTAAAAGAACTAGTATTGGATTGAAGTTGATTGTTCCAACTAGGAACACACGCTTCTTGCCGAACTTGACACTTGACTGACTCACGACTGCTATCCGGAGCACACGAGGAGCACGTCGCACCTTCCACTCGGCAAACCTGCAAGAAAGCACCACTCCCTGCTCAATACACGGTGTTTCGGGGAATTCACCCCTCATCAGTTGAGCTTGAGTAGGCACGCGGACGTGCGACTAGTTGTTGGAGGTGACAGCGTTGCGAATAGCTATACTGGCTCTCAACGTCTGTTTATCACAACTCCATGAGCGACTCTGACTCACGCTGCTACCTGGAGCTTCACGAGGTGTTTGTCGCGCTGGAAACAAAGCGTCTCTGTAAGTTTGTATCCCTGGTGATGGTTTGGCCTGGAGAGCAGTATATAAGTGGTGCTTTTCAGGCACAATCTTCCTCAGCCTACTCAAGCTCAACTGATGAGGGGTGAATTCCCCGAAACACCGTGTATTGAGCAGGGAGTGGTGCTTTCTTGCAGGTTTGCCGAGTGGAAGGTGCGACGTGCTCCTCGTGTGCTCCGGATGGCAGTCGTGAGTCAGTCAAGTGTCAAGTTCGGCAAGAAGCGTGTGTTCCTAGTTGGAACAATCAACTTCATGACTATTACCGCCGAAGTCGCAACTTCTAAGTTAGTATTGGATTATAATACTAATCGTGTACATGTAGGTGGGACCAGAAACATGACTGAATCCTGGAACGCCCTGCCATCTAGGCATCGGCGGCTAATGCTCGTTTTTTCACAGTATAATGCTTTTGGCAGTGCTCGATATTTCACGGCATAATGCCTGTTATAATGCTCCATTCACACTATAATGCTAGAGTGATCTGTACATTTTCGAGCTATATTGGGCAAATATGCACATGGAAAAGAAATATATCCACAATTGGCTCATACTGAGATAAGGAAGTGTAGTTGTATATGCATGACCACACTAGACAGATACATCATACATGTACCTGCTGCAAGAGTGTCAGTACACTGTCTGTACAAGCCTCTTGTCATGTGAAAAGACGTGTAAAAAGTCTTGTATTGTACCAAAATAGAACTGATAATGCTTTCTCCAGCCAAAAACATGGCACCTAATGCCGAGCACTGCTACTTCTTCAAAACACCCATAATTATAATGCTAGTTATAATGCTAGCATTAGCCGCCGATGCCTTCTGCCATCTGACGTGCATGGATTGGTGTTACCAAGAGTAGATAAAAAGTTTATAATTTTTTTATTTTTTATTTATTTATTGGGAACACAGCCCTACAAAGAGACATGTGGAGACAAACACAAGACAAGACACAGGGGATGTAGGGACGACGTGCCGATGTACAGGGAGCAACTCGACCGACCAGGGGTCTCGGCGTTAGCGTTGCAACCTGGCATCAAAAAAAAGGGTGGGGTTGCATGGTCAGGTAGCAAAAATAATAATTTGGTACGAGAAAGGGGCGCTAGTATTGCACCAAATAATATAAATACGTGTAATGACTAAACCAGAAGGGAAAAAGAAGAAAGAGAACAATAATCATAACAAGCAAGTACTAGTAGAGAGGTAAAATTCATACTAAATGGGTCTCAATATCATCGTCACAGGTACTGTGTAATGGGTCTCAATATCATCGTCACAGGTACTGTGTGGACCACAGTCATCTCTTTCGGATTAGATCTTTACATACGTTGACCTTGAAGGTTTGGAGGCGTCTTGAATGAGGTTCGTGAAGCAGGAGGTCCGCAGGCAGGTTGTTCCAGGGTGTGATGGCGAAGAATGGGAAGGATCGCAGGAGGTAGTCAGGGGCTGTGCGAAGGGGTGTCCACTTCAGCTGAAAGGCATGGTGCGTCTGACGTTTTTGCCGTGTGCACATGCTAGCTACGGCAGGGGGCTTGGTTGGTGGCAGCATGGCCTTTACCTGGGGAGGCCCTGGAAGGTAGTGCAGCTTGAACAAGTATGACAGGGCTACCACCATCCGACGAAGCTGAAGACTTTGGAGGATGGTTCCAGGTCCCAGGAAATGCAGGGCACGTTGCTGAACCTTGTCCAGCTGGGCCATGTTAGTTGCGGCTGCGCTCGACCAGGCCAGTGGGGCATATTCAAGTAGGGGTCGCACGAATCCCTTGTAGACCGTCACTCGACCATGGTCGTCCAGGATGGGTGCTGCCTTTCGTAGGAAACCCAGCCTTTGTGAGGCGCGCAGTGCAACACTGCGAGTGTGCGCTCTGTAGGAGAGAGTAGGGTCGAGCATGACTCCCAGCAGGTTCAGGGTATCTGCCTCCTGGAGTGCTTCACCTCCAAAGGTGACTGGTGGAGTGCAGGGGGAACGTGCTTGCGATGTAGAGTCATGCGCTGTGTCTTGGCTGGCTCAAAACAGATACGCCACTTGCGGCCCCACTCCTCAAGACTGTTGAGGGACCCTTGGAGGGAGGCAGTGGACTGTTGGAGATCGTCAGTTGGCTGTACTAAGCTGTAGAGTGTGGTGTCGTCTGCAAAGCTGCTCAGCTGCGTTCCTTAAACATTGTTCAATTATGTCACAGGTGTATAGAAGGAAGAGGCTGGGTCCTAGGATGCTGCCTTGGGGGACACTGGATGTTGTACCAAAGGTAGGACCTCGTAGCACGTGCTAAACCTAAAAAAATTCAAAAATTGACTTGGGTCTGTGTGAGTCTGTGAGAGAACGCCCGCTCGTTCCGTTGTGACAGATTCCAGGGCCTCGTTGAGGGCCCTACCCCATCACCCATGGCTGCTTCTGGACTTGTTTTAGGTTTGGGTTCCACGCACGGACAGAATGGGCACGAAAATGTGAAAAAATTGTAAATGCATTAATTTTGTTTGGCTCCTGGGTGGCTCGCATACCGTGGCACTATGCCGGAAATTTGAGTTTTTCCGGCCTGGAAAGCCTGTCAGTGAGGCGCAAGAACTTGTAAATCATGTCCTGAGGGCCAGCAAAGTGGCAGGAGTGTGTGGTCAAAATTTCACTCAAATCCATTGAGAAACACCAAAGTTACGGTCAATTGAATGCCATATGAAATTTATGGGTAGGCTGCCCCCTTAAGAGTAACTCTCCATCAAAAAAAGAGCAAATGATAGATATCTCAATGAAGAGCGAAGCGTTATCAAAACTACAAGTAAGCCAGCGAACGACAGTTCTGTAACCCGCCTAATAAACTAAGTACTTTTTTTTCAGGCGTGCAATGGACTGTCATTAAAACAGAAACAGAAAATAATAATAAGGCACCCATTTTGATAGTCCAGGGGATGGCCCACGCCTGGTAAAGAGAATAAATAGAGAAAAGAAAAAAAATAAGTACTAACTGCTAACGAGAGCACTTGCTACTAACATCGGGAGGGTTTTTTTGGAAAAAGGCCCAACCCAGTCCCTGCCCTGCCAGTTACGGACTTACGGGGGTCGCCATGGCAAATAATAATGGTAAACAGTGAAAATCAATCACAGACAGGAAGCTGTCTCAGGGCAAGTTTATAATCATAACATCAGGAGGATCGGAGGGTATACGGTACGACGCCAGCTTTAAAGCTGCTGAGAGACGACAGTACTCTGATTGCATCCGGTTGGACGTTCCAAAGGGCACTACCTCGGGAGGCAGGGCGAGATCGTCCAGCGCGGGTTCGTGTAGCTGGGAGACGGAGCCCAAGGGTGAGATCCAGGCGCGTCCTACGATCCGCGCAGCGTACGAAGAGCTCCTGGAGGGATGGACTCGCACTGGCGTGTATGCACCTCCAGACAAAGACCAGGACCTTCTGCCGATGTACTTCTCCAATCCTGAACACCTGCATGCGTTCCAGGAGATCACTGGCACGAGAGAACCCTGGCCGGCCATAAACTGCTCTTGCCTCACGGTTTTGTGCTACTTGGAGCCGATCGATCTGGGCCTGGGTGAGACCTGGGCTAAACGCAACGGACCCATACAGTAGATCCGGCATGATAGCTGCAAGTGTCAGCGACTTTCGTGTCCGCCACAGAGTTCCAATTTTCTTATTGGCTTTCGTGATGCTCGCATCGACCTGAGGCTGCCATGACATGCGTACATCCAAGGTGATGCCAAGGCAGCGGGCACTGGTGACGCTTGGCACGGGTATGCCATCGCACTTTACCACAACGTTGGGACTCTGGCCATTGGATCCTGCAAAGACAAGGAGCTGACTCTTGGTGGCGTTGAGGATAAGACCACGGGAGGCTAGCCAGCGAGCTAGGCTAGAGACGGCTATTGTGAGCTCAGAAGAAACGAACTGTGGTCGCTCTGGCGTGACACTCTACTTCGCACCGCACACCAGTTCTGTACTCAACTCCGGTTGACCAGATCATCTGCAGTGTCTCAAAAACGCCCATGGATGACGCCTGATCTGCTAAATAATATCCGTACAAAGCACAGGTTATACAGGAAATACCTCCGGACACGGACGGCTGAAGACTGGGACCAGTTCACAACTCAGCGAAACAAGACAACAAATCTTCTCCGCAGTGCCAAGTCCAAATTCGTTCATAAAGACAACCACTGTGATCAAACCCATACAAACCGCCCAAACCTCTACAAACTTATGAAGACCCTTCGAATTTCACCAAGAAAGGAAATGCCGGCTTTGAACCATGATGGCAGGAAGCTCACATCGAACTTAGAGCAGGCAGAAGCATTCAACAGCTTTTTCATTTCAGAAAGCAAGAAGTCCGTCTCAGTTGACAACGAGCCAGTCCCCGACATCCTTCTACCAACATCCAGCGAGAACGAGCTTGCCCAACTCACCACCACACCCGCCGAGGTGGAACAGCTCCTAGGAGCCCTTAATCCTCGCAAAGCCCCTGGGTTTGACGACATCCCAACATTATTATTATTATTATTGCAAATAACGCTGAGTAATTACACGAATGCATAAAAACCAGCATTTGCTTCCGGGAAGGATTCACAAACATAAGACAAAAACACCATCAATGTAACTGCACATACGAAAAGCAGCTTCTATTGTCAAGTTCGAGTGGCAATGTCAGAAAGACGGTAGACTGTTCGTGCACGATGTTCACCCTGCAGGGGATAAGTCAAGGACGCGGCTCGGCAGAGGAAGATGAGTGCCGCGGGGTGCCATTCCACCGTGACTTATCCCCTGCCAACTGCCGCAGCTGATTAAGGCCTCTAAGCGTGCCCAGGCGAATGCCGAGTCGGGCTAGGCAGTCCTGAGAAAGAGCTGAGAGGAGAGTTGTCCTGGGTCGGCCCAGTCGACCGCGCAGGCTCGCGGTGGCTGAAAACTCTAACACGCGCTGTGGGGGAGAGCTCTTCTGCATTCTCAGTACGTGACCAAGGAATTCCCAACGCCGTTGGTCAATCTCGAGCGAAATTGGTGCTGAGCCGCAGATGTCGTACAGATGCTTGTTGGTAATTGTGTTCGGGAACTTAACGCCAGCCATTGTTCTCAGATGCCTTCGATGAAAGGTGTCAATCCCTCTGGTGGTGGCATCTGTGAGACCCCATGTCGCACAGTTGTACAACAGCACTGGCTTCACATAGGTATTGTACAGCGCAACTCTAAGCAGTAGTGAGGTAGATTGATGCTTGAAGAGTGCGTACAACGAACAGAATGCCTGGGTTGCTAGGGCCTTTCTGGCTTGGACATCTTGCGCTGAGCCTAGCCGTGATCCCAGCGACTTCGCATTTCTCCATGCTTCGGAACCACGCTCCTCCAGATCATCAGCCAGGTATATCTTTGTTCGTTCAGTTTTGGAGGTATTAACGGTGAGGTTATGGCTTGGGAGGGTCTCTGCACATTGATCATGAACGTCCTCTAGCTCTTGCTCATCAGTTCCAATGAAGTCTAGATCATCCGCATACTGCAGTTCAGGTGGTAGGATGTCGTCAGGAGGGGAGTCAGATCTGATACCTCGCAGTGCACTCTCAAAGTAGCATGTAAACAGAATCGGACTAAGACTGTCACCCTGTGGTGTGCCAACGTTCGACCTAAAAGGGGGCGCTGTTTTTCCCTGCACACGTACCTGAAGGGTGGTATCTGACAGCAGAGTGTGGACTAGGGGTAGCACATCCGGCGTGGTAGGAGCAACGCTGACAATCGTGCTAAGGAGATCTGAGCGGTGTGGCGTGTCGAAGGCCTTCGAGAGATCTATGCCGAGCCTGTATAGAGACCATCGCTTCGTCTCAGCAATGCTGCTGAGGATCCGTAGAGTGAACACCACATCAGTTGTGGCCCGGCCCCGTCGGTACGCGCTCTGGGATGAAGGGAGGTAGTCCTCAACCTCTGAGGAGATCCTTGCCAGAGTGATGGTCGAGAGAATTTTGCGCACACCATTGAGTAGGACTATGGGGCGTAGACTTGTGCAGGGTCCTCTTGGCTTTCCTGGCTTCTGCAAGGGTATAAGCAGCCCCGATCCGATGGCAGGATCTGGTGTTGATGACTCTAGTGAACTCTGGAGGATCTTGGTGACGGCAGATGATAGGCTTGGGGACACACCATACTTCAGTAGCTCATTGTGGACACCATCAGGGCCTGGAGAACGCCTATTCTTCAGCCTGCTCATGGCTTTGCAGACCTCCGACTGTGTAACCTGTGTAACGACCACATCACCCTTGCTCGGAAGGGGTTCCGCACTGGAGTGAGAAAACTGTGTCTGAAAGTGACCTGATATAAGTTCCGCTTTCTGCTCTGGACGATTTACCAGAGCGCCATCGCTGTTCTGAACGTGGATCTCTGTGGGTTTCCTTCTTAGAGACTTGACTGCAGCATGCATCTTTGCTGTATCATTTCTCATTGTCTCTATTTCTGCAGCCCTTGACTCCAGCTTGGATATTGATCTCTTCTTGATCTCTGACCGTAACTCGTACAGGACCTTGTTGCGCTGTGCTTTAAGCTGCGACGTCACGTTGACATTGATCGAGGCCTCTATCTTGATGCGCAGTGATTTCTGCTGACTGGAGAGGGTGCTGATTTGTGGGTCATCCGTTATATAGTTTGGATGGTGTGCGGTGGCATCACTCACTCCGAGCACTTCCTCTGCCGTTGTCTTAATGATGGTGGCGAGATTGTCCCAAGAATCCGCTGCTGATGTTGTGATCGCAGTTTCTAGCTTCTGTTTGTATTCATCTTGCAGTGCGTTGTTGCCTGGCAATTTGTCAACTAAGATCCTGGGGTTCTTCTTGCGTCGGACGAAGCTGGTTCTGCGGATCTGATGGAGATTGACCATGGTAGTAACCACCATCCTATGATCTGACGATAATTCACAACCTGCGTATGACCTACCGTTTCTGAGGCCGCCAACAAGGCGATTGGGGACAAGGATAAAGTCGATTTGATTGTAGATTGGTTGAGGCACTGTATCACCCTGGCGCTTGAACGCTCCTGTCCACGTCGCAATATGGCGTGCTGGGTGTTGAAATACGGTGTTTGACAGCTTCATGTCCAATTCATCCGCGCACAACAGGAGTGATTCACCGTTGTCATTGCGTCTGCCCTTGGACCAGCTTCCCAAACAATTGAAGTTGTCAGCTGCCCTTCGGTGCCCAACCTTTGCATTGAAGTCACCGCCGACGAAAACGTCCGTACGGCGAGAAAAACTTCGAACGAGGGAGGTTAGCGACTCATAGAAGTTGTGTCGGAGCTCAGGGTTACTCGATGACTTTGGCATTGTCGGAGCATACGCCGTAATAAACGCAAGCGGCGACTTATTTGACGAAGGGAACGAGAATAGGGCATACCCAATTCTGTCACTCACAGCTTTCCAGCACGACAAGAATGGCCGCAAAGTAGGGCCCACGGCCACGCCAACTCCGCCAAACCTGTTGCTTGTCGACATAGTGAGGAGTTGGTAGCCCAGTGGCAAGTCCCAGCAGCGTTGTTCCAGAATTTTAGTTTCCTGAACTGCGCAAACATCGACAGCACGAACCGAGAGCGAGCGAGCGAGTTGCTCCCGTCGATAAATTGAGGAGCAGCTACGGACATTCCACGAAGCCAGTCGGAACAATTTGTTAGTCATTTTCCCAGAAATGTAAGACAGAGATGGTAGGATGAGATAGGAAAGGAGAAAGGAGAAGGAGAGAGAAAAGAAAGGACATGGGCTTGTCAGCACCCAAACATCCCAACAAGACTCCTCAATACCACAGCGCGTGAGCTGTCGCCGTCACTCTCCCGACTTTTCATTGAGTCATTTCGGAGAGGTGAACAACCACAGGACTGGCGTGATGCCACTGTGAGCCCACTATACAAGAAAGCCGAACGGTCATTGGTAACAAACTACAGGCCCATATCACTTCTCAGCGTTATCAGTAAAGTGCAGGAGAGGATCGTCCACAAGAGACTCTACAAGCGCGTCACACCCTTCCTCCCAGTGGACCAATCCGGTTTCGTGCCAATGATAGCACCGAACTCCAGCTCGCCAGACTCGTGCACGAGGTTTCCGAGAGCCGAGATAAAGGTCTTTCCGTCACATCTTGCCTTTTTGATCTCTCGAAGGCTTTCGACAGAGTCTGGCACGCCGGTCTCCTCAAGAAACTGCAACACCTCGGCCTGAAGGATACCGCCCTGCAATGGATGATCAACTACCTCACCCATCGCCGTCAACGTGTTCGTGTTGGCGACGCCTTCAGTGAGTGGCAAGCCATACCAGCAGGGGTGCCCCAAGGATCCGTTCTAGCCCCCCTTGCTGTCTTGATCTACACCATTGACCTGCCCTCTGCCTGCACCAACTCAAACACAAAGTGCAGCCAATTTGCAGATGACACGGCGCTCATCGCAACACACCAGAGCCGTTTGACATCGCAGTTGTCCCTGCAGTCAGCAGTTTCAGCTGCCGCAGCCTGGCTGCGCAGATGGCACCTCCTCATCAATGCTCGTAATCTACACCGCCTACATTCGCCCGGTTATAGAGTACGGCAGTCTCGTGTTATCCAACACCACCCGCACACAGAAGGACCAATTAGAACGAGTGCAGCGATATCTGCTTGCGGATCCCCCTTTTTGCACCAGTCCATCACAGCTCACGTCTTCATCACCTCCAACTTCCCACATTGGTCTCCAGGCAACTCTTACGACAGGTTACTCTTGCCCACATGCACAACATCAAGCCTTATTATTATTTTTCTGTTTCTGTTTTAATGACAGTCCACTGCACGCCTGAAAAAAGTACTTAGTTTATTAGGCGGGTTACAGAACTATCGACTTATCGTTCGCTGGCTTACTTGTAGTTTGATAACGCTTCGCTCTTCATTGAGATATCTACCATTCTCTCTTTTTTTCTCCTTATTTTCTCCCCAACCCTCCTTCCCTGTAACATAATAACATATTCGCTGCCTTGTCATTGAGCATTTGTGCTCGTTTGGATTTGCGAATTCAAATAAAGTATACATACATACATACATCAAGTACATCCGCGCTCCCCTTCACTTGCAACAGCCTCACCTTGCACGACCAATTACAGAGCAGCTATATATGCACTACGACACATGAGAACATACACATTGAGAACATCACACACATACCGACACACCAACTCACCCATCAACCTGTCACTTCACACACTACTTTCACTTTAGCTCATACGTGTACATGTACATCCTTCAAAGCGGTGAGCCCCTTGATAGGCGACAAGCCTCTGGGTCATCCTAATAAAGATATTATTATTATTATTATTATTATTATTATTATTATTGCATTCCCAACTCATCACAACCACGCGCTCTTCAGCCGAACCATAGTTCTGAAGTATTATTATTTCTCCTTTATTCACTTCTTTCGAAGGCGATAAGCCAGACCCACCGGGAAATATTTCCATGGGTGGGACAGCAAAAAGAAAGTGAAAAAACAAAAACAAAAATAAATAAATAAATAAAACCTAAAAACCAAAGGGACAAGAACTAGTTGAAGGAAGAGGAAGAAAGGAAAGAAACTCAATCCGAACTCCAACATCAAAACAATAATAAAGAATTTGCAGCGACAGGCAAAATACATCAACCAATGAAGGGAGTAGTAACAAAGGAAATATCAGTCTTTATCAGTCGTTATTCAAGTCTCTTAGCTATTGAACATGCAAACGCAGCAGAGGTGCATCTACATGTTAAGGATAGTTCTCAGTATTTTAATCGAACCTTGTATAGCCTCCTGTTGCACAATAGCCAGGTCTCCTCCCTGCACAGTCCGAAGGCATTGAGGAGTCTCCCCCACCAAGCCTCCCAGGGCACCGACAACCACAGGGACCACGTCAACCTGGTTGAGGGACCAAATCCTCGAAATCTCCCGCTTCAAATCATAATATTTCGAGCGCTTTTCAGCCATTTTCTTATTGATGTTGTTCTCACCAGGAACGCTGATGTCTATAATGTAGGCGATGCGCTCCTTGTCATCAACAAGGAGCAGATCGGGCCTGTTTGCTGATAGTTTCAGGTCAGTTGGGACCGAATACTCCCAATAGAGGCGATACTGATTACTCTTGACCAATGCCTTGAGCTGGTGGTCGAATCGTGAAGCACCAGTAGGTAGATCTCGTGCTTTACACATTTCGAAGTGCACATACTTTACTATCCGGTTATGTCGTTCAATGTAACTGGTCCGAGCCAGAACTGGGCAGGCACTGACAATGTGGTCAATTGTTTCTAAGCTGCCCTTGCAAAGCCTGCAATTGGCATCAGTTCGAGGAATTGACTTCATTATGGCGTATTGGTAATTTTTCGTTTTGAGGGATTGGTCTTGTGCTGCCATAATCATGCCTTCAGTTGAAGGTTTCAGTGTCCTTGATTTCAACCACATGAAGGTAAGCTCCTTATCTAGGCGATTCTCCTCCAATCGGCTCCAATACCTCCCATGCAGCGGCATAGTGGAAAGTGTTTTGGATTTTCGCTCAGCGCACGCTTGTTTAATGGTATGCTTATTGGGTAAAGCTGGTCCAGCTGCTGGCAGATCCAAACTCGACAGGAACTTAGCGGCCTTTGCAGTTATTGAGTGGCTTTTTGTTGTAGGTTTTTGTTGATGATACTGATAAAGCAGGCTTATTCTGTCTATTGGGCTGGTACTCATGTAGCGGGCCAGGCCACACATGCTCCGGCCGTGCATATCCTCACAAGAGACCAAGCCCCGGCCTCCATCTCCCCTCTTCATGTAGAGCCTGTTGACTGAGGCTTTGGGGTGGTGAAATCCAGACGCAGTCAAGGCTGATCTTGTCACTCGATCTGTGGTCTTGATTTCAGCCTCGGTCCAATTTACGATTCCATAACTATATGTCATAACCGGCAGAGCATACGTATTGATGGCCTTGATCATGTTTCGCGCATTCAATCCACTGTTAAGAAGCAAATACAATCTCTTTTTGTATTCTGCAGTGAGTTGCGTCTTGAGCTTCGGGTGAGGTATCATGGCTGCTTGCACTACTCCAAGGTACTTGTATGTTTCATTGAGTCGTAGCGACTCTGCAATGGTCTCATCGCCAACCTGGATAGAGCATCCTTCATCTGGTTTTCCTCTCCTGATGTGCAGCACGGCACACTTGGCCGGGTTGAGATTCATGCCGATGTCATCACCAACGCCACACACGGTAGACACGAGGGTAGTCACATCCTTTGTAGTTTTCCCATAGAGTTTAATGTCGTCCATGTACCAAGAGTGATTGATAGACAACTCGGCGTCTCTGCAGCTGACTCTGTATCCCAAAGGCAATCGGTTGAGCTCAAAACTGATTGGGTTTAGCGCCAGGCAAAACAGTAACGGGGATAATGTGTCACCTTGAAATATGCCTCTTCTTATTGAAATGTTGCCGGTAGTGACCCTGCATCTTCCCTGGTCGCATATGTGCATTGTCGTTCTCCAGTTCCGCATGCTACGAGCAATAGTTGTGACCAAAGACGGGTGGAATCGATACATCGTCAAAGCATGTAGAATCCATTCATGCGACACACTATCAAATGCCTTTTTGAAGTCCAGGTATGCCATGACCAGATTTCGCCCTTTCGTATGGGCATCCTCCAGAATCATCTTATCCACCATCAGGTGCTCCTTGCAACCAAGACCAGCTGCTGCACAACCGCGCTGCTCCGTTGCAAGTATTTCATGTTGATTGATGTGCTGCCACATAATCTTCGATATGGCGGCGGTAAAGAGCTTGTACTGTATCGGAAGACACGTAATTGGTCTATAATCTTTGGGCATTGCCGAAGGTGGAGAAGTCTTAGGAAGGAGAGTAGTAGCGCCAGACGTCAACCATCCCGGAATGTCACTGTGGCCATCTATCACCCTCTGGAAGGCTCTCCGAAGGTAAGAGTGCAGGCTTGTCAGCCTCTTCCACCAGTACCCATGCAACTTGTCATGGCCCGGAGCCCTCCACAAGGCTAGTTTGCGCAGGCAGTCAGCCAGGATGTCCTGGGTGATAACTGCGCTACTCTGCACAGGGACGTGTTCTTCATAATATTCTGCTTGCCTTACATACCACTCACCAGCGGTGAACGGCGCAGGTGTAGACAGAAGATCACTCCAGAATTCGGTGGCTTCACCCGCCTCTGGAAATTGCGGCGTTTCCAATCGATTTGAAGCACCACTAACAGGGTGTGCAGGCTCCCGAAGCGTCCGGTAGAAAGCACGCTCATTCATTTGGAACATTTTGTTGGCTTTTTTGGCCTTTTCATTTTCTCGGTATCGACGCATCCTGGCTGCTAGCGCAAGAAGTCGATCTTTCTTTCCCTGTAGCTTCATTTCCAACTCGTCTGTGTTTCCGACTTCAACTTCATATCTCCTCCAGAAGTCATGATGTTTCTCCGATGGATATCGTAGCATGCTGGTGAGTCGGGAAACATCCGAGCGGAGTTGATCGATTTCCTTTGTCAATCGGATCTGCCACTGCGGCGGATGGTCCTTGTCACTTCCGTTTTGCTTGGCATTGCCAGTCGGATGATTCTGACTGCCTTGGATAGTCGATATGCAAACGCAAGCACCAGCATACACAAGGCAATTGATCTCATGGAGCGACGCCTCACCATCAGGAAATAGCCGGCGACACACAAGCCTGAGCTGAGAGTTGACCATGGCGGTAACACTGTATAATAATTTATTTTGTACATGCTTTTTTGTTGGATTAGGGAGGCATTGTCGCTGTGCCATGTCGGCCACGACCTCTGCACGATACCTCTTTTCTAACCCCTCCGTTACATCACTAATCTCCTTGGGCAGCAGCTCATCTTCCAGGTTGTACTGCTCAGCATCAGTGTTGGTGGCGTTTTCTACAGTCGGTAGATTGGGTTCAACACCACACGCCACATTATTATTATTATTATTATTATTTTTTCTTATTTTGTTAGGGATTTCCCAACAGGCAATGTTGCCTTTTTACTGGGAACCCTAAATGAGACTTTGTGTGCCACATCATCACTGTCATCACTGTCATCACTAGTACTAGGTAACTCACATGTACACGTACCATGGGGTGAACTGCTTCCACATGCACAAGCATTATTGCATAATGCAATATTATTATTATTATTATTATTATTATTATTATTATATTATTACAATTTCAACCAACTACCCCCCAACCTGCGTGAAACAAAATAGCAAGCATGCGTTTAATTCAGGGAGTCGTAAAATACCGGTATTTTACGACTCCCTGGTTTAATTCAATGGCGTCTAGCCTCATTCTATCATCCATATGCTCCTGTAGTACTAGTAGCGGACACTGTACCCCGTCGTAACCCCATCCCCCTGCAATGTGTTGGTTTCCTTTTAATACTTGCTAGACTGATTCCCGTAGCTATGCAGAAGACGTTACTTCAGTAACGTCTGGCGCTAGCCAGGGTCCACACAGCTTTAATTTGGTGTTTGTTTGTTTGTTTGTTTGTTTGTTTGTGTCATGGCTGGAGCTATCTTGTATCTGTCCCGTATCTGTCCCGTATCTGTGACTACAAAGGCTCTACAGGATTGTACATAACAGCTGTCCACAATATTTGCGGGCTCCTGTATCTGTCCCGTACCAATATTCGTCGTATTATGTATACGACTCCCTGATGTAGAGGGAGATTTGGAAAGAAATAGGGAGACGAGGAGGAAATTAAATTAGAATACACGCCGAATTGGTGATAGGATGCGTCAGCAAAAACATACTTTGGAAGAGAAATCCCGTCGTCTCCAAAATAAGCGTGAACGGGCGATTCAGTGCCGGTCACAGGAAACGTCGGAAGAGAGATCCCGTCGACTCCAGAACGCCCGTGATCGGCAGAGTCAGCGCCGGTCACAGGAAACATCAGGACAGACATCCCGTCGAGTCCAGATCGCCCGTGATCGGCAGAGTCTAAGCCGGTCCCAGGAAACGTCAGGACAGACATCCCGTCGAGTCCAGAACGCCCGTGATCGGCAGAGTCAGCGCCGGTCCCAGTAAATGTCAGGACAGACATCCCGTCGACGCGCAGAAAAATTAAATCTGCAGCCTCTTTTGCCGTCGGACAGGATACGTATTTTAAGAGACTGTAAAGTTATGTAATGTCCAAATTTCGACGTGAGCAGCAGGTCACTCGCGTTGATTTTTCGACGTGCGAGCCAAATAACACGAACTGAACTTTCGCGTCGCAGACATCCCGTCAACGCGCAGAAAAACTAAATCTGCAGCCTCTTTTGCCGTCGGACAGGTTACGTATTTTAGGAGACTGTAAAGTTATGTAATGTGCTCCACAGGCAACCATGCATTCGGCGTCGTCATTGGCTCAACAGGTCAATGTACATGTATTACTACAAAAAGGCCAGAAAATCCGATTACTGTATTAAAATCAACTAATTTTCGCTGGCGATTTAATTTCGCTGATTTCGCCGCTTCGTACCAACCGGCCAAAGTGAACCGCAGGCCAAAGTTTGTTATATAGGCAAATGATGCATGATTGAGCAATGGATGCATGTGAGAGCAAAAATACCAATCGATTTCAAATTTGACGTGAAATTGCGCGTCACGTCGGAAACGAGAGAGCTTGGAAGCTCAGGGCCCTACGCTATGCTTTTATGCTTTTTTGCCTAGCTCATCGTACATGTTTTAAGAACTGATGGAAATGTCTTTTTCCGTTGATTGGCCACATCACTGTATTGCAAAAACGTTTCCACATTTCACGTCAAATTTGAAATCGATCGGTATTTTTGCTCTCACATGCATCCATTGCTCAATCATGCATCATTTGCCCATAATTATGACAAACTTTGGCCTGCGATTTACTTTGGCCGGTTGGTACCAAGCGGCGAAATCAGCGAAATTAAATCGCCAGCGAAAATTAGTTGATTTTAATACAGTAATCGGATTTTCTGGCCTTTTTGTAGTAACACATGTACATTGACCTGTTGAGCCAATGACGACGCCGAATGCATGGTTGCCTGTGGAGCACATTACATAACTTTACAGTCTCCTAAAATACGTATCCTGTCCGACGGCAAAAGAGGCTGCAGATTTAGTTTTTCTGCGCGTCGACGGGATGATTGCGACGCGAAAGTTCAGCTCGCGTTATTTGGCTCGCACGTCGAAAAATCAACGCGAGTGACCTGCTGCTCACGTCGAAAGTTGGACATTACATAACTTTACAGTCTCCTTAAATACGTATCCTGTCCGACGCCAAAGGAAGCTGCAGATTTGGCCTATCGTCCAAGCTTGCAGAATTCCGCCACACCCTCCAGACCCTGAAGCCAGATATAGCAGTAGTCACAGAGACAAAATTTACGCCAGAGAAGTGCAGCGAATCTGAAGCAGCCATGCCTGGCTATCACACCCCCATCCGCAAGGATCGCTCTGCACACGGTGGTGGAGTAGCAGTCTGGGTGAAGGCTGGCCTAGGATATGAACATCTTGATCACATCCAGTGCCATGATCACGAGATCATCTGGCTGAGTGTCACGACGCAGAGTGGACAGAAAGTTGTTATCTGTGCAGCCTATCGGCCCGGGTCCTGTTCGGAGACAGATCTCCAGCTATTGGAATACTTGGACAACACGCTGCAGGCATCCCGTACCTACGGATCAAATGTCATTGTGACCGGCGACTTCAATGTGCATAACGCTGCCTGGCTCTGCAGCAACAAGACCACCCGAGCTGGAGAGTATGCAGAGGATATCTGCTGCTACCATGGCCTGAGTCAACATGTCGACGTACCCACCCGAGGTGATAACACCCTGGACCTGGTGATGTCTGATTTCCCTTCACCAGCAACTGTTAAGGCACACCCGCCTATTGGACTCTCTGATCATGCTGTCCTCCAAGTTGACTTTCCTGTGAAGCTCACCCGTGAGCCCAAGACATCGCGTAGAGTCTGGCGATACCACCGCGCAGACTGGGAGCGGCTTGCCCACTTCTACCGAACAACAGACTGGGAGAGCATGCTCGGACCTGAACCGGATCTCAGCTGCGACAACATCACCAAGAGGATCCTCGAAGGAATGGCACAATTCATACCCAACAGAGTTATCTCATCGCGCCCCTCCGACGAACCTTGGTGGACACCGGAGTGTACAGCTGCAGTCAACACCAAGCGACAGATGTGGCACCAGATGCGCTCAAATCCCGACAGTGCTGATAAGAAAGCACACTACCGCACAGCTGCAGCCTCTGCACGCAGTACCATCCAGCGAAACAGAGAACGGCACATTACCATGCTCCGGCAGAAACTCACCACTGGTAGCCTTCGGGACAAGGAATGGTGGTCCACTATCAAGCGTGCGGATGGCAAGGGCCGCAGCGCTGATATACCAACACTCCGATCTGCTGATGGAACTGAGTACACAACCAGTCAGGAGAAGGCCAAGTGCCTTGGTCAGTACTTCGCCGATAAGTGCAGCCTCGGCCCACAGGACTTCAATGAGGAATCTGAATTCCCCTTTGTCCAGCCTCGCTCCCAAAGCCGTCTCCTAAGTATTCGCTTCCGCCCTGCTGAGGTCCGTAAATTGCTGAGGGCCCTTGATCCTTCGAAAGCGTCAGGCCCTGATGCAGTTCCGGGCAGAGTCCTCAAAGCCAACGCTGAGCACCTTGCAGTGCCACTATGCTTGCTCTTCCGCCAGTGCATGACGTCGGGGACACAACCACAGTCTTGGAAAGTGGCAAGTGTCGTCCCAGTCCATAAGAAACGGTCAAAGTCAGCCCCATCGAACTATCGGCCCATTTCCCTCCTGTCGCTCATCTCCAAGACAATGGAAGCAGTTGTTAACCGTGCTCTCACCAACTTTCTCGAACGAAATAATATACTCTCAAACCACCAGTTCGGTTTTCGTCGAGGGTTAGGACCTGCTGATCTCTAACAGGACTACACCACCAATGGAGCAAGATAGCAGCTGCTGGCGGTGCTGTACGTATTGTTGCCGTCGACATTGCGGGGGCCTTCGATAAAGTCTCCCACGCAGGTGTCCTTCACAAGGCAAAGGCTTACGGAGTGTCCGGGAACCTCCTCAAGTGGCTCCACAGCTACCTGGCGGATAGACGAATCCAGGCCGTTGTGAGTGGACAAACCTCACCTAAATTCCGAATCAGCTCAGGTGTGCCGCAAGGGAGCATACTGGGCCCCACTCTGTTCCTCCTATATGTCAATGACATGGAGGACCACCTCCCAGCCACAACCCAGCTCGCCATATATGCAGATGACACCACGCTTTATCAGTGCATCCCATCCCTGACCGCTCTCCCAGTTGGCCTAGCGCAGCTCCAGACTGCTGTGGATGCCTTAGCTGAATGGGGCCAGAGCTGGAAGATCGCATTCGAGCCGACAAAGTCGCAAGTCTTGACAATTTCGCATCACCGTCAACCCTGGCCGATTCCTCCAGCCACTTTCAATGGGGTGGCCATAGAGGAAGTGGAGGAGCTGAAGTTGCTCGGAGTGCTCTTTGATCGGAGCCTCTCCTTTCGCTCCCACATTCGACAGGTTGCAGTCCGTGGTCACCAACGTCTTGGCTTCATGAGGAAGGCCCTGCCCATTCTCGACAGCAAGGCCAAGTATGCAGTGTATCGCGGCTTCGTCCGCCCAGTACTTGAGTACTGCCCGCTTTCATGGTTGGGTGCGTCCCAGTCTACCCTGAACCAGCTGGACCGGGTACAGCACCGAGCCCTAAAGCTCATCGGCCCAGGGTCATACCTCCCAAGCCTCACTGTTCGGCGTCAAGTCGCAGCACTCACATTCCTGTACAAGCTGCATTGGATCGACGGTCCCCCAATCCTGACCACCATGACACCACCGAGGGCAGTTGCAAACCAGCACCGGCGCTCCACTCGCCACCAGCAAAAGAACCAGCACCAGCACCAACTAGCACCGACACTGCCCGCCGGAGCCCGTAATAGTGCTCTCCGATCATTCCCCCATGCCACGATCCAAGACTGGAATCGTCTCCCATCTGCCCTGCTACGCAACCTTCCCACGCAGAAGGGAATGCAGGCATTCAAGGAAGGCGCCTACAAGTCGCTCCGCAGCCGAGACTGGCGTTCAGCCACAGATGCCCTCTGAACACTCCCTGAACACCCTCTCTGCTTGCACCCTGGCTCCCCCCTTTTTTATTTTTTTTATTATTTTTTGTTATTTTATTTATTTTTTATTTTTATTTTTTATTTTTTATTTTCTTCCTCTATCACATGTATCATCTTTCCGTTTTTCCTTCCTCTATATAAATGTACCCCCCCCCCCTCCCCTCCCCCTGTGCCTACTCCTCCCCAGTTTTTGGTGCTCTGAAGTGTCGCTGAAGCCGAGACCTCAGGTCGGCGGAGATGCTCCAGTTTTCACCACCACAGTTGCGTCTGCAACCACCTCTACCATGCAGTATTCTGTTCTCGAGGTTCGTGGTTTCTCGTAAAAAAAAAAAAAAAAAAAAAAAAGATTTAGTTTTTCTGCGCGTCGACGGGATGTCTGTCCTGACGTTTACTGGGACCGGCGCTGACTCTGCCGATCACGGGCGTTCTGGACTCGACAGGATGTCTGTCCTGACGTTTCCTGGGACCGGCTTAGACTCTGCCGATCACGGGCGTTCTGGACTCAACGAGATGTCTGTCCTGATGTTGCCTGGGACCGGCGGACTCTGCCGATCACGGGCATTCTGGAGTCGACGGGATCTCTCTTCCGACGTTTCCTGTGACCGGCGCTGAATCGCTCGTTCACGCTTATTTTGGAGACGACGGGATCTCTCTTCCAAAGTATGTTTATGCTGACGCATCCTATCACCTATTCGGCGTCTATTCTAATTTAATTTCCTCCTCGTCTCCCTATTTCTTTCCAAATCTCCATCTACATCAGGGAGTCGTATACATAATACGACGAATATTGGTACGGTACGGGACAGATACAGGAGCCCGCAAATATTAGATATCCTTTTAGGGCGCGCTCACACTGCGACCAAAACCAACGTCCATGCGGCCATGCGGCCAAGTTGCATGGCAACGGCATGAACTTGACCAAAACGTCGCGGCCACGTTTCAAATCGTGACCGCGGCCTCCGGAGGGGGGTGCCACGACTTGGCGGCAACATGATCGTAGACGTGAAGCGTATTTGTGTACAACCTGGCCTGAAGTATGTTCAATTTCACAAATTCCGGTGTGTTGATTCATGAAAATCGGCGGTTGTCGATGTCACCTCGACATTTGCACATTTTAAAATTTTGTAGTTGTGGTCCTGCACGCACGCACCGCCATATATGCATTCTTTGCCCTTTTTGGACGATGTCGATTTTGTGTTTGTTTTTGTAGTTGCTTCGTTGTGATCGGGTCAGTGACCAATTTCTACAGTGTACTCGTTCAATACGATGGCAGCTTGGTCTGGCTTTTCGGTTTCGGAAATCATCTCTCTCTACTTTTCCGCGATGATGGAACGCCATACCTCAAGACATTTCAATTACATATCATCGGAAAATACAGTTCTCATCTCGGCAACAGACGAAAGAAACCACTACCGGAATTTCCACTGCACTGGCACTTGCTCTGACCACGACTCGCACGAGGTCAGGAAAGCGAAAGCGAAAGCGCTTGGATGTCAGCGGCAGTCCCTCAAGACTCCAAACCTACCTGATTGTATGAATTATTTTCGTCGACTTCAAGAATACGAGCCACGAGGCACTTCCTCCAACATGCAACATGCGAAAAATTACATCCAAAACGGCCACAGCTTTATTAGGAAACGCACGAACTCTTTTGGATACGAACTGCAATTCGTAAAGTTTGTGTGACAAGTTCACGTCTACGCGTGTACGAGGCCTAGTGTGAGCACGACTGCCACGTTTCTGCGTTTTGCTGACGCATGGACGCGTGCTCATGGTCGCAGTGTGAGCGCGCCCTAAGCAGAAAATACGCTAACGTAAACGCAAACCTTTCCGTACTTTGGATCGTTCAAGCTAACTTTCCTTAAAAGTGCGTTATAGGGGAAGTTCACCCTAAAATCAAAATTTCACAGTTTGTAGATTTCGAGGCGCTGAGTTCGGTGGTGAAGGTCCCATCGCCGTGCGATACGCCGTTCTGGAGATATTTGAATTTGAAATTTACCATGACGTCATGCAAAATGACGTCATGCGGCCGGCGCACACGTACACCCCCTCCACACCCTGTGACGTCAAAGAGATACAGGTTCCCGGTCTGCTTGCTTTTCAGTGAGCGAGAAAGAGTGGCGTTTGTGGAGTTTCTTTCTTGCGACCTGAACAGTTTCAACCACGATGACGGTTTGCTGTGCGGTCGGCTGCTCTAACCAGTCTGGCAAGCCCCCTGGGACCACGGTGCATCGTATTCCGCGGGATAAATCTCTCCGAGCGGAATGGGTTGCAGCGATTCACCGCGAGAATTTGCCACCTAAGTTTGAGGAGAGCTGTGCAATTTGTTCGGCACATTTTGAGGAGATGCCTTCCAGAGGAACTTGCACGGAGAGATGGGCAAAACGTGCCGCCGAAAGCTGAAAGCAGACGCTGTGCCATCGATTTTCCCGGACAGGCGTCCCCCAGCGAAGCGAAGGATGTCGCAGTATCAGGAGAGGCAGGAGAGAGAAGAGGTGAGTGAATGGTTCTGGTGATTTCGTGCTTTGAGAGCGTGTTGAAATTTTGTCTGTACATCGCGAGTTGGAGAGGGCAGTTTCACCCACTGTGTTGAGTACATCGTATACTTGTCAAGAAAATTATTTACAGATACCGGTACAAAGCTGTTTGCAGTGTGTTGATTGCAAGGTACTAGTATTGAATGAAGACAGAAGATCGTGCAATATATTTTTGTTTTATTTCAATTCAAGTTTTACATGTCGTGAAAAGGCATACAGTGGTCACTAGCTCTGTCCTCTGCTTGGTAAGTTTCAATTCCAAGAAAGTCTTTATTGTGTTGCATTGTCACTGTTATCTGCGTGTATTTTGCGAGTATGATCCTAGCTCAAGCCTATTCTGAGCCGTATGCCGCAGCTTTTCGGTCTCCAGTTGCATGCGCATTGAGTCCAGACGATGGCATGATATCTGCTGATGCGTGCACACAGACCCCCGTCGGCACACGGGAAATTTAGAGGTGATGTTATGGTACCCACTGTGTAGATCAAATCCACACGTACATATGCTTGCAACACTGGCAGTACATTTTCATGACTATTCTTTTGCTATACACACACACGCGCGGGCGTGCGCGCGCGCGCGCGCACACACACACACACTTGTACTTGTACTTGTTGCTCACTGCCAAAACTGGTCACGTGGGTCTCCCCGGGAGAGGGGAGAGAGACTCAAAAGGAATCTTGGAAAGATGGCTCAATTGGCTATTGAACCGCCCAACGACCGACACCCCCTGAAATCCCCAAAACTCTGGGTGGACTTGAAAATGATCCCACTTATGGGCTCACCACACCTCAGTAAGTGGGTGAGGACAAGGTGCAGAAAAAGGATTGACGGCATCAGGGTATCCGTCCCGGGATCCAACTGCAGTTACCCCTGCCCCCAGTGAAGGTAATACTTGCTACTAGTGTGGGTGGCTAAATCAGAGTGAATCTGATATAAGCGTCACTAGCACCATAGATTACACAAGAGTTAATCTAGCCAGAAGCAGTCCATGGTTAACAGGTATGTATACTTCAAATAGAAAGTATATGAACCCTGAAACCAACAAAGGTGGCAGATACAACAATACACCATCATGCAGCCGAGCCTGTTGGCAACAGACCCAACACAATCAGGCATAAGTGTACCCACCAACCGAACTAGCTGGCACACACACACACACACACACACACACACACACACACACCTTTGACCTTTGACGCCAATCGCCGGAGGCAATGATGGCAATGCTACGGCAGAAGCCATAGCAACTTGTGCTGGAATTGCACCATTCAACAGCTTGCAAGGCTGAAGAATTGACCGTCACAATTCAGCCTGGTCTACACCATACAGCTACACACACACACACACACGTGCAAGCACCTGGCTGACTACAAATAGTGACAGCTTATGATTGCTTTGCCGTTTGTCCATTAATATATGGCATTATGCAGGTGTTCCACCGGACTCCTTGGCCAAGTTTTCCGAACATCAGCCATATGTATTGTCGGTATGCTGCGTAACGGTGCGAGCTGCTTTGGGGAACAGGGGAGTAGATCTTCCTGCTGTTAGTCTCACATGTCAACGTACATTTCAGTGCAACAGCAGCACACTACAACAACAAATTTTTGAAGAAGTATACAAGCCAATATCCTGGTTATATTTTTGCACCATGGAACAGTATTTAATTTTGATGAGAAAATACAGTTCTCCGATCCAAAATCGACGACAGTATTACACTATTAGCACGTACCGGTTTCCAAACTCAGATGGCTTCGATCCGGCCTGCTGATGGATCTTGCCCAAATAGCCACGCAGTACAATGTACAGTGCGTGCTGGTTGCTGCAGCCTTCCTCGAACTGTGAGGTGCAAGTAATGCAGCCAGACTCAGTAACCAATCCGCGGCTGCCGATTCCGGAACATCTTTGCAGCAAATGCAGTCGTTCCGCAATAATTGAACGACGCATTTGCCACATTCACACCAGGACGTATTGCCAACGCGATCGGCAGGTGGCCAGCAGTCCTCTAAGCAAGCAGCAGGGTCAGTGTCGGCAGCAGCCGCTGCAGTTTCGTCAGCATTTACACCAACTTGCTCCGCACTCGCCATCATAGGCTGCATGATCTCATCCTCGGTATACTCCGGTTCCTTCGCTGGCGTCCAACTCGCTCTCCTCGGAGTCACTGTCATCTCCTGACAAGGAGGTAGACCTACCCTGAATCGTCTCCGCTCTGAGCCTCATACTGCTTGACTTTCCGCCTTGGACATTCACGACTTCACTTTCCAAGTTCTCCGTCCAACTCCAAGTAAAAGTTCCGAGCTCCAGGAGCTCCTCTATCTCTTTGACGTCACAGATTCGTGACGCCATGGCGGCGCCAAAAACCGGGGATCAAAGTGATATTTCAGTTGCGTATATCTCCGGTTATAGTCACCGGATGAAGACGAGACATACACCAATCGACTCAGCTGATTTTTCCCAACAACATATCTGATTTTGATTTTAGGGTGAACTTCCCCTTTATAGTTGAGACGAAGTAGTCGTGACGACCATGGCGATATGAATTTTCGTGGAAACAGGTGCGGGAAATTCAAAATTTTGAACCAGGGATTAGTTTGCTGTCGTTCCGAAAGAATACCTTGGCGAGGTCTTTTACTCTGGAATAGCAAAAGCACCGCGAAAATGAGTTTTCGCTGTTCCCAGGTCCTTGGAAAACCTTTCCTAAACGCAGCACCGGAGACTGTAAGGGTTCTCCAGCTCCAGCACGTCTGGGAAAGGCTGATGAATTTCTTCCTCAGGCCGAGTGCCGTGGAACTGGTCCTTTGTTTCCCAGATGGGATAGAGGGAGAAAGGCACGAAGCAGAGGACGCAGACATTGTCAACTGAAAGGCAAAACTCGCCAAAAAAGCTAAATGTCACAAGAGGAAGCAATCTCGCCTCTCATCTCGATCTGCCCGTGCTTTTTATCTCCCGCCAGTTACAAAACAATGCGAGTTTTTGCATTTTTTGCAGAATTTCCAGAACGAACGTCGCGTCGGCCCGTTATTTTGAGCTCTGTAACGTTTTTCCGTTATCCGATAACGTCTTTTGTCACGGCTGGGAGTGAGTACTTAGTACCGTGAAAGTTAGCGTTATCGTACTTTTGCTAAGGATGTCTAATGTGGACAGCTGTAATGTACAATCCTGTAGAGCCTTTGTAGTCACAGATACGGGACAGATACGGGACAGATACGGGATAGCTCCAGCCGTGACACAAACAAACAAACAAACAAACAAACAAACAAACAAACAAACAAACACCAAATTAAAGCTGTGTGGACCCTGGCTAGCGCCAGACGTTACTGAAGTAACGTCTTCTGCATAGCTACGGGAATAACGTGCATCTTAACCTCTCTGATCGAGAGGTTTCTATTTCTCATCGGCCAAAATTTGGTGATTTACAGTATAAGGAGATAAAAAGAAAAGAAGGAGCAAACCAAAAGTAGATGATTATTAGAGAAATAACAATCCGCAATAAATTCTGCAAATACTTTTGCCTAACTCATAATGTTCAAACCGATTGAAACGTTTTTGCAATACAGTGATGTGGCCAATCAACGGAAAAAGACATTTCCATCAGTTCTTATAACATGTACGATGAGCTAGGCAAAAAAGCATAAAAGCATAGCGTAGGGCCCTGAGCTTCCAAGCTCTCTCGTTTTATATGATTCTGGACTAATTTGAATCGTATTACCTTCCTTATTATATATATTGGCCATGGGCCATTTATTTTATTTATTTATTTCACCTTCCCGTGACCAGAGAATATAGGCCAATATGGAGGGAGGGGGGCGGTAGCCAGCCATGGCAGTAAACAAAAACAAAGCAAAAATAAATAAATATTACACATTACTGGAGGCAAAGAGAAACAAATGTGGATGAAGAACTAGCAGTTATTAGAACACGAGCTTCATGTTGGCCTTGAAATCCTTTAGCGTACAAGACGATTTTACTGATAGAGGCAGGGCCAGCCAGAGAGAATAGGCAGCAAAAAACGGAGATCTGGTATAAGCTGAGGTTCGGGCTTTAGGTAAAGTGCAGGGATTGCGCGTAGGACGAGTGGGAAGAAACCAGTTATATTTACGCACGTGTGGCGGGGCTTTGTCAAGACGAATAGAATGAACAACAATACACAGTTTTTGATCCGCTTGCCTAGAGATAGGGAAGGTGTTAAACATATCATACAGCTCGGCAGAGGGAAAGTATGATGGCTTGCGGAAAAGGACTTTGAGTATCCTCTTATTGTGGACTTCCAGGGTACTCATTAACGATTTACTTAGTAGGGATGACCAGGCGGGTGAGCAATAGAGAAAAATGGGGAGAATATAGCAATGATAAAAAAGGCGAATGCATTCAAGCGGTAGGTGGGAGCAGTGAGACACGAGGTAGCCAACAGCTTTACTGACTTTGCTACAGATATAGTCGACATGTCTACTAAACGATAAGTCTGAGTCAATGACCAAACCAAGATGTTTGTGTTGCCCCCCCCCCCCATCGTGTAAATAAAGAATAATGATGTAATTGGGCGTTTTGTTCTGCGAATTCAAATATAAACGTAGGGTCTATCGATCTACCAGTATGTACCTAATCCCACTCGAGTCCAGAGCCCCAAACCAGATGCATGTTTACGTGCAAAGGAGGACACCAGGGAGTCGTAAAATACCGGTATTTTACGACTCCCTGGAGGACACTGCACTGTTGAAAGGCCTGTGAGTTCGAAACGGACCCGTGTGTACAAACGGGAACACATGGCGAGCTGCAACACAGCCAGAAACGGACGCATGCAATGAATAGGGGGAACACAATGTACATGTCTTTGTTGGTGTGGTACCGTTGGTGCTGTATTTGTACCAGGGAGTCGTAAAATACCTTTTTTACGACTAGTATAGTAGTCCTAGATCCTGCATGCAGTAACAACATGACTGACAGAGTACATACGTGGGAATAATTGGTGGAACCATTCAGTTTTTGACCTTTGTGACTGACCGAGTAGATCCACCGTCTCAGTGGTAACTAGTTACTTGATGTGAGCCAGAAACGGACCTGCACAGATAGATGTTGTGGCGCCAGAAGAGGCACACGCATGTAGCTCCACAGGGTCACGACTGACGTTCATGACAATCATGTCAACAAGGCTTTGATAATATTACCGGTATTAGTTTCTTGTGCTGGAGAACTCCTCCTCTCACTTATTTTCGTACTACCGGTGCGTTCGGGTCCCATCAGTTCCTATTTCGCGGGGACAATGCATCAGTTCTAATTCCTTACTCGTAGCTGTTACAACCGGGTTACTCTACCTGTAAATGTTTCAAAGTTCTATACCGCTCCCGGAGCGGTTTATAAAAGGTTATAAATAATTATAATTGTGCGGGAGAACTCCTCTCAAGTGTTTTGAAAGCGAAGCAAGCTACAAGGGCAAGATGAAGACCTTGTTGTTGTTAGCAGTAACTGCGGGTGTCATTGCTATGAGTATCGCCCAGTCGGACCATCTGAAGAGCTTCCCGAAATTCATGTATTTGCATGACCTCCAACGCATAGCCGAAAGTAGCAACGATGGGGGTAGCGGGGATAGCAGCAATACTTGGGATACCATGGCTACAGGATCAGGCGACGGTCAGGATAGTGGAAGCAGCAGCGAGGATTCCAGCGAAGGCGGCGCAACAGGAAGCATAGGAGCTGGCAACAACCAGGGTCCTAGCAGCATGCCTGCCTCCCGAGCTCCAGGATCAGGTGATACTGCACAGCCCACAGCGGACACAACTGCTGAACCGAGTTTGAACTGCTCTCTAGCACAGGAATGCACAGTGATGGATCTGCTAACTCAACATATAGGTGGGACAGGGCTAAGTATCTCAGCTCTCTACTTCGCCGCGTTCAGCATTTTCAACGAGAACTCCTTAACACGCTCAGTGCACACGCTCCTACACGAATTCAACTATCGCAGTACTATCCAATGCGCTAGGAACTTTAGCGAGTTCAACGACACAGCATTTCAGGTGACACAGGCGGACGGTTCTGGCGTGTTCGAGTACTTCCTTCCAGTGGCGCAGACTCCTGGACATCCACGAACTCTGCAAAATTCACAAGTTGATGTCACCCTTCCTAACCTGGGAACACTGGGTGATTTACGGCTGCGGTATTTCTTTGATTGGAGCGGCGATGTAGAGACTGTACAGAGATTTATTCGTCCTCCGAATCAAGCTACGGATATGTTCTTCCCATTCCCTTTGCGAGAGACGGTGAGTACAGTATAGCTAGCGTACGGTCAGTATCTAAAGTAGAGTGCATGCTCATTGCAACTTGCATGTTATTACATCCGCTCTCTCTCACTCTCCCTCTGTCTGTCTGTCTGTCCGTCCGTCCGTCCGTCTGTCAGTCTGTCCGTCCGTCCGTCCGTCCGTCCGTCCGTCCGTCTGTCCGTCCGTCTGTCTGTATGTCTGTCTGTCTTACAGTCTGTCTGTATGTCTGTCTGTCTGTCTATTTGTCTGTATGTCTGTCTGTCTGGCTGACCACCCGCCCACCCGCACATCCGTCCGTCCGTCCATCCGTCGGTCGGTCGGTCTGTCTGTCGCTCTGTCTGCCTGCCTGCCTGGCTCTCTGTCTGTCTATCTGTCTGTCTGCACACTTTCCCTATCCTGCATTTTTACTTGTGCAACCGCGTCCAAATTTTCAGGACTTCATCCAGTGACTCCAGGTTGGGTCTGGTTTCCTTTTCATGGAAAACACCGGTATATGGCCAGTGTGGTATGTCTGTGTATTTGAGTCGATTACAATAACAGAACATGAACGTATGGGTGTACGGACTTAGGACAGCTGTCCGGACTTTAAGCACCTGGGTCTACTATCGAACAACCACTGACATCGGTGTTGCTGTGCTTCTCAACTGTACTGTTTGCTACAGGTGTGCAGAGATATTCCTGGTCAATGTGCCAAGAGTCAAGTGCCACCAGCAGTACCTCCAAATGTTTCCATCCCTGACCCATTGCCCGAGCCCAGTCAGTATGATGTAGTAATGTTGGTCGGCATGAAATCCTCCGCTGCACAATGCTCATCGAATTCGTATCCTATTTTGTTCAAGAAATGCACTCTAGAGCAGGAGTGCCACGAGGTGGATCTGCTCACTAAAGACGGAATAGGCGGTGCTGGGCTTAGTCTGTCAGCTCTCTACTCTGCTGCGTTCAGCGTTTTCAACGAGGACGCCTTCACACCCTCCGTGCAGACTCTGATAGATGAGTTCAACAATCGCAGTACTATCCAATGTGCAGGTAACTTTAGCGAGTTCAATGACACGGAGCTTCAAGTTACGCAGGCGGAAGGTTCTGGCCTGTTCGTTTATTTATTTCCAATGGCGCAGATTCCTGGCCAGCCACTGACTCTGGAAAATGCACAAGTCAACATCACCCTTCCTAACCTGGGGACGTTTGGAGATTTACGGCTGCGGTATTTCTTCAATGCAAGCGGTGATGTAGAGACTGTACAGCGATTGATTCGTCCTCCAGATCAGGCCAATGATACGTTCTTCCCATTCCCTTTGCGACAGATGGTGAGTGTACCGTAGTAAGTTTACAATCACTATCTAAAGTAGTAAGTTTACAATCACTATCTAAAGCATATTACAGGTAGCTCTACAAATAAATACTCTTTTACTGCGAAAAATATACTTTCTATTAAAATGCAACTCCTACACATGTATAATGAAAGTTGGATATGATTGAATCCTCTCTCTCTCTCACCCTCTGTCTGTCTGTCTGTCCGTCTGTCCGTCCATCCGTCCGTCCGTTCGTCTGTCTCTGTCGTGGGTCAAATATTCAACCAGTAATTGAGAGTCAAATGGGAAAAGTTTACGATTATTATCTGATGCGTATTGCATGTGTATTGAAAGTTGGATGTATTTGAATCCTCTCTCTCTCTCTCACACTCCATCTGTCTCTCCGTCCGTCCGTTTGTTCGTTCGTCTTGTCCGTTCATCCGTCCGTCTGTCCGTCCGTCGAATACTTCAAGTATTAACGAGAGAGCTGCCAAGTTCAGGGCCCTCGCTATGTCTTTCTGTTACCTAGGTCATCATGTTTGTGATTCAAACTGCAAGAAACGCCTTTCCAATACAAGAACAGTTACTGTAGCTGATAATCTTATTGCTAAGACGTTTCTATCAGTTCAAGCAACCCCCTTATAACCTAGGTAGAAACAAAGCATAACGAGGGCACTGAATTGGGCAGCTCTCTTGTTTCTAAAAAACAAAACAATTACCAAGCATGACTCTAACTTAAAGCTCACAATCAAACTCCTACACAAAAAATGATCTGATGATACATATATGTACAGAGTTACTTATAACTCTAAATCACAGACATGCACATTCTACCAAGTAGTTATTTCACGCCATGGTCCTAGCTACTTTCATTTGTAGTTTTATTCAGACATAACATGGGATTCGAACCCGCACTATCGCCTTACATGCATTCCCTCGATACGCATCGCATACCTACACATTCTACCAAGTTATTATTTATTTCACATTATGATGCCGCCATTGAAAACCCTTTTTAAATGTGTGGATGAATGCCGGTGGCCAGCTTTTCGGCCATGTCCCGACAAAATCCTAATCCCGAAAACCCCCAAAAAAACAACAGCAAAAAAAGCGATGAGCGCGACTACAGGAATGCGAGCAGGTGATAAAGACAAAAATTATTCCCGCTGGGAGTTCATGCATGGCTTGACTGTTTTCCTGTTGGAGTGAAGTTAGTGTGTTGTTAGACAGTGAGTGATAAGTGGTTTACAACTTTTCAGTTTCTATCTAAATGATGCCGAAAATAGCTTCTTCTCCCGAACCCGAGGTCTTTTATGCTGGCTAGGCACGATGTTCTGCTGGAAAAGCAGGGAAGCATGACCTCGACAAGGGAGGGAATGATCATTTTGGTGTGAGCGTGATAAAATCCTGCATCAAATGCTGCACAAACCGGCTTTTCATTCAGCTTTTTAAGCACAAAAGGAGCAGGGCATATCTCTCCTGCATCTGGAGAGTCATGAGATGAAGAAAGGATCTGCACTGCTCTCGGCGAAGCGTTGAGAAGTCCCAACAAGAAAAACACCAGGGAAGCATGTAGATCACCCATCGTCTTCTTCACAAAGAAGAAAGCACTTGATTGCGATTCATAGGAATTTTTTATTAAATGCTTTGCTCGCAACCACTTTGACTTGTGTTTTTTTGATAATCGTCCATGTGAACGCGTACATGTGAGCACATGGGTACCTTTCGCGCACAAAGTGCAAACTTTCCCGGAGGTTTGTCTCGTTGGGTAAGCACAACCTAAACTTCTCTTAAACAAATGAGCAAGTATGGTGTTAGGTGCGCAATCACGTCAGCGCAGTCATGCATTCTCCGTAAATGAATGCCATCCGAACACTGTTGGTTTTGTGGTGGTAGTGTTGAAAATGGCGATGGTGGTGGCAGTTCTGATGGGGAGAAAGAGAGCTCTATACAAGAATCTAGCTTTAGTTGTAGCTTAGATATATTGTGGGGGCAGGCGGGTGTTTCCAACTGTTAGGTACCTTTTCCCCGCATCCTTTTTCAGCTGGCATGAATGCACCAGGTACTCACCTTTTGGTCCGTTGGCCTGGGTGGCCACTCGCGCGCCCATAATCGCCATAGCTACCCAGGCTCCTCACCTAGCACTGTTCCTCTTTCACTCGTCGTCCCCGGGTAGTCTTCCATTTCGTCTCTCGTCTACCCCAATAACTGTCATATTTCATCCACCTGTCCCTTGTCTCGTTTCATCACAGAAGTATGGCAGAGTTGACTTTTCAACACAACTGATTCGCCATGCTCTATGTCTTTGCTCACTAGCCACTATAATAATTATTGTCTGTAAAATGTACTGTTGAAGTGTTCATCAGGTTTAGAGGGTTGCAAAGATTGTGGGAGTGAGTGGGAAACGTCTGAAGAGAAGCGACTGTCACCAGCAGGACTCGAACAAGGGATATTGCTAAGTAGAGTAACACATACTTCGAAGTACTCAGTTGTAATTGTTGTACAACATGTACTATTGAACAACCACTGACATAGGTATTGCTGTGCTTCTCAACTCTACTGTTTGCTACAGGTGTGCAGAGATATTCCTGGTCAATGTGCCAAGAGTCAAGTGCCACCAACGGTGCCTCCAAATGTTTCTATCCCCGACCCATTACCTGAGCCCAGCCGGGCTGACATAGTACAGCTGGTCGCAATAGAATCGTCTGCCGCACAGTGCCAATTGGACACAACATCAGGGACAAGCACAAACTGCACTCTAGAGCAGGAGTGCCACGAGTTTGATCTGCTCACTCAACATATAGGTGGGACAGGGCTCAGTATCTCAGCTCTCTACTTCGCCGCGTTCAGCATTTTCAACGAGAACTCCTTAACACGCTCAGTGCACACGCTCCTACACGAATTCAACTATCGCAGTACTATCCAATGCGCTGGGAACTTTAGCGAGTTCAACGACACAGCATTTCAGGTGACACAGGCGGATGGTTCTGGCGTGTTCGAGTACTTCCTTCCAGTGGCGCAGACTCCTGGACATCCACGAACTCTGCAAAATTCACAAGTTGATGTCACCCTTCCTAACCTGGGAACACTGGGTGATTTACGGCTGCGGTATTTCTTTGATTGGAGCGGCGATGTAGAGACTGTGCAGAGATTTATTCGTCCTCCGAATCAAGCTACGGATTTGTTCTTCCCATTCCCTTTGCGAGAGACGGTGAGTGCAGTATGGCTAGCGTACGATCAGTATCTAAAGTAGAGTGCATGCTTATTGGAACTTGCATGGTATTACATCCGCTCTCTCTCAATCTCCCTCTGTCTGTCAGTCCGTCCGTCCGTCCGTCTGTCAGTCTGTCCGTCCGTCCGTCCGTCCGTCCGTCTGTCCGTCCGTACGTCCGTCTGTCTGTATGTCTGTCTGTCTTACAGTCTGTCTGTCTGTCTGTCTGTCTGTCTGTCTGTCTGTCTATTTGTCTGTATGTCTGTCTGTCTGGCTGACCACCCGCCTACCTGCACATCCGTCCGCCCGTCCATCCGTCGGTCGGTCGGTCTGTCTGTCGGTCTGTCTGCCTGCCTGCCTGGCTCTCTGTCTGTCTATCTGTCTGTCTGCACACTTTCCCTATCCTGCATTTTTACTTGTGCAACCGCGTCCAAATTTTCAGGACTTCATCCAGTGACTCCAGGTTGGGTCTGGTTTCCTTTTCATGGAAAACACCGGTATATGGCCAGTGTGGTATGTCTGTGTATTTGAGTCGATTACAATAACAGAACATGAACTTATGGGTGTACGGACTTAGGACAGCTGTCCGGACTCTAAGCACCTGGGTCTACTATCGAACAACCACTGACATAGGTATTGCTGTGCTTCTCAACTGTACTGTTTGCTACAGGTGTGCAGAGATATTCCTGGTCAATGTGCCAAGAGTCAAGTGCCACCAGCAGTACCTCCAAATGTTTCCATCCCTGACCCATTGCCCGAGCCCAGCCAGTATGACGTAGTAATGTTGGTCGGCATGAAATCCTCCGCTGCACAATGCTCATCGAATTCGTATCCTATTTTGTTCAAGAAATGCACTCTAGAGCAGGAGTGCCACGAGGTGGATCTGCTCACTAAAGACGGAATAGGCGGTGCTGGGCTTAGTCCGTCAGCTCTCTACTCTGCTGCGTTCAGCGTTTTCAACGAGGACGCCTTCACACCCTCCGTGCAGACTCTGATAGATGAGTTCAACAATCGCAGTACTATCCAATGTGCAGGTAACTTTAGCGAGTTCAATGACACGGAGCTTCAAGTTACGCAGGCGGAAGGTTCTGGGCTGTTCGTTTATTTATTTCCAATGGCGCAGATTCCTGGCCAGCCACTGACTCTGGAAAATGCACAAGTCAACATCACCCTTCCTAACCTGGGGACGTTTGGAGATTTACGGCTGCGGTATTTCTTCAATGCAAGCGGTGATGTAGAGACTGTACAGCGATTGATTCGTCCTCCAGATCAGGCCAATGATACGTTCTTCCCATTCCCTTTGCGACAGATGGTGAGTGTAGTTACCGTAGTAAGTTTACAATCAGTATCTAAAGCTTATTACATGTACATGTTGCAGATTTCTGTTCAACTATGATTTACGCATGTTGTTGTATTTGGTTCTTGTCTGGTGGAGTCCAGTGTCTGATGTCATATATGGTCTAGGTGTACGCGCGAGTATGGTGTGATGTGTGACGTTTATGGTATGTGGTGCATGCAAGTGTACGCGTTGTCAGAGTGTGAGGATGTGCTTCCGTCTGTGTGAGAGTGACTGTCAAGTGAATGCTGTACATGCGCAGTGCTAGTTTGGTCTGGGAATGAGAGTCGTGTGTGATTCGTCCGTGGTCTGGTTGTCTTGGTCTTGGTCATGTGTTCTGTACATATTGGTCCCTGGTTGGTCGTCTCGATTTGTCGTCGGTTTATTTCTGCTTGTTCTTTGTTGTTTTCTTTGAGTCTTTTCCTGGGAGTCCTTCCCGTCGTCGTTTTGTCCCTTCACAAAGTTTGTCTCTCTCCTCTGCCTGCCTGGCTGTCTATCTGTCTGTTTGTCTGCACACTTTCCCTACCCTGCATTTCTACTCGTGCAACCGCGTCCAAATTTTCAGGACTTCATCCAGTGACTCC
Organism: Sycon ciliatum; assembly: GCF_964019385.1. Classification (NCBI taxonomy): domain Eukaryota; kingdom Metazoa; phylum Porifera; class Calcarea; order Leucosolenida; family Sycettidae; genus Sycon; species Sycon ciliatum. The sequence goes on along the minus strand of NC_088643.1, from coordinate 16,462,193 downwards.
AGGTTGGGTCTGGTTTCCTTTTCATGGAAAACACCGGTATATGGCCAGTGTGGTATGTCTGTGTACTTGAGTCGATTACCGTAACAGAACATGAACTTATGGGTGTACGGACTTAGGACAGCTGTCCGGACTTTAAGCACCTGGGTCTACTATCGAACAACCACTGACATCGGTGTTGCTGTGCTTCTCAACTGTACTGTTTGCTACAGGTGTGCAGAGATATTCCTGGTCAATGTGCCAAGAGTCAAGTGCCACCAGCACTACCTCCAAATGTTTCCATCCCTGACCCATTGCCCGAGCCCAGCCAGTATGACGTAGTAATGTTGGTCGGCATGAAATCCTCCGCTGCACAATGCTCATCGAATTCGGATCCTATTTTGTTCAAGAAATGCACTCTAGAGCAGGAGTGCCACGAGGTGGATCTGCTCACTAAAGACGGAATAGGCGGTGCTGGGCTTAGTCCGTCAGCTCTCTACTCTGCTGCGTTCAGCGTTTTCAACGAGGACGCCTTCACACTCTCCGTGCAGACTCTGATAGATGAGTTCAACAATCGCAGTACTATCCAATGTGCAGGTAACTTTAGCGAGTTCAATGACACGGAGCTTCAAGTTACGCAGGCGGAAGGTTCTGGCCTGTTCGTTTATTTATTTCCAATGGTGCAGATTCCTGGCCAGCCACTGACTCTGGAAAATGCACAAGTCAACATCACCCTTCCTAACCTGGGGACGTTTGGAGATTTACGGCTGCGGTATTTCTTCAATGCAAGCGGTGATGTAGAGACTGTCCAGCGATTGATTCGTCCTCCAGATCAGGCCAATGATACGTTCTTCCCATTCCCTTTGCGACAGATGGTGAGTGTAGCGTAGTAAGTTTACAATCACTATCTAAAGTAGTAAGTTTACAATCACTATCTAAAGTAGTAAGTTTACAATCACTATCTAAAGTAGTAAGTTTACAATCACTATCTAAAGTAGTAAGTTTACAATCACTATCTAAAGCATATTACATGTAGCTCTACAAATAAATACTCTTTTACTGCGAAAAATATACTTTCTATTAAAATGCAACTCCTACACATTTACAATGAAAGTTGGATATGATTGAATCCTCTCTCTCTCTCACCCTCTGTCTGTCTGTCTGTCCGTCTGTCCGTCCATCCGTCCGTCCGTTCGTCTGTCTGTCTCTGTCGTCGGTCAAATATTCAACCCGTAATTGAGAGTCAAATGGGAAAAGTTTACGATTATTATCTGATGCATATTGCATGTGTATTGAAAGTTGGATGTATTTGAATCCTCTCTCTCACACACTCCATCTGTCTCTCCGTCCGTCCGTTTGATCGTTCGTCTTGTCCGTTCATCCGTTCATCCGTCCGTCCGTCCTTTGAATACTTCAAGTATTAACGAGAGAGCTGCCAAGTTCAGGGCCCTCGCTATGTCTTCCTGTTACCTACTTGGTCCGCGTCAGCAATATTGTCGCCTATCTTTCGACAATTTGAACTTAGACTTTGGACATGAACGCGTGCACTTGAAGTGATAAAACTTGGTATGATGGACGGTAAGGCATAGAATGACAACTAGCTGTAAGGAATTTATTGTCCAAGGAAGGGTTCCTACTTTTTTCGGTCCTCTTCGTCGCTGCTCTCGACGCTGGTGACAAATATTTTTGCTCGGGTTCGACTCTCTTGCTTTTGCAAGCTCATCTCTCTTCCTCTCCGCTGCCTGGCTATTTTCTAAACAGAAGTCGATCGTGACGGTCGCCTTCTCTATAGGACTTCGCGTGGGCAGTACGACAGCCTGTGTGGTTCAAATCAGACGCCGTTCTTTGCAAGATTTATTTTGAACGACGACGACGACACGTACAGTACTTGCATATCTCCACGACGCGCTGGACACTCCGAGCGTTGAGTTGGAGGTAAGTTAGCTGAGATCTCAGCTTGACGAGCGATCCCTGAAGTGAGCGATCTCGGCCGTTCAGCAAAATTGAGCTGATTCCGAGTAGCCGATTACTTTCTTGTGGCTTGCGCTGCTCTTGCCTGCACAGCGTAACAAGATAATCTATTTTGATTCGGCGCTGTATCAATCAGAATCACCCACGTGTCGCTCTCGAAATCCACTCGAACTGTAGCTAGACCTTTCAGGTACTAGTAAACTAACTTACTAACCAAAATTGGGATGAAATGGGCTGCCGCGTGAGCTTTGACGACATATAAACAAAGCTGAAAGATAAGCGACAATATCGCTGACGCGGACCAAGTAGGTCATCATGTTTGTGATTCAAACTGCAAGAAACGCCTTTCCAATACAAGAACAGTTACTGTAGCTGATAATCTTATTGCTAAGACGTTTCTATCAGTTCAAGCAACCCCCTTATAACCTAGGTAGAAACAAAGCATAACGAGGGCACTGAATTGGGCAGCTCTCTTGTTTCTAAAAAAAAAAACAGTTACCAAGCATGACTCTAACGTAAAACTCACAATCAAAATCATATACAAAAAATGATCTGATGATACATATATGTACAGAGTTACTTATAACTCTAAATCACAGACATGCACATTCTACCAAGTAGTTATTCCCGTAGCTATGCAGAAGACGTTACTTCAGTAACGTCTGGCGCTAGCCAGGGTCCACACAGCTTTAATTCCCGTAGCTATGCAGAAGACGTTACTTCAGTAACGTCTGGCGCTAGCCAGGGTCCACACAGCTTTAATTTGGTGTTTGTTTGTTTGTTTGTGTCACGCCTGGCGCTATCCCGTATCTGTCCTGTACCGTATCACACAGCTGGCCATTTGCTGGCCACCGTATCTGTCCCGTACCGTACCATCAAACACAGCTGGCCACAATATTATGTACATGTATACGACTCCCTGTGTGTTGCAACTGTGCTTGAAGGGGACGGTTGCACTTTTTGTAGCTCCGTTTTATCTGAGTTTTCAGTCGTTCCTCTTACTAGTCTTGCCAAGGGGGTGGCTCTGGGTCCACCAGAGTTGCCCCTGGCGTATTTCTGAATTTGCTGGGGCGAGGGTTCCGCGACGCGGTCGCCAAGGCAGTGTCTTTTCAGTCACGACCGTTGTCGTCCTCGTCTCTCCATTCGCGGTGGTGTAGCTGACCCCCGAATGGTTTCAAACTGCGAAGCTCGGAGGAGTACAGTGGTGGCAGAGGCATGAGCTGTGAGTGGAAACGGTTGCTGGAGATGGATGGTGATGCAGGGAGAAGAGTTACGCTGCCTGACGCCGCGTGGGAAATTGTTTGAACCTGCAATTTCAGTTCGAGCGCGGTGGACTTCTAGACGATGTGTCCTCATGGCTGTTTTTCAACGCTTGGCCTATCGCTGATATCCCTGCGTGGGATGTTCTTCCAGTGGAGTCCAGGTGGGACTTCGGGTGCCCACACTCCATCACCCGGTTGATTGTTTCGGAACTGCTAAAATAATTATTGTTTCCTATTTTGTGCGCATCTCTTGTCATCTCTCTTTTCTATATGTCGCACACCAGATGTACTACTATCGCCGTCTTTCTCTTGCTTTCTCTCCCTGCTTGCTGTTTTTTCTGTTTCTGTTGCCACTGTCCCTCATCATACCCATGCTTAGGTGGTGGGCGGCGTGACCCGTTAGGGTAGCTGCCAATACAGTACGACTCCCTGATGTATAGAGAGACTTTCTGGAAAGAAATAGGGAGACGAGGAGGAAATGAAATTAGAATGGATGTTTGTTGCCGAATAGGTGATAGGATGCGTCAGCAAAAACATACTTTGGAAGAGAGATCCCGTCGTCTCCAAAATAGGCGTGAACAGGCGAGTCAGCGCCGGTCACAGGAAACGTCGGCAGAGTGATCCCGTCGACTCCAGAACGCGCGTGCTCGGCAGAGTCAGCGCCTTCCCAGGAAACATTTCCATCAGTTCCCACAACATGCACGATGAGCTAAGTAACAAAGCATAGCGTAGGGCCCTGAGCTTCCAAGCTCTGTCGTTTGGTATTTGTGTGTTTGTTTGTTTGTGTCACGCCTGGCGCTATCCCGTATCTGACGGCAAAAAAAGCATAGGGATGTTATAAATTTTTCAATTCTCCTATTTTTTTCAGGCATATCCTGGGATTCGAACCCGCACTATCGCCCTATATGCATTCCCCCATACACTTCGCATTCATACCCATTCTTCCAAGTTGCTTCACGTTATGATCTTGCGTTTGAAAGCCCTATTTGAATATTGCGGGCAGCTGTATGTGGCCAGCTGTGTTTGATGGTACGGTACGGGAGACGGTGTCGTATTACCCTCGATCGTACCTGTCCCGTACCTATCCCTACCGTACCGTACCATCAAAGACGGCTGGCCACAATGCATATTCAAATAGGGCTGTCAAATGCAAGATCATAATGTGAAGCAACTTGGAAGAACTAGTATGTATGCGAAGTGTATCGGGGTATGCATGCAGGGCGCGATAGTGCGGGTTCGAATCCCAGGTTATGTCTAAAAAAAAGGATTTTTTAAAGAATTTATAACATCCCTATGCTTTTTTTTGTCTAGGTCATCAAGGCAAAAAAGCATAGCGTAGGGCCCTGAGCTTCCAAGCTCTCTCGTTTCACGCCATGGTCCTAGTTACTTTCATTTGTAGTTTTATTCAGACATAACATGAGATTCGAGCCCGCACTATCGCCTAACATGCATTCCCTCGATATGCATCGCATACCTACACATTCTACCAAGTTATTATTTATTTCATTTTCTGATGCCGCCATTGAAAACCCTTTGTAAATATGTGGATGAATGCAGGTGGCCAGCTTTTCGGCCATGTCCCGAGAAAATCCTAATCCCGAAAACCCCCAAAAAACGACAAAAAAAAAGCGATGAGCGCGACTACAGGAATGCGAGGAGGTGATAAAGACAAACATTATTCCCGCTGGGAGTTCATGCATTGCTTGACTGTTTTCCTGTTGGAGTGAAGTCAGTGTGTTGTTAGACAGTGAGTGATAAGTGGTTTACAACTTTTCAGTTTCTATCTAAATGATGCCGAAAATAGCTTCTTCTCCCGAACCCGAGGTCTTTTATGCTGGCTAGGCACGATGTTCTGCTGGAAAAGCAGGGAAGCATGACCTCGACAAGGGAGGGAATGATCATTTTGGTGTGAGCGTGATAAAATCCTGCATCAAGTGCTGCACAAACCGGCTTTTCACTCAGCTTTTTAAGCACAAAAGGAGCCGGGAATATCTCTCCTGCATCTGGAGAGTCATGGCATGAAGAAAGGATCTGCACTGCTCTCGGCATTGAGAAGTCCCAACAAGAAAAACACCAGGGAAGCATGTAGATCAGCCATCGTCTTCTCCACACAGAAGAAAGCACTTGATTGCGATCCATAGGAATTTTTTATTTGCTTTGCTCGCATCAACTTTGACTTGTGCTTTTTTGATAATCGTCCATGTGAACGCGTACATGTGAGCACATGGGTACCTTTCGTGCACAAAGTGCAAACTTTCCCGGAGGTTTGTCTCGTTGGGTGAGCACAACCTAAACTTCTCTTAAACGAATGAGCAAATATGGTGTTAGGTGCGCAATCACGTAAACGCAGCCATGCATTCTCCGTAAATGAATGCCATCCAAACACTATTGGTTTTGTGGTGGTAGTGTTGAAAGTGGCGATGGTGGAGGCAGTTCTGTTGGGGAGAAAGAGAGAGAGCTCTATACAAGAATCTAGCTTTAGTTGTAGCTTAGATAGATTGTGTGGGCAGGCGGGTGTTTCCAACTGTTAGGTACCTTTTCCCGCATCCTTTTTCAGCCGGCATGAATGCACCAGGTACTCACCTTTTGTTCCGTTGGCCTGGGTGGCTACTCGCGCGCCCATAATCGCCATAGCTACCCAGCCCCCTCATCTAGCACTGGTCCTCTCGCACTCGTCATCCGCAGGTAGTCTTTCATTTCGTCTCTCATCTACCCCAATAAATGTCATCCTTTCATCCACCTGTCCCTTGTCTCGTTTCATGATAGAAGTATGACAGAGTTGACTTTTCAACACAACTGATTCGCCATGCTCTATGTCTTTGCTCACTAGCCACTATAATAATTATTGTCTGTAAAATGTACTGTTGAAGTTTTCATCAGGTTTAGAAAGTTGCAAAGATTGTGGGAGTGAGTGGGAAACGTCTGAAGAGAAGCGACTGTCACCAGCAGGACTCGAACAAGGGATATTGCTAAGTAGAGTAACACATACTCAGTTGTAATTGTTGTACATCACGGTCCTAATGAACAACCACTGACATAGGTATTGCTGTGCTTCTCAACTGTACTGTTTGCTACAGGTGTGCAGAGATATTCCTGGTCAATGTGCCAAGAGTCAAGTGCCACCAACGATGCCTCCAAATGTTTCTATCCCCGACCCATTACCTGAGCCCAGCCGGGCTGAATTAGTACAGCTGGTCGCAATAGAATCCTCTGCCGCACAGTGCCAAGTGGACACAGCATCAGGGACAAGCACAAACTGCACTCTAGAGCAGGAGTGCCACGAGTTGGATCTGCTCACTCAACATATAGGTGGGACAGGGCTCAGTATCTCAGCTCTCTACTTCGCCGCGTTCAGCATTTTTAACGAGAACTCCTTAACACGCTCAGTGCACACGCTCCTACACGAATTCAACTATCGCAGTACTATCCAATGCACTGGGAACTTTAGCGAGTTCAACGACACAGCATTTCAGGTGACACAGGCGGACGGTTCTGGCGTGTTCGAGTACTTCCTTCCAGTGGCGCAGACTCCTGGACATCCACGAACTCTGCAAAATTCACAAGTTGATGTCACCCTCCCTAACCTGGGAACACTGGGTGATTTACGGCTGCGGTATTTCTTTGATTGGAGCGGCGATGTAGAGACTGTACAGAGATTTATTCGTCCTCCGAATCAAGCTACGGATATGTTCTTCCCATTCCCTTTGCGAGAGACGGTGAGTACAGTATAGCTAGCGTACGGTCAGTATCTAAAGTAGAGTGCATGCTCATTGCAACTTGCATGTTATTACATCCGCTCTCTCTCAATCTCCCTCTGTCTGTCTGTCTGTCTGGCTGGCTGCCCGCCCACCCGCACGTCCGTCCGTCGGTCTGTCTGTCTGTCTGTCTGTCTGCCTGCCTGCCTGCCTGCCTGGCTTTCTGTCTGTCTGTCTGTCTACCTGTTGGTCTGTCTGCACACTTTCCCTATTCTGCATTTTTACTCGTGCAACCGCGTCCAAATTCTCAGGACTTCATCCAGTGACTCTAGGTTGTGTCTGGTTTCCTTTTCATGGAAAACACCGGTATATGGCCAGTGTGGTATGTCTGTGTACTTGAGTCGATTACCGTAACAGAACATGAACTTATGGGTGTACGGACTTAGGACTGCTGTCCGGACTTTAAGCACCTGGGTCTAATATCGAACAACCACTGACATAGGTATTGCTGTGCTTCTCAACTGTACTGTTTGCTACAGGTGTGCAGAGATATTCCTGGTCAATGCGCCAAGAGTCAAGTGCCACCAGCAGTACCTCCAAATGTTTCCATCCCTGACCCATTGCCTGAGCCCAGCCAGTATGACGTAGTAATGTTGGTCGGCATGAAATCCTCCGCTGCACAATGCTCATCGAATTCGTATCCTATTTTGTTCAAGAAATGCACTCTAGAGCAGGAGTGCCACGAGGTGGATCTGCTCACTAAAGACGGAATAGGCGGTGCTGGGCTTAGTCCGTCAGCTCTCTACTCTGCTGCGTTCAGCGTTTTCAACGAGGACGCCTTCACACCCTCCGTGCAGACTCTGATAGATGAGTTCAACAATCGCAGTACTATCCAATGTGCAGGTAACTTTAGCGAGTTCAATGACACGGAGCTTCAAGTTACGCAGGCGGAAGGTTCTGGCCTGTTCGTTTATTTATTTCCAATGGCGCAGATTCCTGGCCAGCCACTGACTCTGGAAAATGCACAAGTCGACATCACCCTTCCTAACCTGGGGACGTTTGGAGATTTACGGCTGCGGTATTTCTTCAATGCAAGCGGCGATGTAGAGACTGTACAACAATTGATTCGTCCTCCAGATCAGGCCAATGATACGTTCTTCCCATTCCCTTTGCGACAGATGGTGAGTGTATCGTAGTAAGTTTACAATCACTATCTAAAGCATAATACATGTACATGTTGCAGATTTCTGTTCGACTATGATGTTTTTCGCATGTTGTTGTATTTGGTTCTTGTCTGGTGGAGTCCAGTGTCTGATGTCATATATGGTCTAGGTGTACGCGCGAGTATGGTGTGATGTGTGACGTTTATGGTATGTGGTGCATGCAAGAGTACGCGTTGTCAGAGTGTGAGGATGTGCTTCCGTCTGTGTGAAAGTGACTGTCAAGTGAATGCTGTACATGCGCAGTGCTAGTTTGGTCTGGGAATGAGAGTCGTGTGTGATTCGTCCGTGGTCTGGTTGTCTTGGTCTTGGTCATGTGTTCTGTACGTATTGGTCCCTGATTGGTCGTCTCGATTGGTCGTCGGTTTATTTCTGCTTGTTCTTTGTTGTTTTCTTTGAGTCTTTTCCCGGGAGTCCTTCCCGTCGTCGTGTTGTCCCTCACAAAGTTTGTCTCTCTCCTGCGCCCTCGTCATTTCTTGGTACAATATAAGTATTGCAGATATGATCAAGAGTTCTCGTTGTTGTGTGGCGGGGGCCAGGGGGAGAAGCCTACTTCATACATGTATAATGAAAGTTGGATATGATTGAATCCTCTCTCTCTCAACCTCTGTTTGTCTGTCTGTCTATCTGTCTGTCCGTCCGTCCGTCTGTCTGTCTCTGTCGTCCTTCGAATATTCAACCAGTAATTGAGAATCAAATGGGTAATGTTTACGATTATTATCTGATGCGTATTACATGTGTATTGAAAGTTGGATGTATTTGAATCCTCTCTCTCACACTCCATCTGTCTCTCCGTCCGTCCGTTCGACCGTTCGTCTTGTCCGTTCATCCGTCCGCCCGTCCGCGGAATACTTCAAGTATTAAGGAGAGAGCTGCCAAGTTCAGGGCCCTCGCTATGTCTTTCTGTTACCTAAGTCATCATGTTTGTGATTCAAACTGCTAGAAACGCCTTTCCAATACAAGTACAGTTGCTGTAGCTGGTAATCGTATTGCTAAGACGTTTCTATCAGTTCAAACAACACTCGTGATGACCTAGGGAAAAGCAAAGCATAACAATGGCCGGTGTGGCTGCATAGTTGGCGTAGCACGGAAGGAAGCCGGTCTTGCGATGCGAGATGATATTGTGGGGGCTACAGCACAGGAGCCCTACTTGGCTTGCAAAGTGAGGATCCTTCAAGAAGGATTGCGACACAACAGCAAATCTCTTCTTCAGCCTTTCGAATGCACACTCCACTACCCGCCTTGCACAGATCTGGCAATAGTTGAAACTCAGCTGCTCTGGTGATAGGTTGCCATCATCCTTGTAGATCTTCATCATGGATGGCTTCAGGGAAAATGCACTATCTCCAATGAGGAATGGGTGGATGGAGACACCATTCCTAGTTGCTGAAGCTGCGTTGAGCCACTCACCACCGTCGATCTTTGCTTTCAGTTGGCTATTGTTGTAGACCGCTGCGTCACCTATGCAACCAGCAACACCGATATCAATGAACGTGAGGAGCCCTTGCGAGTCTACGCAAGCAAGTAGCAAAATGGCGGTGTATCCCTTGTATGTCCAGTATGCGTCTCCGTTTTCTTCTGGTTTCACTATACCCATGAATGTACCGTCGACTGCACCGCAGCACATCAGAAGGTTGGGTAGCTTCTGAAACGTCCTCATGGTCCGGTTCAGCTGGCGTCCCACAGGGAACAAAATATTTTCCTCTGCAACAGCGCCAACCAGGCCAGTAACTACTTGGTGCACAATGTTGGCGACGGTGCTTGTTCCAACACGAAATCGGCCAGAGATCTCGGAGTACGCTTCAGCATGGGCAATGAAATAGAGGGCAATCGCTAGGCGTTTGGCAGGAGGGATTTTGCGACGCATATGGTTGGAGAGCCGTGCGAACAAATGACCATATTTCCTCACCAAGAAACAGAACGTGTCCTGATCCATTCTGAAGTGGGTTATCCACTGGTCTTCCCACCACTGTCTGGACACAGGTTTCACTCGCTCCCAAGTGCCAAGAACTTCTTCTTCCCAGAAACCTGCTGCTGCACCAACTTCATTCTCGGGATGAGCAGTCCACAGCATTCGTCCCGGGTTAAACTTGAACAGATTTCTCCATGAGCAAACAAACCGCGATTTGATACAATTGGGAGTCGCTTTCCAGCACCATCCCCGCAAGTTCTACAGGCGACAATGACTTCTGGAGAAGTTCTTTCCTGATATAATAATAAATCGCTCAGCATCCAAAAATAGGCAACCTTTCGACGCATGCCCTCGTTGTATCCAATCACGGCATCCATTGTCAGCGTGACTGACGAACTAGAACAAACTTGAGAAAAACTCAGGCGAATACACCAGTTGTGGAGGCTGGAGACGTTCCACCCAGATAATACTTGTACTATACTGTACTAGCGAACCCGGCCCCTGGGTTGTGTTGGGCTTGTCGTGAAGCCGCACGTCTATTCAGTCGCCGCTCGTAGTGATTCCTGGGTCCGGTCACTGAGAGCCAGGGATGCGACAGAAGTATGGCAGAGTTGACTTTTCAACACAACTGATTCGCCATGCTCTATGTCTTTGCTCACTAGCCACTATAATAATTTTTGTCTGTAAAATGTACTGTTGAAGTGTTCATCAGGTTTAGAGAGTTGAAAAGATTGTGGGAGTGAGTGGGAAACGTCTGAAGAGAATCGACTGTCACCAGCAGGACTCGAACAAAGGATATAGCTAAGTAGAGTAACACATACTCAGTTGTAATTGTTGTACAACATGTACTTTTGAACAACCACTGACATAGGTGTTGCTGTGCTTCTCAACTGTACTGTTTGCTACAGGTGTGCAGAGATATTCCTGGTCAATGTGCCAAGAGTCAAGTGCCACCAACGATGCCTCCAAATGTTTCTATCCCCGACCCATTACCTGAGCCCAGCCGGGCTGAATTAGTACAGCTGGTCGCAATAGAATCCTCTGCCGCACAGTGCCAATTGGACACAGCATCAGGGCCAAGCACAAACTGCACTCTAGAGCAGGAGTGCCACGAGGGGGATCTGCTCACTCAACATATAGGTCAGACAGGGCTCAGTATCTCAGCTCTCTACTTAGCCGCGTTCAGCATTTTTCACGAGAACTCCTTCACACGCTCAGTGCATACTCTCCTACACGAATTCAACTATCGCAGTACTATCCAATGCGCTGGGAACTTTAGCGAGTTCAACGACACAGCATTTCAGGTGACACTGGCGGACGGTTCTGGCGTGTTCGAGTACTTCCTTCCAGTGGCGCAGACTCCTGGACATCCACGAACTCTGCAAAATTCACAAGTTGATGTCACCCTTCCTAACCTGGGAACACTGGGTGATTTACGGCTGCGGTATTTCTTTGATTGGAGCGGCGATGTAGAGACTGTACAGAGATTTATTCGTCCTCCGAATCAAGCTACGGATATGTTCTTCCCATTCCCTTTGCGAGAGACGGTGAGTACAGTATGGCCAGCGTACGATCAGTGTCTAAAGTAGAGTGCATGCATATTGGAACTTGCATGTTATTACATCCTCTCCCTCACACTCTCTCTTCCTGTCTGTCTGTCTGTCTGTCTGTCTGTCTGTCTGTCTGTCTGTCTGTCTGTCTGTCTGTCTGTCTGTCTGTCTGTCTGTCTGTCTGTCTGTCTGTCTGTCTGTCTAGAAGCCCGCCCGCCCACCCGCACGCTCGTCCGTCCATCCGTCGGTGTTTCTCTCTGTCTGGCTGTCTCTCTGTCTGTCTGTCTGTCCGGCTGTTCGCCCGCCCGCCCACCCGCACGTCCGTCCTTCCGTCCGTCCGTCCGTTCGTCGGTCTGTCTGTCTGTCTGCCTGCCTGCCTGGCTGTCTATCTGTCTGTTTGTCTGCACACTTTCCCTACCCTGCATTTCTACTCGTGCAACCGCGTCCAAATTTTCAGGACTTCATCCAGTGACTCCAGGTTGGGTCTGGTTTCCTTTTCATGGAAAACACCGGTATATGGCCAGTGTGGTATGTCTGTGTATTTGAGTCGATTACAATAACAGAACATGAACTTATGGGTGTACGGACTTAGGACTGCTGTCCGGACTTTAAGCACCTGGGTCTACTATCGAACAACCACTGACATAGGTATTGCTGTGCTTCTCCACTCTACTGTTTGCTACAGGTGTGCAGAGATATTCCTGGTCAATGTGCCAAGAGTCAAGTGCCACCAGCAGTACCTCCAAATGTTTCCATCCCTGACCCATTGCCCGAGCCCAGCCAGTATGACGTAGTAATGTTGGTCGGCATGAAATCCTCCTCTGCACAATGCTCATCGGAATCGGATCCTATTTTGTTCAAGAAATGCACTCTAGAGCAGGAGTGCCACGAGGTGGATCTGCTCACTAAAGACGGAATAGGCGGTGCTGGGCTTAGTCCGTCAGCTCTCTACTCTGCTGCGTTCAGTGTTTTCAACGAGGACGCCTTCACACGCTCCGTGCAGACTCTGATAGATGAGTTCAACAATCGCAGTACTATCCAATGTGCGGGTAACTTTAGCGAGTTCAATGACACGGAGCTTCAAGTTACGCAGGCGGAAGGTTCTGGCCTGTTTGTTTATTTATTTCCAATGGCACAGATTCCTGGCCAGCCACGGACTCTGGAGAATTCACAAGTCGACATCACCCTTCCTAACCTGGGAACGTTTGGAGATTTACGGCTGCGGTATTTCTTCAATGCAAGCGGTGATGTAGAGACTGTACAGCGATTGATTCGTCCTCCAGATCAGGCCAATGATACGTTCTTCCCATTCCCTTTGCGACAGATGGTGAGTGTACCGTAGTAAGTTTACAATCACTATCTAAAGCATATTACATGTACATATATAATGAAAGTTGGTTATGATTGAATCCTCTCTCTCTCTCTCTCTCTCTCTCTCTCTATCTCTCTCTCTCTCTCTCTCTCTCACCCTCTGTCTGTCTGTCTATCCGTCCTTCCGTCCGTCCGTCCGTCCGTCCATGCGTCCGTCCGTCCGTCCATGTGTTTGTCTCTGTTGTCGGTCGAATATTCAACCAGTAATTGCGAATTAAATGGGAAAAGTTTACGATTATTATCTGATGCATATTACATATGTATTGAAAGATGGATGTATTTGAATCCTCTCTCTCTCACACTCCACCTGTCTCTCCGTCCGTCTGTTCGACCGTTCGTCTTGTGCGTTCATCCATCCGTCCGTCCTTTGAATACTTCAAGTATTAAGGAGAGAGAGAGCTGCCAAGTTCAGGGCCCTCGCTATGTCTTTCTGTTACCTAGGTCATCATGTTTGTGATTCAAACTGCTACAAAAGCCTTTCCAATACAAGTATAGTTACTGTAGCTGGTAATCGTATTGCTAAGACGTTTCTATCAGTTCAAGCAACCCCCTTATAACCTACGTAAAAACAAAGCATAACGAGGGCACTGAATGTGGCAGCTCTCTGGTGTCTTAAACAAATTACCAAGCATGACTCTAACTTAAAACTCACACTCAAAATCATAAACAAAAAATGATCTGATGATACATACATGTACAGAGTTACTTATAACTCTAAATCACAGACATGCACATTCTACCAAGTAGTTATTTCACACCTTGGTCCTAGCTTCATTCTTTTGTAATTCTATTCACACATAGCATGGGATTCGAGCCCGCACTATCGCCTAGCATGCATTCCCTCGATACACATCGCATACCTACACATTCTACCAAGTTATTATTCCCGTAGCTATGCAGAAGACGTTACTTCAGTAACGTCTGGCGCTAGCCAGGGTCCACACAGCTTTAATTTGGTATTTGTGTGTTTGTGTGTTTGTTTGTTTGTGTCACGCCTGGCGCTATCCGTATCTGACGGCAAAAAAGCATAGGATGTTATAAAATTTTCAGTTCTCCTATTTTTTTCAGGCATATCCTGGGATTCGAACCCGCACTATCGCCCTACATGCATTCCCCCATACACTTCGCATTCATACCCATTCTTCCAAGTTGCTTCACGTTATTATCTTGCGTTTGAAAGCCCTATTTGAATATTGCGGGCAGCTGTATGTGGCCAGCTGTGTTTGATGGTACGGTACGGTACGGGAGACGGTGTCGTATTACCCTCGATCGTACCTGTCCCGTACCTATCCCCTACCGTACCGTGCCATCAAAGACGGCTGGCCACAATGCATATTCAAATTGGGCTTTCAAATGCAAGATCACAATGTGAAACAACTTGGAAGAATTAGTATGTATGCGAAGTGTATCGGAGGATGCATGCAGGGCGCGCGATAGTGCGGGTTCGAATCCCAGGTTATGTCTTTAAAAAAAGGATTTTTTTAAAGAATTTATAACATCCCTATGCTTTTTTTTTGTCTAGGTCATCAAGGCAAAAAAGCATAGCGTAGGTCCCTGAGCTTCCAAGCTCTCTCGTTTATTTCATATTATGATGCCGCCATTGAAAAACCCTATTTGAATATGTGGATGAACGCCAGTGGCCAGCTTTTCGGACATGTCCCGAGAGTACCATAATCCCGAAAAAGCCAAAAAACAACCGAACAAAAAAAGCGATGAGCGCGACGACAGGAAGGCAAGGAGGTGATAAATACAAAAATTGTTCTTGCTGGGAGTTCATGCATTGCTTAACTGTTTTCCTGTTGGAGGGAAGTCAGTGTGTTGTTAGACAGTGAGTGATAAGTGGTTTACAACTTTGTAGTTTCTATCTTAATGATGCCGAAGATGGCTTTTTCTCCCGAGCCCGAGGTCTTATATGCAGGCTAGGCACGATGTTTTGCTGGAAAGGCAGGGAAGCATGACCTCAACATAGGAGGGAATGATCATTTTGGTGTGAGCGTGATGAAATCCTGCATCAAGCGCTGCGCAAACCGGCTTTTCATTCAGCTTTGTAAGCACAAAAGGAGCCGGGCATATCTCTCCTGCATCTGGAGAGTCATGGGATGAAGGAAGGATCTGCACTGCTCCCGGTGGGTTGTTGAGAAGTCTCAACAAGAAAAACACCAGGGCAGCATGTCGAGCACCCATCGTCTTCTCCACACAGAAGAAAGCACTTGATTGCGATTCATAGGAATTTTTTATTTGCTTTGCTCGCGTCAACTTTGATTTGTGTTTTTTGACAATCGTCCATGTGAACGTGTACATGTGAGCACATGGGTACCTTTCACGCACAATGTGGAAACTTTCCCGGAGGTTTTTCTCGTTGTGTGAGCACAACCTAAACCTCTCTTAAACAAATGAGAAAGTATGGTGTTAGATGCGTAATCACGTGAACGCAGTCATGCATTCTCCGTAAATGAATGCCATCCGAACACTGTTGGTTTTGTGGTGGTAGTGTTGAAAGTGGCAATGGTGGTGGCAGTTCTGGTGGTGAAAAAGAGAGCTCTATACAAGAATCTAGCTTTAGTTGTAGCTTAGATATATTGTGGGGGCAGGCGGGTGTTTCCAACTGTTAGGTACCTTTTCCCCCGCATCCTTTTTCAGCTGGCATGAATGCACCAGGTACTCACCTTTTGTTCCGTTGGCCTGAGTGGCTACTCGCGAGCCCGTAATTGCCATAGCTACCCAGGCCCCTCATCTAGCACTGGTCCTCTCGCACTCGTCGTCCGCAGGTAGTCTTTCATTTCGTCTCTCATCTACCCCAATACATGTCATCCTTTCATCCACCTGTCCCTTGTCTCGTTTCAATATAGAAGTGGCACGTCCCGGGATGTGACAATTGCTGCCTGATAGTCCTGTGACAGCAGGATCTACCCAGTGAGCAGCTCTATGCTAAGCTGTCACGCCCTTTTAGTACAACGTGGTTTGGCCAGTGTCTTGTCCCACGTGCTTAGCATGTAGGTTGAGCGACACGCGCTTTCCCACGTAGGTGACATGCCTTCTTGGCATGACACATCATGCGATCCAAGCCCGGAACCTGGTCAGGTAGGTTCTCGCGTGGTAAGTTTCCTGGAAGTGCTTCACTTCCTGGAAATGTGACTCCAGGCTTTGTGCAAAACCACGCCACTACGACGTTCTACAGGTTTCCAGGATGCCTTGGTGCTTTGTGCAAAGAGCCAAGACTAACCAACCGAGCTAAGTGCAAAGAGTGCAGAGCCAAGACGTGTGCAAGAACCAAAACCGTCACCGCACGAGAGGTCAGAGTATCACGCAAGCAAGACCAAGAATGCAGCAGAACTTACCATAAGAAGCCGCTTAACTATGGCACGTTGGGTGAGCGAGCTCCCCAACGTTACCCTCATATAGGCACATTGTACTCTGGCGTGGGTGAGCGGGCTCCCCACGTCCCAATTTGGTCTTTCTTTTCGCCATGTCTTTCTTTCTCTTTCTTCTCGAATGATTACGTACGTGCATTCTGCTTTTCTGCTGACTGGCTGCTCATATTCCAGTTCTACCTGTTCTAGTATTTCCTGGAAATACATCATACCATTCTGGGCAATGATCACGCCACATCTCTAAATTGCGCTATAAAAGAAGCTCTCGCTCTCTCTCTTTTCCGTAGTCGAGACTCGCTCTCAGCTCTCTGTCTTGGTTTACTTTGAGCTCGGATTTGAAAGACTACTGACAACGTGAAAACTAATAGTCTTTGCCTGTTGATCGTGTGGGGTTGAACTTGGACCGAGCCAACTATACTGGTTGGCCCCTGGGTTGTGTTGGGCTTGCCGTGAAGCCACACGTCTATTCAGTCGCTGCTCGTAGTGATTCCTGGGTCCGGTCACTGAGAGCCAGGGATGCGACAGAAGTATGGCAGAGTTGACTTTTCAACACAACTGATTCGCCATGCTCTATGTCTTTGCTCACTAGCCACTATAATAATTTTTGTCTGTAAAATGTACTGTTGAAGTGTTCATCAGGTTTACAGAGTTGCAAAGATTGTGCGAGTGAGTGGGAAACGTCTGAAAAGAATCGACTGTCGCCAGCAGGACTCGAACAAAGGATATTGCTAAGTAGAGTAACACATACTCAGTTGTAAATGTTGTACACAGTGGCGTGTCCAGGATTTGGCTGAGGGGGGTTGCGGCCGGGATGGGGTGGGGGTAGACATCATGCTACTGTCCCAGGTCAGCCATTTTGAAAACCGATGTCAAGAAGCCGTAAATCTCACACACCACTTAGAGCAGTATTTCTGTACACGCACTTACATTGTACATTGTAAACTTCAAATTACAATTCTTTTCAAATACATCCATTTTCAACCCCATATCTTATCCCTTTTTGATATCAATATTTCTCGTAGTGAACGCAGACCGAACAAGCTTGTTTTCAACTATAATGGGAAATTTTCATCTTCCCTTTTCTTACATAAATCGGCAAATTATGGAATTGCTTTCCACCCAAAATTACCGCTATAGATTCTGTTTCAGAATTTCGGACACAATTTTGCGCTCATTATAAACAGCATATATTTGCCTGCACAAGTCGTTATAAATTAATGATCATTCTCACTGTTAGGAGATCGTCCAACAATTTCTCACCGCTCAAAGCATCCTCTACATAGGCAGCGGCACTATGTCCACTTGTCACTGTGCGCTGTTCTTCATGTTCTGGCTGCTCGCTGACAACAGATACTTCCACGTCTGGCGGAGTGTGACTGTCAAGTGTCAGTCCGCTCCGAAAGTTCAACTGGAACAACAGCGACTCCATCACTCCCACTGTTTCCTGTCGGAGCGGCAGCAGGAGTTGCGCCGCCAGAGGAACGCTTTACAAAAATCCAGGCTCTGCTGGCTAGAGCTTGGCCTTTGGGGATGTCGCTGAGACATCGAAGAAAAGTCTTCGAGTCAACCAAAACACGATTCGAACGAGGATGATCGCCTGAGCCCTCGGCATTCGAATCGTGCTTTGGTTGACTCGAAGACTTTTCTTCTATGTTTGTGCACGTAGACTCTACGTTGAAGACGCGTCGAGCGTGTCCCAGCAGGGATCACACTGTACTGTACAACAGTACAGTGTACACAGTCACCGTGTTTCTGTAGCCGTGCATGCTCACTGTACTCTGTAGACAGTACGAGTCTGTAGTCTAGTCTGTAGACTGTACTGTACTAGTCTGTAGTGTGTACAATCAACACCAGCTCGAGCACCGAACCGCGCGTGCAAACGCTTTTGGACGATTGTTTCAGGCCGCGCGCGCCCCGAGCCTAATAGCCTAGCTAGCCCCGGCGCCCTGCCTTTTATTTCTCGAAACCAAGGTCGAAACTTTTGAGGGGGGGGGGGGGCGCGCCCCCCGCGCACCCCCCCCCCCCCCCAAACCCGCCACTGGTACACCATGCACTATTCAACAACCACTGACATAGGTACTGCTGTGCTTCTCAACTCTACTGTTCGCTACAGGTGTGCAGAGATATTCCTGGTCAATGTGCCAAGAGTCAAGTGCCACCAACGGTGCCTCCAAATGTTTCTATCCCCGACCCATTACCTGAGCCCAGCCGGGCTGAATTAGTAAAGCTGGTCGCAATAGAATCCTCTGCCGCGCAGTGCCAATTGGACACAACATCAGGGCCAAGCACAAACTGCACTCTAGAGCAGGAGTGCCACGAGGTGTATCTGCTCACTCAACATGTGGGTGGGACAGGGCTCAGTATCTCAGATCTCTACTTTGCCGCGTTCAGCATTTTCAATTATAACTCCTTCACACTCTCAGTGCACACTCTTCTACACGAATTCAACTATCGCAGTGATATCCAATGCGCTGGGAACTTTAGCGAGTTCAACGACACAGCATTTCAGGTGACACAGTCGAATGGTTCTGGCGTGTTCGAGTACTTCCTTCCAGTGGCGCAGATTCCTGGACATCCACGAACTCTCCAAAATTCACAAGTTGATGTCACCCTTCCTAACCTTGGAACACTGGGTGATTTACGGCTGCGGTATTTCTTTGATTGGAGCGGCGATGTAGAGACTGTACAGAGATTTATTCGTCCTCCGAATCAGGCTACGGATATGTTCTTCCCATTCCCTTTGCGAGAGACGGTGAGTACAGTATAGCTAGCGTGCGGTCAGTATCTAAAGTAGAGTGCATGCTTATTGGAACTTGCATGTTATTACATCCTCTCACTCTTCCTCTGTCTGTCTGTCTGTCCGTCTGTCTGTCTGTCCGTCTCTCTGTCTGTCTGTCTGTCTCTCTGTCCATCTCTCTGTCTGTCCGTCTCTCTGTCTGTCTGTCTGTCTGTCTGTCTGTCCATCTCTCTGTCTGTCCGTCTGTCTGTCTGTCTGTCTGTCTGTCTGTCTGTCTGTCTGTCTGTCTGTCTGTCTGTCTGTCTGTCTGTCTGTGTATCTGTGTGTCTGTCTGTCTGTCTGTCTGTCTGTGTGTCTGTGTATCTGTGTGTCTGTCTGTCTGTTTGTCTGTTTGTCTGGCTGCCCGCCCACCCGCATGTCCGTCCGTCCGTCGGTCCGTCCGTCCGTCCGTCCGTCCGTCCGTCGGTCCGTCCGTCCGTCCGTCCGTCCGTCCGTCCGCCTGCCTGCCTGGCTTTCTGTCTGTCTGTCTACCTGTTGGTCTGTCTGCACACTTTCCCTATTCTGCATTTTTACTTGTGCAACCTCGTCCAAATTTTCAGGACTTCATCCAGTGACTCTAGGTTGTGTCTGGTTTCCTTTTCATGGAAAACACCGGTATATGGCCAGTGTGGTATGTCTGTGTATTTGAGTCGATTACAATAACAGAACATGAACTTATGGGTGTACGGACTTAGGACAGCTGTCCGGACTTTAAGCACCTGGGTCTACTATCGAACAACCACTGACATAGGTGTTGCTGTGCTTCTCAACTGTACTGTTTGCTACAGGTGTGCAGAGATATTCCTGGTCAATGTGCCAAGAGTCAAGTGCCACCAGCAGTACCTCCAACTGTTTCCATCCCTGACCCATTGCCCGAGCCCAGCCAGTATGACGTAGTAATGTTGGTCGGCATGAAATCCTCCGCTGCACAATGCTCATCGAATTCGTATCCTATTTTGTTCAAGAAATGCACTCTAGAGCAGGAGTGCCACGAGGTGGATCTGCTCACTAAAGACGGAATATGCGGTGCTGGGCTTAGTCCATCAGCTCTCTACTCTGCTGCGTTCAGCGTTTTCAACGAGGACGCCTTGACACCCTCCGTGCAGACTCTGATAGATGAGTTCAACAATCGCAGTACTATCCAATGTGCAGGTAAATTTAGCGAGTTCAATGACACGGAGCTTCAAGTTACGCAGGCGGAAGGTTCTGGCCTGTTTGTTTATTTATTTCCAATGGCGCAGATTCCTGGCCAGCCACGGACTCTGGAGACTGCACAAGTCGACGTCACCCTTCCTAACCTGGGAACGTTTGGAGATTTACGGCTGCGGTTTTTCTTCAATGCAAGCGGTGATGTAGAGACTGTACAGCGATTGATTCGTCCTCCAGATCAGGCCAATGATACGTTCTTCCCATTCCCTTTGCGACAGATGGTGAGTGTACCGTAGTAAGTTTACAATCACTATCTAAAGCATATTACATGTACATATATAATGAAAGTTGGTTATGATTGAATCCTCTCTCTCTCTCTCTCTCTCTCTCACCCTCTGTGTGTCTGTCTATCTATCCGTCCGTCCGTCTGTCCGTCCGTCCGTCCGTCCGACTGTCTGTCTCTGTCGTCGGTCGAATATTCAACCAGTAATTGAGAATCAAATGGGAAAAGTTTACGATTATTATCTGATGCATATTACATGTGTATTGAAAGTTGGATGTATTTGAATCCTCTCTCTCACACTCCATCTGTCTCTCTGTCCGTCCGTTCGACCGTTTGTCTTGTCCGTTAATCCGTCCGACCGTCCGTTGAATACTTCAAGTATTAAGGAGAGAGCTGCCAAGTATAGGGCCCTCGCTATGTCTTTCTGTTACCTAGGTCATCATGTTTGTGATTCAAACTGCTAGAAATGCCTTTCCAATACAAGAACAGTTACTGTAGCCGATAATCGTATTGCTAAGACGTTTCTATCAGTTCAAACAACACTCATGATGATCTAGGGAAAAGCAAAGCATAACGAGGGCACTTTAAAACAATTACCAAGCACGACTTTAACTTAAAACTCACACTAAAACTCATATACAAAAAATGATCTGATGATACATGCATGTCACACACACACACAGTACAGAGTTACTTATAACTAAATCACAGACATGCACATTCTACCAAGTAGTTATTTCACGCCTAGGTCCTAGCTACTTTCTTTTGTAATTCTATTCACACATAACATGGGATTCGAGCCCGCACTATCGCCTAGCATGCATTACCTCGATACGCATCGCATACCTACACATTCTACAGTAAGTATCGTTTATAAAGTGACCGGATATAATGATATACCGGTTATAGTGATAGAACACGTCAAAATCAAAATCAAATCTGAAAAAATACAGCTAAAATATCACTATATACACTATTATCGGCTATACCGATATATCGCTTATTGTGATGGCCTTCAGGAAGCAAACCATATCAAATGTACAGGAAAATATCGCATATAATGATCAAGAGTGATCTTTCTGCATGCTCTTGTCCGTTTCTGGCTGTGTTGCCTCTCACGATGATGTTGCCAACTCACGTACACAGCCACTCATGTCTATTTCTGGCTCTACGCAACTCGTTGGACACCGAGTAGATCTACGATCTACGTGAGCACGGATCCAGCTCAGGCTTTTTTGGAGAACACGCTGAAGAAGCAGCCATGCCACATGATGTATCGAAGTTCTAGTACATGTACAGTCTGTACTCGTACTGCACTGCCATGCACTGCTCTGTGTCATGCACCGGTACACAGTCCGCGGAGCATGCATGCACTTTCAGCATGCTTTTTCCAGCGTGTACGCATCATTTCATGTGCAGTCATGTGCCATGTGTCGGTCAAACATGCAAATCGGCTATAGTGATGCACCGGATATAGTGATACATTTTCGAAAATCAAAGGGGCACGTTATATCCGATATTTACTGTACCAAGTTATTATTTATTTCATTTTATGATGCCGCCATTGAAAAACCCTATTTGAATATGTGGATGAACGCCGGTGGCCAGCTTTCCGGCCATGTCCCGAGAAAACCATAGTCCCGAAAAAGCCAAAAACAACAACAACAAAAAAAGCGATGAGCTCGACTACAGGAAGGCGAGAAGGTGATAAAGACAAAAAGTATTCTCGCTGGGAGTTCATGCATTGCTTGACTGTTTTCCTGTTGGAGTGAAGTCAGTGTGTTGTTAGACAGTGAGTGATAAGTGGTTTACAACTTTGTAGTTTCTATCTTAATGATGCCGAAGATGGCTTTTTCTCCCGAGCCCGAGGTCTTTAATGCAGGCTAGGCACGATAGTCTGCGGGAAAAGCAGGGAAGCATGACCTCAACATACGAGGGAATGATCATTATGGTGTGAGCATGATCAAATCCTGCATCAAGCGCTGGGCAAACCGGCTTTTCATTCAGCTATTTAAACACAAAAGGAGCCGGGCATATCTCTCCTGCATCTGGAGAGTCATGGGATGAAGGAAGGATCTGCACTGCTCCCGGCAAGGCGTTAACAAGTCTCAACAAGAAAAACACCAGTGCAGCATGTCGATCACCCATCGTCTTCTCCACACAGAAAAAAGCACTTGATTGCGATTCACAAGAACTTTTTATTTGCTTTGCTCGCGTCAACTTTGACTTGTGTTTTTTGATCAGTAATCGTCAATGTGAACGCGTACATGTGAGCACATGGGTACCTTTCACGCACAATGTGGAAACTTTCCTGGAGGTTTTTCTCATTGTGTGAGCACAACCTAAACTTCTCTTAAACAAATGAGCAAGTATGGTGTTAGATGCGTGATCACGTAAACGCAGTCATGCATTCTCCGTAGATGAATGCCAGCCGAACACTGTCGGTTTTGTGGTGGTAGTGTTGAAAGGGGCGATGGTGGTGGCAGTTCTGATGGTGAGAAAGAGACCTCTGTACCAGAATGTAGCTTTCGTTGTATCTTAGATAGATTGTGTGGGCAGGCGGGTGTTTCCAACTGTTAGGTACCTTTTCCCGCATCCTTTTTCAGCTGGCATGAATGCACCAGGTACTCACCTTTTGTTTCGTTGGCCTGGGTGGCTACTCGCGAGCCCCTAATCGCCATAGTTACCCAAGCCCCTCATCTAGCACTGGTCCTCTCGCACTCGTCGTCCGCAGGTAGTCTTTCATTTCGTCTCTCGTCTACCCCAATAACTGTCATCCTTTCATCCACCTGTCCCTTGTCTCGTTTCATCATAGAAGTATGGCAGAGTTGACTTTTCAACACAACTGATTCGCCATGCTCTATGTCTTTGCTCACTAGGCACTATAATAATTTTTGTCTGTAAAATGTACTGTTGAAGTGTTCATCAGGTTTACAGAGTTGCAAAGATTGTGGGAGTGAGTGGGAAACGTCTGAAGAGAATCGACTGTCACCAGCAGGACTCGAACAAAGGATATAGCTGGAACGCGCTGCCATCCTCCCTCTTCACCAAACCACCATCTCCTAAGGGCCTACAATCCTTCAAAGCGAACGTCCACTACCATCTTCGCCGAAGCCAGTGGCTTTGGGCCACAGACTCCCTCTAACAGTTCAGAACTATTTCCATCCTGAAGCTCCCCCCCCCCCAAGCATTGCATGATGTTCACTGCATCTGAACTGCCTTTGAATCTATTTAACTCTCTTCTTGTTCTCTCTCCACCCCCACCCCCCACCCCCCACCCCCTCTCTCTCTCTCTCACTCACTCTCACTCTCTCTCTCTCTCTCTCTCTCTCTCTCTCTCTCTCTCTCTCTCTCTCTCTCTCTCTCTCTCTCTCTCTCTCTCTCTCTCTCTCTCTCTCTCTCTCTCTCTCTCTCTCTCTCTCTCTCTCTCTCTCACACACACACACACACACTCTCTCTCTCTCTCCTCATCCATTCTCCCTCACCTTCTCTTGTCTTTATCGCACTAAATCACCCCCTTCTTTTAGACTATGGTGCGCAAGCTCACGTTAACGCCGAGACCATAGGTCGGTGTTGTGGGCTTGCCTCACCAGCACAGGTTTGCTTTGCAGCCCCTACTCTCCCTGCTGTTTTGTCATTGTATACTCTGTTGTCTTCTCCCCTTCTGACGAGTAGGTTGTGTACTTAGTAAAAAAAAAAAAAAAAAAAAAAAAAAGCTAAGTAGAGTAACACATACTCTGTTGTGCACCCTTCAGATTCTCTAAAAGTCAGGAGCGAACGACGACACGGCACGAACACGAGGCTATTTACTGTGATAAAAAAATAAAAAAACTCTTGACAGTACCGTAAAATCCCGCCAGAGCGCCCCTACCTCCTCGACGCTTCAGGTGGGGAGGGGCGGATGGGCGAGTCCTACTTGCCGCATTCAGTGCTACATGAAAAAGTACTCACCCTACGAAAACTGTTCGTGCATCTCGTACACCGACCAAAGGTCAAGAGCCAGGAGTCGTACAGACCCAACAAAACGCAGGGTTCGTGCGATCCCTGGTCAAGAGGGTGGGCACTGTTGCGTACATTTCCAACGGGGTGGAGCACGCGTCTGCAGTACAGTACGGCATCACAGACTGCGACAGAGTCATACGAGGATACAATAAATCACGTCCCTGACAAGAAGTCAGGGAGGGGCGGATGGGAGAGACGGGGCGCTCTGGCGGGATTTTACGGTATATTTACTTTTTCAAATTTGGACTTCACGGAGAATTTAAATTTTAAATTTTTTTAATTTTAAAGTACAGATGATATGGCAAATAACGTGACGTGACTAGACTTGAGAGGGCATTGCAGAGTAGTTGCATACAAAGTTCAAAGTTGTACGGTTAACTGTGACTTGCATTCCTGCAGAGCTCAGGGCCTACCATGTACACATTGTAGTATAATTTGGATGCAACTTGTGTGTGATGCCCTCTCAAGTCTAGTTGCACGTTATTTGGCATATCATCTATTGGGAACTTGAATTAGAGGCCACATGCCACGTACTGCTCTTTTCTCTCCGAAACTCAACACTGAAACTCAACACTTGCAAGCCAGATATCATAGAAAGAAAGAAAAAATCATCAGTCACACCACCGGGACTAGAACCAGGGACCTTGCTATTCGCGAGCAATGCTCTAACCAACTGAGCTACAGTATGACTCTTATCCACAGTGATGGTAAATCTATCCTTCTTCGATCAATCCACATCCACACCTCTTGACTGGTGTGAGTTGCCAGTATGATGCAAGCCAGATGTGGATTGATCGAAGAAGGATAGATTTACCATCACTGTGGATAAGAGTCATACTGTGGTAGATTTGGTCGCATGTACAACGAAGAGACACAAGCGCAGCCACATGTACAACAATACTGTAGCTCAGTTGGTTAGAGCATTGCTCGCGAATAGCAAGGTCCCTGTTTCGAGTCCCGGTGGTGTGACTGATGATTTTTTCTTTCTTTCATATCTGGCTTGCAAGTGTTGAGTTTCGGAGAAAAGAGCAGTACGTGGCATGTGGCCTCTAATTTCCCAGTATATTTACTCTTGACAGTATATTTCACTTCGATCGACTAACAATAATGAATAACACTAAAACCACCAGGTAGTTATAGCGTGAACATGACAGCGTATATGAGGAAAGCATACACATACAACATACAACTACAGCGCACACAGCAAACCGCACATAGCGCCTGTAACGTATACCACGTCGTAAACATCAGCGGTACGGCAGAGTCGGGATACAACTGCATTGAATTGAACACAATGTCACAAGCGAGAAGGCCCTTCACTCTTGAGAACTTGTGGTTTCGCAACATACTCAGTTGTAATTGTTGTACACCATGTACTATTGAACAAACACTGACATAGGTATTGCTGTGCTTCTCAACTGTACTGTTTGCTACAGGTGTGCAGAGATATTCCTGGTCAATGTGCCAAGAGTCAAGTGCCACCAACGATGCCTCCAAATGTTTCTATCCCCGACCCATTACCTGAGCCCAGCCGGGCTGACATAGTAAAGCTGGTCGCAATAGAATCCTCTGCCGCACAGTGCCAATTGGACACAGCATCAGGGCCAAGCACAAACTGCAATCTAGAGCAGGAGTGCCACGAGGTGGATCTGCTCACTCAACATGTGAGTGGGACAGGGCTCAGTATCTCAGATCTCTACTTTGCCGTGTTCAGCATTTTCAATTATAACTCCTTCCTACTCTCAGTGCACACTCTTCTACACGAATTCAACTATCGCAGTAATATCCAATGCGCTGGGAACTTTAGCGAGTTCAACGACACAGCATTTCAGGTGACACAGGCGAACGGTTCTGGCGTGTTCGAGTACTTCCTTCCAGTGGCGCAGATTCCTGGACATCCACAAACTCTGCAAAATTCACAAGTTGATGTCACCCTTCCTAACCTGGGAACACTGGGTGATTTACGGCTGCGGTATTTCTTTGATTGGAGCGGCGATGTAGAGACTGTACAGAGATTTATTCGTCCTCCGAATCAAGCCACGGATATGTTCTTCCCATTCCCTTTGCGAGAGACGGTGAGTACAGTATAGCTAGCGTGCGGTCAGTATCTAAAGTAGAGTGCATGCGTATTGCAACTTGCATGTTATTACATCCTCTCTCTCACTCTCCCTCTTGCTGTCTGTCTGTCTGTCTGTCTGGCTGCCCACCCACCCGCACGTCCGTCCGTCGGTCTGTCTGTCTGTCTGCCTGCCTGCCTGCCTGCCTGCCTGCCTGGCTTTCTGTCTGTCTGTCTATCTGTCTGTCTGTCTGCACACTTTCCCTATCCTGCATTTTTACTCGTGCAACCGCGTCCAAATTTTCAGGACTTCATCCATTGACTCTAGGTTGTGTCTGGTTTCCTTTTCATGAAAAACACCGGTATATGGCCAGTGTGGTATGTCTGTGTACTTGAGTCGATTACCGTAACAGAACATGAACTTATGGGTGTACGGACTTAGGACAGCTGTCCGGACTTTAAGCACCTGGGTCTACTATCGAACAACCACTGACATCGGTATTGCTGTGCTTCTCAACTGTACTGTTTGCTACAGGTGTGCAGAGATATTCCTGGTCAATGTGCCAAGAGTCAAGTGCCACCAGCAGTGCCTCCAAATGTTTCCATCCCTGACCCATTGCCCGAGCCCAGCCAGTATGACGTAGTAATGTTGGTCGGCATGAAATCCTCCGCTGCACAATGCTCATCGAATTCGTATCCTATTTTGTTCAAGAAATGCACTCTAGAGCAGGAGTGCCACGAGGTGGATCTGCTCACTAAAGACGGAGTATGCAGTGCTGGGCTTAGTCCGTCAGCTCTATACTCTGCTGCGTTCAGTGTTTTCAATGAGGACGCCTTCACACGCTCCGTGCAGACTCTGATAGATGAGTTCAACTATCGCAGTACTATCCAATGTGCAGGTAACTTTAGCGAGTTCAATGACACGGAGCTTCAAGTTACGCAGGCGGAAGGTTCTGGCCTGTTTGTTTATTTATTTCCAATGGCGCAGATTCCTGGCCAGCCACGGACTCTGGAGAATTCACAAGTCGACATCACCCTTCCTAACCTGGGAACGTTTGGAGATTTACGGCTGCGGTATTTCTTCAATGCAAGCGGTGATGTAGAGACTGTACAGCGATTGATTCGTCCTCCAGATCAGGCCAATGATACGTTCTTCCCATTCCCTTTGCGACAGATGGTGAGTGTACCGTAGTAAGTTTACAATCACTATCTAAAGTAGTAAGTTTACAATCACTATCTAAAGCTTATTACATGTACATGTATAATGAAAGTTGGATATGACTGAATCCTCTCTCTCTCACACACCCTCTGTCTGTCTGTTCAACCGTCCGTCCGTCCTTTGAATACTTCAAGTATTAAGGAGAGAGAGCTGCCAAGTTCAGGGACCTCGCTTTGTCTTTCTGTTACCTAGGTCATCATGTTTGTGATTCAAGCTGCTAGAAACGCCTTTCCAATACAAGAACAGTTACTGTAGCCGATAATCGTATTGCTAAGACGTTTCTATCAGTTCAAACAACACTCATGATGACCTAGGGAAAAGCCAAGCATAACGAGGGCACTGAATTGGGCAGCCTCTGGTGTCTTAAAAAAATTTCCAAGCGCGACTCTAACTTATAACTCAAACTCAAACTCACATACAAAAAATGATCCTGATGATACATACATGTACAGAGTTACATATAACTCTAAATCACAGACATGCACATTCTACCAAGTTGTTATTTCACACCTTGGTCCTAGCTACTTTCTTTTGTAATTCTATTCACACATAGCATGGGATTCGAGCCCACAAAATCGCCTAGCATGCATTCCCTCGATACACATCGCATACCTACACATTCTACCAAGTTATTATTTATTCCCGTAGCTGTGCGGAAGACGTTACTTCAGTAACGTCTGGCGCTAGCCAGGGTCCACACAGCTTTAATTTGGTGTTTGTTTGTTTGTGTGTTTGTGTCACGCCTGGAGCTATCCAGTATCTTTCCCGTATCTGTCCCGTATCTGTGACTACAAAGGCTCTACAGGATTGTACATAACAGCTGTCCACAATATTTGCTGGCTCCCGTATCTGTCCCGTACCGTACCAATATTCGTCGTATTATGTATACGACTCCCTGATATAGAGGGAGATTTGGAAAGAAATAGGGAGACGAGGAGGAAATTAAATTAGAATTGACGCCGAATAGGTGATAGGATGCGTCAGCAAAAACATACTTTGGAAGAGAAATCCCGTCGTCTCCAAAATAAGCGTGAACGGGCGATTCAGTGCCGGTCACAGGAAACGTCGGAAGAGAGATCCCATCGACTCCAGAACGCCCGTGATCGGCAGAGTCAGCGCCGGTCACAGGAAACGTCAGGACAGACATCCCGTCGAGTCCAGATCGCCCGTGATCGGCAGAGTCAGCGCCGGTCACAGGAAACGTCAGGACAGACATCTCGTCGACTCCAGATCGCCCGTGATCGGCAGAGTCAGCGCCGGTCCAAGGAAACGTCAGGGCAGACATCCCGTCGAGTCCAGAACGCCCGTGATCGGCAGAGTCAGCGCCGGTCACAGGAAACGTCAGGGCAGACATCCCGTTGAGTCCAGAACGCCCGTGATCGGCAGAGTCAGCGCCGGTCACAGAAAACGTCAGGACAGACATCTCGTCGACTCCAGATCGCCCGTGATTGGCAGAGTCAGCGCCGGTCCCAGGAAACGCCGGACGACACAAATGCAAGAAATGAGCATAGGAGGCTTAATCGTGCTGATTCGCGTCATGCTACTGCAGCTGCGCACTTGAAAACTGTGCGATGCATGTGAGAGCAAAAAATACCGATCGATTTTTTTTGAAAACTCCAATCGGCCAAAGTTTAATGACGGCGAAAAGTTTCGTTTCGAGATCGGCCAAAGTATCTCATCGGCCAAAATGTGTTGATGTACAGTATAAGAAGATCAAAAAGAAAAGAAGGAGCAAACCAAAAGTGGATGAAATTAGAGAAAAATAACAATCCGAAATAAATTCTACAAATACTTTTGCCTAACTCATATTTAAACTGATCGAAACGTTTTTGCAATACAATGATGTGGCAAATCAACGGAAAAAAACATTTCCATCAGTTTAATAACATGTACGATGAGGTAGGCAAAAATCATAGCGTAGGGCCCTGAGCTTCCAAGCTCTCTCGTTCCCATAGCTATGCAGAAGACGTTACTTGAGTAACGTCTGGCGCTAGCCAGGGTCCACACAGCTTTAGTTTGGTGTTTGTTTGTGTGTTTGTGTCATGCCTGGAGCTATCCCGTATCTGTCCCGTACCGTACCGTACCATCAAACACAGCTGGCCACATACAGCTGGCCGCTATATTCAAATAGGGCTTTCAAACGCAAGATCATAACGTGAAGCAACTTGGAAGAATGAGTATGAATGCGAAGTGTATGGGGGAATGCATGTAGGGCGATAGTGCGGGTTCGAATCCCAGGTAATAGCTGAAAAAATAGGAGAATTGAAAAATTTATAACATCCCTTTTCTTTTTTTGCCGTCATCAAGGCGGTAGACGGTGTCGTATTACGCTCGATTGTACCTGTCCCGTACCTGTCCCGTACCTGTCTCGTACCAGTCCCGTACCGTACCGCACAATCAAAGACGGCTGGCCACAATGCATATTGAAATAGGGCTTTCAAATACAAGATCATAACGTGAAGCAACTTGGAAGAATTCGTATGTATGCGAAGTGTATCGGGGGATTCATGCAGGGCGATAGTGCGGGTTCGAATCCCAGGTTATGTCTAAAACAAAAAGTAGAAACTTAAAAGAATTTATAACATCCCTATGCTTTTTTTGTCTAGGTCATCAAGGCAAAAAAGCATAGCGTAGGTCCCTGAGCTTCCAAGCTCTCTCGTTTCATATTACGAGGCCGCCATTGAAAAACCCTATTTGAATATGTGGATGAACGCCGGTGGCCAGCTTTTCGGCCATGTCCTGAGAAAATCATAATCCCGAAAAAGCCAAAAAAAAACAACAACAAAAAAGCGACTTCAGGAAGGCGAGAAGGTGATAAAGACAAAAATAATTCTCGCTGGGAGTTCATGCATTGCTTGACTGTTTTCCTGTTGGAGTGAAGTCAGTGTGTTGTTAGACAGTGAGTGATAAGTGGTTTACAACTTTGTAGTTTCTATCTTAATGATGCCGAAGATGGCTTTTTCTCCCGAGCCCGAGGTCTTTAATGCAGGCTAGGCACGATAGTCTGCGGGAAAAGCAGGGAAGCATGACCTCAACATACGAGGGAATGATCATTATGGTGTGAGCGTGATCAAATCCTGCATCAAGCGCTGGGCAAACCGGCTTTTCATTCAGCTTTTTAAACACAAAAGGAGCCGGGCATATCTCTCCTGCATCTGGAGAGTCATGGGATGAAGGAAGGATCTGCACTGCTCCCGGCAAGGCGTTAACAAGTCTCAACAAGAAAAACACCAGTGCAGCATGTCGATCACCCATCGTCTTCTCCACACAGAAGAAAGCACTTGATTGCGATTCACAAGAACTTTTTATTTGCTTTGCTCGCGTCAACTTTGACTTGTGTTTTTTGATCAGTAATCGTCCATGTGAACGCGTACATGTGAGCACATGGGTACCTTTCACGCACAATGTGGAAACGTTCCCGGAGGTTTGTCTCGTTGTGTGAGCACAACCTAAACGTCTCTTAAACAAATGAGCAAGTATGGTGTTAGATGCGTAATCACGTGAACGCAGTCATGCATTCTCCGTAAATGAATGCCATCCGAACACTATTGGTTTTGTGGTGGTAGTGTTGAAAGTGGCGATGGTGGTGGGGAGAAAGAAAGCTCTGTACAAGAATCTAGCTTTCGTTGTAGCTTAGATAGATTGTGTGGGCAGGCGGGTGTTTCCAACTGTTAGGTACCTTTTCCCGCATCCTTTTTTCAGCTGGCATGAAGGCAACAGGTACTCACCTTTTGTTCCGTTGGCCTGGGTGGCCACTCGTGCGCCCATAATCGCCATAGCTACCCAGCCCCCTCATCTAGCACTGGTCCTCTCGCTCTCGTCGTCCGCAGGTAGTCTTTCATTTCGTCTTTCGTTTACCCTAATAAATGTCATCCTTTGATCCACCTGTCCCTTGTCTCGTTTCATGATAGAAGTATGGCAGAGTTGACTTTTCAACACAACTGATTCCCCCATGCTCTATGTCTTTGCTCACTAGCCACTATAATATTTTTTGTCTGTAAAATGTACTGTTGAAGTGTTCATCCGGTTTAGAGAGTTGAAAAGATTGTGGGAGTGAGTGGGAAACGTCTGAAGAGAAGCGACTGTCACCAGCAGGACTCGAACAAAGGATATAGCTAAGTAGAGTAACACATACTCTGTTGTGAACCCTTCAGATTCTCTAAAAGTCAGGAACGAACAACCACACGGCACGGACACGAGGCTATTTACTGTGATAAAAAAATAAATAAAAAAACTCTTGACAGCATATTTACTCTTGACAGTATATTTCACTTCGATCGACTAACAATAATGAAAAACACTAAAACCACCAGGTAGTTATAGCGTGAAAATGACAGCGTATATGAGGAAAGCATACACATACAACATGCAACTACAGCGCACACAGCAAACCGCACATAGCGCCTGTAGCGTATACCACGTCGTAAACATCAGCGGCACGGCAGAGTCGGGATACAACTGCATTGAAACGAACACAATGTCACAAGCGAGAAGGCC
The DNA here is from genome assembly GCF_964019385.1 of Sycon ciliatum. Classification (NCBI taxonomy): domain Eukaryota; kingdom Metazoa; phylum Porifera; class Calcarea; order Leucosolenida; family Sycettidae; genus Sycon; species Sycon ciliatum. Next base: position 16,429,883 of record NC_088643.1, on the reverse strand, counting down.
TTTCACTCTTGAGAACTTGTGGTTTCGCAACATACTCAGTTGTAATTGTTGTACCCCATGAACTATTGAACAACCACTGACATAGGTATTGCTGTGCTTCTCCACTCTACTGTTTCCTACAGGTGTGCAGAGATATTCCTGGTCAATGTGCCAAGAGTCAAGTGCCACCAACGGTGCCTCCAAATGTTTCTATCCCCGACCCATTACCTGAGCCCAGCCGGGCTGAATTAGTAAAGCTGGTCGCAATAGAATCGTCTGCCGCACAGTGCCAATTGGACACAGCATCAGGGCCAAGCACAAACTGCACTCTAGAGCAGGAGTGCCACGAGGTGGATCTGCTCACTCAACATGTAGGTGGGACAGGGCTCAGTATTTCAGATCTCTACTTTGCCGCGTTCAGCATTTTCAATTATAACTCCTTCACACTCTCAGTGCACACTCTCCTACACGAATTCAACTATCGCAGTAATATCCAATGCGCTGGGAACTTTAGCGAGTTCAACGACACAGCATTTCAGGTGACACAGGCGGACGGTTCTGGCGTGTTCGAGTACTTCCTTCCAGTGGCGCAGACTCCTGGACATCCACGAACTCTGCAAAATTCACAAGTTGATGTCACCCTTCCTAACCTGGGAACACTGGGTGATTTAAAGCTGCGGTATTTCTTTGATTGGAGCCGCGATGTAGAGACTGTACAGAGATTTATTCGTCCTCCGAATCAGGCTACGGATATGTTCTTCCCATTCCCTTTGCGAGAGACGGTGAGTACAGTATGGCTAGCGTACGATCAGTATCTAAAGTAGAGTGCATGCTTATTGGAACTTGCATGTTATTACATCCGCTCTCTCTCACTCTCCCTCTGTCTGTCTTTCTGTCTGTCTGTCTGCCTGTATGTCTGTCTGTCTGTCTGTCTCTCACCCTCCCTCTGTCGGTCTGTCTGTCTGTATGTCTGTCTGTCTGGCTGTCTGTCATTCTGTCTGTGCGCACACTCTCCCTATCCACTCGTGCAACCGCGTCCAAATTTTCAGGACGTCATCCAGTGACTCCAGGTTGGGTCTGTTTTCCTTTTCATGGAAAACACCGGTATATGGCCAGTGTGGTATGTCTGTGTATTTGAGTCGATTACAATAACCGAATATGAAACTATGGGCGTACGGACTTAGAACAGCTGTCCGGACTTTAAGCCCATGGGTCTACTATCTAACAACCACTGACATCGGTATTGCTGTACCTCTCAACTGTACTGTTTGCTACAGGTGTGCAGAGATATTCCTGGTCAATGTGTCAAGAGTCAAGTGCCACCAGCAGTGCCTCCAAATGTTTCCATCCCTGACCCATTGCCCGAGCCCAGCCAGTATGACGTAGCAATGTTGGTCGGCATGAAATCCTCCGCTGCACAATGCTCATCGAATTCGTATCCTATTTTGTTCCAGAAATGCACTCTGGAGCAGGAGTGCCACGAGGTGGATCTGCTCGCTAAAGACGGAATAGGCGGTGCTGGGCTTAGTCCGTCAGCTCTCTACTCTGCTGCGTTCAGCGTTTTCAACGAGGACGCCTTCACACGCTCCGTGCAGACTCTGATAGATGAATTCAATGATCGCAGTACTATCCAATGTGCAGGTAAATTTAGCGAGTTCAATGACACGGAGCTTCAAGTTACGCGGGCGGAAGGTTCTGGCCTGTTTGTCTATTTCTTTTCAACGGCGCCGACTCCCGGACAGCCACGGACTCTGGAAAATGCACAAGTCGACGTCACCCTTCCCAAACTGGGAACGTTGGGAGATTTACGGCTGCGGTATTTCTTCAATGCAAGCGGTGATGTAGAGACTGTACAGCGATTGATTCATCCTCCAGATCAGGCCAATGATATGTTCTTCCCATTCCCTTTGCGACAGATGGTGAGTGTACCGTAGTAAGTTTCCATTATTTTAGTATCTATAGCATAATTATCATAATTGTTGTTGTTGTTGGTTGTGGTGGTGGGGGTGGTGGTGGCTGTGGCGGTGGCGGGGGCAGTGGTGGTGGCGGTGACTGTAGCGATTGCAGTGGTGATGTCGGAGGTTGTGGTGGTGAGAAAGAGGGATCTATCCCAGAATATAATTTATAGCTTTAGTCGTAACTTGGGTCGCTTGTGCGAACATGCGTGTGATTACCAGCATTCATGCTGGCCAACCCTCCTGGTTTTCCCGGGAAAATCCTGGGAAATCATCACTACTCCCGGGGTCCCGGGGATTTCAATCAAACTCCCGGAAAAGTCACAGTTTTGTCTGAGACAGGATTTTCCTGAAAAATCCATGGATTTGCCTAGAATATTCCGTTTTTTCAAAAATATGACTGTGCGCATTTGCACTTCTAACTGTGCACGGCACTTTCTAGACCTGACAACTGCGGCCTAGCCTGCAAGATCTGCACTGACAAAGTGACAGGCGGGCGCCGACTGATCTAACTGCACAGCAGGGTCGAACTGTGCTGTACCCAGTTCTGCAGAGTCGAACGTTTTTTTGGCGGGAAAAGCTATTTTTTCACTTGTTGTTGTGCCATCCAGGGATTTTGAGAGAAATCCAGGGATTCTGCATGTCTTTTCTAGGGATTTAGATTTTGGTGGTTGGTCAGTATGAGCATTTAGCCGGGCACTTTTGTCTTCTGTTCAAGTACTCTTCACCAAATAATTATTTCGGTCTGTAAATACACTATTAGGAGAATTGATCAGATTGTAAAGAGAAAGTTCCAATACGTTGCGAGTTATGACTAACAGTGCACCTAGGTAACGAGATCTTTCTTTCTACTTATCATTAGGGGTGAAACGAAGTAGTCGAAGGTTCGAAGGACCTTCGTTTTCCTTTGAAACGAACCTTCGTTTTTGATTCGAACGAAGGTCGACACGGGTTTAGTGCATGCATCAATGCATTGATCTTGTGCGATGTGCTGCATGCATGCACTGTACTAGGACATGCTGTACTACAAGTAGGGGCACGGTCCGCGTGCGCACCGGAACTGAAGAAGTGACAAGTCAGTGAAGAACTGGCCCTGTTCCAGTCACCAGCGTGTTCCCATTTATGATGTGTAGATCTACCATGGTGTACTCATGGATGACTTTTTTGATTGTATTCGTCGAGTGTTTGGCGCTCTGCGATACTAGTAGGAGAGTAGTTTTGCTATTTCGATCGTGTTTTCGCTCAGTTATGCTGCTTGTACCAGGAATATAGCTTGCTGTAGCTGCCGTCGATATCTACTAGTGATGGTGTCTGGAGAAAGTTGTAGCAGCGATACGAGTGTAGTCTCATTTTTTGTATCGAAAATAAAAGTGTCCATCGCTGAAGCCATTGCAGTATTCACTCTCCCAGCAGCAGCAGCGAGAGGGAGCGCAGCGATGGCCTGGAATCATCGACGCAGGTGAAGTTCCTCACCCAGTGACTATTCACTCTCCTCTCAATCACCAATGCACCCAGTAGATGCGAGCAGATAAGCGAAAAGTACATGTCCAGATTTGACAATTTTTGATGAAGTTGGCAAGCATCTGATATTTACTACGCAATATGGCTCTTTTCCGTCCATTTTGGTATTGTTCAAGCATGCAACTGGCTGTACACTGGAGCAGTACTCCTGTCGCTTTGTGTCACAAAAGCCAAGGCTAGCAAGTCTGTACATGATCCCAAGTACACTGATCTAAATTGTCAGAAATATGGACAATTGACTCACAAACAGGTATTAGCAAGAGTCCATAAACGTTGTTTATGCACTCTTGGTATTACAAGTAGGTATGGCCTCTATCAAAAGTATGTTAAAACCTTGCCTCTATCTAAAGTTGTGTGCTCGACCAAAGTATTTTCTTACCTGGAATGGATACATTGATACCACCAGATTCAGAAACAAATTGCACATACAATATAAGTATTGGGTTCTGATTTTCTGCCCCCTTTTTAAAAGATTTTTGAGCGTTTCCGTGATCATGCTAAAAAAGAATCCTTCGACACCTTCGTTCGTTTTAATAAAGAAGGTTCGAATGGGAATTTGAGACCTTCGTTTCACCCCTACAAGTTATCATATTGGCTCACCATCCAAGTTTTAATAATCAGATTGTGAGAATGAAAGGGAAAAAGTCTGAAGAGATCCAACTGTCACCACCAACTCTAGACTAGGCGGGGATATTGTACCTAACACGATGACTGGGAGAAAAAATATGCCTGGCAGTTATTGCAGCACTACATCACGGTCCTATTGAGCAACCACTGACATAGGTGTTGGCTGTACCTCTCAACTTTACTATTTGCTACAGGTGTGCAGAGATATTCCTGGTCAATGTGCCAAGAGTCAAGTGCCACCGACGGATCCTACAAATGCTGCCATCCCCGACCCATTACCCCGGCCCAGCCTGACAGACGTAGTAAAGCTGGTTGCCATGGAATCCTCTGCCGCGCAGTGCAAAGTGGACACAACATCGGGGCCAGGCGCAAACTGCCCTCTGGAGCAGGAGTGTCGCGACGTGAATTTGCTAGCTCAAGGTGGGGCAGATGACACTGAGCTTAGTCCTTCAACTGTCTACACTGCTGCGTTCGGCATTCTCAGCGGGAAATCCTTTGCACTCTCTGCGCAGACTCTGATTGATGAATTCAATGGCCACAGTACTATCCAATCCACAAGTACTTTTAGTGAGTTGAATGACAGGGAGCTTCAGGTCACTCAGGCGGACGGTTCCGGCGTGTTCGATTTCTTCCTTCCAACGGTGCAGGCTCCCGGACAGCCACGGACTCTGGAAAATTCACAAGTTGACGTCACGCTTCCTTACCTGGAAACATTGGGCGATTTACGGCTGAGGTATTTCTTCGACACGGGCGGCCATGTAGATACTGTGGAGAGATTTATTCGTCCTCCGAATCAGGCTACTGATAGGTTCTTTCCATTTCCCTTAAAACAGACGGTGAGTGTTAGAACGGACGGTGAGTGTACCATAGTTAGCTTATGATCATTAGAGAGGTTGCGTACAACGAAACTTCATAAGATCTTTACCGCCCGGGTTCGATTAACGAAAGCTGCTACGAAGATTCGTCCAAACGCGATCGAAACAGAGCAGATCTACGAGAATATTTTTCTTAACGTCGAATACTAAAACACTGATATTTTACAACTCCCTGTCTTGACTATACCCGCGAGCACAACACGTCGACCTACTAAGAAAAAGTTCACACATTGTGCGCCACCACACGGTTTACGAATATTCGTTAACTTTGTTTTCGTTGAAAAGTTTCGTTACGGAGCTACGAATTTTCATTGTGCGCAATCTCTCTAGTATCTAAAGTATAGTGCATGCGTATTGGAACTTAGATGATATTAAATCCTCTCTCTCTCTCTCTCACCCTACCTGTTTATGCCTGCCTGCCTGCCTGCCTGTCTATCTGCCTGTCTCTGTCCGTCTGTCCGTCTGTCCATCCGTTGAATATTCACACCGTAATTGGGCATCGACCGGGAATACGCAACAGCGGGGATGTCGCTTTCCACCCGGTTTTTCACACACGTCGTACTAAGTATCGGTTGCACCAATGAATATGTACGGCGTGAGATGTGCAGAAGCAGCGGTGGTCATGGTGATAAGAAAGAGAGCTCCAGGTGGGAGGAATCCTGATAATTCGAACCTCAAAATGCCAGGAAAAAACTTCTAATCATCCGGACATTCTAATTATCCAAACATGAACCCACAACACAAAATGTATGTGAAAATGCTCTCACGGTCACGCAGAGTTGCGCTATGGACCTTAGGAACAGATTTCACGGATACTGAACTGAGCGGCACAGCTTGCTCATGCAAACTGAACTGACTAGTACAGTGTACAGTGAACTTCGAATTACACTTTGCTAACTTCGAATTATCAGCACAAATCCCACACATTTTCTATCCATGGGACTTCTAATTAACCAAACATGTCCAGTTCGAGGTTCGAATTACCAGAAATTGTTATGTGGGAATCGTATTGATAGAAATCGGACCTGGAATATAACGTCATCTCTGGGACCACGCAAAAATTATGTTATAGCGAGAGTTATGTTATGTAGAAAACCGTGTGTAAAATACACAGATGTGCCTCGAAATGAAGGGAATTACAAGGCGGATTCAACCGTGCACGTTGTATTGAGAGTGCGCACGTCGGGGGACTGCGCCGTAGGGTGCGTTATGCCGAGGTTTACGTTATGCAGAACTAAACTGGCCTAAACTGCCTAGCTACAGCTACCGCTTGATCGTACCGGACACGTGAACTTACGTTGTATCGAGAGTGCGCACGCCGGGGACCGCGCCGTATCGTGTGTTATGTAGGATTTTGTCGTGTAGAACAAAATTTGTATGGGAGTGATGCCGTTTCGGCGCGGGATTTGATTTTTTGCGTAACTTCAGGGCTCACAGTAGGCATGCAGGATCGACAAAAGCGTCGTGCGAGGGCGGGTTTGGTGCACGTGAGTCGCGTGACCCCGGGAGAGTACCGATCGTGTACATCCCACGCATCCAAAACGGAACAGAAAAGAGAAAGAACCCGAGTTGTACTTGTACCATGTGTACTGTTCTCGTAGTTTTAGAGCCGACGTTCGCGATATTTTGGAGGAGAAGGCGAAACGCAACCTGTGCTAGTCCCAGTAAAAACAACATGCCATGTTCGACCAAGAGCTGATCCTACAATGAGCGATCGTGATGATTCCACAGGTAAGAAGACAAACAAACGAGTCAGAGCTCGCCAGGCAGGTAACGCCGAGAACATGATGATACCACACGGAGCTGGTGATCGGATGGAGGTGAACGGGACCAGCAAATCCACCGGGCGCTTGTCGAGGGCCACTGAAGACCAGGTTTCCCAGGGTGCCAGTTCCTCCATGATGGCGAAATGCGCTGCCACAAGAACTCCAGCGAGAATGAAAGCACAGCAACCAACGCCGCGGGCGAACTGAGGAGAGAACACTGAACAATCTGTGCACAATGATTTTCTCTTCGACGGCACGCGTTGCTGTTCTGCTGCATGCATGCGTTTTTCTTGTTGTTTGATCTTCACACATTTTCGCGCAAGCGGTTGCGCGCCGCTGGGACTCGGGGTTACTAAAATTAGTACAGAGCATCTCCCCCTTGGTCGATTTGGACAATCTATGGCTCAAAATTTTCAGGAGACCCTGGCAAAGAAATTTACCGAGACGTTTTTGGATACTCCTTTCGAATGCTGTACTATATCTCACGAAGTTTACGCACATGCTCTGGCATACCCGTGTGAGTAATGAAAATTTGTTTCGGTAAATCTTTTGGAACACCTGTCATCTGTGCCTGGGCCAAGTCTCAGCTTCGTAGAACCAGGCTGAAGTGCTGCTAACTCCTTCAAACACCCCCTACTTCGAGCAAAAATGCGACGAAATGCTGACTGCTGATTGGCCAAGCTGGCATTTTGGAGCACGTGCACCGCCCCCATCTAATCGACGCTTTTCTACGCAACTGTGAGCCCTGAACTTACTAGCGCGGTTTATGTACACGGGAGAGTTGTTATATCGAGAGCAGACCTGTATCAGGATTCCACTTGTATCTGCTAACCTTATGCCAGGTTCACACTAGGCCGATTTTCCGGCCGACATGGACTCGTACGAAAAATCCTCAAGATCGGGGCGAAAATTGCGTAGTGTGAACTGTGTTGTCGTACAGGGTTCCGACAAATCTGCGGCGATTTTCTTGTCGCACTAGTTTTCGCCAAGTATCGACTGGTCGATATTTAGCCGAAAAGCCGGCCGATTTTTACTGCTTGCACGTGATGGAGCGGTCATCGGACCAATCACGGTAGGCTTTTCACCATGACAGCAAAGAGCGTCGATGTCGAGCTCATGACCTCTTGTACTTTGTACTCTTGAGTCTTGATGAGATGTAAAGTCCTACCAAAATTTCATAACCCCCATGAACTCTTGCTTTTATGGATAATCGATGCGACTCTATTGCGAGTGAGTCGTTCCCCGTGTGTGAACAGGCCGTCCGACTCAGTCGACACAGTCGGCAGACTCCATGTCGGAGTCGGTGTCGGAGCACCGGCCGGAAAATCGGCCTAGTGTGAACCAGGCTTAGGAGGTATGACCTTGCTGCTGGGATAGATTGCATGGGCAGGCATGTGTTTACGACCTTTTAGCTAAGCATTGTCACGGTCTTTTTAGTCACTCTTCACCACCGCAATATCTGTCTGTAAATATAATAGGAAGTATTCGTCAGGTTTGGGGAATGAAAGGGAAACGTTTGAAGGGCATCGACTGTCATTACCTAGTCTAGAACCAGTCAAGGGATAGTTGCTGAGAAGAGTATACTGATCAAATAAGTGTTATAGGTAAGCAGCAGCATTCGACGCTTTACAGATTTACCATTCACTGTAGAGCGCGGTTATGGTGTGGTGGTTGATGAGAAAAAGAGGTAATACTGATATTCATGATAGTAATGACACGGGCCATGTACTAGTATGCCTTAAAGTACTGTTGATCCCCCACGCTGTGTCACTTCCCAGCTGGGTTTTCAGCAGGGGGCGGGAATTAGATCAAGGCTGTCAAGTGCAGTACGATGTGCAACGACGCGGCAGGTCAGTGTACTGTCAGGCGGAGGAGAACGGGGGAGGGGGGGGGGGGGGGGGGAGCAGCCTTGTAGCGCAGGCCGTACTTGTTAAATTTTATGTACTACAGTGTACAATATAGTGTATGCACAGTTGAGTCACCGGGTGTATATCAGGGTGCTGTGTTGGGTGAAATAGTAGCCTATTTCTTCTTCAGCATTCTGTTCTTCGGCGTTCGACAGTACTGTAGTAGAAGTGGCAACGTGAGGATGGTAATACCTGGTACATGCAGTCATCGTTGTACTACATCACGGTCCTATTGTACAAACACTGACATAGGTATTGCTGTGCCTCTCAACTGTACTGTTTGCTACAGGTGTGCAGAGATATTCCTGGTCAATGTGCCAAGCGTCAAGTGCCACCAACGGTGCCTCCAAACGTTTCTGTACCCGACCCATTACCTCAGCCCAGCCTGGCGGAATTAGCAGTGTTGTTCGGCATACAATCATCCGCTGCACAGTGCCCAGTGGACACAACTGCAAGGCCGAGCCCAAACTGCATACCAGTAGAGGATTGCAGCAAGGTGGCTCAACCGGCTAAAGATGGAGCAGGTGATACTGGGCGTAGTCCGCGGCCACGTCCAGTTGCAGCTCCCCACCACTCTGCCGCCTACAGTGTTTTTAGCAAGAACTCCTTCAGACAGTCCGTGCATGTAGTAATACTAATAGTGTTATCTTGGATGTGTGTGTACCTGTTGTGTACTGCATGGTTTCATTGACACATTACACTGTCTCTTCTCTATAATTTTTATTCTAGAACAAGTCAAGTTTGCATGCATCCGCGCTATTAATACATCCAGTCCAGACGACACTTCACATACGTTGATTGTGTGGATGCATGCGAACTAGACTTGTTCTAGAATTTTGTTTCGCCTCCAACTTCCGTTGCAATCTTCTCGATATCTCTATTTATTTATATCACCTGCCTGGTGTAGATTATCCTGTCTCATCTCTATGTCCGGACATTAGCATCCATTATTACATCCCTCTTGTAGTAATTTTCATAGTCTGGGTGCTGATAAGCCCTTCCAATTTTCTCCCCTCTTTCTTTCCTCTTTCACCGTCTTTCATCCCTCAAGCATTACCTACTCGTCAGTTTTGGAGAGTCGCTACTTGGACTCTTCGTTCTTTTCGTCTAGTTTATTGTGAAACTTGCTCGGTTGATGTTTGTGCTGTTTTAGAAAACTAACGTTAAAATGATTATTGACGAATGCACCTAGTGTCTGTTGTTCCGTGATGTAGCACGGTGTTGCTTTCATTACCCACAGACCACACGGGACACGGTGGACTGGGCACGGCTATTGGCCCTCGTCTACTGCCCCACTTGCCGCGAGAGCAAGAGAGAGAGAGAGAGAGAGACAGCGAGCGGGAGAGAGAGAGACAGCGAGACAGAGAGACAGCGAGAAAGAGATAGAGAGAGAGAGAGAGAGAGAGAGAGAGAGAGAGAGAGAGAGAGAGGAGAGAGAGAGAGAGAGAGAGAGAGAGAGAGAGAGAGAGAGAGAGAGAGAGAGAGAGAAAGAGATAGAGAGAGAGAGAGCGAGAGAGAGAGCGAGAGAGAGAGAGCGAGAGAGAGAGAGCGAGAGAGAGAGAGAGAGAGAGAGAGAGAGAGAGAGAGAGAGAGAGAGAGAGAGAAGAGAGAGAGAGAGAGAGAGAGAGAGAGAGAGAGAGAGAGAGAGGAAGAGAGGGAGAGAGAGGGAGGGAGGGAGGGAGAGAGAGAGAGAGAGAGAGAGAGAGAGAGAGAGAGAGAAAGAGAGAGAGAAAGAGAGAGAGAGAGAGAGAGAGAGAGAGAGAGAGAGAGAGAGAGAGAGAGAGAGAGAGAGAGAGAGAGAGAGAGAGGAGAGAGAGAGAGTAAGTTACATTTATAAAGACAGGTAAGTCTAACAAATGAGGACTGAGACCTCTACAACAGGGTTTTTACGCCTGAAAGCAGGTGCATGATTTACAAGCAGGTTGTCAGTCTAGATTTTATGCGCAGATGGAGAAAAAGCGCAGAATTTTTGTAATGAGATGAAAAGCAGAAATAATAAGAAATAATAAGAAAAGATGAAATGAAAGCCTGCTCACAACCCCGCCCAGCCTTGCGAACTGGGTATGGTGGATTAAGAACCCGGTTCAACGCTCGAGCAAGCGCTCTCCCACTCAAGGTGTTCACAGCAACTGATAGGAACTCATATGGGGAAATTATAGAAAAGAAATAATAAGATAAAGAAATAAATTTCAACGGCACCTCAATAAACGGAGCCCCACATACAGTACCTCAGAAAAGTGGATCTTCCGACCAGTGTTTTTGTTGACGCCGCAACCAGATGATGTAGCTGCTTCGCAGAGACGTCTTACTGCACAAATTACAAATAAATTTTATTCTTCGATTAGAAAATCCAAGCGCTTTCAGAGCCCTCCGAGAGAGAGAGAGAGAGAGAGAGAGAGAGAGAGAGAGAGAGAGAGAGAGAGAGAGAGAGAGAGAGAGAGAGAGGAGAGGGAGAGAACTTCGGTTGTTGGATAGGAGTGTGTCAGGCTATGACTCACTACTAAGTCTAACCGGTAAGAAAACAGTATACGTTCTCATGGGAAGCGATTTCAAATCAGTCTAATTTGTCACCCTTACTGGACACACACTTGGCATGAACAGTGAGAAGCTCCATGCAGGTCGGATAACGTATACTTGCAACATCAGATGTGCATTTGCCACACCACATGCTCAAAATCACCCTGCCTTCCACAACAACAACAAATTCACGGTTCGAGTGAGACTCAGCTGGAGTCTTCCCCAAGAATGACAGAAATCTACGCAGTTAGGACACAGATGACAATTGGTAGGAAAATAACCACCCAGAACAATCTATGCAGTAATACACTGACGAAAACTGGTAGGGAAATTACCACCCTGAATAGATATACTGTAATTATGCAAAAACCGGGGTGGAGGGGTACTAGCCTATACATATACCTGTTACTTTGAGTAGTATTGTAGTGCACTCATTGATGTATTACATAACAGATCAAATCACTGGGAAACACACGTATAGGAAGTCAAGACACTGCTTGATCATAATTATAGCCAGGGCAATCTGACGTGTTCACCACCCGTTCTCCTACACCAGAGTGATTTTGTCACCCGCGTTGTAGAGTGTCACAATCCAGTACAGGTTACCTGTGACGTTTGGGATGGTTTCTGTGGCGCCCGTTCTCTCATGTCTACCAGTGAGAGTGTGACGATCATGATCAACTGTGAGGTGAATGACGTCACCGGTTTGCCAGGGCTGACCAAGGGCTGTGCCGGTGTGGTAGTTACTAGCATCATAGCCAAGCCAACCAAAACACTGTGCCTTGTCTTGTTGGTAGTTGCCTGTCAGGTTTGGATTACTGGATGAACAGGTAGAGAGAAAGATTTGACCACATAGGGTATTGTCAATCCTCACCTTCAGTGTGCTGCTACCAGTACCAGTGACCATGGGTGTTGTACATGCTGATGTAAAACCAATACTACTACTAGTGCGACTCAGTGAGCGACCATCATTGGTGATACTCAAAGCACTGCCACAGCGATTTCCATCAAACCGACTTGAAGTCGCGGACACCACCAGCTTCTGCGGACTACCCTTCAGGGGGACACAGCCGATCTTGGCTGAGACGTTGTAGCAACCAGCTTGTAACGGAATATGTTCAGCCTGTATACGTCCAGAGACAGGTGTAAGCGGCGTACACACGTTGGTTGTGTCCTCGTCAAGACTGGATATTAATATCTCCAGTCCAATATTGTCCAGTTGTTCTTGCTCTACGTTGCTTGCGACAATACTGTCCGGTAGCTCTATGGAGATGGTGAAATGATCACTGACACGGGCTTGGCCAGGGCACTTCAATGTACCATCAGCAACATCCAGCACTGCTCCCGTTTTGCTGATGTCATTGAGTAGTGATGTGGTGTCCGTCGTGCCAAACACGATGCCACTGGTGACACAGGGCTCTTTCTCGTCCTCGGCAGTTTTCATGGCCTGCATGATAGACGCATCCACCCAGGACCACACATGGAGAAGCTCAATGTCATCCTCGAACGAGTGCAGAATGTTGGCAGCACTCTCTCCTTTCGACACACACTCCTGAAGTTGGTGTAGTTGCTTCTCGAGAGGTCCCAGCTTCCTCAACCTCAGCTCATCCAGCTCGGTTAGAAGAGAGTCCTCCCGTTTCTTCACAGCCTCCGCTAGGGGCTTGAAGAAATCAGAAACCTTCTCCGAAGCGAGCTCTGTTTGACTGTGTACCATTCGAATGTTCTTCTCCACGGTCTCTATGGCACTGCTGACAACACCATCACATTCTGCTGTGCAACTGCTCAGCTTACTGGAAAGTGCATCACGAGTGTTTTGTGCAGCACTGGCAATATCCATCACCTTGTGTTCATCATGTCTGTGTGCTCCAGTATGTACGCACTGTGGACACAATAGCTGATTGCAATCACAGCAAAACTGTTTCAGCACTTCAGTCGTGTGTAGAGCGCATCTATGCTGAACCACTCTGCCACTGCTGATTGCTGAGTCGATGCTGGAGGCAGACAGCCTCTTGATCGTGTGGCCTTTACCTGATCTAGACATTAGATGGCCATTACCGTGGCACTCACAGAATTTGACCTGGCAGTTCTCACAAACCGCTGTAGCTGGCTTCCCATCCCAGCACTCGTCACAGGTTTGAATGACATGATCCCGGTCTGCAGCCGCTCCTGTCAACTCAGTATCGCTTGCTTGAACGACATTCGGTAGCGATCGCATTGGATCCAGGCCAACAGGCAATTGCGTAGCTGACAAGCATCGCGGACATTTTATGCAGCCATTAAATCCCAAGCTGTTCTGCAGACACGGCACACACAGTGCGTGCAAACACGACACAAATTTTAGAGTGGTCGTGGACGATCCACAACCACCGCACTGCACCACGGAGGACATTATCTCGCACGCCTGGCGTGAAAGACCTCAATTTTCGGACAGTCTGAATCAAGGAATCACGCTTTGCTTTCACGAATTCCTGGCTGAGAACTAGAAGTGCAGTAAATTTATAAAGGACCAGTAGATCTACGTAGCTGCAACGTACACCCGTACATCTACCACCACTGTTGTTCTTTTACTGACTGACGATGTAGATCTACTGTACATGACTATCGTTGCTAAAACAAATCTGGCCAATGCTGCACATGGTAGTCGTAGTCGACTACATGTATACAGCCTGCCATGATTATGACTGTGCAGCATTGGCAGGATTTCTTTTGGCGAAGCACTAAAGCTAGTAAAGGGACCGTCACTTAATTTTTGCCGACTACCCGCCAAAAAAAAAAATTTCGTTTCACGTGTCAGACACGTACGCGAGCGCGTAGATCTAGATCTACGACTCGCGCGCCCGCGCTACCTTTCACGTCAGGCAATCTGTTCACGCCACATGGCTGGATAGCGCGTCCATGCAAACATGATTGAAGACTTGCAAAATCAATTTTTTTCCAAGTCCAGGCGCTATGCGCCTAGGCAGATTATAATAATGCCCAGGCAGCTGACTTTATTTTCGGAGAAACACTACTCATTGTAGTAAAAAGTAACAATGAATAGCGATATCATCTAGGAAGGATCGCTACCCTAACGCGAAGGAAAGGCCTTGCGCGGCTGCTCTACGAAGTGTTGAAGAAAGACTCATCAAAGTTAGTTGGTGGACGAACAACTCGCTGGCGCCGGAAAACTTGGCCCCCAACGATGGTGTTTGGTGAATCATCAAGCATAATGTCTTGTAGCAGTGTTCACCGAAGAAGGAGAACGCTCTAGCCGCTGCTGTTGTCCGTTTCATCCACGTTGGGCGTTAGCTGCACCGCGCCTATTGTGTTTTAGTATTCCATGGACACACATTAGCATTCAGAGCGATTGTGGAGCCACAATTTACTTCACACAGCGTTGTATTGTCCACGAGCGCAAACTTCATTATCAGCAGTAACTGTTACTCTTCATCCTACATGTAGACTTGGAGTATACACGGCCTTGTCACGACAGCGACAGCTCTACAGAGTGTTCAAGTGAGAAACATTAATTTCTATTGTTGGTGGACGAATAAATGGCTGGTTCCGAAAAAACGCGGCCTGCACCGATGGTGTTTGGTGGATCATCAAACAGGGTGACCAGCAGTGTTCACCGAGGAAGGAGAATGCACTCGCCACCACTCCGATTCATCCAAGTGGGCGTTAGCTGCGCCGCGCCTATTGTGTTTATCTATTTTTTTTTTAGTATTCCATGGACGCACACTAGCGTTCTCAGCGATTGTGGAGCCACAACATATCTTCATGCGGCGTTGCACTGTCCAAGAGCAGAAACGTCAGCAGTGACCCATCATCATACATGTAGATTAGGAGTATACACACCATGCGCCAATGGGCCTTGGCACAACAGCGGCAGCTCTACGGAGTGTTCAAGTGAGAAACATTTGTTTCGATTTTTGGTGGACGAACAAATCGTCGGTGCCGAAAAACGTGGCCTGCGCCGATGGTGTTTGAACCATCGAGGGCTCCGGAAGCAGCAGCTGAGCCAGATCAGCCAGTCTTGCCAACTCTCAGTTGCCGGACTCCGTGCTGCAGCTAGCAGCACTGGCACCAGCCGGAAATATTTTTCCGCCGATACCCGTTACTTCCAGTTCTGTCAAGGGCATAACTGGAATCCATTGCCAGGTGATGACTTCTTTCTTTATGTGTTATTTTGCTGCCGAGTTGTTCAGAACTTTTCAGCCCCGATCTGTCCATGTCTACATGTCGGCCATCCGCAAATTCATGTGGAAGTTGGCTTTACCTACCCGTTAGGCCCAATGACTCTCCTCGCAAGGTTCCTGTCGGGCATCAACAGGTCATCATCGACACAGAGTCATCGCCTGCTGATAACCACTCAACTTCTCAGGGAGATTAGCCGGCATGTTGCCTTTCCACGGATGTGGCACCCTCATGACAAGGCCATGCTAAGGGCAAACTGACTGCTTTATTTTAGCTTTACATTACCGCAGTCAGTCCAGCACAATACGCCAATCGTATTTCACTATTACTCGCGTGTCATAATTGGGGATATGGGCTGCTCCGCCCTATATCCCTGATATGCCAACTAGACGAAAAGTGTGTTCTGAGCCTGTATCGCGTATAATAGGCTCATCGTAAAACAAATAATAAAAGTCTTAAAAATCAGGGTTCACGTGACACTCGGGTTCCAGCCAAGTTCTCCGCATCCGCAGGAACGCTACCCCCCCCCCCCCCCCCCCTCTTGAATCATAGCATAGTGGACTCTGCAATGAACAGATTATGAAACTCCCTGCAGATTTACTACGGTCATTTCTTGTGACTGGTCTTGGGGCACCGTGGAAGCTGTGACTGGTTGCCAAGTTTTGTTTTGTGACTGATCATGGGGCATTTGTGACTACTTCGAAGCACAGCTCTGATTGATCACAGAGTCTTACTGTTGTGAATATTTATATCGATTGAGAAGTCAAGCAGCCACGGGGCGCTGGCCTTGCAGCTGTGAGTATGCATACGGTACATATTCACATGACTATTGTATGCTGGACACTGCTGGTCCATTGTTGCAGTGTGTAAGTGAACTGCAGAACCTATTCCCATGATGAAACACCTACTCTTGAAATACTGAATGTTTGAGCTAATAGTCTTTTTCTTCACTCTCATTCTGCTCATATAATTATACCATACGCCAGAAGACCCTAAGTTAGTTCTAAGATTTTGTGGACCATGTGACCATGTGGTACTTTCACTCTACAGCCAAGTCAACCTCTTCGTCAACACACAGGGTTTTCCTCAGACACAAGCGAATGTTTTACTCCACTCTGGAGAAGAACACAGTTTGCTCTCTCGAACACCAACCGCAGATAACTACGGAATGTACTTCAGAAGTAGGAAGTGCAACAACTGCTAGAATATTGAACTGTCGTCCACACAAAACAAATAAAGACAACTGAAAACCAAAACACATGCAACTGCCAACATGCATGTAACAGCAACTGCAAGCCAGAACTACAGGCTCCGCGCAGGGAGGAACAGGGGAAACAGAGGTAACGCTTCCGACTCCGAGAGCTTCGAATAGCAGCGGACAAAACAATCCAACCTTGCGTGTCACCTTGCGCTACCGCAAACGAACACCTATGGATGCACAGTGCAGCACAGACTCAGTGCATGCACGGTGTAATAACTGGAGTACATGTAAACCGACAACGGTCACCTTGCACCCTATGCAGTAAGTTACATAGGCGGTGCCAACAAAAGAGCAGGGTTCGTGTATCGTGCACACTCCAATGGCACAGCAGAAAATGTTCTCACCAATAGCCACTGCTAGCTGTTTTGTCATCTTGCTGTGCCAAATGATGCTGTATAGACGCGCCAAGCAGAAATGGAC
The DNA here is from genome assembly GCF_964019385.1 of Sycon ciliatum. Taxonomy (NCBI): domain Eukaryota; kingdom Metazoa; phylum Porifera; class Calcarea; order Leucosolenida; family Sycettidae; genus Sycon; species Sycon ciliatum. The sequence goes on along the minus strand of NC_088643.1, from coordinate 16,412,879 downwards.
TGCTTATGAGCGTGAACAGGCTGGATGGGGTGACTGATGGACTGTCGGAGTTGGCGAACCACAGAAATCGTGTCGCATCTCTGTATGCTGGGTTGGCACTGATTTGTAAAATGGCCTTCTCAGTATCGGAGCTCATGACGATTGGTGGCAGGCAAAATCGAAGAACAATGATGAATTGCCTAATGGCTAGGTCGTTGTTAGTAAGATTGCCTGAATCCTGGATGTCAACACAGTCTAGGTCCCACAGATCTGGGATGGTGCAGGAGTCGGAAGTTGCATCAGTTAGAGAAACGATAGCTGGCATGGCTGCTCATCGGCGTAGCTGAGTGCTTGGAGTGACGTGTTCGGCCAGTCACCACAAAACCGACTGTGGTAGGCAGAAACTGTAGTCCTGGCGGAAGTCCTCTGGTGCTCCCCGTCAAGACTCCCAGAGGAAATCTGCACCGATCAAGACGACTGACTATCTTACGGTCAATGGCGATACTGGTTGATGCTGCACTAGCTGCTGTTGCGCTAGATGCTGGTACCTCGTCAGCCACAGGCTGATCAGCTACTATGTTGGTACTGCTGTCAGATTTCTGTTGAGATTCAGGGCAGATCGTGACATGATGGTGACTCTGATTGGTGACCCATGCGAGAACACACATTACACTTGCGGGTGGCCTTGCACTGAGTTGACCGGTGCCCTGTGCGCAAACACACAAAGCAACGCTTCTGTTCAATCAGTTATTCTTTCCGCTGTGCTACTGTTGTGTATTTCGCGCAGCTCTTGTCCAGGTGAGATCCGCCGCAGAATGCACACCCTCTCATACTGCTGGCATTCCAGTTAACATCAGACCGCTTCCTTCTGGTGAACTTGCATGCGCCTGTCACCAGAGCACCTGCAGAATAGTGAGTGACATCTTCTGCTGTAGTACCGCCTGTGTTTGTGCGGCGCAGAAAGGCGTCTTGCATGATAACATAACGCTTCAGTGCTGTTCTGAAGTCATTCAGTTTCCATTGTGTCCCTGCATCTGAAAAGCCTCGCGATTCGTCCAGTTGAATCAGCGTTCGGCATGATCCGTATCTTGGTCACAGCACCGTGTGACGATCTGGTGACATCAGACGGATATAATACACAAGAGACAATTGTGATATTTCTACGTTGTGTTTACTTCAGATACATAATCTATTTAGTTGCTTTTCACTCTTTAGATGAAAATTCTTTTATTAATTATGTCAAAAAATTATGCGGTTGTCAGTTGACAACCACCCTTTAATTTACACTGCAGTTGCGTGATGTCCACCACTTTCTGTACATAATCTAAGAGTACTAAAACAGCCACTGACTTCCAACTACCAAGGGAAAGCAAGCCCAAGCGCAGGAGAACCGTGCGCGCGCGCGAGTACGTGACATATAATATCGTAGTAGAGCTGGCAGGCAAGGCATGATCAGGGGTTCAGGCCCTGCCTGTAAACGCTCTGATTGGCTCAAGCCCTGGCAACAATCACGTGACATGTCTGAAAGTACAAGTAGTTGCGATTTACTGTAAAAGCAGAAATTTTCGGTGGTGTAATATTTTCGGTATTCTCCAAAATCTGCGGTTCGGTAGAGGGAAATTTTCGGTAAAACCCGTTATCCAGGTAAGTGTACTAGTACTACATGTATACAGAATTGGTTGTAACGAAATTTTATGTGCGTTTTATTTTCGGTAAAAATTATCGGCACCGAAGTTACCGAAAATAAAACACCACCGAGAATTTCTGCTTTTACAGTATGCTGAAGTTCAAACTGACGGAACACATGCAGCGCTACACCATGAACCGTGTGGAAACAAAAATAAGTAGAGGAGACACGGGATAACAGACATGAACTCAGGGTCAAACTGATAACTGTGAAACGTGAATGCATGCAGTATATGGAGACAAAACAAAGTCACAGAATTCCGACGCAGCCAGTACGTAACAAGTACTACACACTAACCTCGTACATGAGAATGTCACGACACCATATGAATTAGCTCTTACACCCCACTTATGTTTCAGTCAGTGAGAGTACACATGCGTACTTACGTTGACTCTATTTTATCTGACTTGTCCAACACCATCGTTGTGAGCCTTCGGCACTTGGGAATACACAGGACAGATAAGATAGCAGCAAGAGCATCTCCCCGCTCTGTGAACACAGCTCAGACGCCATGCTTCATGATTGTGTGCCCATGGAATACAAGGACACAATAGACTTGGTGCAGCTAACGAAATGGATGAACGGTCGACGGCCTGAGTGTTCTCCTTCCTCGATCAACACTGACAGTCACCACATACCATGCTTGATGTTTCAAGCACCATCGGCGCAGGCCACGTTTTTCGGCACCGACGATTTGTTCGTCCACCAAAAGTCGAAACAAATGTTTCTCACTTGAACACTCCGTAGAGCTGCCGCTGTTGTGCCAAGGCCCATTGGCGCATGGTGTGTATACTCCTAATCTACATGTATGATGATGGGTCACTGCTGACGTTTCTGCTCTTGGACAGTGCAACGCCGCATGAAGATATGTTGTGGCTCCACAATCGCTGAGAACGCTAGTGTGCGTCCATGGAATACTAAAAAAAAAATAGATAAACACAATAGGCGCGGCGCAGCTAACGCCCACTTGGATGAATCGGAGTGGTGGCGAGTGCATTCTCCTTCCTCGGTGAACACTGCTGGTCACCCTGTTTGATGATCCACCAAACACCATCGGTGCAGGCCGCGTTTTTTCGGAACCAGCCATTTATTCGTCCACCAACAATAGAAATTAATGTTTCTCACTTGAACACTCTGTAGAGCTGTCGCTGTCGTGACAAGGCCGTGTATACTCCAAGTCTACATGTAGGATGAAGAGTAACAGTTACTGCTGATAATGAAGTTTGCGCTCGTGGACAATACAACGCTGTGTGAAGTAAATTGTGGCTCCACAATCGCTCTGAATGCTAATGTGTGTCCATGGAATACTAAAACACAATAGGCGCGGTGCAGCTAACGCCCAACGTGGATGAAACGGACAACAGCAGCGGCTAGAGCGTTCTCCTTCCTCGGTGAACACTGCTACAAGACATTATACTTGATGATTCACCAAACACCATCGTTGGGGGCCAAGTTTTCCGGCGCCAGCGAGTTGTTCGTCCACCAACTAACTTTGATGAGTCTTTCTTCAACACTTCGTAGAGCAGCCGCGCAGGGCCTTTCCTTCGCGTTAGGGTAGCGATCCTTCCTAGATGATATCGCTATTCATTGTTACTTTTTACTACAATGAGTAGTGTTTCTCCGAAAATAAAGTCAGCTGCCTGGGCAATAGTACTGCCTAGGCTTATACAAAGTAATTAGTTATAGTAATTAGTATAGGCCCCTATACCCCCTAGCGCCTGGACTTGGAAAAAAATTGATTTTGCAAGTCTTCAATCATGTATTGTTTGCATGTACGCGCTATCCATGATCCAGCCTAGCCATGTGGCGTGAACAGATTGCCTGACGTGAAAGGTAGCGCGGGCGCGCGCGAGTCGTACGCGCTCGCGGACGTGTCTGACACGTGAAACGAAAAGATTTTTTTGGCGGGTAGTCGGCAAAAATTAAGTGACGGTCCCTTAATTTTTAAAAGTCCTTCGCTTTTTTTTGGCGACGATACTCGATAGTAGTCTGGTGTGTACATTTAGCGCGCATAAACATGACAACATGCGCATGCGCGTGAAGAACCACAAAGTAAAATCTGATCGCGTGAGTCTAGTACTAGTAGTAGTAGTAGTACAAGTCAATGTAAGTACATGCGCCCGGGCGCCCTGCACGAGCAGTCGAGTACGCACGAGTAAAATAATCCTACAGGCTACACACACATAATACATTGTACTGATGTAGATGCTTTGTTTGTATCTTTTTGATTGATTGATTGATTTTTGATTGATTTTTATTTCACGGATCCTCCAGAGGCAAATAGATGCCTATCGAAGGGAGTCTCCTAAGTAAGTATGGAAAATGAGAAAGTATGTTCGTAAGGGAGAAGAGGTAGAAGATACATTAGAATATAGAGTACAGAAGAAGTAAATTCAGTACTTCGGGTAGTACATTGCATGCTAATCATAATGAGAATTAGAAAAGCAGCATTGCGGACTACTATAACTGACATAATTATACACAAACTATTGAAACTATCATAGATGTGGTTAGCCTAGACACAAAAGTCAGGAATACCTTTCAAAGAAAACATAGATTGCGAATGATACCGACGAACAGCAATACTAAATTTCGCTGTTGTAGAGAGTGAACGAATATCTTCAGGAAGTTTATTCCAGGCAACACTCAAAGAAAAAAGGGTTGATTTACGAAAGAAGGTGCCAGCTTTAGGAAGAATTATGGATGAAGGGTGACGACTGCTTTGGGAAGAGGGTAGCTGGAAGTGAGACAACAAGGAGGGGTATTGGGAGAATACATGGTGGAAATAGACAAGGCCAAGAATCTGCCGTCGCCATGCTAACGATTCCCAAGAGGACAGAACATTGAGGTCTTCTTTGGAAGTCGTCCAGTCAGGCCGACGCTTGAGTTTACTATTTAAGTATGCTCTAGCAGCAGTAGCCTGCAGTTTATCAAGGGTTGTGGACATGGTGGCTGAAACGGAAAACATCCAAACGGGAACAGCATATTCAAGGAGGGGACGAACATAACATTTATACAAAAGATTCACAGCAGGAAAAGGAAGGAAGTTGGACATGTGGTTTAAAAGAAAAACCCGACCTCGAAATTTGCTGGTAATGTGTTGAATATGGGGGGACAGGTTGAGTGAAGGAGTGAGGATGATGCCCAGATGGCGGTGGGAAGAGGGCTGGGTCAGTAACGTACCGGCCATGGTGACGGTCCTGGGATCAGGTGGGTTTGATTTAGGTCTGCAAAAGGGAACATGGACACATTTGTTAGCATTGAAAACTGCTTCAGCTTTATGGGACCAGTTCACACATCTATCAAGGTCTAGTTGCAGGGAGGCAGTGTGCGCGGCGGGTACGACAGTAGGCGGAGAAACGCAGACCATGTTGGAATCATCCGCAAACAGAGTCAGATCGCTGGATTGGGGAATGCTGGGAAGGGAGTTGATAGAAAGGTTGAATAATAGAGGGCCTAGGTGGGAGCCTTGTGGCACACCAGCGGTGAGCGACATATGGGTTGATAAGGAGGTTCCGACCCGCACAGACATCGATCGGCCTTCCAGGAAGTCCATCAGCCACGCGAATGAGTCAGGTGCACACCAACCGGACAGACATGAGGCTAGGAGGCGATGGCTGGTACGATCAAATGCCTTCGAGAAATCGAGAAAGACGGCATCACACTGGGCCCGGTTATCAAATGCAGAGCTGACAGTTGATGTGATATGCACAAGTTGGTCAACCGTGCTTCGGTGGTGGCGAAACCCGAACTGTTTCGGCGACAGTAGTTTGTGTTTCGCTACAAACGCGTATCTCCCATCTTGGTTACAGCCATAATTATAGTAGCAGATATCCATCAGCCATGAGTCCATCACACTTGCACTCATATTACGCATAGTGTATTCCAGTGCTGATGTAATCTCCTCAAAGCTTCGTGGTTGCGGCACTGCCTTAGCCTACATTACAATTACCCTATAATTATGTAATAGGTAGCCGAGTGGTAGGCGCGGTGAAATCAACAATAATTACTTTTATTCTACTTTCAGGTACACACCTGAGATATAATCGTTCGTGAAAGATGAAGCGGCAAAATAAATAACTTTCTCTCCGGTGCTCACCTAGAGGCTGAATCCTTATTCTTCGAGTTAGCTTTCATTGCTATCCAATCTAATCTAATCTTCTCTTCATCAAAACAGAAATGCGCAGCCGCTTTTATGCAGCAGACGACGTACGCTTACATACGGAGATACACTAAATATACATCAGGCAAAGCTCCGTATTAGTTCCGTACTGCTTCCGTATTGGTCGGGCAGGGATACTACACCCTCCCTTCCTACAGATAATCACGCCCTCGTGATTTTCCAAAAAATTAGTGAAGAGTTACGAACACAGCGTCAACCGGAAGATGGCAAATTATATCGGAAATGATAACGTTTAGAGTAGACAGAAGAAATGAACTGATAACAAATCATAAAGTAGAAGCACACCAGGTTCACACGACCTCACGGGAACAAAAGGGGAAAGAACTGTCCTCCAAATAGGACCTGAAGCCACAGCACTCTTGCTGCACAACGCTGGCACAACCCGCCAGGAACATCGCAGTTCAAAAACCGAACTGAATACACTATAACTATAAGGGGCGTTGTCACACACATTGTCCCACGTTAGCTGGGTAAGCCGTGGCTCACCATGATCAGACGCCTACCAAACTAAACTGGATTCACACACTCGCATAAAGGAAGACTGAAGAGAACAGGGAGACTGAAGGAAGACAGGAAAGAAAATGCCATACCTGGAATCAGCGTTAGTAACCACGGCGGCGGCTGGAGCTACGGCGGAGAGCAAGCCAGGTGTTATCTTCATCTTGGTTGAGCCGGTCACTCAGAGCGGCTAGCTCGGCGTCAGACAAATGACCTCCCTCCTCGTCTTGAATCGTGGTCTTCACATTGTCGATAGCATCGCTTTGCGCGACGTAAAGAGTGATGGTCTAGCCAGGAAGAGTGTTGACGAAAATCTGCATCCCACCACGGAGACGAAGTACCAAGTGAATAGTGGACTCCTGCTGAACGTTGTAGTCACTCAGGGTTCGGCCGTCTGCCAACGGCGTGCCGGCGAAAATCAAACGCTGCTGGTCTTGGGGAATACCCTCCTTGTCTTGGTCAGCAGCCTGCATGTCGTCCTCCTCATCAGCTTCGCCATCACCACCGGTGGTATACGTGTAGGTAGCGGGTCGCTTGGAATCGCCATTGGAGTCTCCAGTGGACGCCATGCGGAGGGAAGGATGATCCACGCTAGCACCCTGACTGTGCTGCAAGCTAGTAAGCAGGGTCAGGCCCAGGAAGGCAAGAAACATGAATCTCATCTTGATTCGTCGCACGAACCTGCAGCGGGTTGAGCCATGGGAGTCTGGGGTCGAATCACGTTGTTTTCTTTAAAACTACACCGCTGCCACCAATGTAATAGGTAGCCGAGTGGTAGGCGCGGTGAAATCAACAATAATTACTTTTATTCTACTTTCAGGTACACACCTGAGATATAATCGTTCGTGAAAGATGAAGCGGCAAAATAAATAACTTTCTCTCCGGTGCTCACCTAGAGGCTGAATCCTTATTCTTCGAGTTAGCTTTCATTGCTATCCAATCTAATCTAATCTTCTCTTCATCAAAACAGAAATGCGCAGCCGCTTTTATGCAGCAGACGACGTACGCTTACATACGGAGATACACTAAATATACATCAGGCAAAGCTCCGTATTAGTTCCGTACTGCTTCCGTATTGGTCGGGCAGGGATACTACAATTATAACTAGCGAATAGCATTATAATGTTTTATCGTCTGATGAGTGTTTATCAACACGAAACTCGGAGTTACGAGAAAGATTTTTGTTCTCTGTTGTTCTGCCTTATACAGTCATATACACGTACATGTAAAGTAATACCCTAGTAAGAAAGTATGCTCATTGCCAAGTTGTCCTTCTTTTGACTCGAACCATTGCAGGCTCGTGTAGATGTATAATATCAGTGGATTCAATTGGTGGCGAGAGCTAGAGGTCAGCGTAAATTGTTTGCGGTGGAATTTGGCACGAAATCTACGCTGAGTACTTTTGACGACGAATCGTGTTGGTTTTGAGAACTCTGACAAGAAAGCGAAGAAAAATGACTATCGCTTGGAGCTTTCCTCGAAATTGAGGGCAGTCTATGCCCACACATTCCGAAACATTGCCTCGGATCAATACTATATCGCCAGGGAAGCTCTTGTGGGCAGGAAATAAAGCAGTTTTTTGGCGAAACCGTATCAAATTTCCCAGGCGTGTACTGTAGATGTACATGTGTGTGGTCTTGTTCTCTTTTCTTCTACCTGCTTCAGTGATGTGTGGGGGGGGGGTGTGTGGGGGGGGGGATTCTGCCGCATAGTAAAGTTCCCAGGGGTACAAACACTGCATAGTAAAGTTCCCCGGGGGTCCAATCACTATGGGGCTGTTAAGTGCGACGTCACGGCTCCTTCGATACGCATAGCAACGGAGAGCACTGGGGACAAACAAAAGTCGCGTCCTCTGGATGGAACCAGATGTCAAGGGGAACAGCATCTAAATGACTTGAGAGACAGCAGTTTTCTTTGCTTTTTCTTCAAGCGATTGTTGTCGCTCTTTACTCCTTGTTCTTTCCTCTACAAATCTCCTGTAGTCGTCGAGGGCCTTCATGATGGCTGTGAAATTGGCTGCCCACTGTAAAACTCCGTGTTTGAAGATTTTTCGCGTCCTGATGGATCAAAGTATGAGCGCTCCCTGTGGATTCGATTATATAATAGGTGAGTCGTTCAAGAAATCAGTGTCTTCTTTCTGTCTCTGCCCTCATGCTGGCACAATATCAGCCTCTATATCCATGACAGCTCGCACCTCCCTTAAACTGCATGACTTAGACATATTTTCGCCCTCCGTGGTGATTGATGAGTCAATGATGACCCATGGAAGTAGTTATTATGTTCAGAATGATGTACATGGTGTACTAAGAATATAAAATAAAATAATCGAGGGGATTGTCACAGGGTATTTTTGGAAGGATGGAGACAGAGAGAGAGAGAGAGAGAGAGAGAGAGAGAGAGAGAGAGAGAGAGAGAGAGAGAGAGAGAGAGAGAGAGAGAGAGAGAGAGAGAGAGAGAGAGAGAGAGAGAGAGAGAGAGCACTGTTTGAAGTGTTTGTCTCACTGTGATTACTCCAGATTATTGAATGGTGTACTTGTATGATCTACTCCATATTTTCCACAATGGTTTTTCCTGATTTGAGGGATCTCGTCTTTTGCTGTTTGAGTGTTTATAGGAAGTGGCTGTCTGGTATAACTGCACCAGATCCTGGGGAAATTCAGTCAGATGCAGGGGGCAGGGTCGTCCAGTGATGCAACACTGCCGTTCTGTGTGCAACGTCACCGCTAATTCCCCCGGCGAAACACACAAAAAGACAAACACGTGACAAGACAAGTATTGACCGCTCTGCTAATAAATGCATGACTGCTCGGACAGTCGATCATCGAAACACAGAGCACCAGCATGATGTTTTCATATTGGGAACCACACAGCAGCTCAACTCTCAAGCCCAAAATTTGAGGAATACAAAACACAGAGCTACGCAACAAGAGATCATCCGGCAACCAAACCAAGCTGGGTCTAATGCACTGAATAGTCCTGAAACACGCAGGCCAGACAAAGCAGTGCAAGCACATAATGTTACAAGGTACAATGTACATGCGTTGCAGAACAAAGTGTAACCAAAGATACACAGGGTTATAGCTGCACACACACACACACTAGTGCATGTGCTCGCTCAACCCAAGAACACGCATGAAGATAGAAACAATCCGGGGGAAACACGCTTACACCAAAGTAAACATCAATCAACACGTATATAGTGCAGCTCTGAAAAAGTAAAAAATTACATTGAGATGTACATTGGTGTGCCGAGTAGTATCATCCTTGATTACTCATCCAACCAAGACTTTATCAGGTCCCAGACGCTGAGATCGCACGCCGAATGTGAAGTACATCTAGCCTTGAACCTGTCGCACAAGGCACACACATAATATGTGTGTGCCTTGTGCGACAGGTTCAAGGCTATTATGGCAAAATGACATCCACTCTGATTATTTCCAGAAGCCAATCATGACGGAACACAGAAATGAAGCCACGGGATCAACCAAGTTAACACTAAGGAAGTTAGTCAAAATAATCCATGCAGCGTTCTTTTAATTGCAGCGCTGACTACAGTGCGGCGTCGTAGCCATATACCCACTGAGCACAGACCCAGACTCCGTGCCACAGGGGCAAGACATACTCTTTTGGAATAAAGTCATAAAGTACAGCATTCCAATGACATGACGGACACCTCGTACAAATGCATGGTCTGTTCATCTGGCCGACTCGGCCACGCACGAGAGTGTGTGCATGTACATGTACATGTACGTGCGCACACAAGGGTGCACGTGCACACACACACACACACACACACACACACACACACACACACACACACACACACACACACACCATGTATTTGGTGCGTATGGAGTGCGGATGCAAGTTTTTGCGCTCCGCGGTCGAGTTTGTTTCACCGGTGTAGCTGCCTTCGGCAGGACCGCACCTACACTGATTTGTTCTAGTGTTGATGTATGACTCAATAATATGGCGACTAACGAAGATATGGACTTAGCTCTGCTGACATACGAGGAGCTGCTCACAGTTGCCCGAGCTACAGGACTGACCAACCCGGAGACAATGGGCCGACAAGACTTGGTTGTTGCCCTTCGCAAGGAAGGACTAGGAATACGGAAGTCACCAGACCAAATGGTAAGCGACCTGCTCTCCACTTTTCAGCTCCTTAACGAGACTATAAAAGGTATGGCTTCAGAAATAGAATGTCTTCGAACGAGCAAGACAGACGCCATTGTCTCCTTGCAAGTAGAAGTTGCTCAACTGAAGGGAGTAGTAGAGAGAATGCAGTCCACAAATCCCGTACCCGTAGCGTCCCCAGCTTGCACTGACCAAGAGAAATTGTACAGTAGCACTGCAAGGAAAGCTGCCTCACCAACAGGCACACACACCAGCACGGACGGTAGTACACGTACTACTACAAGAAGTAGTACCCCAACGGCCAGACCTGACCTTCCCGCCAAACCTCAAACGCAAGATACAAGCACAAGCGACAATGGGTGGCAAAACCCACACCGCCGCCGCCCTGCACAAGCCGACACCAACACTACCGGTAGTCCACTGAAACGCACTATCACAAGCCAGTTCACAAAAGAGCCAGCCCGTACCAAACGCACTGACCTTCAGGGCGTGGAGCGGGTGAAGCGCACGGCTTTCTACCTTGGCAATGTAGACCTTGGATGCGATGCTGCCTCAATTGAACTGTGGTGTAAAAAGAAAGATGTCGAAGTTTTTCACTGCTCAATCTCAGAATCACGGTACTTTGGTACAGCTTATGCCCACCTGGTTGTGGGAGAGAACTGTGTAGACAAGATCCAAGGGCCTGGTTTCTGGCCTGACAAAATTAGTATCCGGAAATGGAGGTTCCACACTGACCAGGCTGAATCTGAACAATGAGTAAACCAACACCTCAACTTGACCCTAACGCAACACCCTTCTATCCTTCAACGCCCCTAGCCTCCTTTCCCGTAGCCTGTATCAATGCACGTTCCCTTAGAAACAAATCTGCTGAGCTATCCGACTTTCTCACGACCAGCTGTCCCCTTGTTGTTTGCATAACTGAAACCTGGTTGTGTCCACAAATTTCCCTCTCCTTCCCAGGCTATGAATGTTTTCGAAGGGATCGACCCACCTCCGAGAATAAAAATAACACCAACGACTTCCTGGCCTATGGCGGTGTTGCTATCTTAGTAAAATCAAGTGCATTTGGTCCTATTACCCACCGTACAGACCTACATCTTCCGCAATTCGAAGCTACCTGGGTAGAGATATCGCCATCCACTGGAACCTCTGCTTGCCCCACGCGCCAGCAGCCCATCCAAATTGCGGCTGTCTACCGCCCACCGTCCACCGACCCGTTGGTGATAGATAACTTTTACGCCTCGTTTCAAAGCTGCTTGACTAAAATACGGACCCCTGGCTCGCCAGTCCTCATCATGGGAGATTTCAATGCTAAATGTTCCACCTGGTATGGAACAACAACAGACACTGCAGGCCACCACCTTTCATGTCTTCTTGACATGTTTGCCTTGCAGCAACACGTCACATTCTCGACCCACCGCTCCCACAAAGGCAATGAGGCTGCTCTGGACCTGATGATCACTGACACTGCAGCCAGCATCTGCGATCCGCGCCCCTCAGCCCCTCTCGGTCAGTCGGACCACTCAATTGTTCTCGGCCGTTTATGTATCCCGACATGTACCGCATCACCACCTGCACCCAACACTACACTGCCCTCCCATTCCTTCCAGATACCTGACTTCAGTCAGTTTGACATCTCCTCCATTCTTCCCACTCACCTAGTTGCTCTAAATGAATCCATTGCTAATTTGAACTGGCATGCTGCTCTCCAGTTGAAGCTTGGAGATCCAAACCGTACTGCTCCAGCATTTTATGACATCCTTCATGGTCTATGCTCCGCTTTCCTACCCACCCGGTCGCGCTCTTCAGCGCCTAGACGACGTACACCAAGTCCCCCGTGGCTGACACGTGCTGTTAAAGCTCAGCTGAAGAGGAAGCGAGACTCGTACAGCTTGTATCGCAAGTATCCTACCCCTAGCAATCACGAGCATTACAAGTGCGAACGTAACAGAGCACGAATCCTATCTAGAGAGGCTCACCGCCAGTATGTGTCCTCCATTAGCACTAACCCCTCATCCATTATTGCATCCACCCCTAGTTTGTTCAAGTTTGTTAAGCAGCTTCGTTCGCCGACCCCTGTTGGAAACCCTATCATCACTGAACTCCATGAAAATAACACAGTACACAACGACCCTACCCAGATTGCCAATGCTCTGAATCGCCAATTCATCAGCTTTGGAACACCGGATGATCCTGCATGGTCTCTCCCTGGTATTCCACACCACGGGCTCCCAGCACTACCCTCTTTTAGCACTACTCCCACCGCCATTGCCCAACACATCCGTCGCCTAAAGCCTAAGAAGGCGGCAGGTGCAGATGGCATATCCCATGAACTGCTAAAAGCCCTGTCTCCTAGTATAGCTATCCCTCTCAGCCTAGTTTTCAACCAGTCCTTCGCCACCGGAATCTTCCCTGATGTCTGGAAGGCAGCTGTGGTTGTGCCTATTTACAAGAATAAAGGCAGTAAACTGTCTGCATCCAATTACCGGCCGATTTCACTCCTTTCCACCATTTCAAAGCTCTGTGAACGTGTGGCATTTGGCCACTTATACCAACATGTGAACCCGGTCCTTGACCCGTCACAGTCTGGATTTCGGCGAGGCGATTCGACCGCCTGGCAGTTGCTGAGGCTTGTGCAGAAGCTATATGAATGCAAGGATCAGAAGCAATTTAGCCTCCTATGTTTTTTCGACCTCAGCAAAGCATTTGACACTGTCTGGACAAGGGGTCTCCTCCATAAGTTAGCAGCGTTTGGCGTAGCCGGGACGTGTCTGCAGTGGCTCACCAGCTATCTCACTGAACGTCGACAGAGTGTCCGAATTGGACATGCCCTGTCCGCCCCTCTAACAGTCCACTCTGGAGTGCCCCAGGGCTCTATCTTGGGGCCTCTATTGTTCATCGTATACGTTAATGATTTGGCAGGTTTGGATCATACCTCACTCTACGCGGACGATACAGCGCTCCATATAACCGAGCCAGGCTTATTGCAAGCCTGCGACTCGCTACAGTATCACATTAATCAAGTTGTGCGCTGGATGTCGAAGTGGAAACTCCGCCCCAATGTGTCGAAAACGGCAATCCTTTGTATCCCCCCACGACCCTCCAGTGACCTCACCCTCCTTACGACTCGGCTTTTTACTTTCCCTGATGATCCCATTGCTATCAACATTGTTAAAAATCACAAACACCTTGGTATATTTCTTGATGAACACTTGTCCTGGGATTCGCACGTAACCTATATTGAAAAGCGAGTTTGCTCCGCGATAGGCTGCATTTCTCCTCACATCTCCCATCTACACCATGGTTGTCGAATACAAATTTATCACGCTTATGTTCTTCCTTTGTTTGATTACTGCTCTCTCGTTTGGTCCTCCGGTCTATCCTCCGCTCTTATGCATCGGTTAGAAGTCACCCACCGTAAATTACTTCGATTAATATTTCGCATGCCCCCTCTGACCTCCTCTCAGACGCTATACATTTTGGCTTCCTCTTCCCCTCTCTCAGAACGCTTTCCCCACTCGGCATGCAAATTCATTCACCGTATTAAGCTTCAACTTGCTCCTCCTCATGCACTTGCGCACTTAAGCTGGTTCAATAATAGCTCGCGTACTAGATGTTCTCTCCATTTCCCACTTGCCAGGTCATCGATCCTTTTAAAATCCCCTCTGTTCAAGTCCTATTCTCATTGGTCTCGGCTTCCGCAGGAGGTAAAGTCTCGTGACACCTTCGCTGCATTTTGTTCCATTCTGCCCGCGCCTAAGTTGAATTGAATTGAATTCGTTGTTTTCCATTGCTAGCCTAATCTTCATACTGCTCTCTCCAGGTTCCTATAGTACTCCTTTTGTTTTCTTTTCTTTTCTCTTTTTCTTCTCCTTCTTTTTCTCAGTTGTCCCCACCATGGCTGGTTAAAATCGCCCGCATCACATGCTTATTGGCACTATGTCATCGTGATTGTGAAATAATAATAATAATAATAATGGCGTACCAGTTGCGGGGCAACGAAGATGGAATCATTATCATGATGTTACATGTACATGTACAGTGTATGATTGAGTGTAAAGAAAATTTTATTCCCGTAGCTATGCAGAAGACGTTACTTCAGTAACGTCTGGCGCTAGCCAGGGTCCACACAGCTTTAATTTGGTGTTTGTTTGTGTGTTTGTTTGTTTGTGTCACGCCTGGCGCTATTTTGTATCTATCCCGTACTGTACCGTACCAGCAAAGACAGCTGGCCACAATATTTTTGTTTGTTTGTGCCATCGACATGCCTGGCGCTATCCCGTACCTGTCCTGTATCATCAAGAGTACGGTACCATCAAGAGAATGAGTATATATGCGAAGTGTATGGGGGGAATGCATTCAGTGCAGTAACATTAAATTTTGTGTGGATTTGTGTGCGAGGCCGAGATCCCACTAGCAGGCTGGCTGGGCCGCCTGTCGACCAGCCCGGAAATCGCATGTAGGCCGATAGCATAATAATTATAACGTATATACAGTCATGTAGATCTATAGCAGGGAGTCATATTATGTAAACGACTCCCTGCTGTATGGGGAGATTTTCTGGAAAGAAATACGAAGTAGGGAGACGAGTAAATGCAATCAGAATGGATGTTAGTTGCCGTCAGTATAATAATAATAATAAGAAGAAGAAGAAGAACGCCCGTGATCGGCAGAGTCAGCGCCGGTCCCAGGAAACGTCAGGACAGACATCCCGTCGACTCCAGAACGCCCGTCATCAGCAGAGTCAGCGCCGGTCCCATAGCTATGCAGAAGACGTTACTTGTACTTCAGTATCTCATTGAAACGTTTTTGCAAAACAATGATTTAGCTAATCAAAGGAAAAAGCATTTCCATCAGTTCTCACAACATGCACGATGAGCTAGGCAACAAAGCATAGCGCAGGGCCCTGAGCTTCCAAGCTCTCTCGTTTTATTGCACATTTCTTCGACACAACTTTCTTCACATCTTCGCATTTCTCATGATCGGTCCACCTACACTCCGTATCACTTGAGGACAAATTCTCCCAGGTATACACTAGTCACCATAGCCGCGGGGACATGATGTGATGAGTTTGGGATGGGCCCCAAGCACGATTGCACTCTCCTATCCAGTTACAATATGTCATGTAATTGCCCAGATTATCTGTGAAGACAAAATGCAATGTATAGCGGCAATCGATGGATGAAGAGAGAGTTTGTAAATACACATATATTTCCACTTGTTGATGAGCTTACCTTTTGGAGTTCACATCGTCTAAACGATCTGTCATGCTGTCTTGCACCTTGGCTTTGTTGACCATCGATACCCCATCCCAGGAAACATTCCACAGGAGATACTAATGCAGAGCGTTTTTCATGCTCGATCTCGGCGATCTACCTTGTCACGCCAATAAAATCCTCCGTGACACTGGCTACAGTCACAAGAGACGTCTCAGTAAGGTAATGAGCAGGACAACACCGTCGAGATCTCAGTAAGGTAATGAGCAGGACAACACCGTCGAGATCAAGGACAAAGAGAAAACAAGACACTCACTGAAAACAGCAAAGAAGAAACGAAGACAAGTACAGGATTCCTATATGTTGCCACTGACAATTGGTTCGGTGGCGACGACGCTACTTTTGTTTGTCCCCAGTGGGATCGTTGCTATGCGTATCGAAGGAACTGTGACGTCATCACTTACCAGCCCCATACTCCGCGCGATCCGGTGCATAGTACTTTTCCCCCGGGTCCTAGCGCGAGTGTGTGTGTGTGTGGGGGGGGGGGGGATAGTACTATGTGACACCGGCTCGACTTGTACAATGTACATAGAGGGGAGCACGAGAACAAAGGTGCGGCAGAAGTCTAAGCAAGAAAGCAATCTGATCGCGTGAGTCAAGTTTACATGCGCCAGGGCACCCTGCACGAGCAGTCAGGCACACACGAGTATAGTCCATCGGCCAAATCTCAAAATCGAAAGTGGTGATGCACTGAGCTTCCAAGTAAACGCGGTTATACCTCACTCCATATACACCCACAGTCTTAGGCATGCCCTCCCTTAGTGGTGCACATGTATTTATCTCGATATACACTCGGTACCTTGTTATAAAGGTTTTGTCCGACCCGCCCTCGAACACGCCACCTCGGCCTGGTCCTATGCCATCACCAAAGCTGAGCTGAAGCGTTTAAATATTTTACAAGCCAGAGTAGCTAGGAAGTATTTGCTACGTAAAAAAGTCAATGTAGATAGATGCGAAACGAAATCCCAGTTAAATGCCCTTTGTGACTTAGAGTCCTTGCACTTTCGCAGACAAGTATCAGCTCTTGTTACTCTATTTAAACTTATACATATATCTCCAGAACACCTCCAACATTTTCACCTTTCATTGTCTTCAAGTCCAAGAAGACCAAACAAACTTAACATCAATTATCACGGTGTGCGTTTTTCGTCCCTTTTTTCCAACAAAGCTGCAATGCTATGGAATTGCCTACCGCCTTCTCTTACCGCTATAAACAGCCTCCCCGAATTGAAGCATTCTCTCTATCAGCATTTTCGCCGATATATTCATTACACTGACGGTATCCCAACTCCTTAATTACCAGATTTTGTATGCCTCGATCTATTTCCTTAGCCTATCCTCGATTAACTGCTCCCTCTACATAATGTCATTTCATCCTTCTTGCAGGAGATCCCCTCGACAGGCCCAAAGCCTTTGGGAAATCCTTAAATATAATACAATACAAAAATAATCTATACCTGTACCCAGCATGTAGAGAATATACGGGCGTAGTAATTGTTGTACCCCATGTACTGATTGAACAACCATTGACATAGGTATTGCTGCACCTCTCAACTGTACTGTTTGCTACAGGTGTGCAGAGATATTTCTGGTCAATGCGCCAAGAGTCAAGTACCACCGACGGTGCCTCCAAATGTTTCCATCCCCGACCCATTGCCCGGCCCAGCCTGGCGGAATTAGCAGCGTTGGTCGGCATTAGGTGTAAGCGGATTATGCCGGCATAATTTTTGGCATAATCAGGTCCTTTTTGAGAAGGAGCATAAAATGGCATCCGAAAAACAAGGCCAGATGCCCAATCGGGCTGTTATACACACCTGCTATTGAAGGCATATTTGAAGGCATATTGTTTGGCATAATCAGGCGCCTTTTGAGAGGGAGTATAAAATGGCATCCGAAAAACAAGGGCAGATTCCCGATGAGGCTGTTGTATACACCGGTTATTGAAGGACTATACAATAGCGCTTCTTGTCGATTTGGAATGTTTTAGCGGCCACTATAGGACATCTCCCAAACGTTCAGCGTTTACTTGTGAATTTGGTATTCCTTATTGACACAAGGGAATGGTCTCAAACTGCGGAGAGTGCTCAATGCAAGCGAGGCAGAGCTTCATCACACGCAAGCGGAAAAGCCGTCAGAGATCAAATTCCATTACACAGTGTTTCACCGTTCAAGCAATGGATCATCAGATGGATGATCAAACAAAGTATGATACACTGGTTATATACTCAGAAGGTGTGAACTCCGTCATTATGGAGTGTGAAAATTATCATTATGTCGGGCCCCGGATGTGACAAGTCCATTTTTCATGATGCATTGTACAGAGTGCCTAGGTGCTAGATGAGGGTGATGATATTGCGGGGTGTGACCAGCCCATTTTTCATGATGCATTGCACAGAGTGCCTAGGGAAAGGTGATAGCGCAGAGTGGTGCCATGCCAGGTAACAGATATAGAGGCGCTACCAAGGCCATAGAATAATCACTGTCCTTATGAGATGGGCACAAAATTTGATAGGACATACTTGCTTTCGTGCCTGCATTTTGACACAATCTCATTTCGCTTGTTCAGCCTAGTGCGGGCGTCGGTTTCGAGGATGTGATACTTCTCGGTAGTGCAGAGGCCACATCTCTTGGACGTGTTATCGAACGAGGTGGCCCTGTCGCGGATCTTCCAGTCAATGACGTACTGTCTGTTGTCCCGCTTCATCGACCAAACATGCTTTGACAACTCGGTGGAATTCTCATAGCGGTCATGCCTGAGCGTAGTCAAATGGTTGGAGTAGCGAGCTTTGAAAGGCGGCGCAGACATGCCGGTATAGACCTTGGCGTTACGAGTGTCGTCCGACACCATGGCCTGGTAGATGACGTTGTCCGCCTGGCACTTTCCTTCGAGTGGACACGAGTTCTTGATCCTGCAGTTGCAGTCCTTGTCCGGTGTTGGTGGGTGCAACACTCTCTTGTTGTGGGCCTTAATGAGTCGGGCCATATTCGGCATGCAGCTATATGCGATCTTCACAGTGTTCCTGTTGAATAATTTGTGCATCTTGCTGCCCTTAGGGAAATGCTTTTGGATGAGGTTTAGGAACCGTGCACCGATGCCTGTGGCCACACTCGCACTATATGGCGGGTTGAACCAGATAACCCTGCGATCACGATTTCTCTTCTTGGGATGACTGCCCGCTGCCGGTGCCGGTTGGTCTTCATCAGGGAACGACAGTTCACTTGCGTGACCGCTTGCGCGTAGGGCATCGGCATAAAGCGGCCGCGCTTGCTCGAAGACCTCCTTGGTGCATGAGATTGATACGAGCCGCTTGTTGACGCCAACAGGTATGCTCTCGATCACGCTAGGCGGGTGGTTGGACTTTGTGTTGACATATAGTGGCGTGTCGTTAGGCTTCCTGTAGGGCTTGTAGATGCCGGTTGCGATGTTCATGGTAATGTCGAGGAAGTTCACGGATTTCATGTTGGTATCTATTGTTATTCTCAGGCCAAGCTTCCTAAATGCCTCAATAACATCCTTACGGACCCGGTCCGCGCGGTGGCCATTAGCGTTTCGGAGTATGGCCAAGCCATCATCCCTGTAGAGACCCACGTTTTCTTTCCCGAAGATCGGCACTAGCTTACTGAGGATGAAAGCGCCAACCAACTCGCAGGCTTCCGCCCCATCATGCGATCCCATGGTAACATCAAAAATCTCGTCTTTGTCCTTTTTCATCCATGCTCGACCACCCGCGAAAAGCAGTGATTTTCTGGCGTGCATCACGATATCGACGTTGCTCTTTCGGGTGAGAGCATTACTACTTGCATGCTCCAGGGCACTTTTCAGCAGTTCCTCGGAGATGGACGGGTAGAATTCTACAGGCCCGTAGCAGCCCCATTTTGGTTGGTCCGGCAAGATCCGACCTCATCAATCTCCAACCGCTCAGCGATAACTTTGGCTTCACTATTGATTTCGTTGTCGGCGCTATCAGTTGCATGCTTATACGTTTTTGTGACATTTTCGGTGAGCAATGCGTTGTACTTGTTGGCAGACATGCGGTACAGGTTTCTCGTTTTATCAGCAGGAACAATAATGTCACTCGAAGTCCTTACCGACCGTAGGTCATCCTTCATGCGCTGCTGGAGGTCGTTGTCGGCATTACGGAAGCTCACGGTCTCGATCATGGTGTACATATCCTCTTCGAAAGCCTTCAACTCCGCGACCTTCTGGGGGCAGTTCTTCGTTCTGAATCCGTATGTGTTCTTTTCTTGGCTGTCCTGGCCATTCAGGAAGAAGATGGCCTTCAACCTCATGCGGCGGATAACGTCCTCGACTTTCTCGATAAGCTTCTTCTTGTACTCCTTTGGCGATGGCAACGGAATGTTCTTCAATGAGTATCCCAGGTTCATACGTGACGGTTCATCCATGGTTGCAGATTTCGACGAAAGTGCTCAACTCTCCTGAGCAGCAAAATTTCAAAACATACGACATCATTTCGTTCGCTAATCTCCGCTACTCGTCGTCTCACCTGGCTTCAGAAGATGTTACGAGAGATAGGAGAGTCTCCAGCAGGCAGCGCATCCATCTTCAGGAAGTGGAAAGAGCAAACGGCATGGTCCTTGGTTGAGGTAAATGCTGAACGTTTGATTTGTCCCAACCAAGATTTCAGCACTTGGTTCGTCACGATTTTCGCTTGCCAGCTAACGTCTCCGCACTCCAGCTTTCCCCTGTCGGTGTCACGTCCCAGTACACAACGGAGAGGACTACTAATAAACAGTTCACGGCACTAACAGCATTGAACACAGTACTTCTTTCACTTCCTGAATACAAGAAGACGCCTGAAAAGGACACAATTCTGCAGTGATCGACCTTCTCTCTCACGGAGCTAAGCAGAATGTGCGTCATCACCTGTAGTCGCCATGGAAACGGGATCAGGAAATCGGCGATATGGCAAGTTTCCCTTGCCGTACGCAAGCGAGAGATATACCATCGGAACCGATATCCAATTGTCTTTCATCTGAGCCCTACTTGAAAAATCGATGCACTTCCCCTTTAAGGGGGCACATCACCCAAAAATTCGCTGAAAAATCGAATTTGTAAATTCATATTGAGTGCTACGTCAGTTGAAAGAGCATGAATAGCTGCAAATTCTCTGAAAACTGTGTCCCTATCTGACCAGCCGTTCAAGAGTTATGGCCGAAAATGTGCCCTTGCAAGGAAAGATTTTGTTGTTGCATGCTGTCATTTGTTGGCAGCACTGTATTTGAATGTGAGCAGACCGTGCGCAACTTGTCGTATTATGGAAACACGCGAAAGTGTGCAGAATTTTGCCCCAAGTCCAAAAAAGTCCAAAAAATCACGTTAAAAAACCACGTATTGGGCTGCACGGCGGCGGGCGAAGCCCGCCGCCGTGCAGCAGGACTTTTGCCAGCACCCTCGTGACGTTGCAGATATGTGGCTTGATTATTGTAGTTGACGTTGATTTAGTGACTTTGGCAAGTTTGAGTCGTGTCAAGAAGTCAGGTAGGATTCAGTACTAGGCAGTAGTGAAACGTGAGTGGCAGTCTTTGCCGGTTTCTGAGGGCATCCTGGATTTGGTTTGCAGCGCTGTGGAAAATGGCTTGCTGTGGAGGTCCCAGCACTGGATGTTGTATCAAAGGTACGACCTCGTAGCACGTGCCAAACCTAAAAAAATTCAAAAATTGCCTTGGGTCTGTGGGAGTCCGTGAAAGAACGCCCACTCGTTCCGTTGTGACAGATTCCAGGGCCACGTTGAGGGGCCCTACCCCACCACCCATGGCTGCTTCTGGACTTGTTTTAGGTTTGGGTCCCGCGCACGGACAGAATGGGCACGAAAATGTGAAAAAAATGTAAATGCATTTGTTTGGCTCCTGGGTGGCTCGCACACCGTAGCACTATGCCGGAAATTTGAGTTTTTCCGGCCTGGAAAGCCTGTCAGTGAGACGCAAGAACTTGTAAATCATGTCCTGAGGGCCAGCATAGTGGCAGGAGTGTGTGGTCAAAATTTCACTCAAATCCACTGAGAAACACCAAAGTTACGGTCAATTGAATGCCATATGAAATTTTTGGGTGATGTGCCCCCTTAAAGGGGAAGTTAAGGCAAAAATTAAAATGTCACCAGTTGTAGTCTTCGGGGTGCTGATTCGAATGGTCGTGGTCCGAGGAAGCTGAGACGCTCCCTTCCTACTTGAATCCCAATCGAACTCGCGCACTTCCACCGAAACTGGGTGACTGCGCCCTACG